>NC_090923.1:1096237459-1096862459 GCF_040938575.1 Ambystoma mexicanum
TAAGTGTTGCGCGATGTACTGCGCCACTCTGGGCGAAGGCACGCAGTCTATAGATCTGGGATGTCTTATCGCCTCCGGATCAAACATATCCGCTAAACTCTGATCCTCTGGGGAATGCTCTGGTACCTCGGGTTGGAGGGACTCCTCTTTCCCTCCACTCACCGTCAGGAGTGTACCCTGCATCCTCTACCTCCCCTGTATTATACACCCCTCGGGCAGGGGATCGAGAGCCTGGCATTGCCGCCCTTTTCAAAAAGGCTTCTTTCAGCCTGCTCACTGGGTCGACCGGCTCTTGGGGTCTCAAGTCTACCCCTTCAGGATGGCTCGGGGGCGTCAAAGAGTTCTTACTCTTCCGAGCTTTTTTACTGCCCTAATTTTCAACCCCTGAGTCGGGGTGTCTGGCTGAGGTTCCCTCGTCGGGGCTAAGCGCCCTCCTCTTCTTGGACTTTTCTTGCTTTTTGCTGGTTAAGCATAGCTTCAAGATCATCTAGTCTCTGTGACAAGGGTAACACTCCATCTGACACTGCCTGCGATAATGAGTCTCCCAGGACTCTCATAAAACTAAGAGAGAGGTCCTGGTCTTCTCCTACAGGCTCTTCTGGCAATTCTTCTGAACTCCACTCTGATGTGGTGGACCTAGACCCCCTGGGCTCTTTGTATTGTGCCATGTGGGTGCTGTGGAACCTCAGACTTCGTATCAGCCCACGAGGTGTCTTATCTCTGTGTGGCAGGCAGATTGAGCTGCAAACAACGTTCAATTTTGTATCCTTTTTTTTTGTTTTTGTCAAAGATCTCCAAATATATATCACGCTGCGGCGTTCGTTCACTGCTTTGAGTGAAGAAACTTCCTGCTGCACCTGCTGGGTCCTAAAGACCGCCGGGAGGAGCGTTCGCGCTCGAAGCAATTTGAGGAGGTGGGGCCGGCTGCCTCATGAGAGTGGGATCGCTCACCGCTCCGGCCCGCTCCTGCTACTATGCCTATTCACGCGGAAAAGAATCGCGGAACCTTAAAAGAACCGACGCTTATGTTCTATTTATATCCAGGTACATGAATGAAATGAAATAAGCCGCTCACAATTCTCTCATGCGGCACTAATATAGTTGCTTTTGTTTAGCCTTAATTACAAAGCATGTGTTCTAAGAATAATAATGCGCTCCATTACATTCGATAAATCACATACAAGGTTCTAAAGAAAACGAATAACAAAGCACTTATCTTGTGGGACAGCAACAAAGAAAGAGGAGTGGGACTCAAGAGAAGGGACTATTATACATATGATCAGAGCATGATTGGATGAAGAGAGATACCCAGGACTATATAAACCCAGAGGATCATGGGGATTTGTAGTTTAAAGAGACCTTTTACTTCATTTTCAAAACTTTACTATCCCTGTTTTGTTTTTTGACCTCCAGAGTGCCTGGGAGGAAACAAAAATGTGTTATTAAAGTTTTAAAGAAAGTCAAAAATGTGTTAAAGTTGAATTGCTGTGGGTACACTAATAAAGAAGATAAGCATAATGCTCGCCTCCTGTCTCGCCATAGAATCAAGGTGAGAGGTTACCAGCATGATCGCTGCTTAGACTCCTCACAGAAAGGAAAGAAAAGGAAGGATTATCTTGAAAATCTTTATATTAAAAAAACAACTGTAGAGTATTGGCAATAGGTTCATTTTATGGCTTTATTCCCCTCTGGGGTAAATGGGGGCACGGCGATAAGTTAAGACGAATCATAGAAGAAAGAGACGAACCACTTGTGAATAGGAGGGCTAAGCAGTGTGACAAATCACTCAATGAACCTCAGGAAAAATACTCATAAGTTTAACTTTTTATTATAAAAGAAAATATTCAGGTGAGGCAATTAGGGTTTCAAGACTAGGGGTAGTTCCTACACCATTTCCTCAAACTTGAAATGGCTTCTCACCTCCCTAGCCCAGGGCCTCTGTTCCACCAGAAGATTGGTTGACAGGGACCTGTGACAAATACTGGAAATGGTTCCCCTCTCCTCATGGGGAGCCACCCCCGCTTTGGACTAGGGAGGTAACTTTGCTAAGCATTACCCCAAGGGTGACAGGGCAAGCACAATCCCACTTGGGGTGACCCCCACTTAGAGGACAGGTCTTAATAAGTATATGTCTTACTCTCCCTTATGTCAAGAAGCTAATGTCTTTAAGGACCATGTGGGGAATTGCACAAAACAATTCTGTGAACATTCATACTAAAGTAGTTGGTGTGGTTTCTAACTCTCTGCTGTCCCCAATCCGGCATGAAGCCTCAGGCCAATGGAAAGTTGCCTTCCCTTACAGGGAGGAGTAAAAAGGGCCTGTGAGGCCAATACGGAGCAAGTGAGAGCCGAAAGCCTGCAGAGCCACCTAGAGGAAGGCCGCTCCCCGTTTGGGGCGGAACCAGGATGGAATCCCAGGCAGATACTGTGGGGTGCAGAGGAGCAAGAAAGCCCACGGAGCGCTGCTACGTGGAAGTAGCACGGGAGCTGGAAAATCCCAGGCACGCCACCAAGAGAAGAGACACGACCACACAGAAAGGTGCCCACCAGTGCTACTGGAGCTGACGCCAAAGTCCCACAACAAACCAGCAGGTAAAACTGACACTGGCGCACTGAAGTAGAATACCAAGGAAAAGCCAGTACTGTGCTGACGCCTCTGCCAAAGGGACCACCTTCCCTGAAGGATGCCGCTGGAGGAAACGAGGTACGCTGTACATCAAGGGAAGCGGGAGGAGGGCAGAAAGGCCCGAATGTGCCGCAAGAAAGGGTGAGGAACCAAAAATCCCAAGAATGGCTGGGACATTGAATAACCCACGAGGAGCTAGAAGCCCAAGAGTGACTGAGAAACTGAATAGCCCAAGAAGGTCTGAGAGCCAGAAGAGCCTAAGAGGGGTTGCAAGAGCCGATACCCCCAAGAGGGTGTGTGGAACCGGAGATCCAAGGTTTGGGTTAGAATCCGTCAGGCCCAGAGGGGGTCCCCATCAACCCCCCCATCCCCCAGAAGGGGGAGTGAAAACCAGACCAAGAGAGGCTGAAAAACTGAATAATCCAAGAGTCGCTAGAAACGCAAGAGGGGCTGAAAGACTGAAACGCCTTAGAGGGGCTGAAAGAGCAAATCCCCCAAGAGGGTGTATGAATCCCAAGACCCCTAGATGGGGTAAGAATCTATCAGTCCAGAGCAGGCTGCTATCAAACTGACCCCAGGAGGAAGTGTGAAACCTAAGACCCTAGGGAGGCGTAGGAACCTAAAGGGTTCTGAACACGCAAGAACGCGCTCATTCATATCGAAACATTTCTCCTGCTTCTCTTCTCCACACACTCCGTCCTCAATCTTACCACTTTTTCTCTCGTAACTTTCCTGTCTCTGCTTGCCAACTCCCTTCTTGCCTTGCCCTCCAAACCCCTTGTTCCCACCACTAAACCTGCATCTATTCTAGTCCATCCTCCTGCTTCTCTCTCTCTTTTACCCACACAGACACACACACACACACACACACCAACAGCCTCTCTCACACCAATACTTGCCAACATTCTGTGACCAAAAAGATGTAGGATTCTTTAAGTTTCCAAAATAGTCATTAGCATAATTATGACATCACTGATGTTTAACCTAATGAAATCACAGGAAATAGCTCACTTGACATGTGGTCCTAAACACATCACAGTAAAGCTGTCTGATGTGGTTTAAGTCAGATCCTCTGACCCATCTTGAGAAATCAAAAAACCAAATGAGCAGCAGCAGCAGCTGGTGATTTTTTTAATTGGAGGGGTGTAAACCCACAAACATGAGGGAGCTTCCGAGTGTAGCAATGGAGCCCGAACCAACCAAGAGAGCTCAGGGCTTCTCCCCTCAAGAACATTTTTGAAATAATTGGTTTAAATGATGCATGTTACAATACACATTCTGTGATGAGTATAAAAATATTTTCATTATAGCTATGTCCATACATGTCCATCCTGGCTGCACCAGTATATGCCAGTATTCTCATATAAGTACATACAGATGTTTGCATAATGCCAGTAGTGATGCTATATGCATGTCCATAATGGCTTTGCCAGTATCCCCATGCAAGAACATACTCCATACTCCTGTTGGCGTTGCCAGTAAAAATGCCACAGGAAAAATCATTTCCAGACTGACTGCAAAAATGTGGGCTAGTATGGCCACATGACACTCATCATGTTTGCATTACCCTTAATGTCTAGTAAATAAATGCCATGCTGTAGCAAAAACACATGTCCAGACTCGCTGCACCAATGTAGGCCAGTATGGCCACAAAAGAACTTACCCTTGTTGGCTTTGCCAGTAAAAAAGATCAAGCCACAGTAAGAAAACATACCCAGACTGTGTGCACTAATATTAGCAAGCCTAGCCATGCAATAACACATATGAGTGACCTCCGATCAATATGGCCAGCTTTTACCTCACTAACACATATTTTCATCTTAAGACATATCAGTAACAATGATACATTTCTTCATTACCTTTCCGCTAATGGGTAGCAGTTTAATTAGCGTCCCGGTTCCTTTGGCATAGACGGGAGGATTATGGGACATGCCAGGTGCTTTATACCCCGGGCTGTGATGGGTGTGGCATTGTGAAGCAGCAGCGCCTCGGCTGGTGCCGCGGGGGCCGCGGCGTGTAGCCGGCCCGCACGAGTCGGGAGGTGCTGCCATGTCCGCGGCAAGAGAGGGGAAAGGGAAACCCGCGGAGGTTAGCCGCGCGGCTAAAACCGCTACGGGTGGCCACGGCAGGGCCGCGGAAGAAGCCGCTATGTGCAGCCGCGGCGGGGCCGCTCGGCACTCACCTGTTCGCCCCAGTCCGGGGAGGGGGGGGAGCAGTGTTCACGACGGCGCCGGGATACGGGGGAGCAGCGCCCGGCTCGCCGGCCCCGTGCTGCTCATGGCGCTGCCGGAGCTGCACGTTGCAGGGGGGGAAGGCCCAGCATCAGGATGCGTCCCTACGCGTCGCGGCCACAACCGCATGGCCAACACCACCGCCCTCCACCACCAGGGGAACGGGGCCAACACCACCGCCCTCCACCACCAGGGGATCGGGAAGAGCGACACACTGGGATGGCAACCCTTAAGAGAGGTGGGACCATGTCCCAGGAACCAATGAGAAGGGGGTTAACCCAACCCCTCAGTGATTGGTGGGGGCTTGATACCTCCAGCTGTGATAAAAGAGCGCCCAGGGAGACTAATGGGTTGTTCTCATTACACAGGACACGGGGAGGAGAGAGGAGAGCGAACCAGAGTGGTGGGCCTATCCGGACAGCGGCTCGAGATAGGACCAAGCCAGGCATAACGCCGTTATACTACAGGAGGACAAGACACCGGTGAAGCTAACCGGGAGGACTTAATAGTTATTCTTTCAGCATCTGCCGCCTTAAACCAGAATAAATATTGTTTTAGCACTTGCCTGTCTCCGACTATAATTCCACCCTTCACACTGGCGACGAAGGTGGGATTTTTAGACAGCGCTATGGAGTCGTTGATAAAGACCCTGTCTGAGGGCCAACAACAATTGCAACAGATGGTACAACTGCAGTCACAACAAGCAGCTGCGGATCGGCAAGCCTTTCAACAAGCCATACAGCTGCAGGGCTCTATATTGACCACCGTACAGGACAACCAGCATGAGGCCATGTCCCGTCTCACCGATGCAGTGGCCAGCACTAGAAATCAACCACTGGTGCCCTCGGCCCTCCTACAAAAGTATAAGGACGGAGAGGATCCGCCTTCTTCTTTACTAGTTTTGAACGTATAGCCAGAAACGCACAGTGGCCTCCTGACCGGTGGGGTCAGTACGTCGCCCCCCTACTGTCTGGGGTGATGCAGGGCGCCTATCAGGTGGTAAACCCCAACGGCAACACGCCGTACGGGGAGATCAAGGCTGCCGTACTAGACCGCTTAGGCCTGGACGACGAGGCCTACCGGATCCGACTGAGGGAAACCAGGCTCAGGACCGGGGAGAATCCACGCCAGCTATACTATAGGATAAAGGACCTAGCAGAGAAGTGGTTGTTGGCTCCAAACCCCGCTAACCAAACCCTAATCGATAAAATCATTCTGGAACAATTCGTCGAAGCCCTGCCCGGCCAGATGCAGAAATGGGTTAGGCAGCACCATCAACCCACCCTGACCGAGGCTGTGGATATTGCATCGGCATACCAGAAGGCAGGCCACTTCCGACTACCAGCTACAGGGGTATCAGCCCGCATCGCCATCCCGATATCCGACCCCCATATGATTAGGGGTAACCGAGCCTTACCCATAAGATGGAGACCTTCCGATGAGAACAACAGGAGACCCGAAGACAAGAGACCAGGAAGCGAGGAGAAGGCCCCAGCACCGACCCCTGGTTACAAGCAACCGCAGTGCTATGAGTGCAACGAGTGGGGCCACATAGCCCGGTTTTGTCCCAGGAGAAGAACAGTCGAACCCATGGACATCGGCTATCGGACCCCGATAGACGAGAACGGCGTCCCAGGACCATATGTGGTGGACATTCGAGTCGACGGCAGACCATCACGTGCACTTTTGGACAGCGGCAGCAGGCAGACCGCCATATCACCAACCGTGAGTAACACTCCCTGCTTACCTAACGTAACCGTACCTATCCGATGCATTCATGGGGACACCAAATGCTATCCGATGAAGGATGTAGTGATTGACTTAAATGAAACCTCCTCTCCCTTGAGGGTTGCCGTCCTACCTTGTCTCCCAACCCCGGTGGTAATTGGGACCGACCTCCCCGGTTTCGGTCAGACATTAAGGGATACAAGGGAAGGGCAGTCCCCGTCCAAATCCGATGTTGCAGGAACCGACCCCGTCTCCCAGGAACCCCCACCTGGGTGAAAGAGGAGGACCCGGATGGCATGGTGTCAGGCCAGTTATATGACCCGGCCTATCGACTGGAAGCTAGAAGGCAACGAAGACACCATAAGGGGGGAGACCCTAACTGACCCCACCCTACGAGTGGCCAGAGAAAGGGCCGCCCGGGAAGGGGAACCCAACATAGCCAGAGGCCCAGGGTTTCTACTGCGACAAGGTCTCCTATACCAAAGGTATAAGGGTGACGACGACGCCATGAAGGAACAACTGGTGCTACCAAAGAGCCACCGACTTATAGTGCTACAACTGGCCCACAACCATCCCTGTGGAGGTCACATGGCCTCTCTTAAAACCCAACAAAACCTACTAAAGAGGTTTTACTGGCCCGGCATTTATGGGGAGGTCGCCCAACACTGCAAGAACTGCCCCACCTGCCAATTGACTAGCGGGGTTCTACCCGCAAGGGCACCACTACAGAAAATGCCCCTCATTTCAATCCCATTCCAGAGGATCGGCATGGACATAGTGGGACCCCTGGAACCAGCCAGCCGTGGTTATAGATACTTACTGGTCGTAGTCGACTACGCTACTCGATACCCCGAGGCCTTTCCCCTAAAGGGAACGTCGGCCCGGTTGTTATGCGACCAGCTAATTCCATTCTTTGCCCGAGTGGGGATTCCCTCCGAGATAATCACCGACCAGGGGACCAATTTTATGTCGACCCTCCTAAAACAAGTATGTGGACAGTTCCAGATCAACCAGTTGAGAACCTCAGTATATCATCCCCAGACTGATGGGCTGGTAGAACGTTATAATCAAACAATCAAGAAGATGCTAAGAAGGGTGACGGGACCAGACGGAAAAAACTGGGATCGGGTGATCCCCCTGGTGTTAATGGTGTTAAGAGACACCCCCCAGTCGTCCACCGGTTTCTCTCCCTTCGAGCTCTTGTTTGGGAGACAACCTCGAACAATACTAGACCTGGTTAAAGAGGAATGGGAATCCACAGAAGAAGTGTCTTTAACCGAGTATACAGAGGAATTAAAGGAACACCTAACCGCACTACGTACACTGGCCCAAGATAACCTTGGACGTGCCCAAACAACTCAAGAAAGAAACTATAACAAGGGGAGCCGTATGAGAACCTTTAACCCAGGGGACCAGGTATTGGTACTCCTGCCTACCAGCACCAATAAACTGTTGGCTAGATGAAGAGGGCCGTACGAGGTCACTGAGGTACTAAGCCCAGTAACCTACCGGGTACACCAGCCTGATCGTACCACCCCTGAAAAGGTCTATCATATCAACCTTCTAAAAAAATGGAACGAGCCTCTTCTGGGTGCCTTTGTATGTATCGAGGAAGCCAAACCGGACGAGATCCTGAACACCGTTCCTGATACCCTGAATTCAGTCAATTGGGGAGACACCCTAACCCTCGAAATGAAGACGGACATCAGGAACCGGTTGTCCCCTTATGCTGACGCCTTTTCCGCCTTACCTGGAAGAACCGATGTTCTTGAGCATATTATCAAAACAGATCCCGGACCACCTGTGAGGCTTAGACCCTACCAGATACCCGAAGCCAGGCGAACCATCATCAATTCCGAAGTGGACGAGATGCTAAGGATGGATATCATCCAGCCTTCGGTCAGCGTTTGGTCATCACCCATAGTGCTTGTCCCTAAGCCGGATGGCTCGGTTCGTTTCTGTATGGACTACAGACAATTGAACGCGGTGTCCCGATACGAAGCCTATCCGATGCCTCGGATGGACGAACTCCTGGAGGGCCTTGGAGCAGCCAGTTTCTTAAGCACTCTCGATTTAACCAAGGGCTATTGGCAAATACCCCTTCGCTCCCAGGACAGGGAGAAAACTGCCTTTTCCACCCCACAAGGCTTATATCAGTATAAAGTCCTACCCTTTGGTCTCCACGGGGCTCCCGCCACATTCCAGAGATTGATGGACATCATACTGAGACCGCATACTGGATACGCTGCTGCCTACCTGTACGATATTGTGGTATACAGCCAATCCTGGGAATCGCATCTGAACCATCTAGAACAAGTAGTGGCTGATTTACAGAAGGCAGGGCTACATATCAACCCCAGGAAGACTACGATGGGAACCAATGAAACCAAATATCTGGGCCACATAGTGGGTGGGGGAGTGCTGAAACCGCAGTTGTCCAAAACACAGGCTATCCAAGATATACCGACTCCCACCAACAGGAAACAAATACGAGCTTTCCTGGGATTGATCGGGTATTACAGAAGATTTATCCCTGACTTCTCCTCGATAGCCGCTCCCTTGACGGACGCATTGAGGCTCAAGGGGAATCCCAACCTGACCAACGACCCGAAGGCCTTGAACGCCATAGCACACCTAAAGCAAAGGATCACGTCCAACCCGGTCCTCTGTTGCCCGGACTTCCAGAAACATTTCTTTTTACAAACGGACGCCTCAAACCAGGGCCTGGGAGCTGTGTTATCGCAGAGGAATGGGGAGGACCTGCAACCGGTGTGCTTCATCAGTCGGAAATTGTTGCCCCATGAAGCGGCTTACTCAACCATTGAGAAGGAGTGTTTGGCCATCAAGTGGGCTGTTGACTCGCTCCGGTACTATCTGTTGGGTCGCCGGTTCACTCTGTACACCGACCATGCACCCCTCCAGTGGCTGGCCCAACATAAGGACACGAACCAGAGGGTCCTCCGCTGGTTTCTCTCCCTTCAGCCATTTGATTTCGTCACATTGCACAGGCCTGCCAGGTTTCAGCTGGTGGCTGACTATCTGTCTAGGTGTTCACCCTGGCCCGAACGGCCTGGGATTGGGGTGGGGATGTGTGAAGCAGCAGCGCCTCGGCTGGTGCCGCGGCGGCCGCGGCGTGTAGCCGGCCCGCACGAGTCGGGAGGCGCTGCCATGTCCGCGGCAAGAGAGGGGAAAGGGAAACCCGCGGAGGTTAGCCGCGCGGCTAAAACCGCTACGGGTGGCCACGGCAGGGCCGCGGAAGAAGCCGCTATGTGCAGCCGCGGCGGGGCCGCTCGGCACTCACCTGTTCGCCCCAGTCCGGGGGGGGAGCAGTGTTCACGACGGCGCCGGGATACGGGGGAGCAGCGCCCGGCTCGCCGGCCCCGTGCTGCTCATGGCGCTGCCGGAGCTGCACGTTGCAGGGGGGGAAGGCCCAGCATCAGGATGCGTCCCTACGCGTCGCGGCCACAACCGCATGGCCAACACCACCGCCCTCCACCACCAGGGGAACGGGGCCAACACCACCGCCCTCCACCACCAGGGGATCGGGAAGAGCGACACACTGGGATGGCAACCCTTAAGAGAGGTGGGACCATGTCCCAGGAACCAATGAGAAGGGGGTTAACCCAACCCCTCAGTGATTGGTGGGGGCTTGATACCTCCAGCTGTGATAAAAGAGCGCCCAGGGAGACTAATGGGTTGTTCTCATTACACAGGACACAGGGAGGAGAGAGGAGAGCGAACCAGAGTGGTGGGCCTATCCGGACAGCGGCTCGAGATAGGACCAAGCCAGGCATAACGCCGTTATACTACAGGAGGACAAGACACCGGTGAAGCTAACCGGGAGGACTTAATAGTTATTCTTTCAGCATCTGCCGCCTTAAACCAGAATAAATATTGTTTTAGCACTTGCCTGTCTCCGACTATAATTCCACCCTTCACAGGCATAAACATTTTTTAAGAAAGGGCTAGGTCAGGAGGCGAATCACCTTTTAAGTACAGTGACAAGGAAGAGGGATGTGGCAGTAATTATATGTTGTTATTGTATGTACATTAAGAACAACCTCACATAAGAATCAGAAGTAAACGCAGGACTCCGCGGGGGAAGGTCTGTGTGCTCCTGAAGCGCTACTTGGTCCTTGCAGCCTCTTCAAGGCTTATTCAGATTTCTCTGATCGCATTACTGCAAAACAACCATTTTTAAATGCTGTACATGTGACTTTTCATCCCCCAATCTTAGGTTCGTTCTGACAAACTAGGGTTGTTTCTACTCAGCTCCAAAGCCACTGGTGCTTTCAAACTGATGGCACACTTGAGGCAGTGGTCGTTTTACTGCTCCTATACTTTTATTTTAAAAAGAAACGGTTCTGGAACGGTTTCATTTTAAAATAACAGTGTAGGAAGAACTTAAAACTTGCACATTTAGTGCACTACACTGAACGTTCGCTTAAACAGCGGGTGCATGTGTTTGGGGGTTTGTATTGTGTGGGAGGTGGTGTGGTTTGTGGGGAGTGGGTACAGGCTAGTAGGGAACATAGTTCCACTACTTCTTTTCGTGCACTTCGACCACTGACTTGAGGGGAAGATGTTAAATGGTCCAAATTGAAATGTATTCTAAATGTAATTTGGAGTTAACAACGAAAATGTTAACTGGCGAATTTAGCAGAATGATCTCAGAGAACCGGCAGACAGCGTTCGGTTTGCCCGGACACGGCCCTCAACATGGCAGAACACTGGGAAGAACTCATGCAGGACCAGTGCCAGTGCTGGCAGTACCAGTGCTGCATGACGCAGGGGGCGCTTAGACAGGGAGCTGAGGTAAGGGCTGTGTGGCATCACGCTCTGACACTTGACTGTCAGTCTCACTCAGGTCAGTGGTAGCATTGTCATATAGATTAAAATGGCCACCATTCCCATCTCACAAAGGAACGGAATGCTACTTTTTTTTTTTTTAAAATATATTTTTATTTTGTTTTAAGTGAAAACAGTATAAACAAACTTGTGACATTATATACAGTAAGACAATAAACACTTAACAAAACACAACACTACACTCCCCCCCCCTTCCCCCCCAAGAGCTCATCCACAGGGTAGTTCTGTATCGACCTGGTGTGGCCGGGTGACTTCCTCCTCCGATGCAGTAGGTTCTCCTCGTACCCCAAACAGACCAGTGACCAATGACCCCCAGGCTACTAGGTTGCCCACATCCTCCTCCCCGCATTTACTGCATGCCTCTTGCCAGACCATGGTTTCGGCTTCCGCCCATTTCTGGAGATCCCTCCACCACATCTCTATCCTAGGTTTGTAGCATTGCTTCCAGTTCATAGCTATCCTCCTCTTAGCGAGTATATACGCTAGGTCTCTCAGTTTCCCCAGGTGTCTGGTGTTCTTCGGTCTGGGGAACCCCCCTAGAAGGCAAGCCCAGGTCGTGTCAATGCTTATCGGGACCCCTTTGTCAGCCAACTTCTGTGACACTTCTCTCCAGAAGACTTCGATTACTGGGCAGGACCAGAACATATGCGTCATGTCCGCGTCCTCCTCGTTACATTTCGGGCATGCCTGCCTGCCCGAGTTCGCAAACTTAGCTATTCTCTTGGGGGTCATATACGCTCTGTGTGTGATGTATAGTTGGATTTGCTGTAATCTAGCATTTCTGGACACTTTTTTATGATATCCCAGAGCCCGTTCCCACATCCCATCAGTCATCTGAACCCCCACCTCCATTTCCCATTCTAGTCTCAAGTCTGTCAAGTCCTTCCCCACTCGGGACATCACCACCTCATACAATCTGGAGATCTCGTGTCCGCCTTCTGATATGTCATATATTGTATCAATCAGGGCGTCCGGATCCTCCGCTAACACTGTCTCAGGCCACGATTTTCGGATAATCCGTACCAACCTGAGGTATGTAACGTATTGGCCCCCATGTAACCCAGACTCTTCTTCTAGGTCTGCAAAATCCTTGATGGCCCCATCTTGCCATATATCTCCTAACGTGGCCAACCCAACCGATTCCCAGTACATTCTAATCGTTTTTCTAAGTTGACCATCCCCCGCAGTCAAGACAACCAGTGGCACCTGCGGCGAACACGGATCCGGGCTTTCCAGTAGCTGGCATGCTCTACGCCACATTTTCCACCCAAGTAAAGGAACGGAATGCTACTTACTGGCTGTCAGAGCCAAGACAGTCAGTCAGCCAGGCTTGGCTGTAGCCATAAACCACTAAATACAATAGAATCTTTGAACAAAATCTGTATGTGGTAAGACTGCATACAAAGCAGTAGCATATTATCTAAATCGGTTGGGTTGGCAAGTATGCACACCCACTCTTAAACCCCCCCCCCCTTTGTACTCGCAGTCCTTAAATCGGTCACTTAATCACTCACAAATGACTCAATTGGTGTCACCCTCTAAAAACCCAACACCTTACCTTCACTCGCTCAATGCATTCCAACAATCAGCTCCAACTCCTTCTCCACCACCTCCTCTCACTGACCGACCCTCTGAGGTCCAAATGGGGTCTTTCCTCTCATCAATACCTCTTGTTACTTATGGTGTTCCCCAGCGGTCTAACCTTTCTCCCTGACTTTTCAACCACTACATGGCACCTCCTGCCCGCAGCATCACTACTTTCGGCTCCAACTTTTAGTGTCACGCTGATGACACCCAGCTCTCTTTCAGGCTCCCCTCAGCCACCTCTTCCCCTTCTCTCATACCAGAGTGTCTGACCGCAATTCATGAATGGTCTGCCACCAATGGTCCCTGCCTTAATGCCAGTAAGACCAAGATCCTCCTCATCGGAACACCAGCTCCCTCCTTCTTATCTCTATCTGGCCGCCCACTCAGGGTCATCTTCCTGCTCCTACATGTGAGCTAACCTTGGTGACATCTTCGTCTCCACCCTCTCTTTCTCACCTCACTTCTCTGATGTCTCTAAGAAATCAAACTATCAGCTGCACCTCCTCAGAGGTATTCTTCCTTTCCTCACTTCCCCCAGAATCTCACTGTCTCCAGAGCTCTGTTCCTCTCTAGGCTACACTACTGCAACAGCCTCTTTCCAAATCTGCCTGCGTCTACTCTCTGACCTCTACAACGTATCCAGAAAACAGGACTGCAAGACTTGTCCTTGGCCTCACAGGGATTGTATCTCTCCAGCTCTGAAATCTCTGCACTGGCTCCCTGTGGCGGCAAGGATCAAGTTCAAGACCCATTGTCCATCAGGCTTTCCGGGACCCGGGACCGCACTACCTCCAACTCTCTCTTTCTAAACATTTCCCTTCTTGAGATAGCCGCTCATCCACCTGCAACTCTTTGAGGGTTAGACGCTTTTCCAAGCAGAGAGTTGGGGCAAGATCTCTCTCTTTAGCTGGAGCCTCGCTCTGGAACAGCCTTGCTGCCTCTCTCAAACTTGAGCAGAACCACCTCTGGTTCCAGAAGCAACTCAAGACCTTCCTTTTCGATTCCGCTTTCTCTCTTGCTCTCCCTTGCTGATGCCCCGACTGCTCCATGCACTGTTCACCTGGCTACCCTCTGAACTCGGGCCCAGTCTCCTGCATGTCCAGTTCCCCTCGCACTGCCTACGGGCTCCCCCAGCGCTTATTGTCTGGATCTGCAACCCTACAGTCCCTTCTCTCTGCACGTATGAGCCACCCACTGGCTGCACTTATTGAGTTACCTGCACTTCTCCACCCTCTGCACTTTTCCCCTCCCACTCGATCTGAATGACACAAGGCCTAGTAAGATCGTTGTTTTTGTCCTCCCTCTGTTTACCCCTCCTTGTCTTGTTGCACCTAGAAACACTTGTGTACAGGCGCGTTCTAAATGCCATATCCTATCATACATCATATCTGCAACACCCTCTTTACTGGTCTCTTGGTCCACCTCTTCTGTTCCCAACTTCAACTGTACACCTTTCACACTCTACTGGCTTTTTATAGCCCTGCTATTTCCCCTGGACTCCCATTGGTTCCCTGCCTCAGCTGTTCCCCATGGTCCATCTCTCCAGCTAAGCTGTGCTGTGAAGGGCGGGGGCGGACTTCCCCTGGAAGTCTTCAAAAAGCCCTCTAATGCACCTCTTTTTCAATCTCCATTTTCATGTAGTCAGCTATGTGCTCAGCATGGTTGTTTGTTCTGGGATTTTCTCTCCTATGTAGGTTTTTCTTCAAACAGGGTTTGGATCTCCCAATGTTCCCCCACAAACCCTTTCCAGTCTCAGTTCTTCTGCTGTTGACCCACGGTTGTTGATTTGGGTTTGATTTGTGCTTCACTTTACCTGGGAAGGAGAAGCACCAATCCATTCCCGTTGTGGTACCTAATCCATTCTTCCTGCTCTATGCTGGGGTTTCTCAGTTAGACTCCTTTGCATTGTGGTAGTTGTAGATTGAATTTTCCATCAGTTGGTGTATCTTCCGTGGAACCATGATTCATGGCATGTTTCTGAGGGCTGGGTTGCATGCTGGAGTTAGTATTATCTGAAAAGTTTTTTTTAAAAAAAGAGACATTGGGTACCCTGCAAGTGATACTTCCACCATCCCCTCCCCCTTGGCACTTCTCCCCTTCCCTCTTCCCCGCACTTGCGCGATCTGAATCACACAAGGCTTAGTAAGATCATTATTTTGTCCTCCCTTTGTTTCCCCCTCCTTGCCTTGTCGCACCTAGAAACACTTGTGTACAAGCGCATTATAAATGCCATATCATATCACATCATATCATATCTGCATTCTGAGGGAAAGGAAAGAGGTCACCCAGCATAACCCAATCCACTCTATCCCTGTATCAGCAAGTTGTTTTAAGAGAATATTGTGGATGACATTGTTGAAAGCTGCCACAATGTCCAGAAGGATGTGCGTCGTATTCTGCTCCTGGGCATAAACTGCCTGTTACGTTTACACTTGGGTATAAACAGGTCCTCGCCAGGCATTTCTCGTCATATACACTGAAGTGCAAAAGGGAGGTGTACAATGCTGCCAAATCGCCTGCCAGTATGTGTTTACAATGGATTCCTAGGGAATCCGCCTGTTTTTTGCTGGTGTAAAAAGTGAGGGGCTTCCATAGGAATCCATTGGGTTTGTGCCATTGGGTTTGCGCCAGCATGTAAATACCATGTTGACGTAAAATAAAGTGGTATTTAAGGCGGAATGGGAGGCAGAAATGCAACTTTCGTCCCATGTCTCCTCCCCCTGTCTTCAAAACCCACAAAGAATCCCTGGAGCAGCGTAAGCAAAGATGTAAGACACGTGTAACATCTTTGCGTCTGTCTTTAGCAGTCACAACTCATATCAGTGGACACTTGTACTTGGAAGTGGCAGGCATGGGGGCATGACTCGCCTTGCACTTGTTATGCCCCACGCTGCGCATGCGACAGCTCTGCAGGAAGGCCCGAGGTGTGGAGAAAGCTTTCACAACTTGATTCAGTATGACCGGTAGTGCGCGTGGTTTCACCTTGTGCGAAGGCCATTCATGGTGCGAGTTGTACGGTTGGGCGTCTCACGGGTGGGCGCTCTGTCTCGTTGGCTTCCCTTCCTCGTGGTTGTCCCGACTGTTCATGCTGCTGGTTCATTTCGGACTCCACATCCCTTGCTTATTCTGGCCAATCGGATCAATAAAGGCCTCCTCCTCCTCGAGCCCTCCACCGACCGAGCCGAGACATTATTGATCCATAAATGCCCTCCCCACAGGCGATTGCTGCTCTTACGAAATGGGTCAATCCTTTGTTTCTGTATTTCTAGGTTTCACTCTGCTCATGCGGAACTCCCAGCCCTCATGGGAATCTACCCAGAAGTCAGGGAAGGCAGCAAAACATTCCCCGGAGGACGCTTATGGTCTGTATTTCATTCCATAGGGTCTTGGGTTACACAAACTTCAAGACCCAGCGCCTATAACCCTTCACTGGTGCAGATCCTAGACTTCTTTTGTACTCTGGGCTTTTAGCCACGTTACTGGGGAGATCGAGTCCTACAAGAAAGTCACAACAAAATGGAGGGCATTCCAGGGCCTTCACATCCTCTTTACAGGTTATCTGGCATCGCAGTGAGTAGGGAGCTTCTTGACCAATGACCTGCCTACAGGCCAGTCGCAGGTAATGAGAACAAGCATCTTTATTATGCTTTTCGTAAATGTGGAGCATTTGAGGGAATCCATCAGGCACAGGGCATTAACCCTAGTGTGAGAGTAAAGGCAGCTGGCGGACTTAGACTCTACAGTGTTGCACCAAGCAGCAGTGAAAAGGACCTCATTCCCCGGAAATTGAATAAGCTGGAAGGGCCTGTTGGGGCTCGCCTTCCATGGAATGGGAGGCTTGATAAGCCTGAAGGTCCATATATGCAGGGAGATGGGCAGACAGGATGGACCTGAGTCCTATCTAATCTAAAGGCAAATAGCAGACTGGATGGGCCTGGGAGCCCCTCTCTGTAGGAGCGTTGTAAGTCTGTATGGGTCTGGGGGACTTTTCTGCAGGTTAGTGAGGAGGTTGATACGTCGGAGGGTCCTTACATGCAAAGAGATGGGCATACTGGATGGGTCTTGGCTCTTTATTTGGGGATAAATCAGTGTATGGGATGGACCTGGGCAGGGTATCAGCAGATTTAATCAAATAAAAAAAAAATGAATGCTCGATGTAATCGAAAATCTGCTGTACGAAAATGACTACAGGCGAAAATTTTGAATAAATCCCCCATTCGGTGTCAATATGGTGAACAAGGGCACCGCGGGCTTTGATCCCCACACCTCTGTTCACTATAATGCCATCTTGGGTTGCGGAGTGGGCCCAGCTCCCTATTGAATAAAATGTGAAGAAAAAAAAATAGGGGGACCCTGCGGCACCAGATCCCATTCACGTAAGTGAAGGGAACCGGCATCGCAGAGGGAAGCAGGAGACGGCGGCACACCAGAAGATGTGCCGTCAAGAGTTAAGAGGGTGGGGGCAGCGGGGGGTCAGAAATGTTTGGGGGAGTGAAAACATCGAAAGTCATTTTCGTTCAAATTACTTTAGCTTTTTTCACCCTCGAACATTTCTAATTCGTTCAATTCACTGTAATCCCATGGGCAGTGCTTGATTTGTAATCACTCGAGCACTCCTGTGACACTGCGGGCGGGAAGTTCCCCACCACTGCTACCACCCATAGCTTCTCCCCTCAGTGTCGACATATTTGGGGTTACACTACAGCTCGCCCCTGCTCATAGTGGTTGATGGATGCACTATCACCACTCCACAATTAAAGTGAGTCTGAGGCAATGAGTGCTGGGGCTGAGCTCTGGCAAACACCCCCACAAAGTAAGCACTGGACCTGGGTGCTAATCTTTGGAGAAATGGGCGATTCAATGGGCATGATGGCTTTTGTCTTCAGAGAGCTTGGCAGTCTGAATGGGATTGGTGACGGTGTGTCTTTCCCTTTCCCAAATTGTAACGTGAAACCCCATATACAGGATCGCCAATTCTAATCGGATCCACCAATAATTGCCTTTATACCGTAAAACCCAATTTATTTGAAACCTAGGCCTCCCCCCACAGTACAGGACTCTCAAATCTAGGCCTGTTTTCCTTTCCTGCACTGGACACAGATTGCTCCAGCCGAACAAATTTGAATCCTACGGTACGTATATCTCACCATCCGTTGTGGACAAAGGCCACAGGCATGGCCAAGCATCCATGCACCGTAGAATGCTGCTAGGGCTACGATCTTCCGGTCTAGCATTGCATACAGCCGTCCAGACTGAAACACTGACGTACCTCAACACCTCTGCCATTAGCATACAGCGACTAGCAACCGAAAGGGACTCAATATAGCTGGCCACACATCGACCCCCTCAACAATAGCAATCTATCGCAAACCACCAACAGCGCCCACCCACGTGCCTTGCCTCTATATGGGCTGATTAGTCTAGCATAGCCAGCCACCCAATTCCTAGACTTACAAAATGCACACATGCATCTGCTAAATTAAACTCTTTAGCATTTTTCCAGAACATTGACTACGATCACCGAGGGCGTTCCAACTGAAAAAAGCGCATTGAGGCCACACAAGTGAGGAAAGAGCGCCATATAAATAACCAAATACAATATAATAAAAAAGAAAAAGGGAGCAGATTGGATGGGTCATTGTTGCTAACATGCAGGTAAATGGAAAGAGCGTCTGGGCCTAGGCTTTCTTCACTGTGGGGGCATTGGCTAACTGCGGGAACCTGGCAACCCATTCTACGTGAAATGGGCTCACTGGATGGGACTCGAATTCAGTCCCTGCAGGAAATGGGTAGACTGGATGGGCCCCACCAGCTGGTGTAACAACCCCCCTCGTGCTGTGTTTTAGAAATTGGCTTCTAAAAAAATAGCCCAAATGAAAGGAGCAGCGAATATGCGCTCATTTAATTTGGGCTATTTTCAGAAATGCTTAGGTCACCTTACTCACAAAGGTGACCTAGGAGGGGCTGGACAATAGTGCAAAGATGGCTGGCCAGCTCCCCTGCATACAGTAGTGTTGAGCACAATCCCAACATTAACGTATGACAAGCTCCCAGCAACCATATGGTTGCTGGCAGCAGAGACGTTTTTATGGGAGGGCAAAAGGGGCACTTGCCCAGGGCCCCCACCTTGGAGGATGCCCCACAAGGCTGCCTGATCTATAGAAGTAAGATTCCTTTGTTCGCCAGACTTAAATAGCACACCTCACAATATTGTATTGCATGGTGCTGAGGCTCTAAACGTATTGCCTGTCTGTTTTGGCAAGTACATTTTGGCTTACTGCACAAAAACCCAGACTCATTTTAAAAGTGGAAAAGGTCACTTTAATGTGACAGGCCAAAGCTTACAATTAAACGTTTACCTGGCTCCATGGCCTTACAAAGTAAAGACATATTTTAAACAACCAATTAAATAATTAAACATTCTCATTTTTTACCCAACAATTAAATAATTAAATAAAGCCATTTCCTCCCTAACTATACCTTGGGCCCTACCGTCTCCTTACCCCTTTTCCAGGCGTCCCGCTTTCTCCCCGGGGCCATGCCCCTCCAGGCTCAATACCTGTTCCCCCGTGGTGGCCCGCTTGTGCAAACAGCGCCACCCCATCCTTTCCCGTGTCATTCCCCCATTGTGCTTCCCTCCCCCCACATCAAAAGGGGCCATGCCCCCGGAGCCAGCACCACTTCAATACCCCTCAGGCTCCCCTCTACACCAATCTTCCTCTTCCTATGCCCTGCAGTCAGTCTGACCTGCCACATCAGCAACAAAATAGTACCTTACAACTTCACTGATGCCCCGACCTGTCACACAAAACTACCATATAATAGCTCCTTAACAGACCATAAACCCCAGTAAGAACTTGACATGGGACGTAAAAACCCCCCACAGAAACCAAGTACAATGGTCCCCCATCCCCCTTTTATAAAACCAGACCTAACCCAAAATAAAAGGGGTGGGAGGGCGGGACAATCATCAAGTCCAACTGTCGCCTGCCTCCCGAACCTTCCCTGGACCCTTAAATACCCTCGGGAGGCGCTCTGCCCCCCACGGCCACTCGCTGGCCATGTGCAGCGCCAAAAACCTCCCCGGGGGAAATGCTTCGCGTTCCCCCGGGGCCCCCCTTTTGGCTTACTGCACAAAAACCCAGACTCATTTTAAAAGTGGAAAAGGTCGCTTTAATGTGACAGGCCAAAGCTTACAATTAAACGCTTACCTGGCTCCATGGCCTTACAAACTAAAGACATATTTTAAACAACCAATTAAATAATTAAACATTCTCATTTTTTACCCAACAATTAAATAATTAAATAAAGCCATTTCCTCCCTAACTATACCATGGACCCTACCGTCTCCTTACCCCTTTTCCAGGCATCCCGCTTTCCCCCCGGGGCCATGCCCCTCCAGGCTCAATACCTGTTCCCCCGTGGTGGCCCGCTTGTGCAAACAGCGCCACCCCATCCTTTCCCGTGTCATTCCCCATTGTGCTTCCCTCCCCCCACATCAAAAGGGGCCACGCCCCCGGCACTAGAAAAACCCTCCCCCGAGGTGTTCTTTCTGCCCCACCCCCCCACCAATTTTCCTGCCTCCAACTCCTCAACCAATCTCCCAGCCAAGAGCTCAAGTCTGCCATATAATGATTGTTCCCCAAAACCGGAAAGTTTACCCATCCTCTCTAAATCTCAACAATCCTTCCTAAACCATCTCCTTACGGTCCAAAACATGTACTGCCACCGATGTACAAAATTCTACCATCTCTCTGTTTATCCCCTTCCTTGCCCGCTCTATCGGACCCTCATTTCTCGCTCCCCTCCCAACTCTCTGTGGCAAACACTTAGTCCCCCCTACAGTTGCTTTAGGCCACACTTGTCGGACCCATAACAAAAAAAAAACAAAAGAAAAAAAAAAACCTTTTTATTTTCCTAAGAAGAGCCACCCCCGTATCCCTTACCAAATCATTTTCCCCACCAAGACTAATCCCCCCCATCTGGAGGCCCATAGTTTTCCCTCAACCCAGCCAAAATAGGAAGCAACTGATCCCAGCCCCCCAAACCCAGACCATCTTACCACAACATCTTTATAGTTGCACCCCAGTCGCCTGCCAACATCCCTCTTCTCAGATTCTTTCCCCGCCCACTTAACCTTAGAATGATCCAAAACCAGATTTTTGACATCTGACCGTACCTCCTAGCAGCATCTGAAAAATAAATTACAAAATCACTTACAAATCAACAACATCCTAATAAAAGCAACACTCCTGCTACCTACTGAAAAATGTTATAAAGACATTATGTTTGACCCGGTCCCTGGCATACCCTTTGTATCTCCCTTACTCCCAGCATCCCAACCTTTTCACCTACTCCTCTGAATAGCCCAGCCTGCTACCTTCAGATGCTGCACCCCTCCTAAATGAATGAGTTCCAACCTCCTAACCTTTCCCACACCACTAGTAACACCTTCCTCAGTACCCTAGCCTTTCTGGCCATCTACTTAACCCTCTCTGGAAACCCCCAAGGTCCTCTCCTACCTGTCCCCCCTATATTTCTCCCCTTTCACCTAGCCTTTAAACAATACACCTAAACCCACTTAGCCCCCCTTTTTCCCCTAAACTATTACCCTCCTGCTCACCCTTGCCCCACTGACCTTCCATCACCTTATTAATTTGGCCCTGCGTTGCCCCCCCTGCACCGGGGGCCCACGTGCACCCCGTCCATGCAGGCCCTTTATACTTTATTACTCCTCTCGTCACTGCACCCGGGGCCAAACCTGCACCTCCGTCCATGCAGTCCCTTCCATATAACTAATCTTCAAGCTCCTTGCTTCCATTACCACCTGTTTCCCACCTGCACCAGGGGCCCTAGTGCACCCCCGTCCATGCAGGCCCCTTTTCTGCCTTACTCCTCTCCACCGCTGCACCAGGGGCCAAACCTGCGCCCCCGTCCATGCAGACCATTTCACATAAATTCCTCTTCCAGCACCTTGCTTCGTTGCTCCACTGTTTTCCCACAGCTGAACCAGGGGCCCTAGTGCACCCCCGTCCATGCAGACCCCTCTCATCACTTCCCCCTGCTGCACCAGAGGGGCTCCCGCACCTCCGTCCATGCAGCCTGAAGCTTACTCACCTTGTCGTGCGGCAAGCGTGAGGGCTTCGCCACCGTCGACCATGCCCTCCAAACGACAGCCACAACCCCTTAACAATTTCCACAGTTACACCCCCCTGCGGCCCTTCTCTACCTACGATTCTTCCTCCTCACCCCTCTCCTACCCCCTTTAAATTGCCCCCAAAACCTTTCATCAAACCTTGTGCCCCCACCTCCTTTTACGATAAACTGAGCCCGACCTACCACTACCCCAATTTACCTGGCATGCGGTCCTTCCCCCCCACCTCCTTGCCCCGCTCCTCGCCCTGACCCACTGTCCCCTGCCTGAAAACAATCCGTAACCGAATGCCGACCCGCGCACCTGCTGCACTCGTGTTTAAATTTGCACATCCACCTCGGGCAGAATTCTTTATTGAACGCCCAACATACTGTCGAGGGCTGTCCTCTGCCTCCTTCCCCCGCCCCTCATGGGCGGGGCGACCAAGAAAGGGCCGGTAAGGCACAGGCAGCCCACTTGCTGTGTGCAATGTCGGGGCAGGCCTCGTTGGAGCCATCCATTGCAGCCAAAGATCCATGTCTATCTCCCCCCAGACCGCCTGACTGTCCTCCGCCATTCTCGCTCTGAATTCCTCATCATAGCGTACCCAGGCAAAACCCCCAAAACTCGTGAACGCCTTCCTAATTACGTCCATATATTTAAGCAGGGCCACGCAACGCTCCGGGAATTTTTCACAATATACACTGGCATAAATGATAAATGCAGACGTCCAATTCTCAATAGTCACCGGGACACTTGGGCGCGAAACCAGTTCCCTCTCTTCTTCCTTAGACCCCTCCTTTGCTCTCACTTCTCTATGGAGCAACTTCAAAACATCTACAAATTCCCCCGCCTGAATCTTCTCCCTGGTCGCTGCCATCAAGTGCTCCCCCAACAGTTTTGTTATACCCATGTATGGCAGTTTTTTCTCCTTGCCTTTCACTTCAAACTCCTTTTCTTTTCCCACTTGCACCTCGAGCACCAATGGCTCCACCACCTTGTCCGTTTGGACCTCCACTGAGCGAATGCTCTTCTCATCCCCCAAGGCTCCAATGGCCTGTACACCCATTTCTTTCCTTACCCCTTGCAGTCCAGACCCTTCATTTCCCGTCCCCCTTCTCATGTCCCCTCTCTGCCATGCAGATGACCATTCCCTTTCTCCCTCACCTCTTTCCACGTAGGCCGTCTGCGGTTTGGCATCCACACCGATGCTCCTCATCTCTTTTCTTAGAGGGCTCCTACTGCGGGGAGAAAACATGTCAGCAGACTCACCCAGCCAACAGTTCCCCCGACCTCTTGCCCCCCGACCACCCTGCACCTGCCTTTCCAGATCCCACCTCAAACTTCTTCTCTCCTCCCCCCTTTCCCTTACCGCCCTGTAACCTTCTACCTCCCATTGCCCCACATAATCCTCCCATCCAACTTCATCACCCCTTAAATACCATTGTGGATGCGAGCTCATGCCCAAGTTGAGTTGATCTTCTTCTTGCGAGCCCGGGGCGCCCACCCCACCACTCCTTTGACGTCTTCTCGGCGGGGCCGTGGAAACCCCTGCCTGTTCCTCTTCTCTCGGGCGAGGCGTTCCGTCCTCCACCCTGGAATCCTCATTGCTAGGGGCCGTGCTGCACCCTCTAGGCTCTCCTTGCGCTGACCGAGGAGGGGCCGTTCTAAAACCCTCTACCTCCACCTGACCAGCGGGGGCTGCGCAGCGACCTCCGCCCTCACTTTTCCTACCCAGGGGGGCCATATCGCACCCCACTCTAACCTCCTCAATTGATGGGGACCTCTCCCTCCTTCTCCCACCTGCACTCTTCTGCAGGTATTTACCCCCTCTTCCCCTCTGCCCTGCCAACCCCTTCTGCACCCCCTCACTGGCCCCACTCTGGTTCGCTTGAGCCACCTCCTTTTGAGCACTCCCAGCTTCCCTAGGGCTATCATACACTCCCTCCCTCAATGGCTGCCCACCCGAAATAATTTCTCCCCCGGACGCCCTCCTGTCTATCTCCCTCCTCAACTTCCTGCCCCTGGATTCCCAAATCTCCCCTCTCCTCGCCGCGGGGGTGCAAGCCACCACTGCCGCGAGAGCCCCATCTGCCGCTGCTCTACGCTGCGGCCTCCCACCACTTATCTCCCCCGTGACCTCTCCACCAGTGACCTCCCCCACTGCCCCCTCCAACTGGGCCCTAGATGCCCTACTAATTATTTCCAAGGCCTCCCTCAGAGCCTTAGCATCGACCAAACCCTTCTTGCTGGCTCCCTGGCCCACCATCGTGCACCACTAATCTGGTTGTGCACTACAATATATATATATCCCTTGAAAATTAACCTAGCAAACCTAAGCCCCCGAGCCAAAAACTACCCATAGACCTATACCCCAATTGACCAACTACTAACTTTGAAACTAGTTAAATAAGTGCTTGCAAACACCCAAACGTAAATATAAAACTCCCCAATGGTATACTCCAAATTATTATTAATTAATAAAAAAACATTTTATTTATTTATTTATTTTTTTTCATTTACCTCTATTTACCCCCTTAAATACTGCCCTAGCCCCTGAAACCCCACACCCTGGCAATAAAGTGCCACAAGCAAAAGAAAGCCCCCAAAAACCAAAAGCCCAACTAACACAGGGGCCGAGATGCGTCCGTGTCACACTGCCCCCTGGCGGCGTATAAGCACCACCGCACCTAAAGACAACAAATCAACGCGGCCCCTTTAATGGGAGCACACTGCCCCCTCTGTCACGCGACGGCCACCGCGCACAGAATTCCCCTCTCCCAGCCAACAACACGGGACCAGGCGCTCCCTACCTCAATAACCCCCCCCCACACCCCTCAACAACCCGTGGGCGAGATGGCACAGACCCAAATGCCCGCTAAAACCGCCCTCTCTCCCTATGGACCGCGTTCCCCTGCACCCTACCTAACCCCCACCCCCAGCAGCACTGGACGAAAATGCCGTGTCACAATGCCGTGACTGAAAGGAAAAAAAAAAAAAAAACCCTACGCCTGAACACGGACCACTGGAACCAGAGCCTAATAAAGTAGGAGGGGGTACCTTATCTACGGTACCCCCGGCTATAGCAAACAGTTATACAAATTAAAAGTTTTTCCTGCCTATAACTGGCCTCCCCCCAACTGCTACACACTGTCCCTCTCACCTACACTAACCTGCAGCACCGAAGGCCCAGCTACTCAGGGAAGGCTAGGGAGCAGGGGACAGGACTGACAATCATCAAGTCCAACTGTCGCCTGCCTCCCGAACCTTCCCTGGACCCTTAAATACCCTCGGGAGGTGCTCTGCCCCCCACGGCCACTCGCTGGCCCACTCGCTGGCTGTGTGCAGTGCCAAAAACCTCCCCGCTGGGGAAACGCTTCGCGTTCCCCCAGGATCCCCCTTCTGCCTCGATCAATTCATCATGTAATGCTTCCTGTGTTCAATGTGATATATATAGTTTGTGTGTTCCTTGCGGCACAACTCCTGTAGAATTCTTTCCTTCTTACTTTGGTTTAGTGGAAGGGGGCCCCAAAGATGTCCGTGCCCAGGGCCCCAAAAGTGCAGCGCATTTCACCAAGACGGCGGGTCTCGGTGAAATGACCCGAATAAAAAAGCATTTGCATCCCTGTTTGGAGGATGGAAATACTAGTGCGATAGTCACGTTTTAACCCGCGGCTGTCACACGTCAAAAGTAAACCATGACGTGAGTCACACATTTACAGCTGCGCCTGTTCCTAATGGGAGCAGATGTATGACCCTCGTTTGTGGTCATTTTAAAGCACATCCCCTGTGTGAATCTGGTGTGCGCTTTAAAATGCCCAGAAACGCTCTCTTAGTTGCTCAAATGCGAAAAAGGGAGAAAAAAGGCACCTGCGTGAGCGCCTTCAAGTTGCACTCATTCAGAAGCCTTTGTGAATGGGGCAGCTAGCGCATGTCCTCACTTGCGCCAAAAAACGTTTTGACAATTTGGGCAATGAGTATAGTATGGAAAGGGGGGTGAGGGAGATGCGTCATGCTAGAATGGAAAAGACAGTTGGCATCCTCTGAGGTCAAGGCGCCGTTCACCTTGGTTTGTGAGGCAAATCTATTTGAACGCTTTCTTTTTATAACAGTGTCCTAAATCATGTTTGTCTTAAATTCTAATGTTCACCGTTAGGTTGTTCCGCAAAGAAGTGACCCCTAAACTGATGGAACCCAGCGATGCCAGCACCAATTCCCTAGAGCTCTCCACCTTCTATGGCATGTTGAGGGTGGTCAAGGGGAGTTTGCAGATGGAAATGGCAGGATCTAGATACCTCCTTGGACTGTTTGTTGAAGGAGATTTGAATATCGCAGAAGATCCCCGGTTCTGGTCCTCCACAGCGTGCTTGGCCATTGAAAAATAGGGAGTGCTCACAGGATCATGGGATGCGTGACTAAATGGAATGGCTGGCAGCAAAGGTAATGTTGTCCAGGGACGTCATTTAGGGGTCGCCAGATGTCTCCCTTGCGACCTCTAAAAAAAAAAGAAGAAAACAAATTGTTTGTAAGGCAAGCTCCTGGGCTGTGGCCAGCACCAGGTGGCTCTTTACTTCCGGAGTGGCTGGCTTTCTAGTTCAGGTTTCTTAAAAAAAAGAAGAAAAGTAAGAACAAGAGTGCCACAAGTCTACCACTTTCAGGACTGACCCTAAATAAGAAAGAATAGGAATACCAAATAATGTGTCTTTCTGGAATTCTATACAATAATTGCTAGACTCATTGAAGGTCTATATCAGACACACTTCAGGATGTGAGTCACTGATTTAGTCTGTTCTTAAACGCCTCAAATCAGTCTTTCATCCTTCTGAGGTCGATAAATGTTTTGACAGGTCGATAAATGAGTACCAACACAGGTTGGCTGATATTGGGTGTATATTTTTTCTATACAAAGCGCTTAAGCGTAAGTGCTATATAATAACACATCATTATCATTTGGTCATGGGTGTCTGCTTGCGTTCACAGTAATTTGGTAATATGGGCCTATACACACTGATCTTAACGATACATATGGCGATCAATTCTTGTATGAAATGTACATCACATTACAATGATAGCGTAACATTTTTCGTAGTGTACAATGCTATGTGATGCCACTTCCTGTTTTGTCAACGGGTGAAAGGTCGTGTCCCATCGCTTCCTGCGATATCACTTCGGGGTGGGGTCAAATGACATCACTTTCTGTGATGTCATCAGGGGTCAAGGGTCGTGTGATGTCACTTCCGCTACCCCTGGCATTTTGGTGAAATGACATCCCTGATGGTGTCTTTTGCGCTCTTGGGAGCAGGGCTAGAGCATGTGTGATAAGGGGTCATATTGCTTATATGGGAGAGACGCAAACTAAATCAGGTGGTCATGAATGCAAACTTTACTATAGGGAAAAGATGAAATGACTACCGCTCTGCAGGAATTCATGGATGATTAGTGGCTAAAGCGCATGCATACTCTACACTACTAATGAACAAGCAGTGATCCCAATCATGAAGGTAAAACAGGCACAGCCCAACAGGTGTACCTCATTCATTATTTGGGTAGAGCAGGCAGAGGGCAGGCTACACTCTTCTGCAGGGGTGTGAGCTGGCACAGAAGCAATCCACACAACAATAGCACTGTGGTATTTATTTATTGGACATTTGTAAGGCACCTGTACATACAAAGAGGTGTTTCAAGGCGCCAGAAGACAAAGGGGGAGGGGGGACAAGGGAGAAAGATACAATAACGGTCCTACTAGGCCTTGTGACATTCAGATCGTGCAAGTGCTGAACAAGAAGTGTGAGGGAAGCGGGAAGGGGAAGTGCAGGTCTGAGCGATATGGGCTAAGGTGGGAGGAAAGGTGAAGGGGGACGTGGAGATATTACGGGGAGGCCCAAGGGCAAGTGCCATGGAGAGCAGGTAAGCACAGGGAAAAAAGGAGGGAAGGGGGCATGCAAGGTCTTGGCGAAGGAGGGCCTGGGAATACTCAGAGGAAACCAGGAAGCCAGTAATAGGGGAGAGAGAAGGAAGGCCTTGAGGAGCTGCTGGAACGTAAGTAGATCTGGCTCAAGCCTGAGAGGGGCAGGAAGACCATACGAGAGGGCGGCTCCTGCAGAGGAGAGACATCTACCCCCCACTCTTTGCTTACAGAAGCACAGGATTTGCATGGAGATAGAGCTAGCAGACCGAAAGGCTCTAGCAGGGAATTATTTAGGAAGAGAGAGAAGGATGTTGCCGGTTCCCAGGCCCCAGAAAGCCTTGTGGATGATGCAGAGGGTCTTGAATTTGATCCAAGCAGCAACCGGGAGCCAGTGGAGAGAAATTAGGGCTGGAGAGAGGCAGCCCCTGGGCTTGAGGAAAAGAATAAGTCTTGCAGTCTTATTCTGAATTAGTTTAAGGGGATGAAGGTGGGAAGAAGGGAGATTAAGGAAGAAGCTTTTACAGTAGTCAAGCCTAGAGAGGACCAGAGCTCTGGAGACATTGAGTTTCTGGGGGAAGCTAAGGAAAGGAAGAATACCTCTAAGGAGGTGCAGTTTATAGTGGGCTCTCTTGGCAAGGTCGCAATGTGAGGGGAGAAAAGGTACGGACAGGGGGTCCCAATGGAAAGGATATCGGTCTTACTGACATTAATGAGATCATTGGCAGCGCACCCTGACTGAATGGCAGTCAGACAGTCAGGGATGAGGAAGGAGGAAGGAGAGGGAAGCTGGAAAGAGAGCTGCATGTCAATCTGCATAACACTGAAAGTGTGAAGAGAAGAGGAGATCATATGGGCCAAGGGGGCAAGGTAGATATTGAAAAGCCACAGCGAGAGGAGTGATCGTTAAGGGACGCTGCAGGTGGAGAGTGTGATAGGGGAGAGAAAAGGCCCCTGTTGAACCTGCAAGGGTCTGTTGGAGAGGAAGGTCAGCCAATCCAGAACAAGACCCATGATACTGGAATCCAGTGATGTTACCGAAAACCTTTCATTCAAGGAACTTTTTATCATAACAAAATGATGAAAAAAAAATATTTCTAAAAATATATATGTATTGGGGTAATGTGTTAAAACAGGTGGTAGAGGGTTGGAGGGTATTAAAAACACAGGGATCCTGGAGGCTTGGGGGGATTAGCCCCCTCCAAATAAATAAAATTAAAATATTCAGTTTTTTTTAAGTCACATTGTTTCAGTAAAAAATGCCTCAAATAAAACATTTTCGGTAAAATCACAAAGATCCGTGATACCAAGAGTGTCACAAAGCTGATTAATCAGGGTGGCATGGTTGACAGGAGGAAAGATCAATCAGGATAAGAACAGAAGGAGAGTTGAAGTCAAGATTAGCGAGCAGGTCGTCACAGATGTTCAGTAGAGCAGTTTCTCTGGCAGCTCTGAAGCCAGACTGATGGTCATGGAGACAGCCGACAGAGTCGGAATGTTGAGTCAGTTGGGAGATGAGCAGCTTCTCGAGGAGTTTGCCCTTGAAGGGGGTGATGGATATAGGGTGATAGTTAACAGGGCAGGAAGGATCAGAAGAGGGCTTTTTAAGGAGAGGATGAACAAGGGAGTGCTTGAGGGGTTGAGGGAAGGAGCCAGTGGCAAAGGAGTGGTTATAGAAACTTGTTAGGGTAGGCGCAAGGGAGGCAATGTTGTCATTGATAGTTCTAGAGGAACAGTGAAGCACCTGTTTGGAGGAGACTTTCATATAGAGGACTGCTCTAGAGACCTCGTCCGGTGGTATGGGAGAGAAGGAGCAGAGAGGAGGGGGAGGGAAGAGAGGAAGCATAATAGCAGGAGAGGGAGGAGGTAGAGGAGTGAGAGGACACAATGTCCTGGGTTTTGGAAAGGAAGTGAGAGGCCAGAGAAGTAGAGAGGGTCAGGGATGGAAGGGGAGATGTGGAGACTGTGGGGACTGCAGAAGGATTGGCGAGTTCCTTGCAAATTTGGAACAGTTTGCTAGAGTTATTAGTGGCTCCGGAGATGCAGGGTTGGATGTGTGCTATCTTCTTAGAACAAATGGAGAATCTGTAATGCCTTTGGAGCAGGCGACAGACCAGTTTGTCAGAGGATGTGCCTGAAGCCTGCCACTTCCGCTCAGCCACTCTGCACTTGCGTTTCAAAGCGGCTAGGTCAGAGTCATACCAAGTGTTATACTTGGAGGCAGGCTTCATTCGGATCCTTGTGACAGGGGCAAGGATATCCAGGAGGTTTGTGATAGAAAGGTAAAGATTAGGAAGAACAGAGTCAGCAAGGGCATGTGAGGAAGGAGAGGGATGGGGAATGAAGGTGGTAGAAAAGGCAGAAACTGGCACTTGTTTCATTGGTCGAATGACAGAGAAGGAGACAAGCAGTGCTGGCAAATGCATAGTAGGTGGACCTAAGAGATCCAGATGAGAAGACCGGAGGAAGTGGTCAGACCAGGAGAGAGGAGAAGTACGAAGGTTGGAGATAGGAATGTCAGAGGAGATGAGAGCATCCAGGGTATGTCCAGTAGAATGTGTTGGACCTGAGGGGTGGATGGTGAGGGAGAGAACGTTGCATAGGCAGCAAAAGTGACTACTGGCCATCTTAAAGGAGTCTAACCTAAATCAGGTAAGTTCCCACTTTTTTGGTTTCGGGGGATCAGAACTTAAAGGGAACTAAGTCTAAGCGAGAAAATATAAAGGTAAGTCTGATTACCCCATCTTAAAGGAGTCCAGGTGAATATTGAAGTCGCCAAGGAGGAGAAGCTTGGATGTAGAGGCAAGAAGGGAAGAAGTGAGGTCAGACCACTCAGAGGGCGACTGGGCCAGGGGACCTGAAGTTAGGCTGAGCCAGCAGACAAGGCATTCAAAGGAAGAATAGGACTGAGTGGAAACGATAGTGGCAGGGATTCCAGTCAGGGAAGATCAAGGCCACTCCGCCTCCGGATTGGTTAGGCCTGGGCTTGGAAAGGATCTTGTAGCCCTCAGGAAGGAGTGTGACAAAAGATGTCACAGAGCTGGCAGTGAACCACGTCTCATTGAGGGCGAGGACATCGAGGTCAAAGTCTTTGAGGAAACGGAGATCAGAAGCGTGTTTGACAGCAGAGCGAGAGTTGAGGGTTGCAAGGTGGACCTGGTTACCACCTTTGAAGGACTTTTGGAGAGGGGTACAGGGACGTGGTACCCTCATCGAAGGTGGGGAAGGGGAGGTGGCCACCGCAGGAGTGGTCGGAGAAGGGAGGCAGTTGATTAGAGAAGGAAGACTCCTGTCAAGAAGGAGAAGGCTGGGATGAGAGCCCTGGGCCATGACAGTGCGATTGGAGGATGAGAATCCATCCAAGAGTACTTCCCATCTGGTGCCACCCTTAATGGGAGATGAGGAGAAGGGAGAGAGGACAGAGACCATATGTGGGTCCATATGTCAGTAGACGGCGCAACAGTGTGGATGTCTGTAACCGTCTGCCTCGAAGAAGCATTGACATGGGTGTCAGCGATGGACAGGCCTGGGTTGGAAACCAAGAGATTCCTTTTGAACTTTTTCCTTCCAGTCTTCGGGAGGGTGGTGTAAGGAACTCATGGTGGCAACATTAAAAACAGACACAAGTGATCACAGTTCTAGGTTGTTTATTAAACTGTATAAATGGGAGAGAAAAACGCCTAATCTAAACCTAAATCTAAGATGGGAGCAAGCTACAACCATCAAATAATATTAAGGCAGTCCTAGTTGCGTCTTGTCAAATAAAAGAACCTATGCTAAAAAAAAAAACGATTGCCCATCCTTACCGCTAAATTACAAAATAGTGTGGGATAATGGTCACCATCAAACAAAGAAGTGTTCACCAAAATGATAAGTCAGGATGGTATTGCTGGGGTCTCCCTTCCCCACGTTTTTAGCATGGGACAAGGCGGTACTCCTGAGCACGTCACACATCTGGGCTTCTCCAACACAAGGTAACAGTTCTTTTCAGTGATATCAGGACCTTCTGTGGTCAAGTCTCTTTCATACAAAGTCTCTTACCTCCAAGGGTCTGGTGTGTCAACAATAACAAAACAAAAGTTCCTTTTCTGTAATCTTTTATGTTGGGTGATGACTCATCACTCCCTGCATCCTGAGGTCAGGGCCTCATTGCATGCCCCTCAGAGACCTGGGCTTGCCTGCTGAGCCCAGGGGTGGAGGGCTAGTGTGGCACCACCAGGAGATACCAGCTGCCCTTGGTTTTGCCTCCTGAAGGTACAGGTCTCTGCCCTCACTGCAGCCTCTCCCATAGCTCTCAACAATTTATCACCGCATGGCGGGTGAAACACACGATTTTGCTTTTGGCGGGTGAAAGCCCATTCATTTATATGGAAGGGTAGAGAGATTGGCGGGTGAGAGAGCTGCTTTCAAGGCAGGTGACATCCACCAAAAGCGTGTGAGTTGATAGTAATGCTCTCCTGCATTCAAAGGTCCATTTTGTTGTTCTCTTCCTTCTCCTCCTGTTTCTCCTCCTCCTCCTTCCTCCTCCTCGCTCTTCCTCCCTCCTCCTCCCTTCTCCTCCCTTCTCCTCCCTTCTTCTCCGTCCTCCTCCCTCCTCCCTCCTCCCTCCTCGTCCTCGGGTCTCTGCAGCTCAACTGATCTTCCTCTGCCATCCCAATAGCTTCCAGTATTCCCAGCTCACTCAAAGTGTGCTCTCCTGCTACGCCTTTTATACTTCCTGGGAGTCTCAAGTGGAGTCAGATGTGAGTAATTAGAAAAGGAGGCCTAACCTTGCCTGTCCAGTCTTAGTATGGCATAGTCTTTCTTCTGTCTCCCAGTGGTGCTTAGGGACTTCATTTCACCAAAATGCCTGGGGTAGCAGAAGTGACATCACACGTCCCTTAACCCCTGATGACATCAAAGGAAGTAATGTCATTTGACCCCACCCCAAAGTGAGATCGCGGGAAGCGATGGAACACGACCTTTCACCCGTTGACAATACAGGAAGTGGCATCACATAGCATTGTACACTACGAAAAATATGGTTACGGTATCACTATAATGTGATGTACATTTCATACAAGATTGGATCGTCACATGTATCATTAAGATCAGTGTGTATAGGCCCATATTACCAAATTACTGTGAATGCAAGCAGAAGGCCATGACCAAATGATAATGATGTGTTATTATATAGCACTTGCGCTTAAGAGCTTTATATAGAAAACATATACATCCAATATCACCCAATCTGTGTTGGTACTCATTTATCGACCTCAGAAGGATGAAAGGCTGAGTTGAGGCGTTTAAGAACAGACTAAATCAGGGACTCACCCCCTGAAGTGTGCCTGAAATAAACCTTTAATGAGTCTAGCAATTATTGTATAGAATTCCAGAAAGACACGTTATTTGGTATTCCTATTCTTTCTTATTTAAGGTAAGTGCTGAAAGTGTTAGACTTGTGGCACTCCTGTTCTTATTTTTCTTCTTTTTTTTTAAGGGGCCTGAACAAAAAAGCCAGCTACTCCAGAAGTAAAAAGCCACATGGTGATGGCCCAAGCCCAGGAGCTTGCAATATAAAAGAAAAAAAAAGCTATTTTGTATTTATTTGTATTGATTTTTTTAGAGGTCGTAGGGGAGACCACAGAGGTCGCAAGGGAGACCTCAGAGGTCACAGTTGCGATCACTGGCGACCCCTAAATGACATCCCTGGTGGTGTTGTGAGAGATCTTCATCCTTTCAGCTCCCCTCTTCCTCATCTCAGTCTTTGTAGAGAAAGCCAGTGTGGAGGGATTGTGGGAGTTGTGGTTTTTCTGGTAATTTCAATTTCTTTCTCCTGGTTCTCCCATGCCTCCTTTCTGAGTTGGTACTTGTTGGAATTAGGGGGCGGGGGGATGTTGTATCGGGATAGGTATTAGTCTAACCTATAAAGGGTCCCATGTGTTAATATCCCCGCAAGCCCCGCTCCCACAAATTATCCCCCCAAAAAATATTGCCTATGGCGAGACAAACTACCATATGTACGGCGATATTTTTGGTGGGGATAATATGTAGGGATACCGTATAAAGGTGTTGGAAGTGTCGAAAGTGGGAAATTCTGCGTCTCGCCATCGGATGTCTCACCCCATTATCCGAGGACCCTTCACCCAGGTGATCCTCCTGCACTTGTCCATCCCCAGGGTCTGGATCCAAGGACGGTGGCCATGCCATGGCCACCTGAGAAAGAGATCCCCAGGGTTCAGACAGTGAGACACCTTCAGGTTTCTTACAGGGGAGGGATAGGAGATAGGGTAGCAGTTGGAGTAAAAAGGAGAGACCGAGAGTGCCATAGATGGAGAGAGAGAGAGAAGGGAGATGGAGGGAGAGCGGGGTGAGGGAGGAGAGCTGCACAGGCACAAATAACTCACCAGGCGACCTAGTAGTGTACAGATGACGTCTACAGATGACGTCTTTTTCGTGCTCTTCAAGGCCGCGCAGACACTCCTTCCAACCAAAGACGATGGACAGATGCAGCATGTTTGGGCAATAGGAACTAAAGTGAAAGCAGCCAATAGGTGGGTAGAATTCTTCTCAGGTAACGGCCTCAGAGGGCTTAGAACCTCAGAGGGCTTAGAAAGTAATGTCCAATGCATACAAAAGTGCCCGGGTTTTGTGGTCGTGGCGCCCCCACGGCTCCAGAACAGTTTAATCCAGGTATTTAATTTATTTCTGCAGTCGCAGCCCTTCTTTCATTCTGCTCTCCTCTGCCCCAGAGCTTATTATACTGGTGTTGTGAGGCATTTCCCCCTTTTCGTGCTGGCCTTAGAACTGGAATTTCTGCGATTCCTTCCCCCTTCTCAGAGAGTGTTGCAGGCCTGGCTGGGGCCCAAATAGGATATGCTTTCTGTGCAGCACTTCCCACCGCTCCGAAGCAGCTGTGTCCCTGATTCTGTGTCCCTGATAGAGATTTCCTGTCCCTCCCTGAGGTCCTATGTTTCACCACAAACCAATGGCGCTCATGCATAGAGGATCAAATAAATCTGCAGTATCCATATATCTTATAAGACCAATGGTCTCGCTATGCAGTTCAGCAACTAATCTTCATTGCATTCAGGCTCCCTCGCCACAGAGCGATCACAGTGTGCCCCCAGGGACCAGTCGATGCCAAATGTAGTTCACAGACTTCATGCACGTGTATTTGATGAAAGAAGCAGTGACCGCACCAAGGGCACACATCTCCAATCACAAGGAAAATAGCAACTTCCCAGTGCCAGGTTCGCCCACACCACAATGCTTCCAAGCCCAGAGCTTCCCAGTATTCAGTACAGCAGGCAGGACAAGGCACCAAGTCCCAAATACAACCCTAGGGAAGCGCCAGTCACATCTGACCCACCAGGGTCCTCAGCACACTCACCATAGGTCCCCGACAGGCCAGCGCCAGTCCTCAGCTGCTCCTCATCACACTGTTGCCCAGGGGAGACCAATCCTCTGAAAAAAAGGGAGCCCCCAACAGCACACCGAAGCACGGCCATCTGACAACAGGCTGCTCTGCTGCTGATCTGATGCCGCTCTCCTCACCTGCAGGAGTCCGGCCATCTCGCTGCCACCATCTTGGATCTGAACATGCGGCTGGCGCAGGTACCAAAATACAACATTGTCCACCAAGGTCCTATACAAAATGTATCTTAATTCAACTAAAAACAATGCAAAAAACTATTTTAAGCTCTCTACTGGTCCAGCCCTGTAGGGAACATACAAATAATGCAGACTTTAAATGAAAGAGGCTCTCCAGGTTGGTAGACATGGGTGCTCAGGGAAATAGTTCGGCTGCAAAACATCAAGGTTAATGAATATGTCTTTCAAAAGGTAGAGAATGAGGTCTTGAAAATCATTAGGGACTTTGGGGGGGGGGAGCAGGGAACAGGGCCACCTCAAATATCTGTACTTCTTTCAGCACTGGGCTGCGGTGGAGTCAAGGAGCAGTGGTGACAGGTTTGAACAATGCAGCAGCAATCTCTTGTGGGTCCAGGATACTGCGGACAGTAGGTTGTGAGAGGTTGGCAGCGTTGGAAGACTCTGCAGCCTCAGATGTGGAGAAGCAGAGACTGTCCTCCAGCGGCAAGGAGCACAACCTGGTGTCGGGGTACCGCAGCAGGGACATCATGGAGCTCAGAAAGGATGATAGCCAGGCAATCAGTGTCGAGGTGGGTGATTTAGAAGACTCAATGACTCTCAGATGCAGAGACAGAGAGCTTTGGTGTCAGCATCATGGGAAACTATGAGATGTGGAGGCTATTGTTGGTCGAAATCGAAGATGACTTATGTGGTTCCCTTCCAGCAGCTTGGATGGTGTCAGAGGTACCCACACCGACTTTGAGTCAGCTTTGAGAAGCAGGGAGAGCCAGGGGACACTTCCTTGACTCTTTGGGTGCTGGGAGATCCAGTAGAGGGTCTCAGGAAGAAGGCGAGTTCTTTCTTCTCGGTGCCCCAACCATGAAGGTCTTTAGAGAGTATTTGCAGCGTTCTGTCACCTCTGGTGAGTAGAGGCCTAGCTTCCAGTGTCTCCGCTGCAGTAGGCCTTCCCCATGCGGCTGGTGATCCCAAATAGGCCATTTGGATGGTTAGGGAGAAGTGCTTGTCTCTTCCTTGCAGCCCCCCGTCTTTACCTCTTTGGCAGAGGACTTTGGAGCAAACTGTATTCCCTGTCAGGTTCAGTGAATCCTTCTCCAAGCAGTGTCCAAAGATGAATGAACTAAGGGCATGGTTTCCTTGCCTTGTGAAGGCAAAATGCCTCAGTGGATTGGTACATTGCAAGCCTATTGCTAAAGGTCCAATCCAGGATGCTAAAACAACTGCCATTTGCCTTTTGATCTCATAACAAGAGTGCCTTGTATGCAGGATTGGAGAGGGGGACAGGAGGTTTGGAAGCCACAGCAAAATACAAGATGGTGAGACCCCTTTGTGAACTGAAGCTCTTTCCTCGGCTTCTCTAAATCCACCGCTTCCACTGTCCCTCCTACATCAAAAGGAATACAACAATCAGCACCCCAGTGGGAGGTAGCCACTGTAATGACAGGCCTGCCTTTAAAGGGCCAGTTCCCAGCTGAACCCCCAGGAAATGTTCCTGTTCCCTGGGGGATATGACCTGTTTAAATGCCTGTGGCTATGATTGTGTAATCTGTTTTGCCTGTATAATCTAGAATGGGCTTCTTTGTAAAGCGTGAACGTTATGATCGATTGTATTTTGTCATGCCACATTATGTCATGTTTTGTTATGTAGTATTTGCCATGCCATGTCACTTTGCAGGAAGGCCTCAAAACCTGTGCGTAGGGTGCCAGACAGCATTGGCATATGGGCCGTATCATGGACTGTTGCCCTGGTAGTCTGCTGTGCATTATTCTACAACTTCAATTGCATTTGAGTGGCTTATTCACCAGTTCACTACATGTTGTGTCAGTTTATATTATTTAAAGTTTCATTTTGCATAAATGTCTAATGTCAAAGCTCATTGAGGCATCAGATGTTACATCTCTGCTATGATCAAAGCTCTGAATGCTGCCCTCTATTACCGGAAAAGGTAACTGCAGCCCAAGTCGAGAGGGTTATACAAAGGCTGGATTATGCAGAGTTACTCTCATAAGAGCCCAGACTAAGCCTAAAAGGAGCCCTGCCTCACATACTCCGCCATAGCCATCCCCATATATTTCCTAGCAGGCCTCCAGAACCTCCAGGCAGCCCATTCTGGGGCTTTGCTCACAGAGAAACCAATGTTAAACCAATGTTAAAAACCCACCCTCATTAAAAAGTGCCCATATTTCCTTCCACATTTTCTGTCCATAAAACCTGGCCATTCAGTGGCTGTAGGGTTTAATTAGAAGAGCTGTGCCTTACTTTTTTATTGGGCATGGTCTCAACATGCCCAGACTCACAGTGGCACCCTGGCACTGTTGAGGGCTTAAAGCCCTGACCACTGCTAAGCCAAATGCAGTGCTCAGTGTCCCTAAGCATTTTGCCCAAACAGACAAGCCTAAGTGCTTTGATACTACTGTGGTGGTGGTGGTCTGGTGCAGTACAACTTCTTTGTACCATAAAGGGGGGAAACCACCAGAAACATTTTGCTCATTTTTCAGGGAGTTAGAGCCCTGCCAGGAATGTTTTCAATGAAAGGTTTCTGAGGTATAGAAGCTGCACAGTAACGGTTTCTCTTCGTGTGGGTTTCTGTGCTAGGAAATGTGATATGGGTGTTGTGATGAATGCCTGGATGTCATCACTTGTCCCCTAGGGAGGGGTGATGTGCTACCTGATAGTCCCCCTGGTGGTGGTACTCAGCGGATGGATTTCATGGGTAGGGAAGCCCCCTATGGGATTATTGATGACCTGGGGAGAATGCAGTATCCCCATAACCAACCTTAACCTAACCCACGGCTCGCCTGTGCAGAGAGGTATAATGGCTATGGTGCGACTGAATGTTTTACCATTAAGGGCCCGGATTTCGAGGTGGTTCAATACTAAGTTTTGTACATGCGGTATTGGGTCTGTAGATGATTTAACTCACTTTCTATTTATCTGTGAATTTATTTTAGATTTGAGACTTCAGCACTTGAGAAGACATTTTATTGTTAATAATATTAGGCTCGTCTCTGATGCATTGAATTCTTTTTTGTCTTGTGATGATGCTCGCTTTGTTAACGATGTATGCGAGTATATTATCGCCTCTTTTAAGCACATGGCAAGAAAATGTTACATTTGTCTTCTTTTTAACAAGGCTCTACCCAAATAGCTGTACTGTATATTTTAACCATGACTGTTTTAATGATAATGCTAATAGTTTTTTTATAATGCGCTTAATAACGGAGAGGTTTCTAAGCGTGGACCCAGGATTCAAACCTGTGTTGCTCTGCATCGTCTTGTTTCCAAGACAAGTGCGCTGCCACTGAGCTATACTACATGTGTCAAAATGTATTTTGTATTGTATTTTAACTTGTTCATAAATGGTGAGAACCGAAATAAAGTATTTATATATCTATCTAACCCACCTTCCTCACCGACCCTCTCCAGTTGAATGCCTAATGTCCCTTTATGTTTTTGTCATACATCCCCTTCATACCCACACTCCCCAATCCTATTTTCCTCTCATATGTGATATTGCAGAACTCATCCTGCAATAAGTACTGGGATTAATAAGAGAGGGGTTGACTTTTTGACATCAGGACTACCTACTACTGTGACTAGGAAGAGGTGCGGAGCCATGAGGAATCATCCAAGAAGGAAACCGAGGAAGGACTGACAGAGAAGCCGAGCACGCCAGACAAGTGGAGGCCGCAAGGCGCGTGGACAAGACAGGACGTGCCTGTGGCTGGAACCCAAGAGCTACAGATTGCCGGTATCATGCCAGAGCTGACAAGAAGACGGCCAAGGCCTGAAATAGAGGGCTGAGACCCCAAAGCCAAGGAGCAGCCTTTGGGAGAGACCCACAAGGTACTGGGGTAATCAGGAAGGCTGGCAGGGCAAAGAGAAGCGGTGGGGAATCCTAACCCCGAGAAACAAACAAGGAAAGAAAGTGTAGAAAAGGGAAGATTGTTTCCCGAAAGAGCAAAAGCAAATCAAGCGGGTCTGGGACTCACATCCACATGAAGAGGGCATGCAGAGCCATCTTCCTCGTGACAGTACCTGGAAGGTTAGTGCGCAGGTCTGCCACATTCCCAACAGTGGGAAACACGGGTCTGAGACCCACATATGAAAATCAAGTTACATCTTCCTTGTGACAGTACCTGGAAGGTTAGTGTGCGAGGTCTGCCACAGAGTGGGAAAAAAAGGTCTGAGACCCACATATGAAATCAATTTACATCCAGAGGTATCTTCCTTGTGACTGTACCTGGGAGGTTAGTGTATCAGTTTTGCCAGACTCTCAGAAAGGGTAACTACAGATCTGGGACCATATATGTTCACATGAAGTTGGGTATGTAGAGCAAGACCTGACAGGCTAGTGAACCAGGATTTCGCCAGTACACTGTGAGAAAGAACCAGCGGAAGAGAAACATACACTGGTGTCTTGTCGAACATTGTGAAAGGCCAAAAGAGGAGAGGCATCCTCTAGGCATTTGTGAAAACTGAGAAACAGAGGAAAGGAATCATACCCTATGGTGTGTCTTTTTGAACATTGGCAGAGGCCAAGAGAGGAGAGACATCCTCTTGACATTGTGGCACCTGTGAGAGAACCAGAGGAAGAGAATCATACCCTCTGGTGTGGTTTTAAACATTGGGAAAGGCCAAGAGAGGAGAGACATCCTCTTGGCATTGTGGCACCTGTGAGAGAACCAGAGGAAGAGAATCATACCCTCTGGTGTGTTTTTGAAAGTTGTGAAAAACCAAGTGATAGCAGGCATTCTCTTGACAGTACAAGAAGACAACGTGAAACTTTTGTTTTTCCCATATTCGAACTTTGCTTTGACCTATTTCGAAAGAGACTGCATCCTGGGGAAGTGAGCCGTTCCCTCCGGAATCAGTTCTCTTATATATGGAACTGTGACTATCCAGCAGAAGGGAGCGATTCTTCTGGACCAAGAGGACAGCAAACCCCTTTAGTTTAGTTGTAAGGGTAAGGGTTGGAAATAGGCTTTTGACACAGCACGGTGGACTCGTTTTAGTCATTGGACATTCTGACAAACCCTTTAGTTTTGTTGAGGCAGGGAAACCCCTCTTAGACTTAAGGCAAGATGGGGTTTTCATTTCCTTTTAATCACTTACAAAATGATTCTGCCAACCACTATGTCACCACTGTGTCAGAGTTGTACTTCTGCACCCTTACAGTGTACATTGAGGAAACTTAAGTGCAACCCTGGGACAGTGTATTAGGAGGTGAAAGAACGAGGTGGGCATCTTGAAGGGCTAGAACACATATCAACTGGGTAAAGGCCAACAGCATGTTTTCTTTATTTATCAGCATTTATATAGCATGCAAGGCGGCCCGGGGCATCGTGGCGCTGTTACAGCAATCTTACTTAGTTACATGAGGACAGTAATATCGCCTGTCTGTGGCTCTTGGTTACAGTGAGCCAGATATACGACAGTTGATGGTTACTTTGACTTTGACCTAGAGATACTTGACAGTTGATGGTTATATTGACATTGCAGTTGTGGGCAAGGCTAAGAGGCAAAAGAAAACAAGGAGGAGGAACAGAGAGGTTACCACGGTTCTGTGGTTACAGAGGAATACCGCAGTACCTCCAGATTACTGGAACCCCAGATTTCTGGTGTTGAGTTGAGTGGGGGTAGATACGTCCTTGCTCATTTGTGCTTATTATAATTATGATGAACAGGCCATCGGCCCTCATCCAATTCTGAGCATCACTCTCAGTTGTCATCTCAATCGAAGGCCTCTTTCAATTTAAATCTTCATTGTGTACCCAACAATGTGCTAAAATTCTGCCTGGTGCCCATTTGTGCTCTGCAGTATGATGTAGATGATTCTACACGACATCTCAGTTCATATATTGAGGAACCCTGATGCATAGCTGCAAACTTCATTGGTTGGAGATTGTGGATGGTGCAGCAAACCATACTTCACATACCTTACATCTACACCACTTAGACTGGAACTTTCGTTTGGTTGTTGGAATTATTTTTCCGCTTGACGTCTGAAGACGTGGATTCTCAGATTTTGTGCCCTGGTGCATTAGACTATGAACGCATAGGATCTCGCCTGTATACTGTTTGTCCCTGTCCAGATGAAGGCCGACCTAATTGCCTCTACTCAAGATAGCCCAAAGGCCGAAACACAGTTGTGTTGACCCATTCTTTATATCCATCCTGTTATTTGTACACACTTGTATATTTTGCATTGCAATTACTTTATCTTTGTGGGCTGTCACTCTCTACAAATGATCAATATGGAATGTTATTGCCTATTCGTAAATTGAATGATTGATGTTTGTTCTTTGTTTGTATTTGTATTTTTATTATTTGTAACGCGCACCATCAGCCCCAGGGGCATCAGGGTGCAAAACATGAGATTATTTACATACATAGTTACATACAAGTATTTACAGCAGTAGTTAAACTTATGAGATATAAGGCAGACATGTAAAACTAGCAGGGGTCATTACATTGGGATCAGAACATAACATGGAGAGTAGAGAGTAGACGAAGGTCATAGTCTTAACCAAGACCGGCTAGTAGAATATGTCAAAAATTAACAAGGAATCAGAGGCAGGATCAGGCCACTGCGAACTGTGGTGCATGGAGTAATAGAGGAATGTCTCCGTTCTGAGCAAAGATCCATGATTTTGTTTTCAACTTGAAGGTGTTAAATGAGTGCTTGGATTTGGCGGTAGCAGGGAGAGTGTTCCATAGCTTAGATGCTAGGACAGGGAAGCTCACGCCCTCAGCTTTTTGACATTTGAACCTTGCGATTGATAGACAGTGAGTCTGGGCGGTTCTTTGAAGTCGGGTCGAGGTGTGAAGGGAGAGTCGGTTGCAGAGGTGGGGGGGCCTTGTTCGCCAGGCATTTGTGAGTGAGGGCAAGTGTTTTCAGTGAGATTCTCTGCTTGACAGGTAACCAGTGTAGATTAGTTCTAGCTTCAGAAATGTGGTGGTTTCTGGGAATGTTTAGCGCTGCCCTAATGGCCTTGTTCTGGGTAATTTGTAGTTATTCCAGTTCCCTTGACTAGTCCCCAGGTAGAGGGCACTACAATAGTCAATTTTTGACATTGTGAGCGTTCTGGCTAGGGTGATGCTGTTAGGTGTAGTCAGAAAAGGTCTACAAGCTGCAATAAGTTTGCAGGTGTAAGCAGAGGCTGATCTAACTGCATTTGTTTGTCGTGACAGTGACAGAGTGGCGTCAAGATAGAATCCTAATGTTTTTGTGTCTTTAGAGACCTTAATGATATTTCCATCTATGATGAATGACTGGTAGGATGGATCTAGTTTGTTGAGACGTTGCGAGGAGCCCAAGATGAAGAGCTCCGTCTTGTCGTCGTTAAGACATAATTCGTATTGGGCCATCCAAGCCTGAATGACCAGATAGACATCGTTCAAGGCCTTGGTATCAGCCATATAATCGCCAGTGATGGGAATGAGTATCTGGGTGTCATGAGCGTAGTTGGTGTAGGAGACACCCAGATAGTCAAGTACATCAAAGAGAGGTTTCGTGAAAACTTTATAGAGTGTAGGTGACAGGCAGGATCCTTGAGGGACGCCACAGTGAATCGGAGCGGGGTCAGCGGCAGCAGAGGGTGAGAAGACCCTCATGGATCTGTTACTCAGAAAGGATTTGATCCATGCCGTGGCTGAGTCGGAGAAGTGGGCAGCAGAATGAAGGTGTCAGAATAGGATTTGGTGATTGAACAGATCAAAGGCCGCAGAAAGGTCTAGGAGTAGTAGCAGGGCTAGTTTCCCATTGTCTTTCAGGACCTTAATTTGAGTTTTCAGGTCTATCAAGGCTGTTTCGGTCCCATGTCTGGGACGGAATCCTGATTGCCGCAGACCCAGAAGGTTGTTGGATTCCAAGTAGTCTTGGATCTGCAGGTATGCCGCACGGTCTAAAATCTTAAGCAGGAACAGGACAGTGGTTATGGGCATGTAATTGGTGGGTATGCTTGGGTCCAAGGATGGTTGTTTAAGCAGTGGGATCACCCATGTGTCCTTGAGGTTGTCAGGGACAGTACCTGTTTTAATAGATGAGTTAATGAAGGCCGTAATGAATGGGGCCAGGTCATGGAAAGAGTCCTTAATGATAGGAGCAGGGCAGGGATCGCCTTGACAGTTAGACGGTTTGATTCTTTTGATAATGTCTTCCACCTCAGCAATGGTGAGTGGAGAGAAGGCAAAAAGTTCAATATTGAGAGAAGCTAGAGGAGTGACCCTTAACTAGTTTGGTGGACGATTGTCCTGCTTCAGGCCGTCTTGTTTGTCTTTGATTTTGTATTGTAGAGTGGATATTTTATTCAGTAGAGCGGACTGAATTTTGGCACACCATTTACTATCTTTGGTACAGGTGTCGGGGGGGGTGGCTGGAGATTCAAGTTCTTTTAAGATCTTAAAAGTTCTTTCGAGTTCGAGTCTGCTTGCATGATACGGTTATTGAGAGACTCCTTTTTTGCAGTGATAATAGCATCTTTGTAAGTGAGGGAGGCAAGGATGAAGTCGTCCTTATGTTCATCAGAAGGGTGATTTTTCCAGCGATTTTCAGCGCTGCGTTTAGCTTTGCGGAGCACTCTTAACTGAGGTGTAAACCAGGAGTTGAGATGTGCACATGGTTTAGACCTCCTAAGTTTGATAGGGGTGATTGAGTTTATGGGTGTGGGCATGGTGCGATTGTAGGTGTCTGCTAACGTTGTAGGGTCGGTGCAGGAGTAAGTGACTGCAGTGAGAGATGGGAGTAGCAGTGGGAGAAGTTTCTCTTTGGTTATGTCCCTTTTATTTCTAGTGGGGAGGGCTGGAACTATCAAAGGAGGAGAGCGCAGTGCTGCTTCAATATTAAAGGTAATGATGTTATGGTCAGACCATAAGCAGGGGGTATTGGAGAGAACATTAATATTGCAGTTGGAGCTGGCTAGCCAGTCAAGGGTCCTGCCTTTGGTATGGGTAGGCTCTTGAATGTGCATGGTGAAGCCAAAGTCAGTTAGTACATTCTCTAAGTCAGAGGCGGTAGAGTCTTTCGGGTCACTGAGTCCCAGATTAAGGTCACCTAGGATGATAATTTGCGAGTTGGTTTTAGTTTTGTCGAGAAGTAAAGTGTTGCAGTTGGAGCTGGCTAGCCAGTCAAGGGTCCTGCCTTTGGTATGGGTAGGCTCTTGAATGTGCATGGTGAAGCCAAAGTCAGTTAGTACATTCTCTAAATCAGAGGCAGTAGAGTCTTTCGGATCACTGAGTCTCAGATTAAGGTCACCTAGGATGATAATTTGCGAGTTGGACATTTCACAGACAAAGGAAGGTGCAGGACCAGGAGGTCTGTAGATAAGGTGGAGGGTGGCAGTTTGGTTGGGCGTTAATGGTAATTTGACTGAGAGTAGTTCGGCCGACTCAAGTTTGGAATTGGTAGCCACTCTTAGGCCAAGAGAGTTTTTGTGAGTGAAGGCAACTCCTCTCCCTCTAATTTGGGCATTATTGCAATCACATCGAGTGATGCCGTAGTCTGGCGGTAAGGCCAGGGACAGTGAAGGTCCCGATGCGGCATGTAGCCATGTTTCAGATATTGCAATAAAGTCAAGTTTTTGGGATATGATGAGGTCTGCAATGTCTAGTGCGTGGGCTGGAAGAGATCTGGCGTTGATAATGGCGCCCTTGATCTGTAGAGATTTAGCTGCTGGGGTAGTGGTTTTAAGGATTAAAGCTAGGAAAAGGTAGGCAAGGTGGTATAGTGTATTTAGAGTTGTTGCTATGTGTATGTAATAGACAGAATCTTGAGCCTAGTCTCTTGTTTCTGAGCAAGAGGGAGCAGGGTTGATTCGGTGTGGGTTTCCTAGCAAAGTGTTCCAGCCCTAGAGCAGGGTCATTAAGGTACTGGTTAGTATAGATGTTGCTGTGGTAGTGTTCAGTGGGTGTAGTTCCGGGGCAACCCATTGCAAGGTCGGATCTGGACAGTAGCTGGTGATGAGGGCTGAGTGCAATGACACTATCAGAAGGCTGAAGGAGCGGTAGAGGGGGTAAGGGGTGAAAGTTAGGAAGGAGCACTCGCTGGAGATGTGTAGGTGTTACCACAATGAGTAGCTGGGCGATGATGGCTAGAGGTAAGACCATGTAATAATAAATGGCGTGGATGGTCCTAAAGAGCATGATGGTGGTGTTAGAGCAGCTGGAATTTCAAAGAGAGAGTGCGCTGGGGCGCCCAATCTATTGCAGGTGAGGAAGTTCCTATGCATCAATTAGAGGTAGGTAGGGAGCACTCGGACACACTAGCGCTGCAAGCTAATTGTAGCAATAGGGGTTGCAATGGGAAAACAATAGGTTAGAGATGTCATGAGCAGCAGGTAGGTACAGCCGGTAGGTACAGTTATAACAGTGGGAGTTCACCTAAATTCAAGATTTGAAGGGCTAAAATGTACGGTTGTAACATTGGGGGTTCATCTAAATTCAGTATTCATGGTAAGGCTAAAAAATGCAGTTTGCAGGCACGTAGGTACAATAGTGGCATTCAGGGTTCACCTAGATTCAATATACATAGTAAAGGCTGAGATGCAATGTGCAAGCAGGTAGGCGCTGCTAAAGAAATGCAGTGTGCAGCTAGGTGCAACAAACCATAACAAACATAACAAGGCGCAAAAGGGTTCAATGCATCATTAACTAGCAAGGTGTAGATCAGTTATAGGAGGCAGCATTTGGGCATAAACATATACATAAGCATGGGAGCTTCTGTATGAGCCGTAATACAGGCTAAGATAGTACATCCTGAAAGGGGCCCCTAGGGGTCCCTCGTGCTATGGAAACAAGGCTGCTAAAGAAATGCAGTGTGCAGCTAGGTGCAACAAACCATAACAAACATAACAAGGCGCAAAAGGGTTCAATGCATCATTAACTAGCAAGGTGTAGATCAGTTATAGGAGGCAGCATTTGGGCATAAACATATACATAAGCATGGGAGATGCTGTATGAGCCGTAATATAGGCTAAGATAGTACAGCCTGAAAGGGGCCCCTAGGGGTCCCTCGTGCTATGGAAACAAGGCAATAACCATACAGGAAAAGATGCGCCAGACACAAGTTTCAAATTCCCAATGCTAGGGTTTATTTCAAGCAAAAGATAGTATCAATTGGCCAATTCTGATCTCACGCCCCGCGACGTGAGTTTCCTAGACCTCAAGGGACGCAAGAGAGCGAATTACGTACATCAATTACATATATACAAAATGCATATCATACAATCAGCAAAGTCATGTTCAACACCCCTCTTTATTAAGTTCCTTTGAACTCGGGATGACGATGGACATATCCGACGAGTATGACGATTATGACATTTTCGATGTCTATTCTAGTAACAATGTGCAATTAGAAAGTGCGGAGGCATCTTTTAGTTGTTGAACAGAACACGGTGGTTCTGTTCTTGGAAGCAAGCTGCACACGGGGGAAGAGCCACATTCCAAGCTTTGCTATCTATGAGGTACTTTTTGTGTCCTGGGAGCTGACACGTTCTAAAGGGTTTTGCGAAGGGGGGGCCGTAAGAAAAGCATAATTCAAGCCTTTAGCTGTATTATTCTAACATATTCTACCATCGTACGAGACTGGCTGGCAGCTGTGAAGTGATTAAATGCCCTGCAGCTCTCTCCCAAGGCTACAGAGAGGGAGCGTGGGCATTCCTCTCTGGGCTACTCATGAGGAGTTTCAACAAACTCTTCAGTCCCGCGACCTTGTCCTTTCATATTCAGACAACAAAGTTAACAGTTGAGCAGAGTAAATAGAATCCGCATGAATTGTAAACTGCAAAGCAGTTTTTAGACAGAAAGCAATGAGCAATGGTTAACAAGCAAAATGGCGATTCTTGCTACATTTAAAATGGCCGCTCGTTGGTCAAGCATAGCAGTTTATATTTCTATAATTCGGTGCATAAGACGGTTGGCCCACGGCCATCAAGTTACGTCTATCATTCAAATGAAGGGTATTCATTTTTCCAGATTGACAATCCGACAAGAAGCGTATGCAAAACACTATTTTGGGACAGACAAATAGGTTGATTGCATGTGCGTACTCACAGTAGGATTATTGTCATATTGTAGGATCTCGTGGTGGTCGCCATGCACCGTCCAGCAGCGAACAGGGGCAAACAGGGCCTTTTGCTGGCCTCCTGCTGCGCCGGCGTTTCCGCCTGCCGGCGGATGTGGAATGAGGAGAAGGATACTGGTCTCCTAGCAACGGAGTAAACCAGCCTCGTTATGGCGCCGTGATGCGCCCGCCATCTTAGAAGCAGGCATACTGTGCATACTGATGCTCACATGTTGTATGTATTTTTGAGTATCCTGTGCTGATATTAATTAGCTGCAGTGAATATTGGCTATTTTTTATATATGAATTTGGATTAAAATAGCTGTCAGAATTTTAGCACATTGTTGTGTACACTGACTTTTTTGATCTGGTGTTGAGTTGAGTGGGGGGAGATATGTCCTTGCTCATTTGTGCTTATTATAATTGTTCTTTCCTGGGTAGAGCAAGGCATTAACCACGCGCCCATTGTTTAAACTCTGTTCATTAAAATGCCAACTCAGAGGATCAATACGGGGAAGAACCAACTTTGAGCTGGATCAGATTACCAGGTGTGTCACAGCTTACCTGCATATACCCAAGCGTGTAAGAAGGACCATGCCAGAGAGACTGGAAGGCGCTTGGTATGGATCAGCACAGACTTAGTAGTATGACGCCTTATTCACATCAGCAAGTGAAGAAAGGGAGACAGGCGCTTGCTGGACAGCAATGTTCGGTACTCCACAGTACCTGCATGACACCAACCAACCAGAAGAGGGTTTTGCGATGAGCTAAAGTACTGGCTCTGGAAAATCCCATGGTTGGCCTAGGGTGAGAAGGGTCCCATCCCCTCTTGACAGGATCAGGTCTCTGCTAACACTGCTAACTCTGTCACACTGCTAACTTTGGCTAAGTGGGCCCCTGACTAACCATCAATCCCCTTCTCTGGCTGTCCTCCTTGCACTTTTGTAACACTCTACTTCCTAGTGATTCCTTCTTAGTCCCATCCCCTCTAGTGATTCCTTCTTCTCTCTCTCCTTATCCTCACTCAATATTAACTATGAACTCCTATCCTTTCCTTGTCGCTTCACCACATGCTCATACCTCCTCCTACCTCTACTGGTCCACCAGATGCAGGGCCTGTCCGGGGCACCCTCCCTCTCTGCATCGGCCTGCCCAAGGGTCCCTTCCCGCCTCTTTTTACTTTCTCCTCTAGTTCCTGCTTCACACGTACTTCTTCTCCCATTAATCCCTTCCCAGGATATAGCTGATCTCTTTTCACCTCCTCCACCCCTCCCTCCCTTCCTATTGCTCTTGCAGTACAGACTATTCCTCTTTTCCTCTGCCCTCCTGGTTTTCCACCTCCTTCTCATTATTTGGCTGCCTTCCTTCTCTCACCCAGGCTTCTAGGTCTGCCTCATCCCGGCCTCTGTTGAATTCTTTCCACTCAACCTCCTGGGTCTGTCTGTCTGTCGCTCTCTCTGTCTTTTGCTCTCTCTCTCTCTCTCTCTCTCCATCCCCCTGTGTCTCTCTCCACTCAGCCCCCTGAGTCTCGCACCTATTGCTGTTTGCCACCTCCTCCTTCCTTCCACCCAAACGAACCTCTGTACCCGCCATCGAGCCACCACTCTTCCATTGTGCCCATACACCCGCTCTTTGTGGAGGCGGCGGACGTGGGAGTGCTGTGAAGCCCATGATGTAACCAGCTGGAGGGACCACTGTAAAACGGAAGGTGAGCGGGAAGTGAGGCCGCTCTAGCCATAAAAACTTGCCACCTGCTCCCTCTCCTGTGCAGCCCTGAAACAGGAGGCTCGTGGAGCTCGCCTTGTCCGGGTTGCATGGCTGCGCGAGGAACAGCTGGGAGCACGGCGGGGGCCCTCGGGTGTCACTTAATTCATAGAGGAAAGAACTAAGAAGGGAGGCATCGCTTGGTGATTACGGATCACACAAAGGAGTGAGTGTATTAAGACATAAGGGGCCCTAGGCTCGTGTGACAGCTACAAGTAAGATAACAACCAAAAGAGGTTTGACACAGTCTGTTGGAAACCCACCACATCTCCTAGATCCTAGGCATCGCCAGACCCCTAGCCTCCTACATAGCAGCAGAGGGGCTCAACGACAAGGGGTTAGGTGGCACATAGCTGCCTGCTGGAGATTCTGGTACTGCACGGTGCTGAAGGACGGCTGGAGTGACTAGCTGTATCGTTAAAACAGCACACTTGGGACTGACTGCTACAACCCCAGTCGAGTAACACCGTCCCCTCCCAGGCAAAACTGAGCTGCCCTCCCTGCGCTCTGGGTACTTCTAAACATACTCCGCCTTGGCACCACAGACTGTGTGCACTGTGAGGGTCGGCACTTCGTGTATCAACGCATAGTTGCAGAGGCACTGTATTGGATAGCCAGTGGTCTGTGAACTCTTACCAAGCCTGGCAGCGGCGGCAGTAGGTGCCCAAGCACCGGCCTGCACCTAAGAGAAAATTAAGAGTGCCTTTAACCGGGTCGACAATATGATGAAGAGAGCAGGGAAGAAGAAAGGCCCAATGGACTCATTTACAAGCACCCATCCCAAACCGGGCGGACAGGAGACAGGAAGAAGGCCCGAGCACAGCCCCCGGTAATGACCGCGAAGATCAGCTAATGATAGCCATGCAAGGTGGGTTCATGTCCGTCAACGTCAAGCTGGACGACATAGTGGCAATTATGGGATCTCTGAAGGCTAAACTTGAAAATGAAACTGGTCGCATTAATGAATCCAAAACCAGGATTTGACAGGTGGAAGACAAAGTGGGCCGACACGACTTCAAAAGCGCCGAGTTAAGAGCCAAGTTCACAAAAGTCTGTGGCAAGTGTGACGATCTTGAATCATGCTCATGGCATAACAATATACAAATTGTCGGTGTGCCTGAGGCAGACTGTAAAGGGCCCATGGAGCAGTTCACTGAGGCCCTCTTTAAAACCATGTTTGGAGCGGCCAAATTCTCCACACACTTCCTGGTGGAGCGGGTTCATCGCACCCTTGCCCCGGTGCCCAGACATGGAGCCCCCCACGCACTATCATTGCTAAAATCCTCAACTATCAGGACATGGATCTTATCCTGAAGCTATCTAGAGTACAAGGCACCCTCTGTTACTAATCTAGTAATATTCATATTTATCAAAATTTTGCGGCCGGGGTCCAGGTCCTGAGGAGATCATACGATCCAGACTGCTGAGGGCCAGACACATCCCATATGCCCTAATGTTCCCTGCAAAGCTACGCCTCCAACATGGATCCTTCAGATGCCATGGCCTACATGGAGGCATCAATTCCACTTCCACCACAGGACCAAGGGAACGTCCCGAATCATGGCCCGAGAGCAGAAGATGATCTGAACGCTATGGGTGACTGAGCATAAAACCATCACACAGATTATTCTAATTATCAAAATAAGGGGGTTCAGGATCACATGGTGCTGACATTATCAAGTTGGGGTAAATGGTGGGAGTTGCGGGATGGTTGGGGAAGTTTGGGGGAAACATTTGGGTATGGCAATGAGAGATGAATGAAAGAGGGTGCGGGGGAAGGGAGAGAGGGCAGTTAAAAAGTTCATGAAAGCAGATAGCAGCAGGGAGGCTCCAGGCCTCGATCAGTATTTGTAAAATGATTTTCCATTATTGTTTTTGCGTGCAACTAGTTACTGGGTGAAGTGATTGGGTTGATGTCCTGGAACATCCGGGGGTTGAATGACCCCATAAAAGCAAGGAAAATGTTGGCATACCTGGATAGACAATCACCTAAAATAGTAATGCTGCAAGAAACCCACGCGTTAGGCCCTGTACATGATGTGTTCGCACCCAAGTGTGGGTGATAGAGATACTACACAACCTACCCTACTCAAGCTAGAGGAGTGCTCATTATAGTACATCATTCGTTATCATTCTCATTCCAAGTAGACGAGAGGTGATTGTAAGAGGTGTGTTATAGGGTGAGAGAATCACGGTGGTAAACACATATGGCCCGAGCATAGGTGACCCAGGCTACTACTCCCGAGTGTCTGAGATAATGGTAAGAATAGGAAATTATCCTGTTATTTGAGGAGGGGACTTTGATACGATTTTAGACCTACATATGGACCGGTTAAGTGCCACACAACAAGATTTATCTAGTGCAGCAAAAATATATCAAGCAGGTGCTGAGCCAGCTGGGTATTGTCGACGTATGGAGGGATGAACACCTGACAACGGCTGAATACACATACTATTCTACGGTCCATAATGCTATGTCACAGATCGATTTCTGGCTACTCTCGTCAGAGTGTGCACCATGCCTGCACGGCAGCAACAATTTATCTTGTACCTTGTCTGATCACTCTCTGGTGGTGATATCACTGGAGCTAGGTAACATATCATGGACCTGGTCCTCATGGACGATGCCACGCTCCATGTTCTTGGATAGTACACAGGTGCAGGATGTGCAGGAAAAAATCGAGGGATTCTTCGATATAAACGCGGGGTCGGTTTCGACTTATGTCATGGAATGGGAGACCTTTAAGGCCTGGTTGAGTGGCACAATGATTTTGGTCATGACAGGGGTATTGAAGGCCACCAGACGGGAGCTGTCAGAGGTAGAAGGCACATTATGCAGATTAGAAAATGAGTATAGCATCAGAAAGGATTAAGTACTTCTCGGGGTGATTTGGGGGCAACCTGCTGAAGTTCTGAGATCTGGCAGATCAAGAGGTACGTTATATGGCCAAATCTGTGCAGGCACTGTGTTACGGGTTGGGTGACAGGCCCGGACGGCTAATGGCAGGGATAGTCAGTCAAGAGGGGGATGTCGCCCATCATAGGGATTTCAGAAATGGCGGGGGTATGTTTGACAACCACAGCAGCGATCAATGAAGAGTTCCTATAATACTACAGTGGGTTATATGGAATTTTATTTACAAGAGACTACTCTCCCTGATCTCCCCCCGGAGGCCAGGGCGACACTTGAGGGTCCCATCACCATTGAAGAAATAACAAACGCAATTATTAGGTTGGCCTCCAGCAAGGCTCCCGGACCTGATGGACTGGGCATAGAACTATATAAGACATATTGTGACATTCTAGCGCCAAGATTGCTGAGGGTCTGGAATGAGGCACTGTTGGCCAGGAAACCTCCACCCACAGTCACTGAGGCAGTTATCACAGTGTTACCAAAATCTGTCAAACCAACGAATGAAGACACGTCCTATCGCCCACTATCATTAATGAACACTGATGCAAATGTTTTTTTGCTAAAGTACTAGCTAGTAGACTCCTCCCAAATATGATGTATCTGGTACACCCGGACCAGTCAGGCTTTATTCCAATGAGATCCACAGCTTTGAACTTACAGCGCCTTTTTGGCACAATGGCACAAATTGATCAACGGGATCAGGCAGTGGCTGCATCTCTTGATGCGGAGAAGGCCTTTGATTTGTTATCTTGGAATTACTTGTTCGGGGTATTCAGGTGCTTTGGAGTTGGGGATTACTATGTTAAATGTGTGAAACTCCTATACACAAACCGACAGCCAGAATACGCACCAAGCATTTACACTTGCACGGGGAACCCGACAGGGCTGCCCGTTCTCTCTGTTGCTGTTTGCACCTCGTAATTAGGCGCTAATAGGTTAACGGCGCCGCAGCCTTTTACGGCGCCGTTAACCCATTAGCGCCTGGGTCGTAATGAGGCCCATTGTCAGTTAACAAAGGAAATCGCTCTGAATGCAAGGCTACGACTTATACAATTTCAAGTTTTCAATCAGTTACATTATACACCTGCCAAAGTAGCACGTTTCTTTCCAACTGCAGATGGTAAATGTGTGAAATGTGGGCAGGAAGGAGCTGACATGATCCATATGTTCTGGAAATGTCCTGAAGTCCTCAAGGATATGATTGGCATACCTGCTACACTCCTTCACCTCAAGTACCTGTAGGGTGATATCGGAAAGGTGTCCATTGAAAAACGTAAACTGTTTAATGTATGTTGTATAGTGGCGAAGAAAAGTATCTTGCTCAAATGGAAATCAAAAACTACAGCCTTAAGGGAAGAATGGCTCAGGGAATTAAACTACCAAAATGAAAGAGAGGAGGGCTACGTAATGACAGTAACTGGGACATATAAACCTACCGATATATGGGGTCTATTCTGTAAATACTGTTGTGCCCAGACGGGGGTGAGTGTATGAGGAAGCAATACCATGGTAAAATGTTCCTGTACAAAGATATCCAATACTGTCTACCTGTCTGCTTAAATCAAAACTTTAAATTAAAAAAAGAATAGTCTCTTTCTCACCTCAAGCACTCTGCTTCTCTTCTCCTCCTTTCTCTCCAAACTCCCACAACTTCTGTCACAGGCTGTATCCTTTATAGGGTTGTGACACCATCTTCCAGCCTCTCCCTGACCCAAGGGAACTCACGTGTGGCTCACTAAGCATTTGGTATGGCAATTTGTTGATGGGCCACATCCATGGGAATGGCTTGAAGTTTTGATGTGAAACTGGGTATTGGTTAGTACCTCTCCATGCGTGGTCATCTCTCTGTTTGCCACATCATGTTCCTACCCTTGGGGAAAACTCAGACTAACATGCCTTGGGTGCATGTGTGTGGAGACGTTGTGAGGTGACTGGTTTATTGCTCAAGATGTTGATCTTAGTTTGGGTCCTGCTTCTCCTCTCTATGGTTCATTGGTACAGCCCCATATAATCAGTTACCTTAAAGGGACCATGATGATGCTTGGGTACTTAGGAAAAGTCCCTGACAAGCTTGTGGGTGAGAGTGGGGTAGACGAGGATCGTCCCTCACTGCTCCCAAGTCCTGCATCATGTAACATGTGGCGGTACTTGGCTCATGTGATCACCACATCTGTAACCCCCAGAGCAAAGCAGGGCACTCATCACTGCCGCCTGATATCCTGTTAATACCAGGATATTAGAGGTGGCGGCCGAACAGTATGTTCCCATTCCTGTGGAGTCCCCGGGAATGGGAACACTGAAGCACCGGCGCTGTTTTTAACGGTGCTGGTGCTTCAGTGAACTTTCTGCCGATAGGGGCCAGAACTACCGGCAGGTCAGGCCTGCCGGTAGTTCACAGTCCCTACAGACAGACTTGGAGTGAGACGGTCTGGAAAAGGTGCCGGTAACCGTTGTTACAAGCATTTTTTTCTGGAACGGCTCATTTGTAATGAGGGCCTCTGTCTCGGATGATGGCTCAAAATAAAATATCTCTGTTTCGCAGGTATTTCAAAAAGGACTCCTGTCCCCCTTCAGACCCGCTTCAAAATTACTGCAATTCGGTATGAATGTAAATAATGTTATATTAAAGTAATGCTCAGTTTGTATGTGTAAATATCCTTAAATTGTAGACACAAGTATAGTCATTTTTCCAATGCAGTTTGCATATTTCTATCCATCTTCAGGAACATCTCTGTAAGCAATAACATATGCAAAAAGAGAGTTACATATTTGCTGATTATTACAACCAATCAAAAATATTGAAATCGATTCTATTGCTTAAAGTTTCACTTGCCTCAACTGTGTCTTTATCTAAAAGAAAATAACTTTAGAATCTCATCACTCCAAGGCTGAGATACCCTGGAATCAGGTACGTAACTCTAAATTAATATGTGCACATAAATCCATGTAATCAAGTGAAAAACTGTTAACTCTAGAAAATAAACAACCTAATATGGTTTGATATATTTAAAAATGTGCAAAGTCAAAATCTACATTCCCCACAATAAATATCACAAGGAAACAGCTCTTTTATCTGAAAGAAACGTGACCTAGTCAATACAGCTTTGGGATCGCTATAGAATGTGTTCAATAGAAAGCTAGAGTGCTGCACAGGCAGAAATATGTAAAAAGAAAAGAAATAGGGAAAAGGGTTAGTGTAAAAGTCAGTGTAAAAAATAATGAAAAGTATTCGGATGAAATATATTTCTGAACAAATATTCCTCCAACAATTTTCTTTAAAAATTCATACTCATCCATTATGTCCTGATTTATTAAGTAATGATGAACTTCCTTATTTGCTAGTGAATGTGCACATTTCAAATAATTAGTGATACACCCATAATTTCCTTGAATGACTTAACTGTGCCATATTATAGCCATGACAATGCATACAATGGTACCTGAGTGGTCCACTACTACCAAGACCAAACATTTTGTACACCAAAAAAAGGAGTAATATAAACTAGTGTAGCTTGAGTACACCACAATATAACCATGGCAATTGATACAATGGTACAGGAGTGATCCAATTCTACCAAGACAAAAATATTTGACACTAGAAAGGACTAACCTTAGTGTGAGAAAGTCTGCTACTCATAAATAACAATTTAGGTTACATTCCTCATTCATGCCGCCAGGAATCACGGAGTCCAGTCTATCAATCCAGAAGGCTTCCCTTTGTTCAAGAGGTTCTGCAATGCCAAGGTTCTCTGTTCTTGCTTGCATCACCTTTACAATTTGAAATGTCATCTGTTATACCTGGTGATTATGTTCAATTAAATGGCGTGCCACGGATTTCAAATTATTTAGTCTTATATTGGAGCAATGTTTATTCCAGCATACTGTGATGAATCCTACTGATCCCTCACTGAAACCCTGCCTAAAGTGTCGTCCCAGGTAACTAGGGAAAGGCAGACACTTCCTGGTCCTTACTATGAGGGTGGTGTATTGCGGGAGGATCAACTGGGAGTAGACAAGACCCAGGGTGGTGAGTAGATCCTGTGGGATGAGACACAGTATTTGTCCTGAAAAGGGAAGAACCTTTCAAAAGTGCCAAAACATGTAATGGCCAATTGTCATTATAATGTATCTGAACCATATATTACGCCTGTGGATGTGGGCAAAGCTGGTGTAAAATCTTTAGAAATTCCAAGGAAGAAAAACTATTTGAGACCTCTGAGGATAAACATTCCCCTTACTCTCAAAGTGTCACTCATTCTATACGTCATGACACCTCCACCTCCAGTTCATGTCACAAACCTGCTAGCACACAGCTCACACATAGTGTTCATGGTTATCCCTCCAGATAGCAACGTGGTTACTGAGGTGCAAAGTGCCGCCATCGCTTTTCAACTACAAAGCCTGCTTTGATACGACCACGGTATTCATGGCATATTGGTAACGGAATAAAGGAACGGCGGAAGCCCTAAACCAACACTTCTCCGCTGTTTTCGTACCCAGCATGCAGCGTTTTCTCAAGATTACCTCGAACTTCTGTTCTCTTGAATTGTGACCATGGCTTTGCTTCATAGACTCTTCTTTGGCAGCTCGACGGCTACGACAACCTTATCTTGCTTTGAATCATTTGAACTGCTTCGACCTCAGAACGGTTCTATAGACTGCTTCTTGTGTTATCATTTTCTGCCTTGGCGCACTGGATTGTGAACTGGAACTCTGACCTCGACCTGTGTTATCTGGACTGCTTTTGGAAATCCCTTATCTGCTCTACACATACTTTTTCTCAGAGTTTTTATCTGATTTCTGTTTGGTTCTACATTAAGTCCCTTCAAGTATCAGGTGTTTCATCCGCTGAGCCTTCACTAATTACCACATTGCACCGCCCCAGTGGGGGGATTAATCAGGTATCATGTTTCGTCTCCCTCCACTTACACATCTTCCCGAGCATACCAACTGGTATGTGTCAGTTTTTCTGTTTTCTTGATTGGATTTGGAGACACATATTGTACACGTGATTGTTTCACTAACTCCCTGTTTCCATTGCAGCTACATAGGGGCCCAGTGTTTTGTTCCTGCCACCTGTGGCCTCAATAACCGGTCAGCAAGTTTTTTAACAATCTCTTTGACTGGTGCTTGGGGACGGAGGTATACATAGTCTAAGCAAGAATCAGTTTTGACAGACTGAGAAGCCGCTGCCTAGACTATGGATACCGCTGTAGGGGACCCAGTGTCTGCCTTGGTCCAGGCAATCACGGTGTTAAGGGCTGACATGGCGGCTGCCACTACCGCCATACATCAGTGACTAGACACCATCCAAAGCGAACGGCATGCCCTTCCACCAGACCCTGAGTTCGGAGATCTCCCAACCCAGCCAGTTCCCTCTAGTGCCACAACATCACTGAATCCCGTTTATGTCCCTACTCCTTTCCGCTGATTCACAAGAGGGGGGATATCAGGAGGATAAGAGAGGGGAGTGAACCTGATACAATAATCTAAAAATATAAAACAAACTCCCTGTCTCATCAGGTAAGGTAAGGAAAATCGCTAGACTCAGGGGTATGTGTCACTTTTCAAATTTAACATCACAGAACAATTACAAACAAGTGCAGGGAAAATTATACCACTCGCACTCTAATTTAAAATTATCACGAATATTTTTAATACGTAATTATAAAACACAATTCAATAAAACATCATAAAAAACAATATCAAATATCCCAAAGTGCTAAGTGCAGATACCTGGAAGGTGTAATTGGCACCCAAAGGTGTCAGAATGTGCAAAATATTATTACAATAATTTGAACTCCAATCAAATGGCTGGCAAAACACAATGTTGGACACCATTTGGTGTAGTATTCATTTCAGCAGAATCAACATCTTAGTTGGTAAATGATAAACCACAGTCACAAAGACAGCAAAAGATAACAAACCATACACACAGTGCTCCAATTAGGTATTACTCTGAGGTTGATGTGTACGCTGTCTAATGCTTTGTTGACATCACATGTGGTAATTAATCCACCTCCTAACACTTGGTTTTAAGTGTTAAAATTAACCCTACATGTTTCGTTCCTTTAATTAATAGTATTAGTAAAGGAACTTCTTCAGGGGCATAATATTTCTCATGCATGGACCCAAAGGGTCAAAGCTTTCAGTGGTTTACAAGCACAGTCCAAAGTTAAATTTTGGCAACAAACAACTGGTGTTTAAATTGAAGGTGACATTGCCTCAATGCATCCCCAGGAACAAATGCAAAGTAACGTGTTCCCTTGGCTCTTCTCTTTACAGTAGAGTTCAAGCGTCTAGACCAAACCTGGGTATAAAAGCGAAAGAGAGGGACCTAATTAGTAATGGTCACTAATCCAAATATCCACTATTTCAAGTATAAGTGGTATAATAGTGGTGTTTACCATCTATTAATGTCGGCATCGCATCCTGTGTGGCTGGTAACAGGGTCTGTAATCCAGTCACCTTTATCCCTATGGATATACAAAGAGGACACAAGAGGTCCTGTCATCAAAACCGAGAAGCGGTGGCAGACAAAGAGTAATCTCATTACATTTCATCACAAGTTAATATTGGAGAAGGAATTGCAGCACTTACTGTCATTCTCTCCAAAGTACTATTATTGAGTTGAACCAGAAGCATAGTAGTGGTGCGAGATTATACCTGTAGGGCAAAGTATGCTTCAATTAACTGTTAAGTTAGTGTATACATATGTTAGACATAACAGTCTATATCAAATAATGTACACCAGACAAGGCATATCTTAACACGAATGAATGGAAAGTATGTGGAGGTCACAGCCAAAAAGGGGGAACTACACCCAACATGGTGACACTGGTTCGTGTCTCGTAAAATCAAATAATGGACTAAACACGAAATTAAAGATCGTGCCCCAACATGCCACATATCTTGAGCTACGAAACGAGGTAAGCAAGCACCCGGAGTGCAAGCAAAAATTATTTCGTTTTGTCGCATCCTGCACTCTAGATGGAGCCAAACAGTGCCAGGCTATACAATGTTCCAGAAGGTAGGCCGTGCAATGTGAATGGGGAACGTGCGAGAGGCAGGCGCATACATTAGAGAAGTGGTCACCACACGTGTAGAGACATGGGCACGAAGTATGCTGTTGTGTATATCTACCCAGTGCCGAGAGTAACGAGCAGATAATACAATAAATAAATAGAAGTTCGTATCGGAACTCGATCAATGCGGGCACACTCACCGGAAGGTTGAGGTCTCGCGGGCAGCAAAGCTGGGGTGTGTATTGAGTGACAAGCTAGAACAAACAAAAACAGCGTCATGTCCGTAATTTCACGGTACGGGATGTGCGTCTAACCCAATTCCGCGTACGTGCTGTGTCAATAGGTGTGTCATCATAGAGAAAGGACTAGTGGACGGTACTGGAGATACATAACGCCATTTTGGAAAGGTAGCGTTATAATTGGAGAGAGGAAACTCAAAGTAAAAGAACAGCTTCGAGAGTCACTGATATCGTGCTATAACTATTATTAGTATTATTCAGAAAAAAAAGAGGAGAATTGAGTTAAATATTGCTAATGACAAGGATCATCATGGGGGTACGTGAGTTAAGGCTACGGTGACTAGAGCCACTAAATTAAATGGTGTACTCAAGTCACTCACACTAATGTGGTACAATAGGGCACAATCAGTCACTAGGGTCATAAACATAATGTATAAACACCAGTTAGTTGTCTAGGTGATAAACACACTCCAATCTATATTTTCATTCAGGCCCGTAAGGTGGCTTTTAGTGAGGAAGATCATTTTCTGTTCTTGTATACTAAGCATTTGTTTGGTGTTACAAGTATTATCAGACCGTCCAATTTTCATTATTACTGACCATCTCAATTCTTCTGGTTTGTGACCAAGGCTATAGAAATGACCAGTTAGGGGTGCATTTAAGGTATTGTTCCTTATGCAACTTTTGTGTTCCCCTATTCTGACCTTTATTTTTCTTTCTGTTTTCCCAATATATAGCCTGTCACAAGGGCCCCAAATCACATAAATGACCATCATAGAATTACAATTGCTCAAGGATCTTTGTTCCCACAATTTAGGTAATCCTAAATCATTTTTTTTTGGTTCTTTTAGTCTGTGCACAACAACTGCATTGTCCACACGGGCTATGTCCAGTTGGTTTAGGTAAGCCCCATTGTAAGTGTAGTTTGTTTCTGTTTGATCAGCACATCATTTCTTGTTGTTAATTCCTTCAAATTCTTACATCTTTTAAATGCACATTTTGGTTGAGCGAGAGGCCAATCACCTTCTTCTAAGAGGTGCCAATTCCGTTTTATGATTTTAGTAATCTCATTTGATAATGGATTAAAGGTGCTCACAAACACTAGGCTGTCATCTTGGTCATTTTTCTGTCGATATTCCAATAGGGCGTCCCTGTTATTATTTGAAGCCCTTTTCAGTGATTGTTTAACAACATTTTTCAGATAGCCTCTGTTCACAAGGTTCTTTTGCAATTGGTTTGACTCATGCTCAAAACCCTTCTTGCTGCTACTATTTCTCCTCAATCTGAGAAATTGGCCAAACGGTAGATTTTGCCTGGTATGTTTGGGATGGAAACTCGAATATAGAAGCAAAGAGTTTTTGTCAGTATCTTTATGATACGGTTTAACTTCCAAGATTACTTTATTAACATTGACATATATTGTTAAGTCTAGGAAGTTAATTTCATTCTGACTTTTGGTGTTAGTAAATTTCAAAAATGGATTTTGTGCATTGAGCCATAGTATAAACAAATCATATACATCATTCTGCCCAGACCAAATCATAAGGATATCATCGATATACCTTTTCCATAATTTTATGTATTGTCTGTAAGGATTGGTCTGATTCAGTATCACATTAGATTCAATTATTTGCACATATAGATTTGCTAACGTTGGGGCCACTGCTGTACCCATGGCTGTACCATGTATCTGTTTATAGTATTTACCATTGAATTCAAAGTAGTTGAATTTCACAGAGAGCCATTTCAGTACACCACAGAATAAAAGAATTAGGAGTTCTGCCTGTTTGTCTAGATTGCAGTAATTTCTCTTCGATCATATTTAAGGTGTCTATTTGAGGAATTTTAGTGTATTTTAGTGTATAGAGAGACTACATCTAAGCTCACTAACATCTCAACTAACTAGTCTCAATCTTAAAGCCTTCTACTATTCTGATAACTTCAGTTGTGTCCTTAATGTAAGAAGTCATCAGTTTAACAAAGGGGCTTAGATATCGGTCAGCAAATTTTGATAAAGGTTCCAAAAGGGAACCTGTACCTGAGACTATAGGTCTACCGGGGGGCTTATTCTGAGTTTTATGAATTTTAGGTAGGGTGTAGAATTTAGGCACATTAGGTAATGGTGGTGTGAGGTATTCTGCTTCTTGTTTGGAAATCCAATTTCTGTCTTGGGCTTTCTTGACTTTGTCATTGATCAGTGTTTGTAATCTTCCAGTGGGATCCACAGATAGAGGCTCATAAAAGGATGAGTCGCTTAATTGGCGCTCGCATTCATCTATGTAGTCTTGTCTATTTAGGATCACAATAGCACCACCTTTATCAGCTTTTCTCAGGATAATGTCTTGATTCAATTTAAGGGATGAAATAGCATCTCATTCTTTTTTTGACACGTTTTGAAATATCTGCTTGGGAGTTTGCTTCTCTAATATTTCAATGGCGTTCATCGCTCTTTTTTCGAATACTATAGGCTCTGTAGTATAACTGGTAGTCGGAGGATTAAATTTGGAAGGTCGTCGCAGACCCGTTTCATTAACTTCACCTGAAAACGGGTTTTCCATAAAGAACTGTTTTAAGTGTTTCTTCCTGAACAATTGTTCCAGTTCCGTTCTAGTTCTAAATTGATCCTGGCTCGCGAGAAATTCCAAGGTGATCCTCAAAAATTCCAAACCTTCCTGAACCAATGTAAGCTGCATTTTCTATGCTGGCCCCAGGCTTTCCCTGATTCCACTACTAAAGCATTGTTCACTCTTTCCCATCTGAGTGGTATAGCGGTCACTTGGGGTAACCCGTTGTTGGAGGACAACAGCCCTGTGGTGTATGATTTCGATCTGTTGGTGGCTGCAATGACCAGAGTCTTCAACACCCCTCACAAGGCACAGACCCGGGAACTAGAACTACTGGACCTGACCCAGGGGAAGGCCACATTGGTAGAATACATTCCCCGATTTAACCAATTGTCGGTAGAGACATCCGGGCCTGAAAATAAAAAAGCAATAGTCTTCTACAGGGGTCTAAATTACACTATGAACGATGCACTGGCTGTGGTACCCACGTTGCCAGCTCAGTATCCCGAACTGGTGGATTTCACCCTGCAAGTTGATGCCCGAAGGGCCAAACGCAAGACTGAAACAGGAAGAAAATCTTGTTCATTTCTTTCTTCTGGCCCGTCTTCCAGTGACACCCCTGTTGAGCCCATGCAAATAGGGGGAATATGTAGCCCGATTTCCACCACTGAAAGGGAACGACGCAGGGCCTCCAATGCTTGTTTCTATTGTGGCCTGAAAGGACATTTTGTAAAAGAATGCCCAAGACGTCCGAAACGTCCATCGGGTTTTCAGAAGGCTCGTCCCTAGATCCGGGGGCACGGATGAGCCTATACTTGACCCCCTCAGTGCCAAATCAGCCAGTCAGCCTCACATGACCTGTATAATCCATGCCCTGATAATCTCCTCAGATGATACTAGACACCAGGTCCAGCTTGTGATATATAGATATCTCATTGGCCACATCTCTGAATTTACTAATACAGAACATGAACCGGCCCGAACCAGTGCAGGCTGTGGACGGCTCACTACTGATTTCAGGTCCCATTAAGCAACAAACAGCGCCTCTGACACTTGTCATCCATGAAACCCACAGAGACATAATATCCTTTGATCTGATTACCTGCTAACATGGACTCCCCTTCCCAAGCTCTGGTGGCCATTGCCCATTTGTCCCTTGACGATTCCCCAGCCATGTCTCAGGACCCTCCTAGCCACTTTGTGGGTGCATTTACACCTGGCATTCCCGCAGAATACAATGACTTCCTTGACGTGTTTGACAAGGGGTGGCCAGAACATCTTCCTCCGCATCGCCAATATGACTGCCCCATCGACCTCGTCCCTGGGGCTGCTATACCATGTGGTTGCATATACTCCTTATCCCCGTCCGAAGACCAAACCCTGAAGGAGTATATTCACACCTCTCTCCGGGTTGGGACATATCAGACCATCTCAATCCCCCGCAAACAGAACCATTTTTTTTGTACCAAAGAGGGAAGGCTATCTCCATTTTGTGTTGATTACAGGTGACTTAAGCACACTACGATTAAAAATCGGTATCCCATACCACTGATCAACCCATTGCTTGACCAACTCACCCATGCCACAGTGTTCACTAAGCTTGACCTTAGGGGGCCTATAACCTGGTCAGAATAAGACTGGCCGACGAATGGAAAACCGCTTTCTGTACCCGGCACGGGCTGTATGAATATACAGTCATGCCCTTTGGCTTATGTAACGTTCCGGCCACATTCCAAAAGTAAATGAATGAAATATTCCACAACATTATTGATTCATATGTAATCATCTATTTAGATGATATCTTGATCTTTTCCCCATCTATGCGGTTACACATTGAACATGTCTGAGAGGTTCTCGCCCGTCTCAAAGCAAATTCCTCATTTGCTAAGCCTGAGAAGTGCCTTTTTCACGCTACGGAGGTGGATTTTCCCGGGTTTCATATTATGTCCAAAGGCCTCTCCATGAACGCTTCTAAGGTATCCGCTGTCCTCAATTGGCCCACCCCTACCAACATCAAGTCATTGCAATAATTCCTAGGGTTAGCCAATTTTTATAGGCGGTTTATCTCAGGTTTTTCTGCCATTGCCACTCCGTTAACCAAACTTACTAGTAGGACAGATGCTCATGACGAAGCATTTGTGGCTCTAAAGACCGCTTTCACCACAGCCCCCATTTTACAACACCCCAATGCAGAACAGCCATTTGTGGTGGAAGCAGACGCATCATCCTATGCTCTGGGAGCTGTCCTTTCCCAGGTTTACCCCGCTACTGGGCACCTACACACTCCTGTAAGTTTACGCCCACTAAGTCCCACCACACCGTTACAGAAAAGGAACTCTTGGCAGTTAAGGATGCTTTCCAGGCCTGGGGACACCACCTATTGGGGGCTAGATATACTAGCACCGTCTACTCAGACCATTGCAATCTCCAAGATCTTGCTTCCATGAAGTGTGTTAATAGACGTCGGGTCCGTTGACACATATTCTTTTCAGCCTTTGATTTCGTCATCCGCCACTGCCGAGTTGTGTTACATGGCAAAGCAGACGCCTTGTCGTACCTGTCAGGTGGTGATTCCCTTCTGGTCTACCCAGACTCCCTGTTGGACAAAAAACACTTAATCTGCCTCTGTACGCCACCCCCATGCTTACTCACGTCTGTCTGTCAATGGGTGTCCCTCAATCCAGATATAGTACACGACTGGGAACCGGTGTTGCAGGATGGTCTTCCCTTCGTGAAAGGGAGGTTATACCTACCAACTCAAGAAAGACGCATTCAGGCCTTAGAATGGTCTCATGATGCACTAATCAATGGTCATCCAGGCCAAAACATACACTGGCCCTCCTCCAACGCTGATGCTGGTGGCCCACCATGCGTAAAGACTCTTATAATTACGTCACCAACTGTTCAGTTTGCGCCCAATGTAAGAACCATAAGGGGCGGACCTTGGGCTTACTCTAACCAATGCCCCTTCCGCCCAAACCATGGCACACAGTGACCATGGATTTTGTCACCGACATGTCAAAGATTAAGGGGTATGACACGAACTGGGTGGTGGTGGATTCCTTCTCCAAAATGGCATGCTTCATTCCTTGCACTGGGATTCCTTCAGCTCCTGTGTTAGCTGGTCTGTTCTTTCTCTCTGTGTTTTGTCTCTTTGGCCTTCCTTCGGTCCTGGTCACAGAGCGGGGTTCCCAATTTACCTCACGATTCTGGCAAGCACTCACGAAATTACTGGGCAGTATCAGGTGTTTCATCCGCTGGACCTTCACGTAATTACCACATTGCACTGCCTCAGTGGAGGGATTAATCAGGTATCCTGTTTTATCTCCCTCCGCTGGGGCGGTGCAATGTGGTAATTACGTGAAGGTCAGGCAGATGAAACACCTGATACTTGAAGGTACTTAACGTAGAACCAAACAGAACTCAGACAAAGACCCTGAGAAAAAGCGTGCGTAGCGCAGATAAGGGATTTCCAAAAGCAGTCCAGATAACACAGGTCGAGGTTGGAGTTCCAGTTCACGATCCAGTGCGCCAAGGCAGAAAACGATAAGACAAGAAGCAGTCCGTAGAGCCGTTCCGAGGTTGTAGCAGTTCAAATGATTGAAGCCAAGATAAGGTCGTCATAGCTGTGGAGCTGCCAAAGAAGAGTCTGTGAAGCAGAGCCGCGGTCGCAATCCAAGAAAACAGAAGTTTGAGGTAACTTGAGAAAACGTCTCACGCTGGGTAAGAACACAGCTGAGAAGAGTTGGTTTAGGGTTTCCGTCGTTCCTTTATCCCGTTACCAAGGTAACGCGATCACGTGACCTGGCCTGTCGCACGTGATCGCGTAGTCGTGCAGGGTGAACGTTCCCTAGTTTCCAAGGAAACTGCCAATGCGGCCTAAGCTGCCACGAACACCGTGGTCGTATCGAAGCAGGCTTCATAGTTGAAAAGCGATGGCGGCACTGTGCACATCGGTAACCACGTTGCTGTCTGGAGGGATAACCATGAACACTATGTGTGAGCTGTGTGCTAGCAGGTTCGTGACATGAACTAGAGGTGGAGGTGTCAGGACGTACAGAATGTGTGACACAAAGATACAGTTAGGGGAATCTATAGATATTGGCTTAAACAAACTGCCTTCCTCTTTACAAATGAATTCTGGTGATTTGTCCTTAAATTGTACTCACGCACAGGCTCAGGCTCTGGAAACCAATATGGTTGAACGGACTGCTTGCCTCCAAGACACTCCAACAAACCCAGAAAGGGTCTCCTCAATTGAGGGCGACCTTCCTCCCTAGAGACCGGATTACACGTTAAATGGATGTGCAGTTCAATGGCTAGAGTGAAAGAGCAAGTGCAACCGCACACACCAAGCTAGAGAAAAAAGAGAAAACAGACTCTTAGGCCAAGAAACGGAAGGCAAGAAATGTGTAGATGGATAGTGGTGTCAGTAAACTTAGGGGAATGCAGGAGGGTCTTGGGTGTGTGTATTCCTGTCAGGATTCCAGGTCTGAATGGACTGGGATGTTAGTATGTTAGTAAGGCTAGCCTGACGGAACGAGGACGTACTAAATTGTTCATCAAGGGTTAAATCAGCATAGAATCCAAATCCATTCAAATTGTCTCTTAATCCAATCCAGCAGACGGGTGTAGTTATCCTGGTGTTTTAGTGATAGTGGAGCGTTGCACTATGAGGGTGGAAAAGTTAGGGAGGATTGAGGGAAGGAGAAATAAAGGGAAAGCTTGAACAAGGCAAGGCACCATAGCGAGGCACCTGTGTTTTGAGGAAGTAACGGAGTGTCAGACGAGGACAAGGCAGAGGTAATCCAGGGACGTTCCATGTTCAAGTACCAAGCAATTTCGCCAGAACAGACAAGGAGAGGCAGTCGGGAAACCAGGGACATTCTGTGTTCAAGTACCAAGTAATCTCACCAGAACAGACAAGGAGCAGACAGTCAGGAAACCAGGCATGTACTGTGATCGGAGTGCAGATTGCAAAAACCAATGAGGATGAGGCAATGGAAGTCCGGGGGGTACCATGGTCGGAAAGCTAAGGAGTTCAGCTGGTCGGCCTCTGAGCAAGGAAGTCTGCAGTGAGTCATCGGACAGCTGTATGGAAACCGGGACAGAAGGAATCCGGGAATTCCACAGGACAGAAGTAAGTCGCAGGTACAGAAACGTAACCCAACTTCAATCAGAATCACCGTAACAGCGTTTCTGAACCATGGATATAGACCAAGGAGCGGTCATGTGATCTCGTGGACAACATTGTTGCCCAGGTGACTGGGCTCACCCAGGAGGTGATGCGCCTGTGCAGTTGTTCCGACTTCAAGTTTGTTGCCTGGACAGCGGCGCGCAATGCTTTCTGTGCTGGTGCGCCTGAAGCTGCAACAAACGCCATGGTAGTTGCCATGATCTTGTTTGTGATAAGTCATTATTGGGGAAACCGCTCCGTGGGGAGCGCAATCCCATGGCAACCATGACAAAATACATCTAAGGGAAATTAATCTACCTTTAAAAATAAGAAGTTGGCAAAAAAACCTTGTCGATTGGGACTACAAATCCCAGAATCCCAGAAGTACTGGGATGAGGAAGAGGGCTGAAGAGCATGGTTGCAGTAGTGGTCAGCCTGTTAGACTTCCCTTCCCCAAGCTCAGGCCTCTTTAAATTTTCAACACAAAATTCATTTTCGTCAGGATGTCCTTTGCTTAGGCTGATGACCTACACCTGAAGGAAGCAGAGGGGCTTAAAAAGGGGCCTCAGGTTCAGGCACAGATGGAGCTGTGACTGGAGTGCTAGCAGCAGCAGTAGTAGCAGAAAGAAGAGAGCATGGTGTTGGCAAACCTAGGCAGATGAGTGAGAATGGAAGGGACACTAGGACTTTGATCGAGCAGATTTCGACTGCCTCTCCTGAGAGGGCCCTGTTCCCCCTAACTCTGTAGTGCACAGGTTGCGCAGTGGAAGGCATGAAGGAAAACTGCTTATCTCCATGTAAACTTAATTGCAGTGATTGTGCAGCAGGATGCGTGCCGGAGACTGTGGCTAGAAGGCGTTGTGAAGCTGAGGGTCTCAGGAGAGAGAGGGGCTCCTTAATTGCACGGTCTGACTGAAGATACCTTCAACGAGGAAGGATGTGGGTCCAAAAATAAGGCACAGGCCGTAGAAGTGATGGAGCATGCGAAGGAAGGAATACAGAAGCCGATGATGTTACTGAGCGTTCTGATCCCTAGCGCGAACAATTGCAGGCAACAGTATCCAGATAGAATCACTTGCGTATGAGTAAAATCGATGTGAAACTGGCTGCTAATTGTCGAACAATGAATAACTTGAAAAGTAGCACTCGTGCATAAGCGAACATTATTTTTTCACTCGTGTGAGAGAGAAATGTAGTGAAACCTTTGAAGTGGATCTTAAACTTGCTGAAAACAGATGAAATGTGCTGGAAACCGATTCAGATATGAAGGGTAATCTCGGAATCACGCAGTTGAAAACAATGTAAGACTAAAGTTAAATGACTGAACATTATTGGTACAAAGTACAAAGTACAAAGAGCAAGCCTGGCCCAAGCCTGGCCCAAGCCAAGAGTGAGACAAGTGTTACTCCAGCCTGGGATGACACATGCTTTTCCCAAAGCTAAAGTGCGGTGCACATATTCTCATAAGCCTAACAGGATACCAGCATTGCCTAAGCCAAGAGGGTGCAGGCATTGCCTACTGCCAAACGAGATTGACAAAAAGGTTTATGAGTAAACTATTCAGGTTGGCGGGATGCAAAGAGTTAAAGGCAAGGTTGGGGAAAGGGAAGCAAGCTACGTGTGATTGTTCTCTAAAAATGAATGCAACCTGCATTGCCAAAGCCAATAGGAGAAAGAGACAATTATTTCCTAAGGGAAATTTTGAGTTGTTGTGGTGGCAGACAGACAAGAGTGGAAAAAAGAGGCTGCTCTTCTGGAAAGTGAATGTTCAGAGGAAGAGTGCCCTGCTTATTTGAAGGTGTTGAAGTGGACTAAAGTGAATCTTGGTGCATCTGAAAGATTGTTCAAAGTCACAAAGATACAAAGTACTGAAGTTGTGGTGGTGCTTTTGATGCTCAGTAGATTTGAAACTTCAGTAGCACAGTTGGATGTGGAACACTGTGGGGCAGATGAGTAGACCGTGACATCTTGAGATGAGAGTTGTTCAGGTGAAAGTAGAAGTGCTGTGAAGTCATCCTGACAAAGATAAACTGTGAGTTCAAATACTTCTAAGAAAGCCTTCATAAGTGTTAATCAGAAGTTGCGTTCATTAACCTTACCAAAGGTTGTGTTTATTTGAGTCTAACAAGTGTGAGAAACCTAGGGCTATTCACCCATTAAGACCCTGAGAGTGCTCTACTCAGGTGGCCAGGGGAGGGCCATCGCTCTTGGATTCCAAACCCGGGGGTGGACGAGCGAGGGAGGATCACCTATGTAGGGGAATCCAGGGTTGCCTTTGTGTCAATACCCCAGATAAGAAGCAGTATTCTGACAGGGCGATAGAATAATCTAGGTCTCATTTACCCTAATTCCAATCCCGTCATCAATCACACAAGGTGGGGAAGGAAGAAAAACCAACTAAAACAAAGACAGAAGTCTGATATTAATATCCATTTATCCTCTACCAATGTAGATCACAGGGAATATCTGTTACATCCTGCTATAAACGTTGGTCCTTGTGGCATCGCGGCAGGACGTGCCGTTCCGCATTTGTGAATCCCCCCAGCATGGTGGCGTCTCTTTCTTGCTATTCTTTGAGTGCCGGCATAGTTGTTTCACGTACATCTCAGACGCTGCCAGCGGGTCATCGCTGGCGGGGTAAACAAGGCTAGATTGGCCAGGGAAAGCAGACGAACAGGCAGCTAGGGAGTGGGGTGAAGCAATCCATGGAAGCAGGAGGGGTGGTTTGTTCAGGTGAGGTCAGAGGGTGTGGCACTGGCAGCAAGAGGAAAGACAGTGAAGCGGACTGTGTAGGCAATTTCTGGAGCAGGTGAGGCATTAGTGAGTAAATGTGGTACTGCGCTGTGAGTGTGCATGGAAGAATAACAAATGTGGTTAGGAGAAGAAGTATAGGGAGTGAATATGAGTGAAAGGTTGGTGGCTGAGTAGGAGGTGGGGTGGAGTTGTTTGGGGGTGGGGTTGTAGTAGTGTGTAGTCATAGTAGTAGTGTGGAGGAGTGAGTAGTAGTGTTGAGCAGGGAGTGGTAGAGTGGTGGAGGTGGTAGTAGGAGCAGTAGAGTGGAGGAGGGAGTAGTAGTGTGGTAGATGGAGTAGTACTTTAGAGAAAGAAGTAGTATTATGGTGTAAAAAGTAGTAACATCAAAGGGTGGAGGCAAATAATAAGAAACGTCATAGGGACAGAATAGGAAACGAGTGGGGCACAGTGTCTGTAATGTACTTTCTAATACCCTTTTAGAATTACTAACCATTGGATGTTGTAGGGATAGCCTAGGAAGTCCCTGAGGAAATTTAGACAGAAAAGACAAGCTGCCTTTAGTTATAGACCGCAAGCAGAATTCAGCACCTAGACAGTAGGATCAATAAGCAGTATTTACTAACATGGGGCAGATGGATGCTTGGTTTAGGGAGGAGGTGCTTTTCAAGATGAGAGAGGGGAGGCCATGGGGCCCATTGAAATCTTAATGAAAATCTTTGAACCGTCTGTGAGTCTTGGAGTGCTTATTTAGCCATCTGTAAAGGTGTATTGCTAGCTGACCTTCAAACAAGGCGCTCAGGAAATTCTCCATGGTGTTATAGGTGACTTTTGGGTGTCCTATGTTACGCTCACCTGGCTCCCACATGGACGTCGGTCAGACCCGGACTGCTGCGGCCTCCACCCACGTGATGCGTAGTGCAGCGATGACTGACTGGATCTGCCCTCCTAATCTTGTCTGCTTGACTCGTAGAAATATTCTCCTACAAGTGGAGAGATGGATTTAGCCACTTGTGGATTCAAGTGATAGCACCCCCACTGTCCTCCCCACTAATCACCTCTGAAGGGCCCTCTCAGCAATCTCACCTTATATTTTTGAAGGATGAGCTCTCCATCCTGTGAAGTACGCAGGGGTGCGTTGATGACCAGTTACTTCACTGGCCTGAAGATATTGGAAGAGTTGTAGACAAATCCTGACTCCAAAAGGTCCTGGCGATGAGCCGTAAGTATATAGTTCGTAAGAGTTCAAAATGTCTGAAATTCACTCCCGTCCAATTCCTCTTTTTATCTTGCAGCTTTGACCCAATAAGAAGATTGACAGCTGAAAGTGCTCCGGTAAAAGTCTGTGTTACCCAACACTGTCCGGTAAATAATGCTAAGGGTTTAACTTGCTGCTTTCTCCTTTTCTTACGGGTGCGGCATAAGAAGATGTGGCGTGCTGATGAATAATACCTCCGGCTGTAAAATCAGGTAAGCATATGGCGGCTAAAGAGATTGTCTCTGTCTGTTCTCTCTGCTCACCTTGTTGTTTCTTGTCCCCCTTAAGTGCTGGGATTCGGCGATGTAACGATGAAGATAGCGCCGGATCGAAGAGATGCTGCGTGGAATGGTGAGTATGGCGCGGCGCTGCTGCTGGCGATGCAACGCTTTTAAATAAAGTCTTTCCTCTGGTTTGAAGATGCGATGAATCTGGGATCAGGTAAGAAATCAGGTAATACTCTTGTTCTAACCTTTGCTTCTTTCCTTCTTTCTAGGTGCTCCAGGTTCGAGGCGAGTGTGGCAGAAGGCTGGATGCTGCTGCTGGCATGGTGAACGTTACGCAGATGGATGCAGAATAACGCGAAGCGTTTGCTGCTCTTTGGGCGTGGTTTAAATAGCCTCCAAAGTAGTCCCAGGTAGGTATTCCTCCCCAACCATAGCCGAGTAACAAAATAGTCCCTAAGGTAAAGTAGTCCCTTCCAGGCCTCACATGGGCTTGGATCTTTTTGCAGCATGGTCTGCATCAGGTAAGTGTGCATGTAAGTGTGCCTATGGCGCCAGGACTGATGTCCCATATGAGCCTGGCGCCATATGCGCCAGGACTGAACCCAGACAGCCCCTAGCAGGGGTTGCTGGGTTTTCTCAAGGCAACATGATGCCTGCTCCCGGGGCTGATGGACGTGGTCTGGATGCCCGGGGGTATGCATCATGACATCCTAGTTCATGATCCTTGTTAAGCTGCACCTGAGATTTGGTCTTTTCTCCCCCTTCGTCATTTAGGTGGGTTCCCCTCTACTCGGAAAGCAGGTGTATTCGGATTAGCTCTGACCCCAATCTCCCTTATGGCAGCTCGGTTTAGTTGTCTTGCATTTACCCAAACTGTTCACTTAGATTACTTCTTATTTCCCATGCTAGGACCGCAGTCTGTCCTTCATCGGGCAGGTTTTCTTGGTACTCAGTGGATTTTCAGGAGTCCTCCAACCTTTTTGAGGATACGTCCAGGCTGAGGATTTCTAGTTCTGTTCCTTGTTCCCAAACTTCTTTATCAAAAGGTTCAGCAGCTGTAGTTGTCTAGGATTCACCCGGTTCTGATTTTCCATGTCTCTCCTTTTGTGGGCATCCTCTGTATCAGGGCTTGTAAGATCCCACAATGACACCACTTGGTACGGAGGAATTGAACAATTCTGAAAAGTCAGTGAAAACAGTTCAAGGGTTATTTTTCTACTTAGAACACTGCAAGTGGGTCCGAATATGGGGTGTCCCTGAATTGTCCCTCAACCTCCTGTGGGATGCCACCACCCTCTGCCACCACCCTAGCCCCGAGATCCCTACTCCCTAACTAGAGATCAGTAACCCATGCTGCCAAATCTTTCCTACTCTGGTGGTGAGGGCCGAAAGGATGCAGACATATATGCCTCACTCTCTCTGGGACTTTCTAAGACATCCCTAAACTGTTGTCCCACAACATGCTTAATGCTTAATGATATGATATGATATGATATGGTATTTATAACACGCCTATACACAATGATGTTCAGGGTAGAGCCTGTCTGCTCACACACTCCTTTTCTCACTTTCTCTCGCCCCTTTCCCTGCTCTTGTCACTCATTACACTCTATTGGTTCTCCTCATCCTCTCCCTCTGTCTCTCTCAATCTCAACCTCCTTTTCCTCAACTCGCTCTCTCACGTCACTCCCTTCTATTCTCTTCTCTCTCTCTCTTTCTCTCTCTCTCTCTCGCTCGCTTTCTCTCTCTCTCTCTCTATATATATATATATATATATATATATATATATATTACATGGCCACGGTAGTGGCCATGTAGTTATGGTTAAGTTGGTGTTTCCATAGGAAGAGCACTTTTTGGGTGGCTTATAACTTCGCTCCCCCTGGACGAATCCTCACCATACTTTGCAAAAAAAGTATATGGCCCACTCTGAATTTCTTTGCAAAGTTTGGTGAGGATTCGTCCAGGGGGGGAAAAGTTACAGGGGGGGTCCCAAAACTTTTTTTTCCCATAGACTGAATGGGAAAAAACTTTGCGCACGGCTACAGCCCGAACCGCTGGACGGATTTACACCAAATTTGCGGCAATTTCTGGGGGTTTTCGGTTTTACCTATTACCATAACGTCCCTGTAACAACGTATGTCCATTGAATTTCATAGGTTTATACTAGTGCAACTTAAACCATAACGTCCCTTCAACAATGTTTTTTCACTGAATATATATATATAAATATATATACATATATATATATATTATATATATGTATATATATATATATATTCAGTGAAAAAACTTTGTTGAAGGGACGTTATGGTTCAAAGTAAAACCGAAAAACCCCTGAAATTCGGCAGTTATGGTAACATAAGCAACCATAACTCGCGGCACCGTGCACTGCTAACACTAACACCGAGGACATCAAAGATGACATCACAAATGTCATTGATGACATCACTGATGACATCACATGTGCATTTACTTTTCATAAAAACTCTGTACAAGGGATTCTTATAATGCTGACCAAAAACTGTCAAGGATCATTGGGATAAATATCATGAGCTAATTAGTGCATTAAGCAATGCATTGATATAAATAGCATTCTATTATGAAGTTCTATCCAGTATACTAAGCTACTCATGCAGAAGCATAGGCAGTGTGTGCAGCATACATGATGAAGGTGCCATAGTCATAATCTTGCCATGTTGAATACTGAAATGATAACTGCTTTCTTATTAGAGTTGTGCGTACTGTGAAACATGTAATAAGTAGATAATAAAACCCACTTAATACATAATTATTACAGACAAAACACAAAGAGACAACAACACATACAAATATGAGTATATACAGGGACAGTGAAGTAAACAAAAAAGCAGAAGTAGTAGCAGAAAGAGTTCATAACCTAACTGATTGTCTTTATGCAGAGAAACTATTGCTCTGTTTCAAAGCTGCTACTTACCATATGTATGTGTATCACATGATGTGACTGCACCCAAAGGAAATGAGAGTGAGTATAATGTATACAAATATGAGCATATACAGGGAAGGTAGAGTAATAAAAATAAAACTATGAGAAAGTGCTGATAACCCTAATGATTATCTTCATGCACAGAAAGGATTGCTCTCTTTCAAGCCTGTGTCTTCCGCTATGTATATGTTTCATGTGATGTGACTTGACCCTAAGTCTACAAATATAGTACCTTTTCAATTTTTACTTCCTGACTGTTACTGAAGAAAACTATGTCGCTTCGATATGTCAGTAAAGGATAAACAGGGAGAGCCAGCCATGTGTTGTCATCAGGGATGTCATGAATGACATTTGTGATGTCATCTTTGATGTCCTGGGTGTTAGTGTTAGCAGTGCACGGTGGCGCGAGTTATGGTTGCTTATGTTACCATAACTGCCGAATTTCAGGGGGTTTTCGGTTTTACTTTGAACCATAACGTCCCTTTAACAAAGTTTTTTCACTGAATTTCATAGGTTTTTAGTAGAGCAACTTAACCATAACATCCCTTTAACAAAGTTTTTTTACTGAATTTCATAGGTTTTTAGTAGCGCAACTTAACCATAACATCCCTTTAACAAAGTTTTTTTCACTGAATTTCATAGGTTTTTAGTAGCACAATTTAACCATAATATCCCTGACTTCATATACATGTAACATAGAACATACTAACCCCCTCGTAGTGATTTTCATGTCCGCGGACTACCGCCATGTCCGCAGACATATCGAAAATCTGAGCGTGGTGAATGTAAATTTAAATAGTGTGCCCCATTTCCCCTTTGAAGTTGGCTCTAAAAAGAGCCGTTTTTTTTTTTTACAGATGCTTGACAGACACCTGTTATTTTGTATTTTTTTTCTTGTTTTTTTTTCTTACTTTACTCCTAAAATCTTCACATAGCCTTCTCCAAAGCAACCCTTACATTCCAAAATAGAAAGGCATTTCCCGAAATGCCATCTTCTTTAAAATTAACAGCATTACTGGCATCAATATTCTCATTATTACAGAAGAACATACCAGCTCTAAGCATGAAGGCACACATGCCTCGGTTGATGACACACCTAGCAATGTTTTGCTGAGGACAAAAAACGGAACTATTGTCCCATATTGCCCTAGGTAGTAATCCAGTAAAAATTACTTTCGCATTTGGAAGGATCTTCATTACGGCTTGAACCAATCGTTCCAAATCAGCCAACAAAGTAGGGGCACTGACGTTGCCCAAATGGAAAGCACCATAGTGCAAAACTACCACATGCGGACTGTTCATCGTGGCCATATCCTCACAAACGTGTGCAATTCCCTGTACATTGCAATCAGGCACAGTGCTCCACACCACCTCCACTCCTTTCACATCAAAGTTCTTTGCGACATGCCTGCATTCAGCGTACTGTTGTAAACCATACACAAACATATCTCCAAGCACCAAAACCCTGACTTTCGCTACTTCTGCCATCTTCACCACACACAGTCTCTTTCAACACAAATCCACAACCTCGACATCTGATTGGCTGATCCGTACAGTCTTCTTTCCATGTTGGATTTCCTGGAAAAACCCGGATGTAGCACGCCCTGTCCACGAACAGCTGCGGTGTCCGCGGACGGCGTCCACTTTACTCTCTGTGCTATTCCCTCATTGCATACAGCTAAGCAATCACACAATACGAATAACGTCCTCAGAACACCCCCATTTTGTGAATTTTCGAACATTTCAGGACAATTATCATTTCATTATTCAACATATTAACATTACAAATATTATACTTTCATCTTGTACTCTGCACACAATGCTATGTTTCTCCATTAGTAGCTCAGTATACTAGATAGAATCCCATAATACAATGCTATTTATATCAATGCATCGTTCAAAGCACTAATAACGGTATGATATTTATTGCAATATCCTTGACACTTTTTTTGCAACATTAAATAAAAATCCCTAGTACACAAATTCCATGAAAAGTACATACACATGTGATGTCATCAGTGATTTCATCAATGACATTTGCGATGTCATCTTTGATGTCCTGGGTGTTAGTCTTAGCAGTCCTCATTTATCGACCACGGAAGGATGAAAGGCCAAACTCAGCCTTTCATCCTTCCGTGGTCGATAAATGAGCACCACACACCGTGGTTAATAATAAGCACCACTTAGATACCTCACGGTTCTTAGCGCTATATGAATGGGAACATATTATTATTTTATTATTGACATACTGTGTTGCACTATATTCGATAGCAAATAGTTTCACGCCCTAATAAATAAAATGATGATTTTTAATGAAGATCGGCTGGTGAGACTAATTTATGTTTTTTAAAACAGGTATGTGGCCCCATTTTGCCTCTGTCACGATTTACAGACTCCAGCGGATGGGGTCTTCAACTGCCAGGTGCAGGTCCAAATATGCAACTTCATGACCCTCACCATTTTATGGGACAATCGCCAAGGACCAATATGCCCTTACGCAGTACTAGCGGCTACAAACAACATACCAACCAATAGGGTGGTCTAATGGCTCGTTGTTGGAGCAACCTTCCGATTATCAGAGCGACCATTTACTGCTTTTATCATAAACCAACAGCCTATCTACCGCAAAGGAACAACGCGTGGCTCAAAATAAACTTTTGCTGATCGACAGCAGAGACAATAGCAAATCGCTGAATATTCACTAAACATTTCATGTGAAATAAATGTACATTACCAAATGTACAATCCTGCTGTTTACTTTTAAACCACAGTTTCATATTCCGAATTGTGGCGCACTGAGTTGTAAGCTATCTAACACACTCTGTACCGCAAAGGAACATCGCGTGCCTCAACATGAACTTTTGCGGATCGACAACAAAGACAAATGCAAATTGCTGAATATTCTCTTAACATTTGATGTCAAATAAATGTACTTTACAAAATTTACAATCTTGCTGTTTGCTTTTAAATCACTGTTTCATATTCCGAATTGTGGCGCGCTGTGTTGTGACATAATATGTGTTGTCTTCCGGGTTCTGTGTAAAGTCACTTAGTTCTGCAGAGGACTGGGCGCGTTTGATGACGTACCCTGTAACGTCACGGAGAGAGGCGGGGAATATGAATGCTTTGATAATATCAGGCATAGGGGCGGGAGATATGATTTAGTGTAGCAAAAGCAAGTCAGCCAGGTCAATAGCGCCAGTCATAGGATTATCACATAATGTCGGCGCACACCAGCCGGATTTATCGTTTCTTTAGTGGACAAAAAGTCGGTTAACGCTCATAGGAAATTGTACTATTAGCGGACAAAAGGAGTGGTCTTAAAACACTTTCACCCTGACAATGAACAATACAAACAACGTTCTCAGAACACCCCCATTTTGTGTAATGGCAACCATTTCGGACACCGCGAGTGTTCTTAGAACACATTCAACTAGACAGATTACAATACGGACAGCGTCCTGAGGACACCCCCAGTTGTGTATTTACGAACAATTAAGTACACCGCGAGTGTTCATAGCTAATTTTTACCTTCCTTGCGAACAAAAATGACACATACTCTGTCCTCTAAACACCCCACCATTTAGTTTATTTACAAAATGTCAGAACAGCCGTGTTCTCAGCGGACAAATCGAACGCAACAAAAACGTCTAGCACATAAAAACAAAACATTGAACCTATCTCATACTCCCCCACCCTCCCCAAACACTCTTACACACCAACACACGGCACTAAATACAATTTTTTACCCACGTTTCACTGCGCTGTACGCGGTCGACGGCGAATACAAGATGGCGGGCGCCACAGAAAATCTGACGCGCTCCACGCCCCTCGCCGTCCAATCAGCGAACGCGTCGCATGTCTGCGGACATGACGCAAGGCCATGGGCCAATCGGGGTGCTGTCCGTGGAGCGAACAGGGAAGTCCGTCCGCGAAGCGAACACAGATATCACTAATTTTTTTGCCTTACGTTTTGGTCATTTTATAAAAAACTACTGGACGGATTTACACCAAATTTGCAAAAGCATGCTTTTGGGACCAAGCCCCCGCTTACCAAGTTATGGTTGCTTAGCTTACCATAACTGGCAAATTTCTGGGGTTTTTCGGTTTTACCTGTAACTATAACGTCCCTGTAACAATGTTTTTCCATTGAATTTCATAGGTTTGTACTAGTGTAACTTAATCATAACGTCCCTTTAACATTGTTTTTTCACTGAATTTCATATGTTTTTACTAGGATACGTTAGTTTGTAAAGATGTACTGTACAACATACTGAACCTGCTGGCACCATGTTAATGCGCACAGCAGTCACGGACTATGCATCTTGTTTGTGGACTTCGGGTGGCATCCAACCTGCTCAGAAAGGCAGTGGCTCTCTTACGTAGTGGTACCATTCAGCAAAAACAAGGAACATATACAAACAGCACCATGCACATGAATTGCAAGTGAAAATATAGTAGGTCTGCAAACTGTGCACTTATGAAACAAACAGCACAAAGGCATAGGGAGTACACCATAACAGAATGCACCAACAGGTGAAGTGACGTCTGCCTTCAACAATCTTAACGCACTGCTACTTTACATGGTAACAAAGAACGAACGAGTAAGGACTGGAACGTACTAAGACCAGAATGTCACTACAACGTAGTAAGCACACTGAAGTTTGTCTTATAATTGCACAGGTGGTGTAGTATACAATAGTTCAGAAGCATAGCGTTTCTTTTTTTGCGCAGCAATGGCAAGCACCTTAGAGTGGCTGGAAGAAAATTTCCCTCATGACGCAATGACTTACAATAGTAACCCCATTCATGTACACCTAACAGCTTTTTTTTTCTTTAAGAGAACATATTGGAGAGGAAAGCAAAGCAGCACAAGCGGCACCCCTTCCACAACAGCATACGAGCACAGGAAAGGAAATAAACTCTGTAAATAGCAAACTGGACAGCCTGGAAGCCAAGATGGAAGAATTGGTGAACAATTATGCCGCCGTAAAAGATGACGTACAAGGACATAATATGGTCAAAATAAAATACCACTGACCGACCTGCACGTGTACCCCTTCCCCATTTCACAGCCCGCCATCCCCTCAAAATCTGTGTGATTAGAGACGTTACGCTGATACCTCAATCCCTTCCTCCCCTCACAACCGACTTGTGCAAATCCCCAATTCCCCACAATAACTAACCACTTATGCTACCCTCTCCCTTTCCTAATGGTATGTATGAATGTGTGGAAGTAAACGTTGATATGTAAATTGTTGCTGAGTGTATATATGGCTTTTCCTTTGGTTTTAAAATACTGTAATGACTCCACGGCGCACAGTACTGGTGGGAAAACCGCAATTAAGAAAAAGGGAGGTGTTCTACTGACACTGCACCTGCCCGGCCTATCCGCAATCATAATGGAGGCATCTGTACCACGCCAGTACGAACCGCATGTCCACACCTTGTGAACCACCTATAACTATTTGTGGGAGCGGGCGTGTGTCCGTTCCACAAGTACGCACATGCGTATCTCTTCCTCTGTCCCCTGGTAACACCGCCCCTGTCCAGCATATGCAAAGAAACTTGTGACGAACTTTAACTTTAGGTAGCTGTGCACATAAACATCCCACCTACGATACCCTACAAACACCCAGCGTATCCCAAAATGGTCGGCGCTTATGTGTCACACTATTATTCAGTGCAGAGATCCCAACGGTATGCATAATACACCTATGCACATGCGCACAAAGTATTCTGCCCAAGACGCGTCCTGCAGACAGCCGTCCCAAACGGGAATATGTGCAACATCACCATGGGACTGCACCAACGCTACGCCTGGGCCCTTATGTTGCGGACACGATCCGGACCCTCGAATAGTGGAAAAGTGCAATGTTCTGCGATCTACGGAATGTTATTGAGAAATTACACGCTTACAAACTCCCCACAATGTGCCATTGCACATGTATGCATTTGGTTCAACGATGTAGGCCTCTTTGCCGGTTGCAAGGTCTCCGCAGCAGCCCTACAAATGGTCACACCCCAGAACTGCTCTGCATTCTGTTTGTAGCTTTTCAGAACAGAGTAGCGGCCCACATAGCTTTGAGATGTAACTGAGTTTGGAACAATTTCTGCTATGCTACATTACCTTTGCGAATAATGGCAACCATGTCAGCGTGGCTCACAACGCACAGTAATGGAGAGAAGTAGTAATACCCCTTCCTGTGAACCACACCCCCAGTACCGATAATCCCCACTATCCCATTCCCATGGGCAGCATGCTGACAACGGTAGTATGTGGCATGTGCACTTCCCCAAGTACTGCAAGGGCTGTGCCCTAGTAAAGCAGTAGCAGCCCTTCTTCCCTTTCCACTATCTTCTTTCCAGCACCCCCTCATTCGGTACTGCTAAATAATCACACACGCATCACCAATCACAGTAAAGAGTTCTCTGTGTAAAACTATCAGTTCTGAACAACATTCCTCTGCGTAGACATCACACCCAGAAATGTTACTGCGCAATCCCTAAGCCTCCACAGTCCCATTTCCATGCCCACCATCCTCAAAAGAGCCAGATGTGGCTTTCGTGCTGTGTGCGACCATGGGGGAATAAATTGCAACCAGGCTAGGGGATTTCATCTTCAGTGGTAGCTCTGAAAAGAGCCCTTTTTCTTTAGATGCTTCTAGAGAAACACCTTTATTTTCAGTTTTTAAAGGGTTTTCTGTTTTCTTCTCCTCACTTTCTAACAGTAAACTTTTCAACGCCTCCTGTATATGGGCAAACAAAAGAGCATCACCAATGCTGGACAAAGAAATGCCATTTGCATGTAAATACACTGCGTTTCGAGAAGGAATGCTCTCGTTGTTGCAGAAGAACATCCCAAGAGCAGACAAAAAAATCACACATGCTTCTGTTGATGAGACCCCTTCGAACCTCTGGCTGGGTACAACATACATTAGGATAGTCCCATACTCTTCTTGGTGTTATGGCAGAGAAAACCACCTGGGCAGTGGGAAAAAGCCTCTTCACTGCCTTCATCAACCTCTTCAATTGATGGAACAAACGTAAACAAGGCATGTAACCCAAATGCATGCTGCCATAATGCACGACGACAAAGTGCACTGTAGCGAAACTGGCCACTTGTCTGCAAAGATCAAGCATAACGGCGAAACTGCAGACATGGACAGAGCACCACAATGTGTCCACTCCTTCCAAACCGAAATCGCCATAAACGTGTCTTTCCTGGGCATACTTGTGCAGATCTACCACCAAGGTATCACCCAAAATCAATACAATGCGTTTCAACATGTCAGCCCTCCTCACTATGCAGAGAAATGAAAAATAGTATTCCCGCCCCTTCCTGTGAACCACACCCTCAGTACCTGATTGGATAATCCCCACAGCCCCATTTCCATTGGCCCGCATGGTGAGAAGCGCAGACTGTAGCACGTACGTTTCCCCAAGTACCGCGAGGGCCGCACCCCAGTAAGGCAGGAGCAGTCCTTCTTCCCTTTCTACTATTTTGTGTCCACAACTACCACATTGGGCACTGTTAAATAGTCACACACGCCTCCACCAATCACAAGCAAGACGTCAGCATCTAACACTGTCAGTTCTGTACAACACTTCATATGTACCGTTACACATTCAGACTGCAAGTGTCATGTGAATCGAAAGCACCTTCAGTACAAAGTTCAGTAACACTATCCAAGACTTCTGCATCCAGTTTCATCCACATCGCCAGGAGTGTGGGAATACATTTCAACCAGGGTAGGGGATTTCGTCTGTAGTGGCGGCTCTGAAAAGAGCCTTTTTTTTACATTTTGAATGTTTTTTTTAAAATTTGTTTATTTGTAAATCAACACACAGGAGAAAATTATACAAACGCATTACATGTAGCTTCTCAAATCGTGCAAACCCAGAATCCCCTTCTCCCATCCCATGCGTTCCCCGGTGAGCATAGTTCTCAGGCCTTAATCGGACTGGTCTGGTGGCGGTAGCGGGTCGTCCATAGCGCGAAGGGCTCTTGCAATCAGGCGCGGTTTGTGGGTCAGGGCCGGATAGTTCAGGTCATAGTCCAGTACTGGCGCCCAGATGTCTCGAAATCGGTGAAGCAGTCCTGCTTTGGCCGCCGTGACCCTCTCAGCTATCAAAATATCTCAGAGTTTAACCCAGCAAAGGGCCATCAAGGGTCCATCCGCAGACTTCCAGGTGCGGGCCACCGTGATCTTAGCCGCTAACAAGAACTGGGACACCAGGGCAGCTCTTCTCCCCGACCGCGGGTATGAGCCTGCCAATGGAATCCCTAGGAGGACCTGTTCGGGCGTGAGCGGAATGGTCACCTGGATGACATTCTTTATGGTAGCTAAGCAAAGAATCCAGAACTCCTTCACACGGGGGCAGGTCCACCACATGTGGAAGTAGGAACCTGGAAGGCCACAAAGTTTCCAAAAGTGGGGGTCGAGTGCCGGTTGGAAGTGGTGAAGGCGTAGAGGGGGGTAGTACCAGCGCAGGAGTAGCTTATGGGCACACTCCCGGTTGGTAATGCAGCGGGATGTCGTCCGCGTTCTCTCCAGATGTCCACCCACGTGTAATCCTCAATGGTGTGTCCGAGGTCCGTTTCCCATTGAGACATGTAGGAAGGCCTAAACTGGAGGGGGTCCTCCTTCAGCAATCTATATAGGGCAGAGATCTTTCCCCGGGCCAGTAGGTCGTTCACCGTCAGCTCTAGTGAGGTGAGGGGTCTCGTGGCCACCGCACGGGTCTGTGGGTGGGAGTACCAGTGCCTAAATTGGGCGTAGGAATACCTATCCATTCCCGCTAACTGGAAGGCCATCTTGCAGCGTTCAAAGGTTAGGGGGGAGCTCCCCTCAAAGAGTTGTCCCAGAGTGGTGAAGCCCCCTGCGACCCAGTTTCTAAAGTTTTGGGGATGGGCCCCGGGGGAAAAGGCTGGGTTGAGGAAGATTGGGGAGAGCGCACTCAGGTCTCCTGGGACACCCCGGAATCTGCGAGCCCACTCCCAGTCCTTTATTGTTTGTTTTGTGGCTGTTAGAGTGCCTGGCCAACTTCGACATAAGGATGTTGGTAGAAACGGGAGGAAGCGAAGGGGGAGGGAGAGGCAGGATTGTTCGATTTCCACCCATTTCGGCCGACCTGTAGCAAGCCCCCATGCTTGGAGGTGGGCTAATTGCACCGCCATTTGGTATTTACAGAACATTTTGAATTTTTTTTTTACGTGCTTGCACAGAACCTTGTTTGTTTTTGCTCTTTATCTCAGTTTCTGTTTCCTTTTCCTCCTTACACTTTTACAGGATTCCCTTCAACGCTTCTTGCACAGTGTAAAACAACACAGCATTGCCAATGGCAGTCAAAGAAATGCCATTTGCATGAACCAGTGCACATTTTGCTCATTAATGATGTCATAGTCAATGGAGAACATCCCAGCACTGCACATGAACTGACTCATGCTTCTGTTTATAAGACACCTTGCGACCTCTGGCTGGGGACAAATTACACTGGCATGGTCCCATGCTCCTCTTGGTGGTATGCTTGAGAAAACCACCTTGGCACTGGGAAAAATCTGCATCACTGCTTTCATCAACTCCTTCAGGTGACGGAACAAACGTCCACATGACATGTACCCCAAATGTTGACCTCCAAAATGCACCAAGACAACATCAACAGTACCGACAGAGGCCACTCATCTGCAAAGGTCAACCATACCACCGAAACTGGTCTCATAGACAGTGCCCCAGAAAGCCTCCACTCCTTCCAACTCAAAATTAACAGGAATGCTTCTTTGCACGGCATACCTGTACAGATCTTACACAAAGGTATCACCCACGATCAGTACTCTGAGTCTCTCCATCTCATACAACCTCACTACAGAGTATTGGGAAAAAATAGTATCACCCCTTCCTGTGAAGCACACCCTCGACACCTGATTGGATAATCCCCACAGTTCCATTTCCATGCCCACCATGCTGAAAAGGGCAGAATGTGGCACGTGCGCTTCCCCAGCTACAGCGGGGCCGCGCCCCACTAAACCAGGGACAGGCCTTCTTCCCTTTCCACGTTTGTTTTTGCAGCTCTCCCTCATAAGGTACTATCAAATAGCCACACAGGCATGCAGCAATCACATCCAAGACTTCTGCATCGAACACTATAATTTCTATACAGCATTCCATATTGTTACGCTCACCTGGTATCCACAGGGACGCCACCCAGCCGGGTTACTCACTGGTATGCTTCTCAGCTTGCCATGATGTGTTCTGCGGGGAAGGTTCTGCCTGAAAATACAGGAGGACTGTGTTCAAGATTGACCGACTGGGGTAAGTATTCTCCCTTCACCCCCGTATGATTTCAGTCCCTCTGGCGCCCTCTCCTCACCTTGTGGTAGAATTAGGCATGCTCTCTGTCCTGCCTTCTTTGCAGGGGCGCGTTGTCTTTCATGGGCGAGTGCGGTCCAGTTACTTCACTGCCTCCGGCCCGTTTGATATTGTTCATGTAGGTCTTATTGCTGTTCTTTAGTTTTGTTGCTCCCCTGCATGCCTTTCTTTGTTTAAAATGTCTCTTTTTTCTCCCTTAGGTATGCAGAGCTTCAGCGCAGCGAACTGGCTTGGTTGAGCCCCGCTGGTAAATGATGGCGCATTAAGAGCGCTATGATGCAGTAAGTAAGCGCTATGTGCAGCGCTGCAAAGTCTTGCCTTTGCTAACCTTGTAGGTCGCGGGGTTCTTCAGCGCAAGTGCAATGTCCGGAGTGGTGCCAGCTGAGAGGGGACTAGCCAGGTAAGCCTTTTGAGCAGTTCGTAATTTGTAAATGTCTCTACTGCTTTCTTTAATGTTGCCTCTATCTTCCTCTTTCAGGTTGTTCTGTCCGGGAGGCATGCAGATTCGAGGAAGCTGTTCTCAGTAGCTGCAAGTGTTAAGAGATGAAGACTGCAGGTAGGATGCTGCTGCTAATGATGTTCCTTTTGTCTCCTTGCAGGCTCTGCTTCTCCGAGTTTCGAGGGAATAGCTGGACACGGTGAGCGTCACGTTGCAAGCTGCAAAGTAACGCGAAGCGTGTTGTCTTGCTCAGGTGTGGTTTAAATAGCCCCAACAAAATAGTCCAGGTAAAGTAGTCCCTAGGCTACCACACCCAAAACACTAGACCGCATAGCTTGGTTCTTAGGAACCAAGCTATGTGGATGCCTCCATGTTGGCTGATAATATAATAAAGTAGTTCCCAAGCACATTGTTTTTCATGGTGTATGAGCCTGGCGCCACAGGCGCCAGGACTGGCCCCATGAGGGCTTTTGAAGAGGTTGCCAGGCTCTAGAGGCCTGAGTCCTGACTCCACCTGGCCAATGGGTTTTGGGCGAGGGTCGTGACAGCACTCCACCCTAAGGCCCCTCCCATGGTGTTCCTTCTGTCTGGCCCAGGTTTGGTTGGGAAGTTCCGATGGAATTTCCTGATTAGACGTGGTGCGTGGATATTCTCACTGGGCTCCCAGGATCTTGTGGTCCAAATCCTTTCCAATCGACGAGATAATATAGTTTGGTCCTAGAGTATTTAGAGTCCAAGATATCTTTGACTTCGAATTCTGGTTCTCAGTCAACAAGTATGGGTTTAGGTGGTGTCCCAATCCGTGTGCCGGGTTGCATTGGTTTCAGGAGGGACACATGGAATACCGGGTGGATGTGTAGATTAGGTGGTAAATCCAGTTTCACGGCTGCTGGGTTGATAATTGCCTTAATGGTATAGGGTCCTAAGAATCTGGAATGATGGGTATGAATTTAGCGGCTAACCAAACTTTATCTCCTACTTGATAACACATATGTACCATTACACACTCACAGTAAACGTCTCGTGTGCTTTCAAACCGCCTCCAGTTAAAAGTTCACCAAAAGTATCCACGCTTTCAGCCTCCAGATTCACCCAGAGCAGCACTCACCACCACTGAGTACAGGTAGCAATATTTCTTTTCCTCCCAGCCCTCCAGTAAGTTCAAAGAACCAATACTTCAAAGTGCAGTACAGTAGTCAGTAATCTGTGCAATGCACACTACCCAAGCACATAAAATATCCAGTTCACCCCTATCCATTTCTGTACACACAGTATTTCAACACAGTACTCAGTGGACACACTGCAGGAGTGTTCATGCCATAAGCCCCAGCCATGGACTAAAAACTGTAGGATGTGCTAACAATCACCACACACCTGGAACCAACAATGTATGCAATGCTCACATACCACCCACAGAATGCAACAATGGCAAACCTACTTGCAAGTAGGCCACATAGTTGTTGGTGCAACGGCTCCAGCCATGCATCCAAGACGCTAGGGCCTCACCACACAGAACACACCGTAGCACACCCTATGTTTAAATGCTCATGTCATCTGCAATGCACTTACCAGCTGCAACTGAGCCTGCCAACTTTCACCCTGGCCACATATTTGCATGCATGGCTGCATGACGCTGCACTGGGTGTGGTGAACGGTATGTGGGTGGCTGTGTACATTGTCCACCTTTGGAATGTGTGTTGCTGAAGACTTCCTTTCATGACACAATATCTTAAAACACATCCTACAGGACCTTATAAGGGGAACACCATAGCAAACGCAAATTCTCACATGTCGCTTCCTAATGTGCAACACGTGCAATGACCTACACCATATGGTAATGTACGCATAGCACCTCACTTCGGGTGTACTACCAAGTCTAAAATGTCCTCCACAACCATTCTTTAAAGGTCAGAGATGCAGAGTTCAACGTGCATGGCTGCATTATGTTGTGGGGGCAATCCTCAAGGCCTAGGCTCTTGGGTGCATGGCCTACGGCCTACAGCCTTTGGCCCTGCACCGAAGAGTGTAGGCCTTGCCCACACCCATCACAACATAAAAGAGCCATGATTGCAAACATGTGGCCACATACCACAATCTACAAACGTAGCATAGGAAGGGTGTTATAAAGGGCAAACCATAGCAAATGCAAATGGTCACATGTGGCTTCCTAATGTGCAACACGTGCAATGACCTACACCATATGTAATGTGCGCATATCAGCTCACTTCTGCTGTTCTACCACGTCTAAAATGTCCTCCACAACCATACTTTGAAGGTCACCACCCTCTGAGAGATGCAGAGGTACAAGTGCATGGCTGCATTATGTTGTGGTGGCTGTGGTGAAGGCCTAGGCTCTTGGGTGCATGGCCTACGGCCTGTGGCCTTTTACAATTCACCCAACAGTGTAGGCCTTGCCCACACCCAGCACAACATAACAGAGCCATGCAGGTGAACATGTGGTCTGGTACCACAATCCACAAACGTAACATAGGCAGTGACACTTCTACCCAACCCACGCACCATAATACAGCGATGCCTGCACACATGTAACAGTGAGCAGAATCCACAAACATACCACAGGGTCCGGCACCCCTACCCACTTCTATTCACATAGCATTGTATTACTGCCATCCCAACCACAAAATCTTCACAACAGTGGCCCTGTTCCGAGCACTCTAATAGGTGCACAAAACCAATACTTCATGTTGCAGTACAGTAGTCTGCACTCCACGCAATGGACAGTACCGAAGCCGATAACATATGCAGTTCAACCCAGTACTTCAACACTGCACCCAGTGGACACACTGCAGGACTGTTCACTCCATCAGGTCCAGCCATGGACTACACACTGTAGGATGTGCTAACAATTCGCACACCCATGGAACCAACAGTGCATGCAATGTTGACAAACCACACACACAAGGCAACAATGTGAAACCTGCTTGGAACTAGGGCACATAGTTGTCGGTGCCAGGCCTCCACCCATGCATCGAACGGCCTACGCCCTTACTGCATGCAACACACCATAGTACACTGTATGTTAAAATGTTCATGTCATGTGAAATGCACTCCCCTTCTGCCATTGATCTGCCATCAGTCACCAAGGAAAGAGGTCGCTGCACCAGCTATCGTGCCATAACGCAGGCTGCCTGCATTCACCACACAAGGTAGTCACCTGTAGAGGTACCCGCAAATTGACGCAATAGACACGGATACTGCGGGCACACCATCATCTTCTTCCACCTAATGCGATATATCAGATAAACCGCTTGTCACTCCTCCACCCTTTCCTTCCCACCACCACAAGGCATAAAGTATGTTTTTCAGGCCCTTTGGCGCTGCACTGTCCTCCGATACACCATCGCATATATTTTTTGAGACGTACATTTCAGTTCTTTGCAACAAAAGTACTGGTTGGATTTCCCCCAAACACACAAAAACACGCTTTCGGAACCAAGCCATTGCTCCGGCCACAAATTTGGATAAAATCAGTCCAGCCTTCGGCCTGTAGGCGTGCGCAAAGTTTTTGTCCATTCAGTCTATGGGAAACAAAATTGGGACCCCCTATAACTTTACCCCCTCTCCACGAAACCTCACCCAACTTTCCAATTCAGCCGGACTCATATACTTGTTTGGCAAAGTTTTAGCGACACTCGTCCACAGGGAGCAAAGTTATAAGCCGCCAAAAAAGTGGTCTTTCTATGGGTTTAGCAACTTCACCATAATTATACGCCCGCTAGCGCAAACAGTCTAATATATATATTATGTATATATATATCTGTCTCTCTCTCCCTCCACTCCCTCTCCCCCTACAACTTCCTCCTATCTCTAACCTCTCTACTCCTCTGTCCCTCCAATCTTCTCACACTCCTCCCCTGCCCTTCTCTCCCCTCACCCCTACTACTCCATCATGCCTCTGAGTTCTCTCCTCCTCTGCTCCTCTGATGTTGTCACACTGCTCCTCTCTCTACACCCCCTCTCCTATTACTCCCTTCTATCTCCAACCTCTCCCTCTACACCTGTCTCCTTTCACTTCCACCTTCTCTTTCACTCTCACAATTCCTCTGCCTGACCTCTATCTCCAACCTTTAGTCTCACTATTTCATATTTCTCACATCCCTCTTTGTGTGATTGCCAGTGGTACCAACAGTAGCAAACAAGGCACACTCAGGGGGTTCAGGGACTGGGATCCACCAACAACCGCACCCCGATGTAGGAACAGCTCTGGCATACACTCTGGTAGGCCACCTACCCGGTGTTGGGAGGGTCCCCTGTTTTCCCCTGATAGGCTCAAATCCCTGACCCTGTCATACGTGTATAACAGAAATGTCATATATTCATGGTGCACATAGATGAGGCTCTCTAGTTCTTCAAGCCGTATAATACAATGAAATTAATAAGGTCAACAGTTCTCTGTAAGAATCTAGTGTGCACTCAACACATAGTATATACAACCTCTTGCAATCAATTTCATCACAAAACTATATTCTTTTTTCTCAAAGATTAAACAAATTCCATCAAAAACTAAAATATAATTTCGTTGTTGTTGTACTCAAAATGTACATTAAGGCATTTAAAATCCAGTAGTCTTTCATGTTTACAACCATTATATAAAAAATAAAAATAAAGTAGTTGTTCATGTCATGGTGGGGTCAGAGTCATGGCCTTGTTAGAAGAGAGCGAGGGCCCCTCTCAAGATAGGTAGGCTGTCTATCAGGGCATTGGCAGAGCCTGACCTACCCCATAGGTGGTGTGAGGGAGTTACAAAGCACCAGATTTCCTGAATCTTCCCAGTGTCCAATGTAGCGTGAAAGCATTGGTACCACTGTTCCTTCTGCAAAGCCTGGCAGCTTCTTTTCTGGACAGATTTCTTTTCTTTTGCTTCTTTTGCAGGGTTACAGCTCCCAGAACCTCCCAGTCAACGAGAAGAAGGACCTACACCAGAGTCAAGACAGTGGGGTTACCGCTATGGAATGCTAGTAGGAAAAGCTTCCAAACAGGACTTCCTCAAATCCCCATCTAGCAACACCAAACAAACTGCCCATGAGGAAAAGAAAATCACCTTACCTGGGGTGGAAAGCAAGCCCACAGAGACCAAACTGTTTCTCACTATAACTAGGGAAAAGGCCCCCGAGAGCAAAAAGGGGGTGGGCTTAACGGACATCATGAAACATCTGTAATAAAATCCCAACCCCATGTGGAAAGAGCAAGACAAGATTGGCCCAAGAGAGTAGGTGACGGGAGAAATCAGGGAAGGGTAGAGCAGGATAGGCTGGGCTATAAAAGCCCTTTCTTCCCAAAGATGAATGAGAGGTGTTTTGGCTGAGGTCAGGAGGGGACAGAGGAAGGTGGAAAGGCTGGCTGGGGAGATTTGGCACTGTTGCAAGAGAGTGCAGGTAGAGCATTGTGTGTGAGAGAGAAGGGTAATTTGGATAAATGTGGTGTGAAGTAAGGGTGCATGAGTCAGTGACTGGTGAGGGGAGTTTAGAGGGAGAAAAAGAGTGCGGAGAGTGTAAGAGCGGACGGGAGTAGTTAGATAGTGTGCAGGGGTGATTGAGGACTGTGTAGGTGTGAGTGAAATAGAGAGCGACAGGACAGCAGTGGGAGAGAGTGGAGATAGGAGGTAGTAGTAGTGGGGAGCTTGGAGAGCGGGAGGGGGGATGGCAGTAGGAGAAGGGCGGAGACAGGGAGCAAGGTGAGAAAGTGTGCGAGTCAAAGATAGATCTAGGCGAGAGGAAGTAGAGAGGGGGAGAAGAACAGGACATCGAGGGAAAGGTAGAGGGATAGAGAGCCTAAAAAGATCAATGGTGAAGAGTGTGGAGATAGAGGGTGAAGGGGAGTAAGGAGAAGGAGAGGTGAAGTATGGAGGGATGAAAGGAATGAGAGAAAGATATCCATATCTATTTTATAAAACCATAATTGAAATTAAGACCCCTTAGGACTTCCCAGAGGGAGTCAGTTAAAAAAGGCTGCTGCCATTAGGCCCTCTCTTAGAAGCAGTCTAGATGTGGACAATAGGGGTTATCGATCAGTAGTTAAGAGATCTGAGGAACCGTGTATGGGGACACCTGGGCTAGAGTGGAGGGAGCCCACGTGGAGGTTGAGACAAGCTTAAGGACCCCCTTAGTCTGGTCGCCACAAGATTTTCCAAACCATTTTTTCTCCAGAAATTCTCAATAAAACAAACTGTTACATTATAGTGGTTAACGTGTCTTTGAAGCCACCTGTGACAATGTATACTTCCTCAAACAAATAAGTAAATAGAACTTTTTTCTAATTAATAATTATTTTTCTTGATTTCAGACAGATTCATCTTGACAGGAAATAATGTTTGTCTACACAGCTGACTTTATTCAAAGTGCTTTGGGATCTTTTTGCCTTTCATCAGGACTTTTCCTAATCTGTCTACTAAAGAAATATATAATACATTAATTACTATGCATTTAATAGAGTAGTCATCTAGCTTTGTTTTTCAAATGATGATCACTGACCATGTCAATACTCAAATATACTTCCTCCAGGTTCTCAGAATCAACAACAGTATGAGAGCCTGAGGGAAGGGACGGGGCAAGCGACAGAGGTAAAAAGGAATACTTATAATTTGCATCAAGGGTGGGAAAGCGGACAAAGAGTAAAACAGAGTGAAAAAGATATGAACACTGTATATCAAGGCTGGGTAAGCCGCCAACAGAACAGGCACACTGTAAGGGTGTCGAAGAAGGAAGCTGACACAAAGGTGCAGGCATGCTAGCGGTTATACACTTTTATTATGGATAAAAAGATCCTCACTATCCCTATCTTCTAACAGGGGGGGTTTCCTGCCTCCAACTAATACTAAAGGATCTGTCAGAATGTCAGTCAAAATCAAACTCCACCGTCCTGTGTCACAACCTACTTCTATCCCTCACACTACAACTAAAGAATACTCCAACAGAATGTTCCTGCTACAGGAGAATGACTCCCTTTTCCTGATATTTGCGTAGTGTTCAAAGAAATGTTCTCTTGCACAAAGAGTGAACGGGTGAATGACTCCCTTCCCCTGGCTTGCAGGCTTCACACAGTCTTTTCACAACTCCACGTTCTGGACCAGGAGAATGACTCCCTTCTCCTGGTATTGATCTATACAGTTCACGTTAAGACAGGGGGAATGACTCCCTTCCCCTGGCATCGCTTGAGTAAGTTACCAGGGTTTCAATTTTTTATCCAGACTGCCATCTCCTTGTATGTATTTACTTGATGTATATTTTGCCACTCTCTTTCAGTATTAGCAAAGCCCCAAACCCTTCTCTGGTGATCAAGTGACTTATCTTTGCTACTCCTCCTCGGAGGTCCTCCTCTGTTGGGGTCCCTGACCCTTCTCTGGTGGTCAGTGGGCTTATTTCTGCCACTGCAATGAGGAAGTGCTCCTCGGATACTTGGTTCACTATTGTTAGGATTCCAACCTGCCTTTGCTGGTCAGTGGGCTTATTGTTGCCACTGCGATGAGGAAGCTCTCCTCGGATGCTTGGTTCACAATTGTTAGGGTCCCCAACCCGTCTCTGCTGGCCACTGGTCTTATGTCATCCAGTAGTTTTTTTGTTACTACTGGGATGAGGAGATCCTCACTTATGCTCTGTCCACTCTTCCAGTGTCCAGTAGCTACTTCGTTACTTCTGGGTCAAGAGAGGTACTCCCTGATCCACTCTATACAGTTCTGTTTCCCAATAGCCCTATAGCTGCCACTGGGGTTAGGAACATTATGTTGTGTCTCTGCCGCCCCTGTATCTCTACTGGGTCTCCTGTGCCTCTGTTTACCTTCTCATGGGATGCGGCACATCACCAGTCCTTCCTGGGATAGGGTTTCTAGTCAGCAGCTTCCTCTGCTCTTCTCGTCTGCTTCGACGGTCTCAGTGCACCTCTGCGATCCTCCACTCCTGGCGGTTTTGGCTTTGCTCTTGAACCTGACGGTCCACCTTGTTGTGATCATGCCACTGCTTCTTTCCTTTTGGCCTCCCAGTTGGGTCTGCTTCCATCAGATCCATGATGGACTTTTGCAGCCTGCCGCCGGCGTCCTCTGTACAGCCTTTCTTCCGGACCTCACTCAGAGTATGATACTCCAGCGGGCTCCTGGCTTCCCTGTGATGGGACACACTTTTGTCCATCTCCTCTTTCCTTTTTTCCCCAGGAGTCTGCCCCGGCGCAGCGTCCACACCTGTAGTCAATGTCGCTTTGCCATTCCTCTTGCCTCTGGTAAGCCACCTTGTGTTATTCATCATTCTTCTTGTGTTCTTCCTCGTCTCAATCTGTTCTGTTCTGGCGACATCCCATGTACTACAACAATACATGGGTTTGCTCTCAATTAAATGGCTTGGAATAGAGGGGGGGTTAGGGAATGTGGGTGAGTGACATTTCTCAATGGGCTGTAACCTAGGTGATCGTCCTTGTCCCCAGAGGGGGAGTCCCTCCCGACAAGATCCTCCCTCATTAAACCACCCCTAGGGGGACTATTGGGAAGCGGCCCCACATACCTAGCATCATGGGAAAGGGCTCCCCCTTGGGGAAAAGTGACGATACCTGGCGAATCGTCACACCAGGTAAAATCATTTTCGTCTTCAAATTCGCAGTAGTGTTTTTCCTAATTCCACTGCAATATGAAAACCCATGAGCAACACTTACCTGGATCTTCGGAGTCTCTGCCAGTTCGCTGAAAACCGTGGCTTTCGCTCTCTAGCTCCCTGAAAACCACTGACTTTGCTCTCTAGCACCCTGAAAATTACTGCATCACCCTGCAACTTCTGGAAGTCAAAGGAGACCAGTCAGTAAGCGCCAGCAGCATAGCCAGCGCCGCGCCCACAAGAAGAAGCTTTTCTAACCACCTGAGCAACACGCACGCCTACTTACCCATCAGTGGATTCTCTTCCACCCCAGGTGGCCTGAGCAGCAATACAACACCTGCATCTGGAAACGAAGGAGAAAGACAATAAATAAAGCCTGAACAGTTTTCCTGGACAAGGCAGAAGGCAAGACTAGAGACAAAACCATATCCACAATTGTGAAGACTCTCAACTGGTCACAGCAGGCATGGACCAGTGAAGTAACTGGTCAGCAACTGCAAGCCTAAAAGTCTTATGGTGAGTCCAGCCTCCATAGGGTTATGACCTGTGTTTGGGGAGGGGAGCCCCGGGTCTGTGGTCATCCCCAATCCTTCTTGTTTGTAGGGGACATCGCTCCCATCCAGCCACCCTGGGAGACAGCCATCTCCACATTCAAACCATACCTTTTTTACCCCAAATATGTCTGTGCACCATTGAAGAAGTGCCACACTTCATTGCAGTAAAAGGAGGTGTGGGACAGTCCACAAGGGATCCAGACACCCCCGAAAGCCATCAGGTGAGCATTACAAAAACACAGCAGACGTTCAACAGAAATAAACCATTCTGCCTCTCACTGTGTGCTGTTTCTGACAGGCTCGGCACGCGCAGCTTAGAGAAAAAGGTCTGAACTTCTCCTTCATGGCCTGCAATTTCATACACGCAGATAAGAATCGAAAGATGTGTTCTGGTTTCTATCAAGTCACTTGCCCTTTGCATTGAACTCTGCTCTCAACTGGTGCGTAAATGGTACGCAAACAAAGATGAAAGGTGTCGAATTTACATGATTTTAATGCATAAAAAGGTCCCAATATAATGCTTATCTAGAGGCCTGGCCGTGAGAATGGAAAAGGCAGTTCTTCTGAGTTTAGTTTGCTCATAGTTTCTTGTTTCTATTTGAAGGTTGGTGCTAGATCTTAAGGTTCTTCTGGGTATGTATCAGGTGATTTTTGTTTTAAGGAATTTGACTACTTGCCCGTGTAGTGATCTATGGTCAATGCAGAGCGCTATGAAATTAATTTGTTTTTTGACTGGTAACCAATGTAAACTTCTCAGGGCTGGGGTGATGTGGTCTCTTCTATTTAGTCTTAGCAGTAATCTTGCCCCTGGGGTTTAGATGCATTGCAGTCTTTTGATGAGGTGTTTGGGCTTTCCTAGGTCATGCCTTGCCTCCATTTCTTTTGATCCTAAGGCAGATTAAGTGTGCAAGACTACAGAAATCTTCAATGGTCCTGGTGACTCCACTTCGGGCCATCTGAGGTTTTATATCCGACCCTGTTGAAAATGCACAGAGATGTGCCTTTTCCAAACCCCAATGTTCCATTGCATTCTATTGGAACCAGACGGCAACTCATACAACCTAGTAGGGGTCCCTCCAATTGGTAGTGTGGATGATTTCAGGACCTGCGGGTCGGTCGAAGGCCTTTCTGCAATGGCTTCTTATCAGGAATAATAATCCTGCCACTAAACCTAAAACTCCCACCTCACGTCTTTTGCCAGGAAGGCTGTGGCAACCCTATTGGACCAGGCGATATGGTCTGCATTAGGAAGACACTCCCATCCAAATTGGTGGATTTCTTAAGCCTAATCGCTCCATAGAGACTACAACCCGGAAGTGATTCCGGGATTATATATCATGGTAACGCATCCTAACGTGCGTGTCTTTCAATGAACTTCATGTCCATGATCATCCCGGTTAGACTCTAACGAAAGTTTGTTAATCCTTTCCTTGCCTCATCTCCTTCTTTTGATCTGCCCGGAGGACAATCGGCACAGTCCTTTCCGAATCCCCTTTTTCGGAGCCAGAGTAAGTCAGAGAAATCATTTGCCTTCATATTTTCCGACTCTGTTTAATTCCACGCCACCGCCGGACCACATGGGACTTCCATTCTGATTGCAGTGTGTACAGCGTGGTTACCGAGACGCCAAGAAGTATTACCTTGAATCATCCTACTGTGAGGAGCTACTGTAACAATAAATATTTAGTAGTTTATGCGTTAACATTTCTTATAATTTGTCTCGGTCATATGTTTGGTCCAAATACTGAACGCTCCTTGAAAAGACCTCGGACCAACCCTTCATCCACAACCCTTGGCTATGTGAGAAACTATAGGGTGTCTCACCGCCTAGTCCCCGGGGGTCTCTTGCTCAAATGGCCAAGGCACGGCCATTGCGTTTGGATCCAGACCCTGGGGGTGGACCAGTGTGGCATGATCACCTGTGTGAGGAGTCCTCGGGGAGTGGGGGTGAGGCATCTAATGGTGGGACACGGTATCCCTCCCTTTCCAATAACCCAATCCTATCCTATTTTTTTAATTATTCTAACATCCCAGTCCCCCCCTTTCCTACACAAATACAAATTGACCACAATTGCATACACCTGAAACACATTAAGTCTCCTCAGAAACTGAGAGAAGAAACATAGGTTTTGGAGAAGCTGATGGGAAACTTAGCATCAAAGCCAAAATGGAGGATGAACCCACCATCCTTCCTGACTAAGCTTTCACCCAGCGAAATGATCCAATGCTCACAGAAGCTTTTTTGCAAATAATTCCTGAAGGAGAGGGTCATGAAAAGGGAGGCCCCTTTTTCTTCTTGAAACAGGGACTACAATACAGGAGAGCAACGTCTGGGGAAGGTCTAATCAAAAATCCAATTGGTAATACCCAAGACTCACCGGAAAATAATATTGGAAATTGCACACTCTCATTTCACAGGGGGACATTTAGGACATTCTAAAACACAAGCTCACATTAGTGGGAAATTCTATTGGCCGGGTATATATGCTGAGATGAGAAACTTCATTCAGACATGTGAAATATGTCAAAGGACCAGCTCGCATATTCGGTTGCCTGCCCCATTAAACCCCCTACCAATAATAGAGGTTCCCTTCTCCAGAATAGGGATGGACATTATCGGACCATTAGAAACCTCTAAATTGGGTAACAAATGTATTCTTGTGATTGTTATGCCACCAGGTACCCAGAAGCCTTCCCCATGAGAAACAGCACAACCCAGCAAATCCTGAAGCATTTACTACCCTTTTTCTCTAGGGTAGGATTCCCCAAGGAAATCCTAACCGATCAGGGAGCGAATTTCATGAGTAAGCTCATGCGTGAAATAAAGGAGGTACTGCACATTACCACCTTAACCACCTTAAGAACCTCAGTTTACCACCCCAGATTGGTGGAGAGATTTAATAAGACCCTCAAGACGATTTAAAGAAAATTAGTAGATGAGGATGGGAAAGATTGGGATTTCATGATCCTGTGGTTCCTGTTTGCGGTAAGGAAAACCCCTCAAGCATCTACCGCATTTTCCTCTTTTGAACTACTCTACAGTAGAGAGCCAAATTACGTCTTAGACATGCTCAGGGAAACCTGGGAAGAAAGAGAAGAAGCACCATACCTCTTTCACAGACAGCAACCCAACTGCGAGAACCCATGAATCTAGTTAGAACTCTAGTTCATACTCATATGGAGGAAAGCTAAAGCCCAACAAAAACAGGCCTATGATAAAAGAGTGAATCTTCGATAATTTTGAGTGGGTCAGAAAGTGTTAGTCCTTTTACCCACCTCTGAAAATAAACTTGTGTCAAAATGGCACGGACCCTTTGAGATACTAGAACAAACGGGAGCCTGTACCTATAGGGTAGCCTAACCTGACAAAAGACAAAAAACCCACCTATACCATATAAATCTCCAGAAAGAGTGGAAAGAAAATCTGTCTGCTTCCAACTCTTCCATATTATCCTGTATGGTACCTCAGGTGATTGATAATTTAGATCTCATTCCCCAAGAACTACCTAAGGATAAACAGAGAGACTTAAATAACCTTGTTAATGCTTTCCCCAATGTATTTTCTGAGACACCCGGAAGAGTATATGGTACTTATCATTACATCAGAACCCCAAAAGGGAAAGTAGTACATCTAAAACCATACAGACTCCCGGAGGCATGAAGGAAAATAGTTGTTGACGAGGTTGAAAATATGCTAAAGGCAAATATTATTGACCCCTCTTCAACCCATGGTCATCCCCTATCGTTCTGGTAACCAACCCTGACCACTCCTGGAGGTTTTGCATAGATTTTAGGCAGGTCAATGCCATCTCTGCCTTTGATGCCTTTCCCATGCCCCGCATCGATGATTTGATAAACAGGGGATTTCTGTATTCTTGTAAATGCTAGATTTAACAAAGGTATATTGGTATGTCCCAGTACATGGACCTAATAAAGAAAAGATAGCTTTCTCAACCCCAATAGGGCTATTCCAATTGAAAGTCCTTCCTTTCAGTTTGTAGGGGGCTCCAGTGACTTTCCAATGACTTATGGACAGAATACTCCAACCTTGCTCAGAGTTCTTTGGGGCCTACATTGACAATATCGTCATGTATAGCAAACCATGGGAAGACCATCTCTCCCAACTTTACACCATTATGAGGGCACTCCGACAGACCGAGTTGACTGCCAACCTGAAGAAATACAGATTAGCTCAATCAGCAGTAAAATATCTGGTCTTCTTTGTGGGGAATTGTAGTGTACAGCATCAGCAAGAAAAGGTAAAAGCTGTCCTAGATGCTCCCACACCCAAGACCAATAGAGATGGAGATCTATGGGCATTCTTGGGTTTGATTGGGTATTATCATAGGTTTATCCCAAAATTCTCAGATAAAACATCAAGGTTGACTTGCAAAGTAAATAACGCAGAACCTCAGAAGATTCGCTGGACTGGCAAAGATGATGTCTGTTATAGCAACTTAAAAAAGACCCTATGCCAGAACTGCATACTAAAAGTGTCAGGTTTCTCAAAAGAATGTGTAGCACAGACTGATGCCTCCCAGACAGGATTACGAGCGGTATTATCTCAAGTACGTGATGGTTAACATCTGATCTTGTTCACTCATCATAAACTATTTCCCAGTGAAAATAACTTCTCTGTCCTAGAATTAGAAGGGTTGAATACAAATTGTTCATATTACAACTGTTCGAATGGCAATTGACCTTTTCACAATTGACCGAATTGTGAAGGTCAATTGTAACATATATGCGGGGGGAAACCCCCCGCAACCTCCCATCCAACCCAAACTCCCCCAAAACCCCATATATATATATATATATATATATATATTACCATATATATATGGGGTCAATTGTGAAAAGGTCAATTGTGACCCTTTAAATTCGGTCAATTGTTCATTCGAACAATTGTAAACGAACAATTTGGATAATAACATTAGAAGTCCTTGCCATCAAATGGGCAATCCGCCATCTTCAATATTATCTACTGGGGAGAAGGTTTACACTTGTTACTGACCACTCAACCTTGGTATGGATAAGTCAGAGACAATAATCTAACCCTCGAGTCATGCAATGGTTCTTGGACCTGCAACCCTACTGTTTCACTGTCGAACACCGTAAAGGTAAAGATCAAGGAAATGTTGACTTCCTTTCCCGGTTCCCCTGCGAAACGGAGACATCCACATCGCATAGGTGAAGGGTACGTGAGAAACCAGAGGGTGTCTCACCGTCTAGTTGCGGGGGTCTCTTGCTCAGGTGGCGAGGGCACGGCCATTGCCTTTGGATCCAGACCCTGGGGTGGACGAGTGCGGGAGGATCACCTGGGTGAGGGGTCCTCTGGGAGTTGGGGTGAGGCATCTAATGGTGGGAGGCGGTATCCCTCCCTTTCCAATAACCCAATCCCATCCTATTTTTTAGGTTATTCCAACATCCCAGTCCCCCCCTTTCCTACACAAATACTGAGCCGAGGAAGAGGAGGTCTAAGAGGATAAAGATTAACACTCATACATTACACTTGACATGTCCTGTTAATATGGTAGGGCAAAGTCAGGCAATTGACCACAATTGCATACACCTGACACACATTAACTCTCCCCACACGAATAAAAGGTGGAGCATGGGGACACAGTCTGAGCAAGGTGAGACATGGAATGAAGCAGTACCAGGGCTACAGCAAACCAGGTGGAGCAGGATGACAGACCGAGGGACGGAAGCAAGGGGGAGAGAAATCCTGAACCTCCATCAGAGCGGTTGTTACCTACCCGGGATCCTGAAGGTTGCAGATGAAAGGTTGATTGAAAGGAAAGAGAAAGCTTGCATAGTGTTTCCACGTTATCAGCCATCATCCCAGGTGAACAACAGAGTTGAGGAGGCGAGACACCAGCGGTGAACTGCGAACCTTAATTCCAGGAACAGAGACGCAAGCAAACGCAAGGAGTTCACACAGCCATAGAGTGAAGTGAATGCCCTGAAAGACCGTTCTGTGTGAAACGAAGATTGTAGCGGCAACAAGGTGGTAAGTAAAGATTGTGCGTAAGACGGCAACCGTGAGCAAAGAGATTAAAGACTCTTGTTCATGGTTCACTCTTTTATCACAGGCCTGTTTTTGTTGGGCTTTAGCTTTCTCCATGTGAGTATGAACTGGATTCATGTGTTCTCACAGTCGGGTAGCTGTCTGTGAAAGAGGTATTGGTGCTTCTTCTCTTTCTTCCCAGGTTTCCCTGAGCATGTCTAAGACTGCGATACCAAGTAGCAAAGTGGTCATGCCCTAAGAAGCGGTACAATCAAAGGTCTTTCTGCTATCGCGCAGACAATAAATACATGGAGAAAATAGGAAACAAGGCGTGCGCCCAACTGAGGGGAGCCCGAGAGTGAAAACTGCAAGTACCAGAAGGCATTACAAGAAAGTGTCATTAGGTGAAGAGTTTGTTGAACTTTCTTTTTGTATGTTTGCAAAGCTATAAGGAATCAAGGAACTTTCGTGTTATAAGGGGAAAAGCAAATGAGAAGAAAGGTTGAAGTGGTCATGCATAGGTCTTAGAAAAATCCTTGCACATTCGAAAGTCTTTGACAGTAGGAAAAGTAAAAAAGAGGTTAGAGCCCGACGGACGGGAGCCTAGTGAATGTGATACAAAGCTTGGGAAGGGAACCTCATATAAAGGTCCTAGACCGGCAGAGGGAGTCCTGGGTGAAATTGTACTTCTGGAGAAGAAGCAGAGTCGTGATTGTGAACGGTGGTAATTTTGTTGAACTGCCAACAACAAACAAAGGAACTTGATCGTGGTAGGCCAAGCAGGCCCTGGTCCACGGTCTTTGAACTGCATACATGTGTCTGGAGCCAGAGTGTGTCACCCAAGCCAAGTTGTCATGATGCCTACCCCCGGGGACCCAGACCAAGTCCAGCAACCCCGGAAGCAGGCATCACGTTATCAAAAGTAAGCCCAACAACCCCTGCTAGGGGCTATTTGGGTGCAGTCCTGGTGTCTATGGCACCAGGCTCATATGGAGAGTCAGTCCTGGTGCCATAGGCGCCAGGCTCATAGATTAAAACTTACCTGATGCAGACCATGCTGCAAACTTACCTGATGCAGACCATGCTGCAAGAGCTCCAAGCCAAAAGAGGCTTGGAAGGGACTACTTTACCTAGGGACTATTTTTTTACTCGGGTGGGGCTGGGGAGGAATAGTTGCCTGGGACTACTTTGGAGGCTATTTAAACCATGCCCGAAGAGCAGCACACACTTCGCGTTATTCTGCATCCAGCAGCGTAATGCTCACCGTGCCTGCAAGTCTGCATCCAGTCTTCTGCCACGCCCCCGAGTTTGGAGCTCCTAGAAAAAGGGAGAAAGAAGGAGAAAAGGTTAGAACAAGAGCAATACCTTTGATCCTTACCTGAATTCCCGATCCATCGCGCCTTCGAGCTGGAAGAAAGAAGTTATTTTATGCGTGTCGCATCGCCTGTTGCAGCGCCGCGCTGAACTCACCAGCCTTCGCAGCATCTTCACATTCCACTGCATCCTCCTGCATGTTCCCGCCGCACTCCGGCACCTAAGGAGAAGACAAGAACAGCAAGGTGAGCCAAGGGAACACACAGAGGAATATTAGTTTCCCCCCCATAGACTTACCTGATTTTACCACCGGGGGTACTATTCCTCTTCACGGGTCGGCGCGGCTTCCACTGCATCTTTGCCGAACCCCGGCCCCTAAGGGGAAACAAAAGGACAGCAAGGTGAAACAAAGGGACTAACAAGGGGAACCCTCCTCACCACAATAGACTTACCTGATTTTACCGCTGGAGGTATTATTCCCCGAGACTTCATACTTTCTCTCAGCGCCTGAATAAGGGAGAAAGCAACAGGTTACATATTGACATTATTTTATCGAACTGTGTTGGAAAATACAAATCCTTACCAGAATATTACCGGTTGCCACGAGGAACTCTTCACTAGGGTCAAGCTGCAACCTGCAAGGAATCGGACAAGAGTGAAGGTCAGGCATTTGAACTCTTACGAACTACATACTTACACTTGCTAGTCCACACTCAGACAGAATTGTGAATACTAGCATGTCCACTCTTAGACAGAATTGTGAATATTGGCCTGCGTTGCATCTAGATAGGACCTTGAATGTTAGCATGTCCACACATAGACAGAAAGGTGAATATTAGCATGTCCACACTTAGACAGAATTGTGAATGTTGGGGCAAACTAGAGTACGCAGGGCGGACCCGAGCGCGCGGGGCGGGCCGGAATGCATGAGTGCATGGAGCGGACCGGAATGTATAGAGCAAACTGGGTGCATGGAGTAGATAGGAGTGCATGGAACGGACAGGAGCGCATAGAATTGCGTGACGTGTATACTATGGTCTGAAATGCAGATAACGTTTGAAAGAGCATATAACCCATCATATCACACCATCATACTTACTCTCCGCTTCACATCACCACTCAACTAGAACACAGGGATACTATGACACCATTCGGTATAACTGTTCTCATATCAACATCCGCCGCTCACTCCACATCATTCTAAGTAAACACTGCTGGTTACACACCCCCCAACCAGGCGTTCTCCTCAGGCCTAACGCAGCCACATCCGATCTGGATAAATCCTGCCAGAACGAACACATACTCCTGACCTCTCAACCATCACACCTACCGCTAGAAAGCAGCTATTACACGGATACCGCACGAGCTGCACACATACCCAGTGCTCACACGCACCTTTTGACCCTCTCTACTTCCTCTACTGATATGAACTTCGGTTCCCAAGGGCGTTCAACCTACCAGCGCCTTCAGACCATACCAATGGTATATAAGGCACTATATAAATGCAAAATAACATAACATAACATAACATAACTTACGGCGTCTTGCCGGGAATCTCGGAGTCAATATTGTTGGTATTGTCCTTCGAGCCAGTGAAGCAACTGGTTATCAACGCGCCCCTGCGCTTAATGCAGGATGGAGAGCTCATCTTTTCAAACCATCAGGTGAGACTATAAGAGGAGACATCAAAGGTGATCTGTGGGGAGAACAGCAGGGGTGGTGGGATTTACACTCAACTCCATGGGTGGTTAATTCCTTTTCTCCATTTGCAGAAGAATATTCCTACGGGCCAAGCAAACGAAGCTAGGTGGGCCAGTCCAGTCCGTCATCTCGGCCCTACGCGTCACATTGGTGGAGACCGCAGTTGTCCAGTTCAGATCGACGCCTCTGTGGGAGCCAGGCGAGCGTAACACAAGTGTGCCACCTTACCACGTGCTGCAAAAAGTGGGTGGAGACTGTTGCTCAGCCATGCTGACATTTTTTTTACACTGATTTTCTCTTGCCCCAATCCATATCCCTTCACCCATTTGTTATTTTAGAGTAAGGGCAGGCATTAGGTTTTTAGCATAGGCCATTATTATTTTGACAAGACTGACCAGGACTGCGTTTTCTTCAGTGGTTGAGAATACTTCCATTTTGGTATTAGGGAAAGCTAGGAGTTCTCCCAACTCCCCATTCAAAATATACAAATAAAGGTTTTGAAACTTGCAATCTTTTGTCAGTGTCTACTTGTGGCACCCTGCCTCCCTTACAGATACAACATTAAAGGGTCCACACTATTTATCCTTTCATGCTCGTTTGGACCAGGGCACTTCCTTCCCCTTTCCCAGATCGATTCTCATTAGAATCGGCTTTGCACCATACTGTAGTTGCAGTATTGTGTAGTCTCCCTTACATCGCGGATTGACTATACTAACCAGGTAATCCAACCTCTCCAGGGGGAAACCTTGATTAATTAAGGGACACAGCATTTTCCTAATTTGTTCTCTTGTCTCTTCATTTGCTGCAGTGCTTTCACTCCAGAAGTCCTGCTCACCCGATCTTCTAGCGCTCAAGATCCCAGTAAACACCTTGGTGGGAGAAGGAGGGGGTTACAGATATAGTTCTTAAAATCTGAGCTTCCTCCCTATCTTGCCCTGGTGTCTTTCCACTATGGTTTCCAAAGGCCAGGTCTGTGTCAAGATTCATGACAAATTGAAAGACATTTTGAACTTTCCTGAACCATGGAGGCCAAAGGAATTGGTAGATTTCATGCAGAAACTCCAAGTAGAAGTTAATACCTCAAGACAAGAAAATGGGCCTCATTACAAATCGCCCGGTATGGAAACAACGGTGGCGGTAAACCCACCGCCACCGTTGTTTCCATGCCGGGCGATCCCGACTCCTGCAGGTGGGTGGTGGTGTTCCCGCCAGGTTTGACCTGGCGGGTTTAATACCGCCCGCCTGCAGGCGGATGAAGAAACACCGGCAGCATTACGAGATACTGCCGGTGTTTCCATGATCCCCATTCCCATCGAGACCCATAGGACTCGATGGGAATGGGGATTAACACCATTCCGCCTCCGTGATTCCCGGGAAACCGGGGTTGTAATGCCCTGGTAATTCCGGGAATCACGGAGGCGGAATGGTAATACGAGTCCGGCGGTAACCAGGCGGTTTTACCGCCTCGGTTACCTCCGGACTCGTAATGAGGCTCAATGTGTTCCTGTTCCAAACCATCACAGCTTTACAAAACAAAGTTGATACCATGTCCAGTAAAAGCCCTGTCTCTGATCTGTGTGGTTTGTCTGGAGGAACCGCTCAGGGCTGCAGGTCCAAAGCTGCCAGTGCCTCAAGATCTGTATTGAGCCCGCCACTTTACCACCTCCAGGAACAGGTCCTAACATTCCAACCCCACCTATGCCATCCAAGTATGGGGGGGACCCTAAAGAATATAAGGCATTTACTACACAGTGCAAGATAAACTTCCTCAATCGGCCTGGCTTGTATGCTTCAGATCAAGCTAAGGTTTCATTTATCCTCCTTAATCTGGAGAAGACTGCCCTTTGATGGGTGACTCCATACATAGACTGCAATGACCCTATTCTAGGGAGTTACAATGACTTCTTCAGGGATTTGCAGGATATTTTCAGTCGACAGTACGCTACCCAGTCACTCTGTAATGAATTAATTGATTTGCATCAAGGAAAAAAAGATCTTATCTCTTAGATTGCTCAGTTTTGGAAACTGGCCTCCCAAACCACCTGGCCCGATGATGCGCAGTTGACCATATTTCAGAGAGGATTAAGGGACTACCTAAAAGATGCACTTAGTCATATCACTCCACTGGTCACCTTACCAGAGTGCATACACTTGGTCCTAAAACCGGATCAACGATGGCAAGATTGAAAGGGAGAACGTAGACGGACAGAATGGCAAAAGGCTTCTTATCAACTAGAACCAAAACCACATCCCCCTTCGACGGATCCTGAACTGATGCAGTTAGGAAGCACCCAAGGACCCGTGACCCCGGAAGAGAGAGAATGAAGAAGAAAAGGAAACCTGTGTTTCTTTTGTGGAAGCCAAGGCCATACAGTACGTTCTATTCCAAAGGTCAGAAAACTAGAATACTTGTCGATTGTAAGGGAGAAATCAAGGAGTGTGCACCCCATCTCCCCTCTGTCTGCACCTCAGGTGACATTGCAGAGACCCCAAGGACATTTTATAATCTTAGTCACCCTCAATGGAGCCCCCCAAACCTGGGTGGACATTCTAGCCATGATAGACCGCGGAGCCACGGGCAACTTTATTGATGGTTCAGTTGCTCATCACTTAGGAATACCTCTGGTTTCTAAGAAATCAATAGAACCTATTATCTCTGTGGATGGCTCCAGTCCTGTTTCAGGACCTATTACCCACCAAACAACCATGTTGCAGATGGTATGCTCAAATAAGAATCATGAGCACATCCCGTTTGACTTCATCATGGCACCCCCACTTTCAAGTGATCTTGGATATACCATGGCTCACGGTCCATAATCCTGTGATTAGCTGATCATTAGGAAAACTTATATTCTCTGGAGAGAGAAGTCATATCACTTGTCCAACGCCTATATAAATTACTGAACCTGAAGTCAAAACAAAGCCTTGTGCAGCCAGAGTACATACAATACCCCCGGAATACCATGACTATCTAGAGGTATTCAACCTCATCAAAGCCAACAAACATCTACCCCATAGGCCATGTGATTGCCCAATTTAGTTGCTGCCTGGGGCTCAGACACCATATGGAGGGACATACGCACTCATCGAAAAAGAAAACCTCATCCTCAAACAGTATATCGAAGATAATCTGACTAAAGGATTCATACGATATTCCACCTCCCTGGCAGGTGCCCCCATCTTTTTTATCCCAAAGAAAGATGAAACTGAATTTAGGCCCTGAATTGATTACAGGCAGCTAAACGACATCACTATCAAGAACCGATACCCATTGCCCCTGGTCCAGGTTTTGTTGGACCAAGCCCTTCATAGCACTATATACATGAAATTGGATTTGAAAGGAGCATACAACCTTGTCCGGGTAGCTGCCGGGATGAATGGAAGATGGCATTCCGTTCTCGATATGGGCACTTTGAATATCTAGTGATGCCCTTCGGCTTGTGTAACGCCCCTGCAGCTTTCCAATATTTCCTGAATTACATCTTCAGAGCTATCTTGGATGATTATGTCGTAATCTACCTGCATGATATCTTGGTATTTTCCTCATCTAAGAAGACCCTTATCGCTCATGTCAGAGAAGTCTTGTCTAGGCTACAAAAAAAACAATTTTTACCCCAGGGCTTCCAAATGTTTGTTCCACCAAGGGAGAGTGGCATATTTGGGGTACATCCTCTCACCAGGTAAAATCATAATGGATCCCGGAAAGATAGACGCCATCCTAGAATGGCCTATACCTACAACCATTAAGAAACTAGAAAGATTTTATGGTTTTGCTAACTCTTACCGACGCTCTATCCCTCAGTTTTCCAAAACATTCTGCCCTTGACTTCCCTGTTACAGAAGGACCATACTTTCATATGGAATCAACTGACCCAAGACGCCTTTGATTACATGAAATTAAAGTTCACTACAGCTCCTGTTTTCAAGAACCCTGATCCTGATAATCCATACATAGTCGAAGCGGGTGCATCTGACTATGCTGTGGGAGCTGTCCTATCTCAAACAGACATGGGAATTGGCCTAAAACACCCTAAAGCTTTCAATTCCTGCAGGCTCAATACTTCTGAGCAAAACTATAGTATCTTCGACAAAGAACTATTGGCAATCAAAGAAGCTTTCATCACATGGCAACATTATTTAGAAGGAGCGGTCTACCGTGTTCGAGTTATAACGGACCACAAGAATCTGGAATTCATACGTACTGCCTGATCCATTAACCAGAGACAAAACCGCTGGATCCATTTCTTTTCGAGATTCAACTTCAAAGTGACTTACACTCCCGGAGACAAGAACACCAAGGTGGATGCATTATCCTGCAAGGAACAGGTGCCATCTGAGTCTATCAGAGGATTAGCATTCATAGCACCTTCCCAAATCTTGTCTACAATCCAATTGGAACTGGCCGGTTATGAAGAACAGCAATGTCAATCATATACCATGACTTTAAAACAACAATTCTTAGAAGAAAGTCCTCTTCACCATTAATGACACAGCCTTCTCTTTCATGGTCATCAGCTGTGGTTACCAACCCATCCTACCCAAACCTGCTTGTTACAATGGTGTAATGATGGTTTTGGGCCCAGCCATTTCGGTATCCTGAAAACCCAAAAGAAGGTTGAGAAGTACGCCAGGTGTAATGGTGGGGCTGCAGACGTTCGCGATTGCATTCTAGGATGTGGAGTTTGTCTGAGAGCCAAGTAAAATCGACAAAGGTCTAAGGGCTTATTGCATCCTCTTCCCATTACGAAAGGACCATTGACTCAGTGCTCAATGGATTTCACCATGAACCTCCCTCCTGTAAAAGGACAAACAACGATCCTGACTATTGTTGATTCCTTTAGTAAGATGGCCCATTTTGTAGCCATAGCCCACGTTCACTCATCAAGAGCTCTGGTCGGCTTGTTCATCGGAAACATCTTCAGATTACATAGTCTTGCCCCGGATCATTATCACCGACCGAGGTTCTCAATTTGTATCCCGGGTTTTGGAAAGAAGTCAGCTGGCTTCTAGGCATAGACCTCTGTTTCTCTTCAGCCCATCACCCGCAAAGCGACAGCCAAACTGAAAAAGTGAACCAAGTGATCAGCCAATATCTACGCTGCTATAATACGAAGTGTGATAAAGATTGGGTTATATAGCAGAATTTGCATATAGTGACACCTATCACTCTTCCTTGGCAGATTCTCTGTTTCATTTAACCTATGGTTACCATCCATCTTCTCTTCCCCTGCGCAATACCAATGCATCACTCATACCGGCAGCTCAAGAACACGTAAGCAAATTACTACAAGGCTTCCAAAAAGCATCAACTCAGCGGAAACATGCCCAAGAACAAATGAAAAAACATGCAGACAGAAAAAACAAGACGCTCCCTATTACAGAGTGAACAATGAGGTCTGGCTGGCCACACAAAATATCCAACTTCCAACATGCCATAAGAAGTTCAAACTAAGATATACAGGTCCATTCATGAAAGAAAAGGTCATTAACCTACGAGTCTGACCCACCCAAAAACTATTGGATTCATCCAGTTTTTTCATGTCTCCCTCCTTATACCTGCTAACCATTCTTATGGTTATGGAGACCAACGCCTTCCACAACCCCGTGCAGTGGGTCCCCAAGATGAATATGAAGTCAAGAGGATACTGGATGCCCATTACTGGGAAAAAACTGTTCAGTACTTGATTGATTGGGTGGGGTACAGACCAGAGGACAGGTCCTGGGTCTCGGCCAAGGATGTATTCTCTCCCACCTTGGTAAAACATTTCCATTTGGTGAACCATGGAAAGCCTAGAGATAAGACTTTGACCCCTGTCTCACTAGGAGGAGGGCCTAGAGGAGAACATGCTGTCAGGAATAATAATCCTGCCACAAAACCTAAGATGCCCACCACACGTCTTTTGCTAGGAAGGCTGTGGAACCCTATTGGACCAGACGATATGATCCGCATTAGGAAGGCACTCCCTTCCAAGATGGAGGATTTCTTTACCCTAATTGCTCCATAGAGTGTACAACCCGGAAGTGATTCCTGGATTCTATTTGATGTTAATGCGTCCTAACGTACATGTCTTTCAATGAACTTCATATCTATGATCATCCAGGTTAGACACTAACGAAAGTTTGTTAATCCTTTCCTTAACCTGTCTCCTTCCTTTGATATGCCCGGAGGATGATCGGCACAGCCCTTCCGAATCTCCTTTTTTCTGAACCACAGTCAGTCAGAGAAACCATTTGCCTTCACATTTTCCAGACTCGGTTTAATTCCATTCCACCGCCGAACCATATGGGACTTCCATTCTGATACCGGTGTGTGCAGAATGGTTACCGAGACATCAAGAAGTATTAACTTGAATCATCCCACTGTGAGGGGCTACTGCAACAATAGATATTTAGTAGTTGATGTGTTATAATTTATTATAATTTGTTTGAGTCATATGTGTGGTCCACACACTGAACGCTCCTTGTAAAGACCTCCGACCAACTCTTCATCCACAACCCTTGGCTACAACATTAAAGGGTCGAGGCTATTTATCCTTTCATGCTTGTTTGGACCAGAGTGCTTCCTTCCCCTTTCCGGGATTGATTCTCATTAGAGTCAGCTTTGCACCATACTGTAGTTGCAGTATCGTGAAGTCGCCGTTACATCATGGATTGACTATCCTAACCAGGAAAACCAACCTCTCCAGGGGGAAACCTTGATAAAGTAAGGGGAACAACATTTTTCAAATTTTCTCTCTTGTCTCTTCATTTGCTGCAGTGCTTCCACTCCTGAGGCGCTGCTCGATCGATCCTCCAGATTGCAGTAAACACCTTGGTGGGAGAAGGAGGAGATTCAGATATATTTCTTAAAATCTGAGCTTCCTCCCTATCTTGCCCTGGTGTCTTTCCTTTATGGTTTCCGAAGGCCAGGTCTGTATTAAGATTCATGACACTTGTTCTATTATCAGGGAATCCTGGGCCCCAGAACGTATAAGTGCTATTGCATGGCTTTTTGTATGGGGAGCTCTTAGATTCCGCTACAGCATCTCCCCTAAAGCAGCAAATAGTGGTACATTTATCGTGTTTGTTTAAGCAAGGTAAAGCCTTTTGCACAAATAACGTGTAAAGATCAGGTGATTCAATAGGCCATGAGATTGTGAATGGGGTTACTATTGGTTTTCATCTGTTGGGGTGGTCAGGAAAGGTAATTGTAATTGTAATTGGTTATTTATAACACGCTTAATACCCAGCAGTTTCTAAGCGCGGACCCGGGGATCGAACCTGTGTTGCTCTGTGCCGTCTTGCTTCCAAGGCGAGCGTGTTGCACCTGAGCTGTCCTACCGGCCCTCAGCTATCCTCCCAATGATGAAGAGGGGTTCACGTTGCGCACGTCACATTTGTCACTGGAGGTGTAGCAAAGTTGATGCAATGTTACAATTGTATATGTCTCCAGCGTAGGTAAATGTGAATGGGATGTTTTACTTCAAGAGTTACTTTGTGTTCAAGATTGATACATATTAGATTTTCACGTGCGTAGAAAGATAAATGCCAAAACCACCAAATGAAATATAAAACCCTGTCCTGGTGTGCGATGAAGTGCCTAGAGGCTAGGTGGTGAGGAGTTTCATAATGCACAGCCAAGGAAGGGGACCGGTTCCACTGTAAAGAAGAGACAACATTTATTAAACATGCATGCACTCTGAGATACATGCACAAGGAATTTATAAACCTACTAGCTTAAGTACCTGGCTTTGCCCGGGATGTCCATTCTCAGATTTGTTTTCATATTCGACTGAAAAAGATGAACAAATATTGTTGTTTGCGACAAAGGAAAAACGTGATACATGTTAATTTCACTTATTAATTGAACACCACATTTTCATTTATCTCCGATTTAAATTCTCACATGAATATCATATTTGTATGCTTACTCTGATCATTTACAGTGTTGCTAGCAGTGGTGGCCATTTTCACTGCTAAACACATGCTGCAAATAATCAGAGTAAGCATAAAAATATGATATTCATGTGAAAATTTAAATCAGAGGTAAATAAAAATGTGCTGTTCAATTAATTAGTGAAATTAACATGTATACAGTTTATTGCAAAACAAATCAATGAAAAGTAAGACACACTACCTCTCTTCTAAAAAAAATCGAAAAGAAAAAAATGCAAGACCAGTGTAGCACAGACAGCATGATGATGAGCACTTTCTACAAATGACCACAAAACGTAGTACCGAAAAACAAAACAATAATTATCTCAGGAACGGGATGACCTATCGAGCTAGAAATAGTTGCATTAATTCGGCAACGAAATAAAGAATATTCCATGCAATATTCATGAAGCCAGACCTTACCGTTCATGAGGAGTTACGTCCCCAAGATCAACACCATATACAAATGCTCTGTTACCAACCAACTTGTACTGGTGCAAAGATGAGGTAAGCCGATGTTCTTGGTTCTGATCGGCGAGCCGAGGTTTGCCTAAACTGGGGACTCCTCAACTTGAAGGAACTCTTTTCTATGATACGCCCCTCTGCGGTGGCAACCAAAACAGACAGAGGGGTAGATCAAATAAAAGAGTGGGATACTAGCGCACTACCAAATTACCAGGCTGTAAGGAGAGAAAAAACAATTGGTCAAATAGGCAGTTGATGAACGGAGTCCTAACTACGATATCCAACTTTAGTAAATGCCTGCTTCCCTCTTGATTAAGCATAACAACGGTTTGTAGGAATACAGGTCTCCTAGGAATGACAAATAACACCCTAAATTAATCTACTCAATGGGAGGAGGTAATACTGATGGAATATGAGGAGAAACTGCAAGGTCTTACCAGTTCAAGGGTGGATTAACAGCTGGGATGTGAATTAGAGTCAATCAATACAACGACAAGGAAAAAATAACAAACAGGAAGTTAGTAAGGTAGTTCACCCGGGCGGCATTAGGGACACACTAGAGCCGGGATGGTGCACAACGGCAGCAGAGCATCTCTAAGTGCACTACTCTTGGTGAAAGTTCAGTAGAAGTGGCAGTGTACTATTGTATTTCTTATGGAGGGTAAGCGTGAGTCCAGGTAAGATCAAAACAGTACAGATGGTGAGGTATATGAGTTCTTTCTTCACGGAAAGCCAGAAGCTACACTGACACAGGAGTGTGTAAATCTTTATCCTAATATTGAAGATATGAAAGTGAAGATTGGTGTTGTGGAATGTTATGAGGAGCTCTGCTCCGGTGAAGCGCAGCGGGCGCAATAACACGTGGCTTTCGGGCATCCCGACAAGGGAATATTAAAGGCAGTCCAACAGAATTAGCAGAAAACAGGTACCTGGGAAGTGACTTCGGAATCTGGAAGACAGTGGGAGGTTGGCAACAGTGGGAGCAAGGTAAGCAAGACGTCATGCAAGAGAAGATCCGTAAAGCAGACAGAGTTCGGCAACAGCGAGTTAAAGGCACTAAAGACGTCAGGCAAAGAGAAGGTCCGTAAGACGAAGCAGGATTTGTAACGGGATACAAGGAATCGAACGCAGTAGGTGAATAAGCTACAAACAGAAGCAGCACTCAGCAGGGTGACGCTACTTTTATGTAGATGTTTTAGGGCGGAGATTACGAAAGCAAGCGGCTGCCGCGGTCACATGATGTGCTCTCGGCGTGGGAGCCATGGCAACGGCTTTCTTTGTACAGAAGGGCGCTGTGACTCGTCTCCAGGGTAATTGCCAATGCCTCAGGAACGGGGCAGCCAGGCAATGATGTTTACGGAAAAACAAAGAGGTGAGATGAGGCTTTGAAGCCTGGACACGGGAGCAGGAACCCCGGACCGTAACAACCACAAACAAACACAACTTTGTTTCATATATATAGATACACAGTGGGCTTTTATGAATTCATTAAAACTCTACAGTAGTATGCAAGGTGAATTTTAAGTGACTGGGAAAATCTAGTTCTGCAGGCTTGGAGGCCGCAGGAGGAGGAGTAATGATTAACCAAGCAGATAAGCAGATAGCAAACTGGCTAATGGTTTATGGCCTAGTAGTTTCGCAGAAAGCAGATGTAATCTCTTTTAAGTGCATGAGGGCTTGAGAGGGTTTGGCCATTTGCTTTTGACCAACAATAAAAGTGGAGTGAGGTGACGCTTGAGGCCAGAGTGACCGATACTCCCTGTGTTTCGATAGTTTTTTCAGGATGTGACCAGATGCCATGTGTGTTGAACGGATAGTCACATACATTAATATGTTTGAATGCTTCCAGTAAACCGGGGTGGACGAGATGGATATCAACATTTCAAAGGGAACCTGTTTATTCTGCTCTGTCTCATGTTGTTTGAAGTAGCTGTGCAAACCATGTGCAATTACATTTAGGATTAAGAGGTCTCAGACCAGCTGGGACTTGTAATGAATTAGGTTTGTATGTGAATGTTTAACTGTGTGATGATGTCATGACCTGCCACAGACAAATCCTAAAAAGGGGTGTGCTATGAATATGATCTGAAGATGGTAGTTAAGATAACAGTGACCAATGGGAATGGAGGAATTGGATTTCTTTGTATAGGTGTTGACCAATCATGTATTGTAATAAAATATATGGCAGTGTTTTAACGGTTGCAAAAATGTACATAATGTGTCATATTATGTGGTTCGGGGAGACTGGTTAGTTTGACTCTACAGAGTCATCTAGCTCCTCCCCGGATGATTTTGCAATAAACTTGCTTTAAGTACAAAACGTGCACTGGCTTCTTAGGTGGTGGGCCCGCTTTGGGTTAAGGTGATTAGGGGCTTACCCTTACACATCCCTTAGTGTGTTGTTTTCTTAAGGGTGATTATGATTCTTATATACTGGGTCCTAAGTACACAGCTCTTTCAGATGCTAATATGATCATGAATTTGTTTTTGTCATTGCCATCAATTGAGATGCTACCTTTGAAAGAGATGTCCTCAAAGTTGTGTTATAATGCCTTATTTCGTAAAGAAGAGTTTCTGATGTTTAAGCCTTAGATAACAGCATAACAACATGGGCTTTTCTCCTTTTGGTGTGTGTTTCATCATTACTAGCCATAATAAAATGGATTCTGTCACTCATATCTACCATGTGCTTCCAGAAAAGGAGGAATTATGTATGATTAATGCTAAAAGAAATATGAAAGGGCTATGGCCGATTTCACAAAATGCAATCAATCAAAGCTACTAATTTCTTTCAAGAAACCTTTTCCTCCCATGTCCTCTTCTACCCTTGCTAGATGGGTGATGCCCCTTTCTGATATTGATGTCTCCTTGTTGAGGGAAAATTCATCTCAGAGTGCTATGGCTCCAAAATCACAAGTTCAGTGAAAACATGGAGACATAGATTTTGTCACCCTAGCTCCCTTTTTCTTACCTTTATTTTTCATTTTACCGTTGGTCAACTCGTTCTGAGGTCATTAAAAAAATCTGTGCATAGGTCTAGGACCGAATGGGCATTTGTTTTTTCAAGGCTTCAGTATATTTGGAGAAGTTGACTATATGCGCAAAGAAGAGGAAGTGCCTGTATACTGTTTATAAATGATTCTGGCTACCTGTGGTCACGTTGGTCACATTGGTGGTCTTTTTTTCTAGTTGTTTAAGTTTAACTTTTACTTTCTTTGCTGCTGATGGTTCAGTAAAGAAGTTATGATGCACAATCCATATCTCTGTGTCTTTATTAAAATTGTGATTTTCCTACACAGCTGGCCCCCAAAAAAAGGTATTCTAATGATAAAAATATTGACCATTTTCTTAGATTTTTTCTTCCATAATAAGTAAGTGAGCAACATGAATTCACCTTCAGTACATCTCAATATCTCCATCTTATTCATAGCACTTACGCTCCCTGTGGCCATTCGTCAGAAGGCCACCCACTCCTCGTTTTGCTTGAAATATTGGGACTTGTAGTTTTCCTAAGTTGTAAAGGGTAAAACTAGTTGCACCATAAAAATGGAAAAGAACAGGACTGGGTGGCATTCTCGCCCATGGTCATGTAGAACTTGAGAGTGCTGGCTTACCTCTAATATTGACAAGTGTGCTTCCCCCTTTGGGTTCTGGGACTTGTAGTTTTTCATTTCTCATTTGAAATGCAGGAAAACTACAAGTCCATGAATTGAAAGCAGAGGCAGGACTGGGTGACCGTCTCATGCATGGCTACAGGAAACTGGAGGGATTTACCATAGTTCTCAACATTTTGTGGCTGGTGAAAAAGAAGCGGATTTTGGCATGTGAGAGCCCATTGAAGAAGTGTATGAGTGTATACGTGGCTTGTGTTGTCAAGCGTGAGATCCAGCTTGGGAGCCGGAGAACACCCCCCCACAGAGGACTGTAAGGAAGGCATGGTATCAACAGTAAGACAGACACAAGTGACCACAGTTCCAGGGTGTTTATTGAACTTCAATAAAATGTTGAAAAACACCTATCTAATCCTAAATCTGCAGATGAGGGCAAGCTATGACCATCAAATAATAACAATACAGTCCTAGTGGTGTCTTGTCAAAATAAAATGGCCTATACTAATAAACCTATTGCCAATCCTTACATTTAAATACAAAAAGTGTAGGAAACAATGTTACACAAAAGAAAGAAGTGTTCAAGAAATGATATGTCAGGATGTTCAGGGCGTTGGCCTCCCTTACCCATGTTTTCAGCATGGGTTAAGGCGGTACACGCGAGCTTAGCACAGTCTCTGGCTTCTCTAGCAGAGGGCGCAGTTCAAACATTAGCATTAGGGTCTTCTGTGCCCAAATCTCCTTGCCTTTCAAAGTCTCTTCTTTCAGAGGGCCTGATGCAACAAACAAACAGTAAGTTATTTTCCTCTTAGGATTTCACATGTACTCAATTTCTCAGGTGATTCCCTATTAACCTCAGATCCCCGTCAGCCGAGCTCAGGACCCCTTTCGATACAATGCTTAACTTTTCGGGTGTATTACTGTGCACCCCGGATCCCCCTCTGCCGGGCTGAGATTCACTTCAATTCAATATTCTCTATTTCTCGGGTGACTCTATGTTCACCCCGGATCCCCCTCTGCCGGGCTCAGATCCCCTTTAACACAATGCTTGTCAAATTTCCATGTATCCAATTTCGCGGGTGATTCATCATGTCCGCTTGCGCTCGTCCTGTCTCCCCTCCTCCCCCCACTCTCTCCTATTCCATGGTGCTCTCTGTTTCTCCTATCTTTTCTAATTGCCTCTCCATTGACTACCCTGCTCTCCTCACTAAATCTGGTAGGAAAAAGTTTAAAAAGGACATCCTGGTCTCCAACCCAGGCCTCCCTATCACTGACACCTACACTAATGCCTCCTCCAAGGAAACTCTCAACGACATCCTCTTTTTCGTGCCTTCACCTGACCTATGGACCCTTCACATGGTCTCTGTGCTCTCTCCTTTTTCCTCTTCTCCCATTAATGGTGGCACCCGTTGGGACGTCCTCTTGGCCTCCTTCCACTCCTCTAAGGCTATCATTAATGTCTACGCTAATGGGACTGTCTTGGTTCAAGGCCCTCAGGCCAACCTTCACCTCTTTGATAGACGCTTCCCGCGCCTCATCAACTTCCTTTCCTCTCCTGCTGTCCCCCCTCCTCTGTCCTCTACTACCTTGCCTCTACCCTCCCTCCCTGCCCCCTCACATGCTCCTTCTTCACCTACGCAGGGCGTACCTCTGATCTGTACCCCTCCCCGGAAGTCCTGCAAAGATGGCAACCTTCTCCACATTGCTACTCTTAACTCTCGCTCTGCCGTCAAACATTCCTCTGATATCTGCCGCCTTCTTGAGGAACTGGACCTTGATGTCCTCGGTCTGACTGAGACATGGTTCACGGCCAGTTCTGTCACCAGCTTTGACACACTCCTACCTGACGGCTACAAGTGTCACAATCTATGTACCTTTCTATTCCAAAGGTTTGGTGTTCACAGTCCCTACTGCAGATATCAGATAAACAACAAGACAACACTAACCTGGTCCAGTAGAAATTCGTAGAGAAGAATGGAAAGCTCACCTAACCCCCTCTCCCCGCGCCGGAGAAACCCAGGTCGAGGAGGGGAAGTCAGGGAGTCAGGGAAACCCTCATGGGGGAAAAAACCCTGTTGTACCAGGAACTGAAAAGAAGCGATGGGTGAGTCTTGATTCCCAGGAGTGACTTCGGGAGTTGGACTTGCGATCGCGAACTATCCTGAAGAGAGAAACCAGATGGTGTTTAGAAAAGGGAGAGGTTGCTGCAGTAGGACTCTGGTGAGCGATATACCTTTAAATCTGAATGTCTGTTGAGGGGGTGTAAGACGGCTTGCACGAAGGTTGTATTCTGTTCAGCGTGTGGTAGAAAGTAACTCCCTGTCCTGGCAGAAGAGATGCAGAGTGTAGAATCAATGCCTTCGGTGTAAGGGTATGGAGAGCTGGTAGGGAAGAGGACCACGGGTAGAGGAGTGGAGCGTGGCCTCTGAAAACAGTAGCAACGCGCTGGACCGAAGACGCCGCCGAAGGAAATCCATTCTGCGAGGTTGGGGGCGGAGTCATCCGACACTGTCGGATTCGGAAAGGCTAGAGCGCTGCTTTTCCTTGCTACAGCCATGTTGGAGGGGGTAGAGGCGATGCATGAAATTCGTCTCCTCCACCTGTGCCAGAAAGTCCACGTGAGCCGCCCCCTAGAGGGAGCGGACGTGACAGTATGCCCCCTCCGAAGGGCGACGAAACCCGGTTTACCAGGATGTAGGCGGTAAAACCTGCTAACCAAACGGGGAGCATGAACCGCTGAGGCAGGTTCCCAAGAACGTTCCGCCTGAGAATATCCCTTCCAGTCTATAAGAAACTGTAGCACCCCTCTTCTATAGCGTGAATCACAGATCGAGGAGACTTCGTATTCTGGTCCTTCACTTGTCAGGACCGGAGGGGGGGTTCCCTTCTTGGACACATGGAATCGGGATTGTACGTCAGGCTTCAACTGAGAAACATGAAATGTAGGGTGTATGCGTTTCCAAGAAAAAGGGAGACGTAACTTGAAAGCAGCCAGGCCTTTATTTTCAAGAACCAAAAAGGGTCCAAAGTATCTCGGCGATAATTTTGAAGGTTTCAAACTCTTGGGGAGATATTTACTCGACAACCAGACCTTGTCACCAACTTGAATGGAAGGTGTGGGACTCCGATGTTTGTCGGCTTGTATCTTATAGCGTTCATGAGCATCCTTTAGAGCTACCTGTGCATTTCGATGTCCTTGTTGAATGGAGGTGATTAACCCGTCTAAATCCGGAAAGGAAGTATCCGTGGGAACAGTCGATGGGTACACCTCTGGATGAAATCCAAATGTACTAAAGAAAGGACTAACACGTATGGTGGAATGAACCGCATTATTATAGGCAAATTCTGCTATAGGCAGTAAAGCCTTCCAATTATCTTGTAAAGCTGATATATAACATCTTAGATATGCTTCCAGGGTTTGATTTAAACGTTCAGTTTGGCCGTTGGTCTGAGGGTGGTATCCTGAACTGAGCGCCCTTGAGATCCCTAGTAAACAACAAACATGTTTCCAGTACTGTGACGTGTATTGTGGTCCTCGATCCGAGATAATGACCTCCGGTAGTCCGTGGAGTGAAAAAATGCGTTCCACGAATACCCTGGCCATAACAGGTGCAGATGGAACAGATGGGAGAGGGACGAAATGCGCCAATTTGGTCAAAGAGTCTATCGTCACCATGATGGTATTACAACCCTCTGACCTTGGTAAATCCACGATAAAGTCCGTTGATATTATTTGCCAACGTTTCGTAGGAATTTGGGTTAGGATAAGTTTGCCAATCAGAGAAATCCTTGGGGTCTTGGTTTGTAGACACACCGGACAAGACGCGGCATAGTCCATTACATCCTTGCGAAGTGTCGGCCACCAGAAGTGCCGTTGAATTTGTTCCGTAGTATTGAGAGTACCTCTATGCCCGGCTGCCTTGGAGTCATGACACATTTTAAGTACCTCTAATTGTAGTTCTTGATCGGGAAGGTACATCTTGTCTTCTCTGAAAAGAAGACCCCGATCAGCAGTAAGTCCTAGTTCTCGCAGGGTATCGTCCTGATCCAAGTCTAGATTTCTCGTCCTTTGTGCTACCTTTTGAAGAAAAGAATGGACAACAGGCACTGTGACCAGGTTGGGAAACATAGGTTCAGGCTGAAAGGGAGCTCCTTTTAGTGGATTCCTGCGGGATAAAGCATCCGCTTTGAGATTAGTCTTGCCCGGTATGAAAGTGAATGTAACCCGAAAGGGTGAAAAAAAATACGCCCATCTAGCTTGTCTACTATTGTTAGTTTGGGCATATTGCAGTGCTCGGAGGTTGTGATGGTCGGTTCTTATTTCAATAGGAAATAATGCTCCCAAAAGCAAATGACACCATTCTTCAAAGGCCCTCTTGATCGCAAGCAACTCTTTCTCGAGAACCGTGTAATTTACTTCTGCCGGGGACAGAGTCTTCGATAGGTAAGCAATGGGTCTTTCGAACCCCCTGGCGTCCGGTTGTAACAGAACCGCTCCAATACACTGGTCTGAGGCATCTGATTCCACTATGAATCTGTGAAGCTGATCCGGCATTGCCAAGATAGGAGCTCTGGTAAATAAGGCTTTTAGCTCCTGAAAGGATTCCTGAGTTTCACTTGTCCAGCGAAACACAACCCCTTTCTTTAGCAGATGAGTGATGGGAGGGGTGAGGGTAGAAAAATGAGGAATGAAGCGCCTGTAGAAATTCGTGAAGCCAAGAAATCGCTGTATTTCTTTAACTGACTTGGGGGCTGGCCAATCAAGGATAGCTGACACCTTTGAGGGGTCCATGGAGACTCCTTGATCGAACAGGATATACCCTAGATATGCCACTTTGTCTTTATGGAATTCGCATTTCTCTAATTTACAAAAGAGATGGTTCTTCTGTAGTCTGTGTAAGACTTCTTTAACATGAATGACATGGTCTGCAAGGGTGGATGAAAATACCAAAATGTCATCTAAATAGACAATGACAAAATGGAGGGCTATATCTGCAAAAATGTGGTCCATAAACCTTTGGAATATTGCCGGGGCATTGGCTAATCCAAATGGCATTACACTATATTGGAAATGACCAAATGGTGTCCGAAAGGCGGTCTTCCATTCGTCTCCTTTTCTTATGCGGATGAGGTGATAAGCACCGCGTAGATCCAGTTTAGTATAGAGTCTAGCTCCTCTAAGCACTTCCAAGATATCCGGGATAAGCGGCATGGGATACTTGTCCGGCACTGTGATCTTATTTAATCCTCTGAAGTCAATGCAGGGACGTAACTCGGTGGTGTTTTTCTTTGGAATAAAGAAGAGTGACGCCGCTGCAGGAGAGGTGGATTCCGTGATTAAGCCATTTTCTAGATTTGTCTTCAGATATTCTTTCAGTGCCTCTTTTTCCTTGGCGGACAATATGTACATGCGGCCAAAGGGAAGAGGACTATTCGGAATCAGATCGATACAACAGTCATCTCTGCGGTGAGGTGGTAATTCGGTGAATTCTGTTTTTGCAAAGACCTGGTGGAATTCCTGATATTCCTGAGGAAGAGTGTTTACTTCGTTAAGAATCTTATTTGTGACACAAAAAGACTCCTGAGAGTGCTTGTTCTTGGAGGTGGAGGCGACTAAGTTATGGCAGTTGTGAACACAATGTTCTGACCCAAAAAATAGAGTTCCAGCTCTCCAGTTAATAAAGGGGTTGTGAAATCTCAGCCATGGCAATCCTAAGATTACAGGATAATGTGCAGTCTTGATTAAATCTAATTTCAGGATCTCTTGATGTGCCGCTATATTCATCGTGAGAGGAGAAGTGTGGTCTTTTATGGGACCGGAAGTAAGAGGGCTACCGTCCACACTCTCAACTGGGATCATTAATGCCTTGGGTACTTTAGGAATCCCCTGTTTAGTAGCAAAGGTGTCATCTAAAAAATTTCCTGCGGCTCCGCTATCGATAAGTGCGGGCACGTTTTCCAATCTTGTGCTACCCCAGGCTAGCGTAACTTCAAGTACTATCATCTGATTTTCTGTGGATAAATCTTGTTGAATCCTGGGAATGCTTTGAAGGGAACTAGTAACTCTGGAACCCTGCACCGTCGTTCCCCTTACGGTCGGGCGCTGGCGTTTCCCGCCTTCCTAGGGGGAGTATGGGGACATTCCTTAACCAAGTGAGAGCTCTCTCCACAATACATACAAAGACCCTGAGTACGTCTTCTGGTACGTTCACCCACAGATAAAGGACCTCTAGTATTGCCTATTTGCATCGGCTCCTCGGAAGGAACTGGTCTAATAGGAGACAGGGTACCTTCGGTGGTTTGTCTGCTCTTTCCTTTTCTTCTTTCCTTCTGTCTTTCTTGCAGTCTATAGTCTAACTGCATAACCAGTGAGATGTATTCCGCCATGTTATGTGGACGTGGGGCTCGGGACACCTCGTCCTTTAACTCCTCAGAAAGTCCTTTTCGGAATATGGTCATCAAAGCTTCATCGGCCCATGCCGTGTCAGAAGCTAGTTGCTTAAAGCGTGTGATATAGGAAAGGAGATCCTGACTACCCTGTTTACAATCCAATAACTTTTCCTGTGAGGCAATGGTTATCTCCTGTCTCCCAAACATACTCTTTATGCTGTTACAAAAAGCAGGGTAGGAATCTAGTATGGGATTGTTACTGGTAACCAAAGGAGTGGCCCAAGCTAACGCAGCCCCTGACATTTGGGCAATCATATGGCCCACCTTGTCTCTATCTGTCGGGAAAAAGGCTGCCTTAAAGGCGAACTGTACAGAACAGGACTCAAGAAATTCCTTGACTGCATGGGGATTACCATCGAAACGTCCTGTGGGTAATGGGCCAGGAGGTACTTCCGAGCTATGGGCTGCTCGACCCACCTGTTGCCTCAAGCTGGTATTCTCTAGCTTCAATAGCTGTACCTCGGATGACAGGGACTGAACCGCTGCCATTAATTGTTGTATTTGTTGTTCCATAATGGATCCTCTGATTCTGTCAATAAAGACTGTGAGGCCGGTAAATAATTGAAAAATTCCAGGCGTTGCTAACTGTCACAATCTATGTACCTTTCTATTCCAAAGGTTTGGTGTTCACAGTCCCTACTGCAGATATCAGATAAACAACAAGACAACACTAACCTGGTCCAGTAGAAATTCGTAGAGAAGAATGGAAAGCTCACCTAACCCCCTCTCCCCGCGCCGGAGAAACCCAGGTCGAGGAGGGGAAGTCAGGGAAACCCTCGTGGGGGAAAAAACCCTGTTGTACCAGGAACTGAAAAGAAGCGATGGCCGAGTCTTGATTCCCAGGAGTGACTTCGGGAGTTGGACTTGCGATCGCAAACTATCCTGAAGAGAGAAACCAGATGGTGTTTAGAAAAGGGAGAGGTTGCTGCAGTAGGACTCTGGTGAGCGATATACCTTTAAATCTGAATGTCTGTTGAGGGGGTGTAAGACGGCTTGCACGAAGGTTGTATTCTGTTCAGCATGTGGTAGAAAGTAACTTCCTGTCTTGGCAGAAGAGATGCAGAGTGTAGAATCAATGCCTTCGGTGTAAGGGTATGGAGAGCTGGTAGGGAAGAGGACCACGGGTAGAGGAGTGGAGCGTGGCCTCTGAAAACAGTAGCAACGCGCTGGACCGAAGACGCCGCCGAAGGAAATCCATTCTGCGAGGTTGGGGGCGGAGTCATCCGACACTGTCGGATTCGGAAGGCTGGAGCACTGCTTTTCCTTGCTACAGCCATGTTGGAGGGGGTAGAGGCGATGCATGAAATTCATCTCCTCCACCTGTGCCAGAAAGTCCACGTGAGCCGCCCCCTAGAGGGAGCGGACGTGACAACAAGATCCTCTCCGTGCCCAGGCCCAACCGTGCTGGAGGGTTGTGGCCCTTATCTTCCCTGAGTGGATTCCTGCCACTGTTACTCCCACGCAGACCTACTCCTCTTTTGAATGTCTTGTCTGCCGACTCTCTCTCTCTCCTAGCCATTCCCTTACCGTGGCCACTATCTATCGGCCACCTGGTCAAATTTCCTCCTTCATCTCCGAGTGGGCGGACCTCTCCTTCTCAACGCTGTCCTCAACCACTCAACTGCTCCTTCTTGGAGACTTCAAAATCCACCTGGATACCTCCTGTGGACCCTCTGGACTCTTTCGCGACCTCTGCGACTCTCTCTCACTCTCTATACTCTCGTCTGGGCCGACCCATTCTGCAGGGCACACTCTCGATGCTCTGATCTCTTCTGACCTTCCCCTCTCTGTCCCTCTCTCCACTCCTCTCTCCTGGAGTGATCACTTTCTCCTCTCCTCCACCTCACCCTCCCTACCCCACAGGCAAAGCCACCCTCATCACTGCCACCTTCCTTCTCGGTCATCCGACCCATGAAGCGCGTGTCAGTTGAGGCCTTCGCTGCCACCTTCTCGACCCCTCCTCCCCCTTCGGCTGACTCCCACCCTGACACAGCCCTCTCTACTCTCCACTATGCTATATCTGATACTCTTGATATCTTTGCCCCTGTTATGAGAATCCGCCTGAAGCCCAAAGCCAAATGTAACTCCTGGTATGACTCGGATCTCGTCACCCTTAAACGCAAGTGCAGGGTGGCAGAGAGGAAATGGCGTGCCTCATGTTCATCCTCTGACAAACTGGCCTGTCGCCTGCTCCAAAGGCAATACCGGCTCTCCGTTTTCACCAAGAAGAGAGCACTTATCCAATCCCGCATCTCTGCGGCATCTAATAATTCGGCCAAACTCTTTAAAATCTGCAAGGAGCTGGCCAACCCTGCTGCAGTCTCTACCTCTCCTGTCCCCTCCCAGGCCCTCTGCACGGCACTGGCCTCTCACTTCATCTCAAAAACTCAGAACATCCTGTCCTCACTCTCCTCCTATTACCTCCCCCCCTCTATTCCCTGCTCTACATCTGGCCCTTCTGCAGCCACCCCTCCTCTCTCCTTCTCTGCCTTTCCCCTGTTTTCTGCTGACGAGGTTTCGAGACAAGTCCGATCTTTGAAAGTCTCGTCAAAACAGGTCCACCCCTGTTCCTCCAAAACTATCAAGGACCACATCGACTCCTTGGCTCCTGCCCTTGCTGACTTCTGCAATCACTCCTTTGCCTCTGGAGTCTTCCCATCCCCTCTCAAGCACTCCCTTGTGCACCCCCTTCTTAAGAAACCTTCTTCCGACCCCTCCTGCCCTGCTAACTATCGCCCAATCTCTATCACTCCCTTCCTGGGCAAATTCCTGGAGAAACTGGCCATCTCCTAGCTTAATCTCCATGCTGAATCTGTTGGTAGTCTTCATGACCATCAGTCTGGCTTCAGAACTGCCAGAAGCATGGGAACTGCTCTCCTGAACATCCGTGAGGACCTGCTCTCGAATCTTGACTCTAACACTCCATGTGTTCTCATTTTGCTTGATCTCTCTTCTGCCTTTGACACCGTCAACCATACCATCCTGCTCAACCGTCTCCGTGATAACCTGGGTATCACTGGTCAGGCTCTGGCGTGGCTGTCCTCTTTCCTCTCCAATCGACCCTCCCAGGTCCAACTGGGGTCTTTCCTCTCTGACATCTTTTTCTCTACCTGTGGTGTACCCCAGGGATGGAACCTCTCTCCTTGGCTGTTTAACCAGCCTCTGGCACTCCTCGCCCATCACATCGCCGCTCTCTGCCCCAACTTTCAGTGCTATGCGTATGATACCCAGCTCGTTTTCAGGCTACCCTCGGCCTCCTCTTCTCCTTCCCTCATCTCTGACTGTCTTTCTGCTATCCAGAAATGGTGTGCCGCCAACGACCTCTGCCTTAATGCCAGTAAGACTGAGATTCTATTCATCGGCACACCCACTCCCTCCTTCCCTGCAGCTCTCTGGCCGTCCTCTCTTGGCCCTCTTCCAGCTCCTACCTGCAAGGCAAAAAACCTCGGGGTCATCTTCGACTCCACACTCTCCTTCTCTCCTCACATATCCGATGTCTCTAAGAAGTCACACTACCAGCTCCACCTCTTCCGAGGTATCCTTCCTTTCCTCTCCTTCCCCCAGAAGCTCACTGTCTCTAGAGCCCTGGTTCTCTCAAAGCTGGACTACTGTAACAGCCTCTATCTAAATCTGCCTGCCTCTACTCTCCGCCCTTTGCAACTCATCCAGAACAGGACTGCGAGACTTGTCCTTGGCCTCAAGCCCAGGGACCGTATCTCTCCAGGACTGAAATCACTACACTGGCTCCCAGTGACTTCGAGGATCAAGTTCAAAACCCTCTGCATTGTCCACAAGGCCTTCTGGGGCCTTGGGCCAAAATACCTTCAACTCTCTCTTCCTAAATATCTTCCTTCTCGAGCTCTTCGCTCATCCGCCTCCAACTCCCTCAGGCTCAGCCACTTCTCCAAACAACGAGTTGGGGGCAGATCTCTCTCCACTGCAGGGGCCTCCCTCTGGAACAGCCTTCCTGCCTCTCTGAAACTTGAGGAGAACCATCTCCGGTTCCAGAAGCACCTCAAAACCTTCCTCTTTGCCTCCGCTTTCTCTCCCCCTCTCCCCTGCTTAACTTCTGAAACGGCACTGAATCTGCAACAGGGCCACTCACCGTTCTCGGTCCTTGGCCCAGCCACTCTCCCCTGCACTGCCTCCCTGGCTACCCCCTGCACTGCAAGACTGTGTCTGTATCTCTACAGCCCCCCTTCCCAACACTTGTCTGCACTTATCTCGCACTTGCCACTAGCTGGCCCTTGTTATTTATCCTGTATGCTATCAACCATGTACTGCACTCTCCCCTCTCCACTTCCCCCTTGCACTTTCCCTTCCCCTCTACCCTTGCACTTGCGCAATCTGAATGACACCTGGCCTAGTAGGATCGTTGTCTGTCTCCCCTTGTTCCCCCCCGCCTCGTCGCGCCTTGAAACACTTGTGTATAGGCGCGTTACAAATGCCATATCATATCACAAATGCCATATCATATCACCCCGGATCCCCCTTAGGTAGACTCAGACCCGTTTCAACACAATGTTCAATCAATCGCCCTCCGCCGGGCTCGGACCAATTTTAATTCACTTTAACACAAACTTGCTTCATTCCAAAAGCTTTCAATTGATCTCCCGTGTTCGGGCAAAGACCAACTTTCTCTAATTCGACATCAACCTTCTTGGTAGTATCAACATCAAAGACTTTCGATTGTGCACAGGATATTTATGACCCGTCGCAGGACCACTTTGATGTACCCTTCTTTGCCAATCCTTCAGCTTTCTCAACTGTCAGTTGCATACCTTAAAGAGACCTTCGAATGAGCATGCACACAGTGCTGGACCACTCTGTCATGGGATTGTGTCTTGATTTCAAAGTTCTGTTACTCATCCGCCGTTCAACTTCACTCACGTTGGCTATCACATGCGTTTCAAACAATGTTCGTATCAGCGCTCACCATACAACGTTGCCGATTGCAACCTTGGCTTCAACACAGACCGGTCTGGTATCAGTCTCCCTAACTTACCGGCTGTGTTGAGTTCACTGGCGCTGCTTTGTTGTAGTAGCCAAGGACAGTACCACGGCAGCAAGTGATTCTCCCCGCCTTGATTATCTACGCAGTAGGGTCCCAGGTACCTCTGACACACAATGCAGGATTCTTCAGCCTGGTTTCCTGGCCTTACGCTTTCTATTCTCGAGGGTTCGTGAAAGTAACAGTTCTTCATCGAAAAAGGTCATGGGCATTTCCCTCCTTGCAATCCCCTTCTGTGTTGCCGTCTTTCTCCTTGTGTTGAACTGCCATCTTGGAACTGCTGCTTCCTCATGTTCTTTGCCTTGTTCAGAGTCTGCTTTTGTGCACTGCCTTTTATCCATGTGGGGAAGTGTAATGGAAGTCAGGTGTGTGTGTGATGGTCATCCTGAATTGCATGAACCTGCCTGACCATTGTACTGGGACATGTCAGGTATGTGGCTTGGGTGTTAGTCTGTTTTCTCTCATAGCAAGCTGTCCGTGAGAAGGTGTTTGTGTTGTGAAGGGGGGTTGAGTTCCTAAATATCATACCTAGTAGGATGGGGTAAGGGTGCTACAGGGAAAGGGATACCACATCTCGCCATCTGGTGTCCCACTTTCACTCCCCGAAGACCCCTCACCCATGTGATCCTCCTGCACTGGTCCACCCCCGGGAACTGGATCCAAAAGCGATAGCCGTGTCCTGGCCAGCTGGATGACAGATCCCATGGGACTAGCGGGGTGAGCCACCTTCAAGTTTCTCACAGGACACAGACACAGACGTTTCCAGTCTGGGCTCCGCTCGTGCACTACTGTGCCAACATGAATATGCCCCTTTTATTACATGCGCAGAGTTCCATCACTACGTCGCGCGTGGTTACATTACACCATCACACTCCTCCTTTTTCATAACAACAACCAAAACCGTTATAACAGTTATCACACTAACATTAGTCCATGTTGTGTCTGCACATCATTTCAAAATGACAAATCAAACCGGGATTTAAACAGTTTATACGCCAACAACATAGTCATGAAGACAATAGCGTCTCTTCCTAGCATCTCGTTGAGGATATCTTCTCGGTCCTCCCCGGTGTTAGAAATTAATTCCGTCCGAGACATGCCCCGTACATTCCGGGATACATATGGCAACCCTGATTAACACAGCGCTACGTAGCTGCCAGTTTTCCCATTCCACATTGTTCGTGGAAGAACAAACTGCCACCTCCAAGATGTCCAACCTGTTATATCATGCTACCCAAACAAGATAGCCACCAACTGAAGCCATGCTGTCCAACCCAAGATGGCCGCCAGCATCCAGTCTCAGCTGGCAGTTGTTATCAGCAAGCAGTCAGTATAAAAGAATGACACAAGCAAGAAGCAGTGTCTTGCAATGAAGATCTGCCATTCAGAGATTATAGGTATTTAGCCTTACTTTAGCTTTCTTATCTGTACAGACTGCTTTCCTAAGTGATTGTTACTAAGCCCTTTATGTGTTTGTCTGAAACCCGGGACCCTTGACTCTAAACCCTTTTTCTTGAACTGGAACTCAGTTTACATACCTTTTCAAGATACTCTGGTGGTTTGAGCTCCAAGACTGGAGATTGAAGGTGATTATGGTTATACTGGGTAAGGGGGAATGAACTCCCTAACTGACCACTATTACCAACACAAATTGGTTGTTATTGTTTCCAATACAGCTCCTGTTTTGAGGTGCCAGGATAGCTACCTGAAGCACCTATGTTATGTTTCTTCTGTTTTGGTAGTCATAGTCGCCTCCTTTGTCTCATTGCTGAATGGGGAGTAGTCAATGACGTCCAAATTAGGAGTAGACACTTCTTCGCTATTTGAATCACAGTTCTGACACCCGGCTCATCCAATCCTCACTTACTGGCCCATGGTCAACCGGTTTATGGGGACACTATTCATCCTCCTCCCCTCCGTGACCTTCCTCTTCGGCCCTCCGACTTGCCTCACGGGAAGGTGTGGGCTCTCCCAGCCACCTGAAGAAACTCAAATTCCGAGTCACAGTGCCTCTCTCGTCAGACGCGGTCACCATCAAACCTTTCACCTCCACTTCGTCCATGGGGTTCGGTTCGTAGGTCAGTGACAGCTTGCCTTCTGGGTGCTTGTTCCTGACCAGCACTTTGTCCCCCAGAGGTAGATCATGTTGCTGGAGTCCCCTCCTTCTTTTCTCCTTGTCATTTCTGGCTCTGCTCTCCGATAATACCCTTGTGTCATCAATCTCTCCTGGTGTGTTCCCTTCTCTTTCTGGGAGAAGCCCTCAGGGACACCTCCCGAACAGTGCCTCGGCGGGCGACACTCCTGTAGAGCAGTGCAGGGTTGCTCTGTATTCCCTTAGAAATTGATAAACAGCTCTCTGCATGCTCTGGCCGTGGGCGATTCGAAACATTTTGTTAAGTGTTCTCATAAAGCGTTCCGCCTCACCATTCGTTCTGGGCCACACTGCAGAAATCTTGGGATGTCGGATCCCACAGTCAGCTAGAAACTGCGCAAAGCTCTGTCCTTGGAAAGGGGGGTCATTGTCCAAGCATATTCCCTGTGGGAATCCATGTGTTGCAAACACCTTTTCCATTGTCGGTACTATGTGATTGAATGAAGTGGACTCCACAAATTCCACCTCAGGATACCAGGACCATTGGGCGATGAGTACCAGGAAATGCAAATCTCGCCCTGTGGATCCAAAATCTATATGTTACAAAGGAATGTAGGAGCCCCTCTAGTGAGAACGAACATGAGTCGAATACCCTTTTCTAAGGAATTTCTTCCACTCAGGAGAGTCTACAACCATGTTTTAGCTCACTGCACCCTTCACAGAGGAGAAATATCCGTTTGTACATCAGTGTTTGTCCCACCCACAAGGGCAGTCCAGTACCGAAATGCTAGGCAAATCTCCTCTGAACAAGAGTACCATCAGCAACCCCAGACACATGTTTGGCCTAGTCGGGCATCATCAGTGTGGTGAAGCTCAGCCTCTCTAAGACACAGTGAGCAAGTGGTCTACATCTGAATTACCCTAGATTACTTAGGGTGAACCGACAAGTTTTACAAAGTTACAAAGGAGTGTGGGAGCCCTTCAAGTTTTACAAAGTTACAAAGTAGTGTGGGAGCACAAAATCTATATGGACTATGTCCCACGGAGCGGTCCCCCTGGACATGGACTCTGTACACAGCTCGCGTTGTACTGGGGCATCTGCCTGGCACCACACACAGTTGCGCACATATTCATCCACATAGTTCTCGAGGTTCGGGAACCACACCGACCTCAGGCGGGCCTTTGTCTTGGGGGACCCCTGGTGACCTTGGTGAGCAAGCTCAGCCACCTGTTGGACCAATGCTATCAGGTCCACCATTCGCTCCCGTCTCAGCAGCAATCCCTATTCTGTCAATGACAGCTCCTGTCTGATCTTCCCCAACTGCTCCAACTCCACACTGGCTTCTTGGACACGCCTGTTTAGACCCATCAGCACATCCTTCCAATCAACTTTGTGCAGCGCTTCCTTGAGAAGGCAGAAACACTCTTCTCTGCTTCGACAATGACTCTGCCATGATTGGCAACAATGGTTTGTGGTCTGTTATCACCATCACTGGCCTCCCCAAAATGAATAGCTGAAAATGCCAGCACCCCCACAGAATGGCCAGCGCTTCTGCTCAATATGCAAATAGTGTTGTTCCATCTCCGACTGGGCCCTGCTCGCAAATGCAACCAGTTTGATGTTACCCCTCGTATTGCATTGAGCCAGTACCACCCCCAATCCAAAAGGGCTGGCATCCACCACAATCTCTGAATCCAGGCTGGGGTCAAAGATGGCCATGGTATCTTCAGTCGTGAGCGCTTCCTTTATTTCCTCAAACGGTTTCTGCTCTAACAGGCTCCACTTCCACGCTGTCTCTTTTTTTGTCAAGTTCTGCAGTGGCTCTGATCACGTTGCCAAGTTCTGGATGAACCACCGGCATTACGTCACCATGCCGAGGAAGCTACGCCTCTGTGTGAAAGCGCCCAAATTCCCAGGGCCCACCGTGGGCACTGGAGCTGTGCACATCTGGGCAAAATGGTCAGGCTCCCCGCACCTTCCGCACATGCACCCCTTCGCGGGAGATCGTATCCGCACTTCAGACATGGTGACGGGAGTTCAGGCCCTTTTTCCTTCCGAGGGTTCACGTTCTTCCTGAACACTCTTGATCCTTGTTGGTGCCCTACCGTACACACCTCCTCAAGTTTTAGTGTGCAAATTGCTGCGTCCATCTTTGATGCCCTTGCCTCAGCGAGTTCATATGTACATCCAATTTCGAGGATACTTGCCAGAGTCAAACATGGTTTCTCAGCACCTGGCGCCTTATTTTACCAGAGCAGCACCACTGAATAAGTTGGTATTGGATCATGCTTTCCTCATTGTCCCAAGCAAAGGTCGACGCCAAATGTCTGAGGCGGCCATGTAAACTGTCCAGCGATTCATCATACTTTTGATTTGAAGCACACATCACAAACCTTTTATGGTCTAGATTTGCTAACAGCATGAAGTGTTCAGTCAGACAGTCTTTGGCCGCCTGATACGATTTGACTGGCCTTAGAGTCTTAAAAATCATATGTACTGCAGGGACGGCTCCATATATCGGGGTCGACATTCTGACCTCATCATTCACCTCCCCCATTGCCCTGAAGTACATTTCCAGGCTTTCAATCCATAGTCTCCACATTGGGCCCAGGCTGGCTGGCGCTCCTGATGTGTCAAATTCCGGCATTGGCGCTAAGGCGCCTTGTTGTCTCGTCCCTTGTGCTCCTCCACCAACCACTACAGCTGCTGGCACATTCCCCGCCACCACTGCTGGCACATTGCCCTGGTTCCCATCCATGACGATCCTCTACCTTCTCGGGGTGGATTGATTGTTCTTACCATTCTTACCAGGCGCACAGGCACTCCCACGTGACTGGAGGCCACAACCCAGTATCAACCCCACTGCTGCAGCAGTAGACAACTTCCTGGTACTGTTCCACTCTAGTGTGCCACTCATCTGTACTCTATTAGTATGTCACTCCTTTATGTTAATGCTTTCAGTGTGTAACAGGGTCCAGTAGCCCTTTTTCCCCTGGGGACACTTGGAAAACGATGTCCCCACCACTCGCTTGTATGTACACCAGTGCAACATGATTGATTGCCTCCACAGTCACCCCTAGACATGAAGTAGCACGATGCGTGCAGCCATTGTATAGAAAATGTATGATACGCCCAACTGGCATAAAAAAAAATTCCCCTGGAGACGCACAACCACTCTTTTACTAAGAACCGCAATCTTTGAGATGGTAGCCAGCTCCGGGCATGCCTTGCTATAACGTTGTTGCTCAGCAAGCAGAGTGAAAACCTGATCGCATCACCTTCATCGAGGTGCGTCAGGGATTAGATCCCTGCCCAAGAGCGTGAGGTCAGTTCAGGCTGCCATCCTCGTCGCCATTGTTGTGAAGCATGAGGCCCAGCTTGGAAGGTGTAGAACACCCCTCCCTACAGAGGACACAGACACAGGTGTTTCCCATCCAGGCTCTGCTCATGCCCTACTGTGCTTATGCGGATATGTCCCTTTTATTACACGGGCAGAGTTCCGTCATTCCGTAACGTGCGGTCACATGACATCATCACAGCTTGGTGTATACTTGCCAACCCTACCGATTTAGGCAGTAGATTACTGCTTTGTATGCAGTTCTACCCCTACCGATTTCCTCCACAGATCCTACAGCTATTTATAGTCTGTCAGGCTAAATGGCAGATTTATGGGGCTCTTACCAGGCCTGGCTGCCTGGTCCCAGGGCAGCCAGCTGAGTGAGCTGCAGCAGCAATCATATGCATTATTTTTTACTGTGGGGTTTGGGGGCCTAATTAGTTTAATAGATGAGGCCTGGCATGCTGTGACAGAAATTAGGTCATCAGGCAAGAGTGTGAAGCCACACAGTCTGTGTCTCAGCTACCAGCCTGAACTGTGCTCTTTCTGTGTTTAAAATGTGCTTTCCATCTGCTTATACATGACAGCGTAACAGACTGACTGCCATGTCTCAGTGATTCTTCTGAAAAGTTAGTCAGGTAATTTTGGTGTGAAACTTAAAGTGACTTATTTTTGATGTCGCTGAAGGTGGCTAGCGCTTCCCTGCTTGCATTTATTTGCAGGATCGTCTGGGAAATTATAATTCTATGGCAAGACAGGAGGCTCCTATTATGCATTATCAATCTTTACTCTGACACACAGCAGCAAAGAAGTAAAACTTTTGTATAAAACTTTTCAGATTTTTTTTTTAACACAACTTCAACAAACAATATATATAAATGTCCCATTCCAAAATGGAGGACAGTTCATGCCCTCAGGGTAACCAATGGGCATAGAGCCAGTTCCATAAATGTCCCTTCCTCAACTCCTCTTTCTTTGCTGCTGACTCACACAGCTAAGTCACTCCCCCTCTGTTCTTGCCTTGCTGTGCTTTGTTGGATATTTGAGTGTTACTTTTTGGTGTTACTTTGTTCTACTGATTTATTGCACTGCGAAACTTGTCATTTCTTATATTGCTTTAGCAAATTAAAAGCCGCGCTAGCGTTCGAACGCTGCCCTTAGGTCAAGTTGTTACAGTGTGGCGGCGCTCCGTGTGGAGCGTCCGCTTGTTAATGTTTTATGGGTTTCTGTCAAGTGAGGTAATTAATTAGATTTGTGAGCGTCGCCGACCTTTTCAACCCAGGCGGCGAAGCGTGCACTGTGTTTTCTCCCTCAGGAGAGGATTTGTTTGTGTTTTCAGCTGCCGGTCCTCGGGAGCTTTCGCTGGTGTCTGGGGCTGAGCTTGTGACGCATGCGGTTTGTTGAAAGAAGCTCAGCTTCTTGCCAACGCGCGTCGCATCAATTAAGATTTGCAAGTCTTGCTTCACACGTGTCGCGTGTGTTGGTTAATGAACGGTGCTCGCGTATAATTAAGGGGCACGCAAACTAGGCAGACTAGGCCGGTCTGTGGTTTGCCTTTACCCTGATCAGGTGCAGAATGTACATACATATAACACCTGAAGGAGTGGTTTATTTTATTTTATTTTAATTTGGCTTCTTTTAGTTTGGTGCTCTGTTTGCTCAGCCTGCTCGGCTGTCTCCACTCCTGTCGTCCTGCTAGGGTGTTGATTAATAAGCCTGCTCGGCTGTCACCGGTTTCTTTCACCCAGTTAGGGTGTATGTTGTACTTTTTTAGCCTGCTCGGCTACATTTGGGTACATTTGCACACAGCCTGCTCGGCTTGGTGTTTGGAAGTTTTTCACACTTCTGTGGTGACAAATTATGGATAAGACTGGTATGGGAAAGAATATGGTCCCAGCTTTAGCGGATGCTAGTACACAGGTGCGGCCTTCTAAGAAAACAGATAATGGGGTGGACCAGTCCAGTCATCAGCCCTCGGTGGCGCAGGCTATCCAGACCTCCCTGGATTCAGCCTTGTCTGGTCTTAATAATACGCTAGCCTCAGCTTTTGACAGACTAATTAACCGCATTGCTGATTTTCATCCCCCCCAGGGTGCTGGTCCCTCTGTCGAGCCCCAAGTACCAAGAAAGTGTACAATGAAAACAAAACATATGTCAGGACAACTCAGTCCTCGCCCAGTCACTTCCCCTGAGTCTTCCCCTTGCAGAGCCCAAAAGCGCAAGCGAGATGAGTCTCAACCCCTTTCCTCAACCCCTTGGCCATCATATGCGCAGTTCCCGGCACAGGTATCCCCTATACCTATTTCTTCCTCGGATTCTTCTGAGATTCTGATTCGCCCCCTAAGAGGCTTAAGAAGAAGGTGGCTCCTGTCCCTGCGCAGAAAGGTCCTGTGTTAGATATTAATGGGGTCCCCTTTTTTGATCCAGCCCTCATATTGCATCCCAGGTCGGCAGAGTGGCAGACCTCTCAAGAGATTGCCTCTTTCCTCGAATACTGGATCAGGCGTCTGCTGCCAAAGGGGGACAGGAGCAAGTTAAGATCTGAATGCCCTAGGCCAGTCCTACAGGACAAGGTGGCTTGTACTCCTGAGATTGATCAATCTATGGCAGTTTGCCTGACTCATAAGGGTAAAGACCCCAGAAAAGGGGTGGACAAGGCCTGGTGCAGCTGTCAGGATAAGCTGTTAGATGTTCTGGGTCCTGTGACACAGATATTTGAGATGGAGGAGGAGGCGGCGGCCTCCAATTCCCCTGTGGATGTTAATGTGTTAAGGGGTTGGATACAGAGAACTGTCTGCCTTCTCGGCAATGCCAATGCAGCAATATCCAAAGAAAGGCGCAAGTCTCTGCTAATGAGACTGGACTCAAAGCTGGCTGATATGTCTGAAAGGGAAGCTGGCCCTTCCACTCAGGGAAATTTGTTTGGAGAGAGTTTTCTCAAAGATCTTTCTGCGTATGTACATATGTTTACGGCTTTAGATAAAGCCCAAGCCAACATAAAGAAGGTTTTTACGTAAAAGGTTTTCCCCAGGGCCGGAAGAGGTAGAGCCCGCTCTTCCGGCCACTTCTCCCAGGGCCATTCCCGCCCCCATCAGTTTCCCTCACGAGGCGCACAGAATTCATCCTCTGCTAGAGGAGTGTACAACCAGTTCTTCCCTCAACAAAATGCGGGTTGGAGAGGACGTGGTGGCAGAGGTACCAGGAGGTCCAGAGGAGCATCAGGTATTTTCTCGAGTGTTAAAAGTTTTTTCCCACAAAGGTCTAGGGGCAGGCTGGCCAGGTTTCTCCCACATTGGAAATCCCTCACATCGGACCCCTGGGTGTTGCAGACAGTCCAAGGTTATTGCATAGAGTTTTATTCCTTTCCTTGCCAGTTATCAGTTCCCTACCCGTTGGTTCTAGACAAGGTAAAGCAGTCACTAATAGATGTGGAGGTCAAGGACCTCATCTCCAAGGGAGCGGTGGTATCGGCCTCTTACAGGGCATCTCAGTTTCTGAGTACCATTTTTCTAGTTCCGAAACCGGTCAGGGGTTTCGCCCAGTGATAAACTTAAAAGCCCTCAATTCCTTCGTAGTTTACCACCACTTCAAGATGGAAGGAATTCACCTTCTCAGGGACACCCTCCTTCCGGCAGACTGGATGGTCAAGCTGGACCTCAAGGATGCTTACTTAGTGGTTCCTGTGTTCCCTCCGCACCAGGAGTTTCTCCAGTTTCAGTGGGGGCGGGGGGGGCGGGTTTGGCAGTTTGCCTCCCTCCTGTTCGGCCTGTCCTCAGCCCCATGGTGCTTCACCAAGTTGATGAGGCCTGTGATGGTTATTCTCAGGTCCAAGGGGATCGGAATCATTATATATCTAGACGACATGCTGCTGTTAGCACAGAGCTCTCAAAATTTGCTCTCTCATCTGGAGTTTACAGTGACTCTTCTTCAGAGCCTGGGGGTTTGTGTTAAATGCCAAAAAGTCCATATTGAAGCCTACGCAATGTATCCAGTTTCTAGGCTTCGATATAGATTCAAAAGATTGCATCCTTCTCCTCCCAGACAGCAGGCTAGCCAAGATAAGGAAGGAGATCCGGGGTATCCGCAAGAAGGACAAAATCTACCTCAGGTTATTAGCCAGAATAGTGGGGATGTTGTCTGCATCCATCCAAGCTATTTTTCCAGCCCCTCTTCATTACAGAGCGTTGCAGTGTCTGAAGGCTCGACATCTGTGCAGATGTCTTTCTTACTCTCAGATGGTGGAGCTGTCCCCGGAGGCAAGGTTGGAGCTCCTTTGGTGGCTCAAACACATGGAGGCCTGGAATGGCAATGCAATTTTTGGTCCCTCCCCGGATGCAGTTCTGGAGTCCGATGCCAGCAGAGCAGGTTGGGGAGCCAGGATGGGTCAAGTCTCCACGGGGGAAAAGTGGTCCGAAGAGGAGAGGGAACTCCATATCAATTGTCTGGAATTGTTAGCGGGGTCTTTTGCAGTCCGCAGTTTCCTCAAGGATCAGGAGAATTGTTGTGTACTCCTACGCATGGACAATGTGTCAGCAGTGAGATATGTCAATCATCTGGGAGGAACCAGGTCCAAGGTCCTAGCGGATCTGGTGAAGCAATTTTGGCATTTTTGTCTGAACCGCAATATTGTTTTAAGGGCAGAGTACCTTCCGGAGATCAGCAACGAGGTAGCGGATTGGAGCTCCAGACACCTTCAGGACAATTGCGACTGGATGTTAGACAGGAGCCTCTTTGCCAGGATAGAATCCGTTTGGGGTCCGTTTACAGTAGGTCTGTTTGCCCAGAGGCTAAATTGTCAGGTGCCCAAGTTCTTCAGTTGGAGACCAGATCCTGGCACTAAAGCTACCGATGCGTTTCTTCAGGATTGGTCAGGTCAGAGGCTGTATGCCTTCCCTCCCTTTGCAATGATAGCCAGGGTATTGGTTCAAGTACGCAGACAAGAGGTCATGCTAGTGATACTAACCCCCTTTTGACCTTCCCAAATTTGGTTTCCGGCTCTCCTAGAGCTCTCAGTAGACATTCCTCGTCTTCTTCCCTGTCATTCTCAGTTACTAACGAACCCGGGAGGGTTTCCTCATGAGTTGGTCCTTCAAGGGCACCTCTCCTTATGGCGTGGAAGATTTCAGCACTTCCTGGTGCTTCCAAGGCCTTTCGCAGGACTCTATGTCAGTCATCAGAGACCCTCGGGCCCCCTCTACCAAGTTGGGATACTCTTCAGCGTGGAACCGCTGGACTAGCTGGTGTGTGGTTAGGCACCTCAATCTCATTTCTGCCCCTCCTGTAGAGGTAGTTAATTTCTTAGTAGATTTATTTAAAGAAGGCAAAGCTTACAGATCCATTAATGGCTTCAGTTCTGCTATCTCAGCAGGTCACCTGTTGGTAAAAGGGAAACCAGTAGGTAGACACTTTTTAGTGCATAGAGCCCTCAAGTCTATTTTTATTAAGATCCCTCCAAAGCCTAGGTATTCAGTTCTTTGGGATGTCAATTTAGTATTCGACCTCTTTGGAGCCAGGCCCCCTAATGAGGATCTGTCTTTGCAACAACTTTTTTCCAAGTTAGCAATGTTGTTGTGCCTGGTGTCTATTAAAAGAGTGTCAGATATCAGAGCTTTAGGTGTAGATAACAAGATGTTTACCCCTCAAGGAGTTACCTTTTTTGTTTCACGGAGAACAAAGTGTATGACTTCCTCGATATCTTATCCAGCCTTCCCTGAAAACATTAAACATTGTGTGTTATAGCATGTTTAAAATGTCTTGAGTTAAAAACTGAAAGTCTGCGACCTCCTAATACCTCTCAGCTGCTGATTTCCTATAGGAAACCCCATAAACCGGTATCCCCCTCCACTTTGGCCAGATGGATTAAATGGATTATGCGGGAGGCGGGAGTTGACACTTCCTCTTTTGGTCCCCATTCAGTTAGGGGTGCTATGGCCTCTAAAGCCACCATTTTGGGCGACAGCCTAGAACAGATCCTTAAAGCAGCTGATTGGTCGAGAGAGTCAACTTTCAAAACGTTTGATCATAAACGCATTGCTCACCTAGCTGTTAATGTTCTGCAAGGGCTTTGAACTTGCAGAATAGGAGCCTCCTGTCTTGCCATAGAATACCTAATCCCCCACACTAGCGTGAGATGGGGGTTTAGATTCTATTAAAGACAATTAGGCGAATATTATTACGCCCACCCACCCTTACTTGTGTTCTGGTTGTTTCAGATTTCGGGTGAGAGGTCCTGCTTTAAGAAGATCGGTTCAGGTTCAGTTAAACAAGTTCAAGTTCGCCTGTTTGCACTGAATCATCGCTCCTGGAGTTACGCGGAGGATTGCTGCAGTGAAATATCCAAGAAAGGACAGCATCAAAAAGAGGAGTTGTTGTTTGAGGAAGGGACATTTATGGAACTGGCTCTATGCCCATTGGTTACCCTGAGGGCATGACCTGTCCTCCATTTTGGAATGGGACATTTATATATATATTGTTTGTTGAAGTTGTGTTGAAAACATTTTCAGAAAAGTTTTATACAAAAGTTTTACTTCTTTGCTGCTGTGTGTCAGAGTAAAGATTGATAATGCATAATATTCGCCTCCTTGTCTTTAATAGAATCTAAACCCCCATCTCACGCTAGTGTGGGGGATTAGGTATCATTGCACATGTCAGCAACTATACATGATTTCAAAGATTGAGTGTGGCAAATAACTGAACTTTCACTGACAGTTTGTTCTGAGAGCTGTAATTCTGAGCGTGATACCAAGTCAGTAATTTGGTGTTAAATCTAAATTGCATTAAGAATACATTTCAAGAGAGCCGAGCGTGATGGCGGCCTCCTGAAGAGCTCTGTGCAGCTCCGCATACATCCTGCTGAATCTAAGCTTCTGTGGTGGACTTGTATAACCCAAACTTGCTGAAGATGCGTAGCCTCTGTCGGCGACTCCAACGAGCCGAATATTGACTTTCACAGTGCCCCCCCACGCCGCATTATCTGCTTGGGGGGTCTGCCCGGGGCCTGTTCGCACACGCGGTCCGGAGACCTCGTGCCCGTGATCCTGCTCGGTGGCGCTGAGTACAACTAGCTGCCCTGGGGGAGGACATCGCTCAGCTGGCGTGACCTCCGGGACTGCTGTCTGGAACCCGGCGGGCGGCAGAGCCGAGAGCAGCGGCTGGCCCAGGCGCCCCAAGAGATAAGGACGTGGTGGCGCCTGGAATCGGTGGCAGACCCCTTCTGTTGTGACCTGGGGAAGCCCCGTGGTGGCGTGCGGGCTCCCCAGGGTCTGAGTGGCAGCGCGCGCGGGCGGGTGCGCAAGAACGCACGCCGGAGACGTCTGTGTGTTCCGGTGCTCCGGCGCGAACTGCCCGGGCACCGCCTTTATTAACCCAGCGCGCATGCGCCGGCCTGGCGGGCCGCGCATGCGCACTTCGTGTACCACGTACACAACATCCCTCCTTTTCCCCCCAAACAACAAACACATTAAACAGGGGAGCCAACGTGGCTCAAATCAAACTGTACTTAACAGGGCTTGTTACTCATGCTGCTGAGTCCATGATGAAATCCTGGAATCTTTGCGGTGGGCGACGTCCTTCCCTGCGCGGGTACCTGGGCGAACCTCCCTCGGGGTCCTCTGGTCCCCCGGGGTCCTCTGGCGGTTCACCGCCTCCACGCGGCGCCTCTGCTGCTTGTCCTTGGTCCGGATTGGTTTCTTCTTCCGCCGCCACAGGTCCTATGCGCTTGAAGAAAGATACGTTTCTGGTTACGGTACCCCGCGCATTCGCAGCTGTGACCATTGACCCTTTGACATGAGTAACTCCCATTGGTTGGGTTTCGTAAGTCATCGAGAGTTTTCCCTCCGGCTTCCTGTTCCGGACTAGGACGGTGTCTCCTACCGATATCTCTCTTTCTCGCAGCCTCTGCCTTGTTGTTTCGTTCTCGTTTCTCGCTGCTCTTTCTGCTGTCACCCGTGCGCTATCAATCACGCCTGGGTGTCTGTCTCCCGCTTCGGGTATCAGCCCTCTGGGTATTCGCCTGAACAGCACCTCGGCGGGTGCGATTCCGGTGGATCGATGTGGGGTGGACCGGTATTCACGAAGAAAGTCAATTAGATTGTGTCGTAGGTCCTCCCCTCCATTGACAGAAATTCGAAAAATCTTGTTCAGTGTCCGCATGAATCGCTCAACCTCTCCATTGGCCCTTGGCCATAGCGGGGTTACCTTCCGGTGCTTTATGCCTCGTTCTTCGCAGTACCTAGCAAACCGCTGCCCTTGGAACGGTGCTCCGTTGTCTGAGCAGATCTCGAAGGGGAACCAATGGGTGGCGAAAATTTTGTCCATTGCCAGGATGGTGTGATCACTGGCGGTGGATTCCACGAGCTCCTCCTCCGGATACCTCGACCACTGTGACCACCAGGAAATATAGGCCCCTTCCGGTCGAGCCGAAGTCTGCGTGCACCGTTCCCCATGGTACGTCACTCCGCTCTATGGCCCGGATGGGTGGGCCCCTTTCCACAGGACTCGTGGCTTGGCAGGGAATGCAGGTCCTCACGAATTCGGCCACCCTGTGCTCCAGATCGGGGAACCAGACCTTCAGCCTGAGGCGTGCTTTCATCTTGGCGATGCCTTGGTGCCCAGTGTGGGCCAACTGGAGGACTCTCATGACCAACGACCTGGGTATCACGATCTGGTGCCCTCGCAGCAACAGACCATCCGTGGACACCGAGAGCTCGTGCCGAGCTTTCCACAGCAGTTGAAGGTCCCTTTGCACCTCCGGGTTCCTCCTGGCGTTGTTCAAAAGGACGTCCCGCCACTCTCCTGTGGCCACCGCCCTTTTCACCCTCAGGAACGCCTCGTCGGAGTTCGAGTCGTCCGCAATGTCCTGTCTTGATAAGGCCACGGGCAGGGCCGATTCAATGACGAGTTGTACGGCGTCCCCAGTGTCTGTCATCTCCGCGGGACTCTGGGTATCCCTCGTGCTTGGATGACGAGAGAGATAGTCGGCTGGGTTGTGTGTGCCTGGGCGGTATACTAGCTTGACGCCGTATTCCATGAGGGATAGCATCCATCTCTCGATGCGGGGTGGCGGCATGGAAGATGTTCCTGACAGAATAGGAATCAGGGGTTTATGGTCCGTTATCACGACGACAGGTTTGCCGAGGATGTAGATTCTGAAGTGTTTGCACCCCCACAGGATGGCGAGGGCTTCCCTTTCTATCTGGGAATATCTCCTCTCCGTGTCGGTGAGGGCTTTGCTGGCATATGCTATGGGCCTCATGGCCCCTAGTTCATCTGCCTGCATGAGGACTGCCCCCAGTCCCACCGGGCTGGCATCGACCACAATCTCCGATTCCCGGCTGGGATTGAAATAGGCCATTGTTTCCTGCTCTGACAGGGCTTCTTTGATGGCCTTGAAGGATCGTTGTTCATTCTCAGTCCACTGCCAGGCTACGTCGTTCCTGGTGAGTGCCCTCAGAGGTTCCGACAGAGAGGCTAAGTCCTTGATAAAACGGCTGCAGTAGTTGACCATCCCTAAGAAGCTCCGAACCTCTGCCGGTGATGTGGGTGGAGGTGCATCTCTAATGTCCTTCACTTTCCCAGGGTCCGGGGATATGCCCCCAGCATGGAAGGTGAAACCAAAGAATTCTAGTCGGTCTTTTAGGAATTCGCACTTTTCTTGGTGCAGGGTTAAACCCACCGCCTGTAGCCTCTCAAAAGTGTTCTCTAGCCGTTTCAGATGTTCAATTTCCGACCTGGCAAAGACTAAGATGTCGTCGGACATGTTTATGACTCCTTTCAGTCCGGACAGGGCTCCTCTGATGGCGTTTTGGAAAACCTCCGCTGCATACAATATTCCGAAATTTAGTCTCTTATACTGGTACAGCCCCTTGTGAGTAGTGAATGTTGTAATGTACCTCGACTCGGGGTGTAACTCTAGCTGGTGATACCCAGACCTGAGGTCCAGTTTAGAGAAGACTTTGGCCCCTTGGAGTTCTCCGACGATGTCGTCTAGAGTGGGTGTGAGGTGACGCTCCCTTTTGATGGCGGCATTTGGGAGTCTCATGTCCACGCAAATGCGTACTGCCCCCGGTTGCTTCGGCTTTGGGGCCACTACGATGGGCGAAACCCAAGGGGTGGGGCCTTCCACTCTTTCAATGATGTCCCGGTCGACCAGCTGCTGCAATTCCTCCTCCACTTGGGCTCTCAAGTGGAAAGGAATCCGGCGATGTTTGAGGGCCGTCGGCCTCACGGACTTGTCGATATGTAAGCATATGGGCTCTGCTTTCAGCTTTCCAATGCCCTTGAAGAGAGTTTCAAATCTGTGTAGCATGCTTTTCAGATCGGCATGGTATACTCCGAACGAGAAGTGGACGATGTCGAGTGCTTCTGATGCCGCACAGCTCAACAGGGAATGTGGGCTGACGCTGGTGACAAAGAACCTCGCTTTGATAGTGTTCTGTCCATGAGAGACCGGTGCTACAAACACCCCTTGGATGGGTAGAGGTGTTTCCCCTCCGAAGGCATATATTCGCGCCGTGGACGCTGACAGCTCCGGTGGGCCTGGCAGGGCTTCATAATGTTTGGTGGTCAGCACACAGACCGAAGCCCCAGTATCTATGAGAATGGGGGTGGGGACGTCATCGATGTTAACAGTGCATGTGCAATGCTGGAAATGAAGAAGATCTCTTCCTCCTCCTCCTCCTCTTCTGCGATGTCCAGGTCCTGCGGACCCTGATTGATCGATGAGATGCCTCTCACTCTGCGAGCGCCTCCACGTCCCACTCTCACCGGTCCTCTTCCTGCCGCTACAGGGGCGGCAGCCCGGCACATCCTTGCATAGTGCCCTGGTGTGCCACACCGGCCGCATGTCCTCGACTTAGCTGGGCATTCTCCTCCGTGGGGAAGGTCATATCCACAGTAGGAGCAGGATGAGGCGTTGCCTAGTGTGGGCGGGGCATCAGGCCTTTTCGGCGCCCATTTCGACCTTCCCGTTGCTGAACGTCCCACAGCAAATGCGTCTTCATCATTCTTCGGTCGCGTGGCAGCGTCCATCTTCGCACCTCTGGCTTCTGCCAGCTCATGTGCTCTTCCCAGGTCCAAAATTTGCTGGAGGGTCAGACCAGGTTCTCTCAGTACTTGCCTTGTAAGTTTGCCGGAGCTGCACCCCTGCAATAGCTGCTTGCGGACCATTTCTTCCTCATCGACCCATCTGCAAGTGGTCGCCAGGTGCCTCAGACGGGCACAGAATTTGTCTAGGGGTTCGTTGTCTAGTTGCCTTTCGGCGCCCATGACAAATCTATCAAAATCCACATTTGCCATGGGGAGAAAATGGTCTTTGAGTGCCTGTTTGACTGCGTCATACGTGACCACGGGGATGACGAGGAAATCGTAGATTTTGTGGACTTCCGCGCCTGCCGAGTAGATCATCGTCGCGATCTTGGTGTCATCATCATCCACCCCAGATGCCCTGAAGAACATATCTAGCCTCTTGACCCACAGCAGCCACTTCGGGCCCAGTTTGGAAGGGGGGCCGGTAGTATCGAATTCAGGCATGGCGGCCAGGGAGCTGCGAGATCTGCGCGGGATTGGGGCTACGGCACCTTCATCATCAGTCTCTTCGCCCATTTCCGCGTTACGTACTCACATTTGTCTATTCCTGGAATGATGGGCGTCTTGTCCCGGGCTTGTAGTGGAGCTGGGGTGTAGAAACCCACTTCTTTCTTCTTTAATGCCACAGCCCTGCGCCTGCAGGACTGTGGAAGTTCCAAAAATTAGGTTGTCTACTCCAAAACACAGCTGGCAGGTGGCGCACGAGCACCTTCTCGGGCCGCAACCACTGCAGCTGTGTGTGCGAGCGAAAACAAAATGGCCGCCGGCACTCCGCGGGTCCGTGATACGGAAGCGCTTTCCTCTCTCCGAGGCTGTCGGAGCAGGGAAGTGATCCGTACTTCCTCGTCGCCAGTGTTGTGACCTGGGGAAGCCCCGTGGTGGCGTGCGGGCTCCCCAGGGTCTGAGTGCCAGCGCGCGCGGGCGGGCGCGCAAGAACGCACGCCGGAGACGTCTGTGTGTTCCGGTGCTCCGGCGCGAACTGCCCGGGCACCGCCTTTATTAACCCAGCGCGCATGCGCCGGCCTGGCGGGCCGCGCATGCGCACTTCGTGTACCACGTACACAACACCTTCTCCCCAACCCGGCGTAGCGGGAGGACTGGAGGAAGACATACGCCGAACGCAGCAGGAGGAGCGGCGGCGGCTGCCTGCAGACATGACACACGTGGCCGAGAGGTAAGAGCGCCTTACAGAGCCCCGTCTACCCTCTCGGCCCGCGATCATCCGTGCAGCCGCCTGCCTCCTTCTACTAAGGGTGGGCCTCTCCGCGTGGGCGAAGCGGTCACCGGGCCCCCCTCCCCGCTGTACACAAAATAAGCAGCAAAACGCCGGCGAGCGGACGGTGGGGAGCCACTCACCCCCGCCCCCCACCCATTACTTATAACTGCAGCGGCCAGCAGGCCACACGACCTCTGACTTCTGGACCGGCACCAGGGGCAGAAAACCTGGGAGAAGGTGTCATCATCACAATCCAAACAGAGCAAGGAACCCCGCCATTGGTGTTGGCACTGCCCCCAAACCCAGATCAACTCAACAGCCGCGGCGCGACACCCTTCGGGTGTCCCACGCCGGTACAGCAGTATTGGGTGACACAATCAAGGGCCAGACCTGGGACCACAACCACATTCCACGAACTTAAGAGCTAGGACCCCCCCACTACCCTAACACCGAGGCCTCCACAAGGCTACGGCGCCACCTGCAGAAAGTAGATCAACAAAAGCGCAAGCCTACTTAACGCCCTCTATCCACCATCCTGTAGCACCAGGGGCTCAACTCACAGCACACCTCACATGAACTATACCGGTGCCAACCAGCGCACCCCCTGAACCCCAGAGATCCCCCGAGAGCAGACCAGCCACACCACCGTGCAACCCCCAAACCATTCCTTTCAAGATAACCACATTGAAAGAGCAAAATACGCCCAGTATCGCTGACCCTGCCAGGCCACCCCTGCTACTACAACCCGCAGTGAAGGACCTCACTCCAACAGGCAATATCCTGCGACACATCATGGGCAAGACTGACAAGTCCCAGCGTAAGCTGAATTTTGAGCCTGGCCCTCCTGTCAAACCGTCTAGATCAGAAAGCAGACCAGAGTCGCCTACACAAGAAGATACTCATGAGGAGGAACAAACCCAAGATTCAGATATTAGAGAAATCCTACTCGACCTCAAAGCAGGAATAGGCGGGCTAGGCAGTAAACTGGACTCACTGTCCTCAAAGGTCGATCAACTGCAGCATCGCCTGGACAAACACGCAGACAGGCTAGATGGCGTGGAACAATGGGTATCAAATCTGCACGATGGCGCTGTGTCCCTGGCCACAAGAGTGACAGACCTATCCCAGGGGCGAACCCGCGCCCAATTATAGCCAAACGTTTAAACTATAAAGACTGTGATTCAATATTCAAACTCGCCAGAGAGAGGGGCGACCTCCGCTATGACGGGGACAGCATCCAATTCTATCCAGACTTCTCGCCAGCTGTGCAGGCTCAAAGAAGGTCATATACGACCGTCAAACGTCGGCTGCAAGATAACCAGATTCTATACTCCATGCTCTTCCCCGCAAAACTGCGAATTCAACACAAGGGCAAGACTCAATTTTTCAACACGCCTGAAGAAGCAAACAACTACCTAGATAGTGCTGGTTGCATACCCGCCTCTAATAACCCGAGACCACAGCAGAGAGACCGAATGAGAAGAGAACCGCCATAGGCTGACATCCTAACACAGAAACAACTGGAACTGAGCCATACCACCATCACAGAACCACAATCCTGCAAACCAAAGGAGCCCTCCATCCCGGGAGGCTACAAGTGCCCCAAGCACAGCACTGTTAATGTTAAACTTTTTGTTCCTGTTCATAAGGGAGGGTTCAATGTGGGCCAATTGGAAGTTGCCCACACGAGGGAGGGAAAATAGTTCTGAGAAGTCACCATCTACAGCCCGCCTATCTTTCACCGTGGCCAGATCTCGGGCCCCCACCACACCACCCAGAGAATTAACAGCTCCCTACAAACCAGGGAGGTTCCATGGCTCTACACAGCCCACCGAATGGACACACTCCCACAGTTATCAACCACTCATCAGAACTGTTTAGGGTAGCTACCTGGAACATCCGGGGGGGCAGCAAACCAGCAAAAACCAGAAGAGTCCTAAAATACCTCAAGAGACACAAAATCGACACAGTCATGCTGCAGGTGACCCATCTCCTTCCCGACTCGGGACGCCACTGGGCTAGATCATGGGGCTACCACAGGTACTTTTCGTCATACTCATCGTACGCGAGAGGAGTTGCCATTCTGATCAACAAAAATGCAGGCTTCAGCCTAATAGAATCCAAGAAGGATACTGAGGGAAGAGCGCTATTGGTGAGAGGGAGCCTTGCAGGGAATGAGATCACCTTAGTAAATTTGTATGCCCCCAATACAGAGGGCCCAAACAACTTCAATTGGATCATGTCACACTTGGGAACAATCAACCTGGGCACAGTAATTTGGGGAGCGGATTTCAATACAACACTGGACCCTCAAATAGATAAGTCATACAACACAACTGCTCGCCGCTCCAAAGCCAGTCTTCAGATCAAAGAAATCTGCCAGGCATGTGACTTGATTGATGCATGGAGACAAACTAACCAGAACCTGAGAGACTACATGTTCCACTCCGCTGTTCACAACACCAGCTCACGTATTGATTAACTTATGGTCTCAGCACAGAGGCCATTCCAATGGGGACCCTGTCATATACTCCCCAGAACCCTCTCCGCCCACTCAATGGTGACACTTGAGTATACCCTACCTAACACTAAGCCAGCCACGAATCACTGGAGATTTAAAACAGGCGCCCTGTAGGAGACAGTGTTTGCGACCGAACTGCAACAAAATCACATCCTTCCTAGAAGTAAACCAAAATTCCGTCGAATCCGCAGGCACACTGTGGGAAACGTTGAAATGCTATGTACAAGGCGTATGGATGGCAAAAGAGAATGGCATTCTGAAATTGATTAGACGCGAACTAGCAATCAGAGAAGAGCGACTAAAGGAGCTTGAAAGCAAGCGCACCACGTCCAATGATCCGCAACACCAAACTGTCTTAAAAGAAGAGTTGGAAAAATGTAATGAATCAGCTACGCGAGAACTAAAATTCCTCGGCCGCAGACACCAAGTCCGGCTATATGGTGAGGGCCAAAACCATGCGCCCTGCTAGCATGCCTGATAGTGCTTGACAGAACACCCACTCGAGTAGAGCGGATCCGCGATTCACAGGGAACCCCGGTGTACACTGAAGAGGACATTGTAAAGGTGTTTCACACATTTTACCAGAATCTATATAGTTCCAAGCATAGCCTACATCCCGATGCGCTGCAAACCTACTTAAATGACGTAGAACTCTACTGGGTAATCTGTGAACTCAGGGAACCACTAAACTTACCCTTATCGGTAGAAGAGATCATCTCAGCCATCAAACACCTCCCAAACACTAAAGCCCCAGGCCCAGATGGCCTTACAGGCAAATTCTACAAAGCCTTTGCAACCACCATAGCCACACTCCTATTATGTGTCTATCAAGAGGCCTTAGAACGCGGAACACTCCCATCGACGATGCGCGAGGCCAATGTCATCCTCTTACATAAGATAGGTAAACCCCCAGAGGACTGTGCCTCCTATAGGCCGATCTCTCTGATCAACCTGGACAATAAAATACTGGCCAAAATTCTAACAACGCAACTGCTCCCCCTCATGCCAGTACTGGTGCTAGGCGATCAGGCAGGGTTCATTCCAGGTCGCAGCACAACGTACGGTATTAGAAGGCTGTTCTGTGTCATAGAGGCACTAGACCCATCACCACAAGCAATAGCTGTCCTACTCGATGCAGAAAAAGCATTCGACTCTGTCGAATAGCCTTTCATGTTTGCAGTTTTGAAACGGATGGGGCTGGGGAATTTCTTTATTAAACTAGTTTCGCTGCTTTATAACGACCCTCGCTCCTTCATCACCCTGGGTAATACAAAATCTGCTAGCATAAAAGACAAGGCTATCCCCTGTCAGCACTGATCTTTGCCCTAATAATGGAACCCCTAGCCTCGCAACTGCGTGCCCAACAACTCCACAGAGGCATTACCTTCGGACCCCACAAATTAGTCATCTCACTCTACGCTGACGATGTAGTCCTATTTGTACGAGACCCCGAAACCAATCTTAACCCAATAATGAATGAAGTGATTAAATTCAGTAACGTCTCCGATCTCAAGACCAGTCACTCCAAATCAGTGATTTTCCCTCTAACACGACAGACCACCAAATTCGCGGATGACCACAGGTTCAAGTGGGAGGACTCCCAGGTTCGCTACCTGGGTATCCTCATGTCCCTTAACCATAGTGATATATACAATGACAACTACGGGCCGACGCTGAAAATCACTTCAAGAACGCATACAGAGATGTAAAACACTCCCACTAACACTCTGGGGTAGAGCCTCCTTGATTAAAATGACTATCCTCCCAAGGCTTCTATACCTATTTACAAATATACCGCTGCTTCTTCCACAGGCCTTCTTTAAAAAAGTTAAGAGCCTTATTCTAGAGCTACTATGGGCGGGGAAACCGGCAAGAGTAGCTTACACAACCTTAATACTACCAACGTCTCACGGTCGCCTCGCACTCCCCGATGTGGAGAGAAACTTCTTTTTTTAAAATTTTTTATTTTTTATTTTTTTTATTGGCATAAAATGCCTTTAAAAAGAGAAAGGAGATGAATGTTTCACTACAATTAGTTCATTCTTCTCTCCTTGAGTGTTCGGGTATCTCTCGTCTGATGGCACCTTAGCATCATGAGTTTGTAAGTCGCTTTCGATCCTTCGCCTTTGCTTCACTCTCACAATTTTGTCCTTGTTTTAGGTGTTATATCAGTAGTTTTTTCAACAGGCTCAAAAAGCGAATTAACGCATAATGCAGGTGTTTTTCCCGACTGTCGAACAGAGCTTGCCACCAATCGTCCGCACTTGGCGTTTGAAATTTCATTAATTGGGGCCCTAATGTCAATGTTCGCTCCAGGTGTAGGCTTTTGCATTCGAGTGTTAAATGTTTTAGAGTTTCTTCCTTCTTGTTGCAGAATCTGCAGGCTGCATTGGGTTCTTCTATTTTGCGTTGCTCTCTAGTCCACTCTCTTGTTTTAAATGCATTTAATCTGAAGTGTAGAAACAAAGCTCTGCTGCCGTTGTCTGGGGACAGTTCGATATAAGGCTGTAGGGTGTTTAGATTTCTTGCTTCGCTCGGCACCTCCTTCATTAAGTTGTTGGCTGATCTTAAGTTCCCAGTCACGATCCAATCTAATCGCCAGACCTTAGTTTTTGCAGCATTCGGATTGTCGTGTAGGATTTTTAGGTTGATGTCATAAAAAGCCATAATTTCCTCGCAGCGTTTATACCACATTGATAGCAGACAGTTGGGATTTCCTTTGCTGGGATTTTGTAGTATTTCGAATTGTAGGGCCACTTTCTTCATGGTTATCTTTCTAAAGAGGCTCAGCAGATTCCAACTGACTTGTGCATTAATTGATGTTAGGTTTAGCTCGTATCTGATGCAAGCAGTTGATGTACCCTTTGGTAGTTGCAGAACTCTTACCCAGAAGATGTTTTCTAAGGTAGACCAGACATCCGCGGAGCATCCGAGGGCATTTTCAGCACCAAAAATCAGGGCCGGCACTACCTTTTGGGAGTAAAAGTTCCTTACCGGTTTTATTGAAAATGTACCGTATTTCTTGTGTAAGACGCTAGCTTGGCATGCAAATTGCCGACATTTGGATTTGGCTATCTGTTCCCATTGACTGTCGTTCAGGCTCGAATTAATTTGCATGCCTAGGTATCTTGTGTTTGTTGTGTTGTTTAGCCACTCTTTTCCCAAATGCCATTTAGGTTTTTTGTGCTTTGTTGTTTTCAAGTTTTGCAATGTTAACACCTCACACTTTTTTTAATTGATTTGTAAGCCATTAGCTCTCACGTAGAGGTCTACTGCGTCAATCTTTCGCTGTAGGCCTATGGGTGTTACGTCTAGCAATATTAGGTCGTCGGCATAAAGCATCCAGCTTAACGGGGCTCCGTGTATTTTTGGAGAGAAGGAGCGCACGCTGTCAATTGCATCTCCAATGTCCGATAAGAATAGGTTGAATATTATAGCAGCCAGTGGGCAACCCTGTTTGACCCCGCTATAGGTGTTTATCGCTTTGGACAGGGTGCCCTTTTGGTCCAGACAGATTTTGATGCTTGTGCCAGTGTGTAGCTCTTTGATGGCCGCTATCAGATCTTTTGGACATTCCCACTTCTTCATTTTCTCCCATAGTAGTTCTCTATCTATACTGTCGAAGGCATGTGAGAAGTCTATCAGTGCGAGATGCACTTGGGTTCTTGTTCTTATTGCTTCCATTTTAAGGAGGTTGATTAAGAGAAGATTCAGGGAGCAGCCTACACCCTTGACAAAGCCGGTCTGACGTGGGTCCAGATGTTTTGAGTCAGCTGCCCATTTTACAAGTTGTTGTTGTAAGAGAGTCGCGTACACTTTGCCTAACACATCTAGCAGCGCAATGGGTCGATAATTTGTTGGATCAGATCGATTCCCTTTCTTGAAGATAGGAATGATTATTGCGCATTTCCATGAGTCCGGACTCTTGCAGTTAGCTGCTATTCTTTTGAACATCATGTGACATAGCTCTGCCCACAGCTCTGGGTTTTCTTTGATTGTGTGGTTTGTTAGACCATCCGGGCCTGGGGCTCTGGAGGAGCTAGCTCTTTTTATTATCTCCTCAATGTCGTTTTTGTCGAATTCCAGCTTCCATTTTTCTAAAGTAGGTGGTGGTGTCTCTGCTACAGTTGTTCTTTTGCTATATAGCTTCGAGAAGTGTTGTATCCATTCAGCTTCAGGAATTGCATTTGTAAGTAATGCCATTGTGGGGCTCCTGCGTTGTTTATTATCTTCCAGAAAGCAGAGGAGTTTTTGTTTTGCAGTTTTTGCATTATTAGTTCTGAATCGTTCTGCATCATAACTGCTTTGTGTGATCGTAACCAATTTTTGTACTTTTGTTTACAGTTTCTTTTTGCAGTTAAGTAGCTTTTGAAGTTCGTTTTCGATAGATTTCTTATTTGCGCTCTTAGTTCTCTCTTTCTTTTTCTCAACTCTAGATCAAATTTGTGTCTAGCAACAAAGCCACGGGCTTTGGATCCTTGATGTTTTTCTTTGTAGTCGTCTAAGAGATGGATGTATTCAGTCTCCTTTTGATCGTCTACGTATGTGGTTAGTATGTTTTTGACCTCTGTTTTCTTTAGTTTCAGTCTCACCCTGTTGGATTCGATCATTACCGGGAATGTCCAAGTTGTGGGTTTGAGTCCATAATCTCTGGTACATGTCAGGATGACTAAGTCATGATCACTATTGGTCATAGGGAGCACCGTGAGGGATGTTGCATGTTGATGTATTTTCTCGCTGACGTAAAAGTAGTCAAGCGTCGATCATTGGGTGCCTCTGGACCAGGTAGGTTGGGCTGGTATGTCTCCTGCTAAGTTTCCGTTCATTAGCATGAGATTTCTTAACTCCATCTCTGTCGCCCATTGACTGGCGAGTTGTGTTTTGTTGGGATTTTTTGGATTCGATTCGTTGTTAACTGTTAGGCAATTCATATTCAAGTCTCCACAGATCACAATATCAGCACCAACGTCTGTTTCGAGCCAATCATCTATTATAGTTGTAACTTGATCTATATATCCATTACCACTTTTAGTCTTGTGGTTCCAGTAAAGGTTCAAGATATGGATTTTCTTATTTTCTTCGTAATTATGAGCAATTGTCGTTGCCTGAATATATGGAGTCACGTTTTCAGTGTTGAGGATTTGATATCCAGATCTCTTTTTGATCATAGTGATAAGGCCTGCCATGGGCCTACCCATCAGTTGTTTGATGGCTGGATTAAAGGCGATCTCGTATTCTCCAGCAATGGGGCAGTTATCCAGCCACGTTTCTTGGAGGCACACGACATCCAGCTCTGGGAAGCAACTCTCTTGGAATAGGTGCACAAATCCTCTGGTGTTCCAGGATCCGAACTTAGTTGTTAGGGGCGAGTTTTCTAGTTGGCGTTAGCTTTGAGTTGTTTTATTCAGGGCCTTTGCGAGCCACCCCCAATTGTCCGTTGAATCATATTCGTTGTTTTCTAGTTCCCCTATGCCATTTTTCTTGTTGAGAGCTTTGGTGCCAGCGACTGTGATTTGGATTTGTTCCACCGAGTCGTTTTGGACGTGTTCCACTTTTCTCAGGCCGCAGACATTATTGGTGCACTGATTTCTGTATGTTGGCCAGCCTCTTGCATTTTCTCAGGACTCTTCACTTTGTTACTTTTCTTCCAAAAGGATAAGACTGGCTGTAGTTCTGTAATTTTATTGAAATGACTTTTGTGGGTATCTTCGTCGGTTAGTTCCAGAATGTCAAATCCGAGCGACAACAGCTCAGGTATAGCATCCAAGATACTGTTGGTTATAATTTTTGATTTCAGATGTAGTATAACGAGGTCGTTTTGACCTTCTCGTGGAAATTCCACTGTTTTGATGTCATACGATTGTATCGTTCTCAGACGCGGGACACAGTGGAGTAGTCGTAGAACATTGTTGCGATTCATGATCACGTCGTCTTGACTTTCTAGTCTTTCAATCTTTATTTTGTAGGTGGGTATGGGTGCTTTGATGCCTAATTGTTCAATTTGGTGGGGTATAATTCTTTTATAATCGCCAGGCACTTGTTTTGTTGCGGGAGCTTTGGTTGCCGAGGGTCCTTTTCCATAGCACTTGTTTGGTGCAAACTTTCGAATGTCGTCATAAGTCTCCCGATTTTCGTTCTTGCGGTCTGATTCTATCAGGCTTTTGAGATTTTTTGTCTTTTGACAGTCTCTATCCTCGTTTTTCTTGAGCAGCCTTTCCCGTCTTTCTGTCAGAGTGAGGAAGATAGGACTGGCCTTCACCGGTGAGGCTTTTTCAATGTTTACATTCTTGGGGGTCATTGTACAGGTTCCTTGTAACGTAGAAACTTGTGAAGGCAACAATGTAGGTGTTGATATTTGTTCAGAGATCCTATTTGCTGTGTCTCGTAAAAGGTCGTTTGAACTAGAAGGTGACCCAATTGAAGTCTTAGGATCGATTGGCTCCAATTCGTCAGTGTCCTCGTACGTTGACATATTTATCAACTCGTTCAATAGGTCAGCTTCCTTGTCAGAATCCTCGCTTTTTTGATTTGCGTGCTCGCTTATTGCCTCCTTTTCTGTGATCTTTTTATTCGGGGTTAGATCCACAGATTTTATGTTCTGGTTTACAGTTACATTTACTGTTTTTATGTTGCGTAAGAACTTTCTGGAGTTGTTTCCGCGTCGTGTGTTCTTGGTGCGTTGATTTTTTGTTTTTTTAATTTGAGGTTCCTTTCTAGTTTGGTTTGGATGTGTCCTCGTGGTCTGATTAATATTTTGCTTAAAGATCGCGAAGATTCCTTTATTTCTTTCAGTTTCAGTGTCGAGGTGCCCAGAGGGGCAATCTTGTAGTCTGGCACATTTCTCGATGTTAGTTGAGGTAGTCGGTGTTTGTGGATCGAGGGAGGCTGGATTTAGTATCGATCTTGTTTTATCTAGGATTGTTTGAAAGCAAGGCTTGTTTAGTTGAGCCTGTGGATGCGTGTTAGATGGAATAGCTTTTGATGCGTTATCATGTACTTCAGGGTTACTTGTCTCCACCGATCTTGTATCGTCGTGTAAACAAGTCTGCTGTGTGGTGTCATCTTTGGTTAGATCTATTGGTAGAGGCAGGGGGCTAGTCGCCCCTTGGCTTTCGATTATTGTGCTCTCGAATTGTTGCAATGGAGAAGTTTGTTTATTCAAGTTGGGCTCCAGGTTGGTGCACGCCTGTAGACTTGTTTAGTTGTTCGTACATGTCAGCTCTTGAGAATCCGGACGGATGCTAAAGTGTTCATCATTGACAGACTGCGTTGGAGTTTTCCTTGTTTTTAAGAGGTTGAGTGCTTCTTTAGCGATTTCTGCCAGTACCTTTTTTTCCGATCCGTTGGATTTCCTTTGGTCCAGGAGAGTATTCAATTGAGCCTCAATTCTTTTGTTGGAGTCTCGTTGCGCTTGATTTGTTAATGTGGTTTCCATGTCCAGACCTACCAGTTTTGAGTTGATCATTGCAACTAGTGTGGACAGGTCTCTGAGGTTCCCATCTACTTGCTCATACAGTTTTAAAAACGGAGCTATAGATATTGCAAGAGAGGACATTACAAGCGGTTGTATTTCTTTCATAATGCAGCTGACTATATCAGAAGAAGACTCCGCATGTTTTTTTAGTGGGAGTTGAGCTATTCGAGGACTATGGCAACTTGGTTTGTTGAGCTGAGACTCTGAGTAAGAAGAGTCAGACGAAGATGACAGGAGAGGGGTGGGTGATTGTGCCATTTCTGAGAGGCCTCCGTGTCTAGATGGTGGAGTTGATGGTCTCATTAAGTTTTGTGTAGAGATCTTGGTACCTTTTCTCTGTGAACATGGAAGGGTCGGAGATAGGCTGTGATCAATGCGCCTGCGTTTCCCATAGGCGTTTTTCCATTGTGTTACGGGCGGAGCTCCCAAGGTCTCCTTCATTACATCTACAATGTCTTCAATGGCCTCGGAGACGCTGGGCTCTTTGTTCAAAGTGACCAGTTTGTCTTTTGCTGTGGCGCTTCGTGCTTTATTTATTAGAGTGATGTCGTTTAGTATCTTGTTAACGACCTCCAGTGAGTTCCTCCTGTTGGATCCCGTAGCGATTGGCTCATTGATGCGAAGGGTCTCGATTATGTCATGATGTGCTTGGTGGAAGACCTCATCGTCTTTTGAGGCACCGACCCAGTCGTCCGTATGTCCCGTTTTTTGTGTTGGGTAAAGATGTTCTTCTCCGTTTGTTAGTGAGCTCCTCGGGGTGGATGTGGAGGAATCATGTCTATTGATATGTGAGCTTTCCTTTGACGTTCCCATCTCAGTAGCCTGTGATAGAATGCTACATTCATCGTGGGTCGTGCCCTGGCTCCTGTCGCTTTGTAGAGTTGAATTGCAAGGAGAACCATTCGTGCCTGGCTCGGCGTCACGGATATCGTTGTTCGATGGGACGCTTGAGGGGTCATTTTCTGGGACTCCTTTTGTGTTAGAGGGACCGAGACCTGTCACAGCTGGGCAACTTGCTATCCGATTGTGGCCCGCGTTCTGCAAACTTATGGTGTGTCGCTGTTTATTGATCCTAACATTAGGAGTTTTTGGTAGTTCTTCTCTTGTTTGTGTTTGATCTAGGTCTTTATCTAGATCTTGTCTATTTTCAGGCTCAGATGCTGATGATAGACGGCTTGTCTCCCCCGTGTAATCACCGTCGCAGTCTGACTTGCGTTCGGGTTTGCGATTGATCGGCTGCGGCCGTAGGGATTTACTTGAGGTGGCCAGCGAGTTCCATCTTCGTAACTGTGATCTTGTGTGTGGGTGTGTCAGGTTTTCCACATGTGGGCGACCAGCAGACGACATTTTGGACGATGCTGCTGAGTCCACGTTAAGTTTTCCAATATGGCCTTGTGTATCAGCCATTCTCTTTTTGATAAGAGTACCCTAGACTTTGCAGATGTATAGTTAGGTCAGCTCAGTTTGGAAGTGTTCTCTGAGCTGTGGGGGATTAGGGATCTAAGGTGTCTGGCCTCCTGCAACTCTCGGCAACACCCCACCCAGATGGTGAAATGTTTAAATCCAACGTTGTATGCTATTGCTTGGCGTTCGTTACTAAATAGAGTAGAGTGTTCGCTAAGGGTGCGGGGTTTGCTCACCTGGTTTGTCCAATATGGTGTACAGCCGATCTCCGAGCTCAACTCTGGATACAGTTACCCAGATGTTGTTTATCCGTCAATCTAGCGTTTGACCTGTGCGCCTCCAGCGCCAAACAGCCGCACAACAGCCAGCGGCCTTTTCTCCTTCGGGCTTAACGCCGCAAGGGTGTGCTGGGCTCTGTTTTCTGTGCCTGGGTAGGTCAGGTGATCAGTCACGTGACGGCACAGCGCTCCGCCTCCTCCTGGAAGCGAGTGAGCAGGCGAGTTGGAAATACGAAATGCGCGAGTTCTTAGAACTCCCAGCGCACGTTGAAAAAAGACAGCAGCAGCAAGAAAGAAAGTGTCCTCTCCTCACACCAATTCCTGAGCCACTGGTACACCACACACTTTATTCGCCTGCATCTACAGATAGAACGAGCCCCAGCCTCCCCTAACCTACTACGAGCAGTTATCATTGGTCACCTGCCAATACCCCAAAACATAATGAACACAGTCATCTGCACCTATGCAATCTGGAAAAAATGTGCACGAAAATATAATGTACAAATCAGATTCTCTCCTTTGCTACCAATCAAGTTCATCCCAGGTATCCCCCTAACAGCCGAGAAGGTGTTCCACAAGTGGCTCGACAAAATGAATGTCCAATCCCTTGGTGACCTTTTCCCCACGGGTACATTCATAACTCCCCAGACAGCTAGAGAAAGGGGAGGCGACTCATCGCCTGACATAGTCATGTACTTCAGGCTACGCTACACCCTAAAGGCACTGTTCCCATCATTCCCTCAACAACCCAAGACATGGGACTTCTTACATAACACGATCCAGGCGCAAGGAGAAGGAAGGTTAACTTCACTAATATACAAATCCCTACTAACAGATACAGTGACTATAGACACTGGAACGAAAGAGCGCTGGGAAAAAGCCATCTGAACCATGATTCCAGAAGAAGACTGGACTCACATCCTGCGGCGAACACAGAAAGTGGCGATTAATACGGGCTTTAAGCAAATCCAGCTCAACTTTATACACCAAACCTACTTCACCCCGGCCAGGAAACATAGACAACAGCGGGAGTCACCAGCACAGTGCGAGCGGTGTAACGCCCAGACAGCCGACTTCTTCCACCTCGCCTGGGACTGTCCCGCGGTCGCTCAATTTTGGTCCCAAGTCATACAAACAGTAGCAGCAATAATAGGCGAAGAGCTGGAGCCACTTCCCCTGGTGGCCCTCCTCAGTTTGACCAAATACCTGCACCCCTCAATAAGGAAACTGGCAGCTCTTCACTTGGTCCTGGCATGCAAGAGGATTGCCATGTCATGGGGCCGCGGGCCGGTCCCCTCTCTGGCAGCCTGGAAAAAAGACATCCTGTACTGCCAGGACCTAGATACCGAATTTCTCCAAACACTCCCACTACACGCGCGCCCACCAGATATATGGGGCCCCTATGTGGCTTACCTATTTACGACTACAGCAGACTCAGACCCCGAGGAGCAAACTGCATGAAGCACTGAATAGATTATAGACTATCCTAAAGAGCGGCCATCCACGAACTGCCAAAAAAGGGAGCTTGTTACTACAAAACACTTATGCATAATGGGGACACGGGTGGGCTAGATGGAAGAGGGGATGGGCTGTGAGGCGCTGGGGTTACTGTTGCACCCAAGTGGTGCATGTTTGTTTGATGTTATGTATAAACCCAAAAAATAAAGTAGAAAATAAATAAAAAAGAATACATTTCAAATTGGACATGCAAAGTAGTCTGCACAATAGCAGAATCCTAAAGCCCACCAAAGCTAGAAATACATATAAGTGTAGCCACTGCCCATTTATTTAATCTTAGCTCGCTACTTCATTTACACCTTCGGACATAAAAAAATATACAGAAACAGCTCTAGAATTACTTTCTCTAAACCCTTGCAGGCCATTGTGCATTCCTGTTCGGATTATAAATGTTGGACTGTAAGCACCAGAATGCAACATGATAGGATTCTGAAAGCTAGGAATTCATTATCATTTTAAACCGGACATTGGACAACTTGAGATCGCCTTAAACAGTCATATAGGTCGTATTAAGTTTAAGCAGCGTTAACAGCATGATCCATTCCAGTCTATAGGTGTTTATCAAGCCCTGGTTTTTCTTTGCATTGCGTGCGGGACCTTTAATCTGAGGTGTATAACTGGAAAAGCAAAACTACAAGTCCCAGAATCCAAATAAAAACAAGACTGGATAAGCACCTACAGAGTTGAATGGGTCATGTTGGCAACTATATTAAACACACAGCCATTCCCCAGAAAAGCGGCTGTGATAAACCCATCTGCTTGTAAGTTATGATATGACAAATTGTGCATCTTATTTTTATATATAACATGCAGAACATTATTTGCACAACAAACAATACTCATTACCACATATGCATGTGTGCATTGAGAGGGAATAGACACTTGCAAATGGCGTTTGCTGCAGCTGTTAATTAAACTGCTGCCCATTACCGGAAAGTTAATGAAGAAATACATAATTGTTACTGGTATGTTTTAAGATCAATATACTTGTTAGTGTGGTAGAAGCTGGGCAGTGATCAGAGGTCATTCATAAGTACTTTTACATGGCTATAATGTCGTACATTGGCGCAGCCAGTCTGAATATGTTTTCTAATTGTGAAATGGCATTTTCACTGGCAAAAACAACATGATGAGTGTTCTTATGTGGGGATTGTGGTATATAGTGGTGCAGTCAGAATGGGCATGTATGTGTAAAACCAGCATGAAAATGTTGTTTGTACTAGAATATACTGTGGGAAAACCATCATGAAAATGCTCCTGTGTGCTGTTGGTGACTTGCATCTGTTGGATTTTTTATGAGTTACCCTCCAAAACTCAATGCAAACTGCGTGGCACAGTTTTTCAGAAAGTGTGATGTAAAATAGACCATTTTAACCCATTATAAAACATGTACTCTCCCCTGAACTCCCCTTTCCCTGGAACGACTCCCTTGCTACGCTCGAATGCCCCTGCATATTTGTGGGAAACATTAAAATGCCTCAAGTTTTTAAAAATCATCAGCTGCTACTGCTCATCTATCAATCTGACCCAAGTGGAGCTGTTTGGCTGTCCCCTATTCCTCATTGCTTCTCTGGGCTCTCTTCGGTCATGTCTTTCCTGGATTTTGTTGCCAGCTCGTAGTCGGCGAGATGAAGCCCCTGTGTGCTGTACGAGGCGAAACTGTGAAGCATTTCTATTAAGTAATAATAACTTTTTATTACATTTCTACTTGGACTTTTTTGGACTTTGCTCTCTTTAAGCGTCTTTAAGGGGCTCCTTACGGTTGCTACAAGCAAATTCAAGTACGCTCAACCTGTTTCTTTTCTTTCTCGTTGTAGCGCCCCTTTTCTCCATCGGCCGCCTACCCCCTGGCTCCTCTCCCCTCCTCTGACGTTCTGCAATTTCAGCGGGCTCACGCACCCGCGCGCACGCACCCAAGTGGACGGCAAGTGGAGCTGTTTGGCTGTTGGGTGTGCGGCGGGTGCATGGAGTCCTGCTCCTTGATGCATGAGGGATCCAATACTAGTTTTTTTACTGGCTGTCCCGCTCTCGCTTTGTGGAGGCGTTAGGTAGGAATGACACAGGTACATAAATATTGCCGCTTGTTTTCCCTTACTCCCAATGGGGCACAAACAGATTGCATTTTGTTTCTGAATGCACTCAGAGATAACAAAATCCTTGATTGTCTCTGTTTAAATCATTCTCCATTACGAAGTGTTCTCCTGAAGTTTGTTTGCTACACCAACTGTATTGGGGGGCCGGAGGTTGGGCGGACGGTTAGTGGTTATTACCCAAGCTCTTTACTGTGGATACAGTAGATAAAGATATCTGTGCTGACTTGACGTGAACATTCTGAAACACGTACTTTTTGCTCATGGCACCAGAAACTACGGGATCTTGGTGTTAGGATATCATATTTTTTACACATAATTTTGTAACATCTAGTACGGGAATTGGTTGTCAGGTTGTTGCATCTTAGTTTCGTACTAGAGCAAAGGCTGTGCATATTCGTTTTTTGCCACTTTCCCATTAGTGCGATCCGTATTTGACCTCACTATAGTGGATTACTTTCTTAAATATTAGAGGTCGTTAGATCAGTTATCAATATTGTAATCAAACCAGTTGTTGCTATGTCAAGACGACGCAACAGCATTGAATATGTATACACTCGGGCTATTTCTACAGGACCAGCCACGAGGAGTTCAACAATACAGGGGCCGAGGCTGTATGATGATATACTGTCCGCCCCATTGATTTTTACTCCAGTAAAAAACACGCTGCGGATGGCAATGAATATGCCTCTGCCTCCCTCGCCGCCAGAACCTAGTGACTCTCTTATTAGATGCTGAGGCAATGGCACATTCCTCGATGTTGTCAAAGGGAGGTTACGTGCAAGCTCAGCAGGAGGAAGCGTCCAGCTCCTGCATGTTTGGATCTTTACCCAAAAAGGACATATCCGTTCTGCCGGAGATGTCCTTTCTGGACACACCACCTGATTTCTTTTCAGCAGATGCTGAATTGCAGGATCTATCTCAACATCTACATGATATATCCAACTCCCTGCAATCTCAGCAGTCGGGCAAGATATTCGGGGGGATTCTTTCTTTAATCTTACAAGAATTAAAAGTTCATTCTACTGGCTTTATGGAACTACGAATACTTATGGAGAGACCACATTCTCAATCTAAAATTGGCTTAGAAGCACTAGATCTCCTGCCCACAAAAATTGTTACTAGGATGTTGGCCATGGGAATGCCTATAACCAGGTGTACGGATGGAAATCTAGATCCTAAAGTATTTTTCTACCTTCTCCAAATATTCCATCACAGAATTTAATTGTTCTGGAGCCTTTTGCTAAAAATAAACTTGGCTGAGAAAAAGGGGGTTACCGCTCAAAAAAATTAAAATACCCAAAAAAGTAAGAAAAATAGGAAAACTGGGAATCCCTTTCTTTATGTTACGCCACTTACCTGGAGACCGGGGTTCTCCGCACCTGCTCGCTCCCCTCCCTCTTGGCTTTCGCTTGCGGGGATCCACCATGGGGAGAGCATCTAGGGTTCCCGTTAGGTGTCCTCTGCGCATGCGCGGGAGACCACAGTCTCGGTTCCGCGCATGCGCAGTAGATTGGGTCCTCACCCCGGCGAGAGCCTGCGCTTCAAGCCTCGCTTTGGATGTGCCGGCACCCGGCAACGAGACGGTTTGCGTTTCAAGCCTCTCGGGTGCCGGCCATCCCATAAAGAGAGCTTCGATCAGGGGCAGGTCGCGTCTCAACGTGTTTTTTCCTGATCGTGTTCAACGCTCGTTCGTTTTTTCACCAGTTCCAGTCCAGTTTCTTCTGCCCGCTCCTGCTCTGAAATCCTGCCTTGTTCCTCGCCCTATCTGTGGCCCTTGGTCCTTCCCTTCCTATTGTGCTAGCTTGGAGGTCCTTTTGGGTCCTGGGGTTACCTTTCCTGGGGTGTCTCTCCCGGGTTCCCGTTTTCTGCCCTTTCTCCATTCAGTTCCTGGGTTTGGTTTCCACCCTCCTGCCTGTGCTGCCACCCGGCCCCTTTTGGGACTTTGAGACTACCTGCTGCTGCACCAGTCTGGACCACATCCTGCCTGTCATTCTCATTTCATCGGTGGTTTTAGGGTTCCTGGCTCAACCTTCTACTTCAGCCTCCCTGTACTCGCTCAGCAGCCATACCCAGCATCTTCTCAACGTTCCTCTGATCAGAGTCCTTGGGACCCCATCTTCGGATAGAACTTCGGACTCTACAGTTAAAGGACATTCAACATCAGCCTCTCCTGTCAGTGCTTGCACTGTCCTGACGCCACGCAAATCAGGAGAGAGCGTCCCGTGGCGTTGGGAGTCGGTCCATCTTCCACCCTGTATCAACCTTGGGTGGTGGAGAGGCCGGTACCCCGCGTCATTTACTCATCTGAAAACAATCGTCAGTCTGGCTGCCACGTCAAGATCCTCATCCAAGTCTACAGGTACGCTACACTCTCGTGATTCTCACCTTAACACTTTACAATCAAAGGAACAAACTTCCCAAACATACTTGGAGAAATTTTGTTAGAGAGGAAAAGGAGCTACTCTCTACTGCTAATGTAGAAGTATTGGTCTATCTTGACACGGAACTGAAACATATTCCGTGGAGGAAACCATGTTTTTTGAATTTTCCAAGTATTCTACTTTATCCACTATTTGATTGAGGTATGCAACCAGCTACGAATAGGGAAAGGTCTCTTTCACGATTTCATGATATTCCCTCTCTGGCAAATTTGAGCTTGCCGACATTAAAAGGGTGGATTTTATTCATCCCCAGTGCTTTGATCATGCGAGAATAGTCTTCCACTCTAAGCTGGTATTTCAAAACGTGCTACTGGAATTGGATCAGTTTAACAAGAGGGGATTTCACATACTGATCTTTGGTGATGGCTTGCAACAGCAAGAAGGATTTTGCCAAAATGATTTCTCCCGATTGACATATTCGGGGGGGCAGAACCAAAAAAAAGAGCTAGAGTCTCCCGGAACAGGAAACAAGCTGGAGATGGCTAGCTTTGAGCTTACGAGACTCGATCTCCCAGCTCCAATCCTTAAAACAACAAATGTAGATCCGGGTAATACATTATCTATACTCTCTTGGAACTCGCGTGGTAATTTGCACCTTTTTCCTCTTCTGAATTATGTTCTAAATTAATAACTAAAAGCATTCTGTGTATACAAGAAACTTGGATGATGTCCCCTGCGCAGTTGGATGACTTTGAGTGCCATCACCTTCTTGCCTCCAAGGGCCAGCTAGTAATATTCAATTGTCTTATTTAATGATCTGGAATATATATTGGTCGCCAGGCTCTAATCTTTATGAGTTGATTACAAAAATGGAAGAAATCATGGAGAATTGTGTATACAAATTCCCAGGGCTTCAAATTTTACTGATGGGAGATCTGAACCCTAACATGAAGCTCTTGATGGAGAGTGATGGGGGACCATCAGCAGCGCTGACAAATGTGATGGGAGAGAATCTTGGGAATACAGAATTTCAGCCATTGGGTCTGTTATACAAAACATGTGATGCAATGTGCTGGAATATGTTGCTTAAAATCAGTTCATCAAATGTTGAGAGAGAGTGAACCATATATAACCTGGTCACTTGTACATAAGTCTTCCGCAATTGACTATATCCTTGTTTCAGAGTAAATTTTCAATCTGGTAGAGAATTTCGAAGTGCAACCTACGATGCTGAGTGATCATAGGATGTTTGAACTGAACCTGTTCATCGCTAGAGGGCAAGTTGTGTCTGATCTGATGTCTAATGAACGGGTCATGAACCTGGGTATTAACAGGATTATTTGGCATCAGGCTAATGTACAATCTTGCAATGATCTATTTTGTAAAAATCATGCTGAATCAACTTATGAAGAAAAGAAAGTAAGGTTCATGATCATTTTGATCCATATGTAAAAACCCTCATAGAAAAGTTCTGTAAAGTTAATAGGTAAAAAACACATAAAGAAAAGGCATACTCATAAATATGACTTTATTGTGTGGGCTAGCAAAACTTTTCTACGTAGTTCTCTAAGGAAACTTAGATTATTAAAAATTCTGGAAATTTCTAGGAGAGAGGGGGCCAAATATCTGAAACAAATCTACAAAAACTGGATAAAAAACTATAAATGTATGATGCTTCAAGCCGATAATGAGGAAATGTTGTGCTCACTGAAAGACAACTCAGTGAGACAATTTTGGCACCTCATAAACAGGACTTCTAAATCTGATGTACAATGCAACCTTAATCCTATTGACGAACAGGTATGGACTGGTCATTTTAAGAACCTTTATGCAAGCAGAGAACCGCCATATCGACCATCTTATCCTCTGGTAGCAGTCCAGTGGAAATGCAAATTTTCTATCGCTAAAATCAGGAAGAGGATTGTTCTGGCCAGCTCCTCTAGAGCTGCTGGGCCTAACTGCTTATCGAATCCCCTTTTGAAGGGAAATCCTGACACCTGGTCAAAAGCCCTATTTTTCCTTTTCCAAGATATAAATCGAACAAAGATAATTCCACGCTCGTGGAACATGTGTTACATCATCCCAATTTATAAGAAGGAGGATAGATCCTTACCGCTAAATTACCATCCTATTGCTCTTTTAGACTCGGATTCCAAAATGTTTGCAAGTCTTCTCCTCCAACAAATTGAAAAGTGGTCATCTGAAAACAAGATTCTTTCGCCATCTCAATTCTGCTTTAGGAAAGAAATAGGCATCATGGCAGGGGGTCTTTTGATCTTTTTATTACAAGAAATGGGTTGGAAAATAGGGGCAATACCGGTGTATTTATCAAGTATGGATCTATTCTTAGCTTTTGATTTAGTGAATCGAGCTACATTATGGAGGAAACTCGATCTATTTGGCTTACGACAAGACCCTCTGGCCATCCTGATACACCTGCATGAAGGCTCTATGATTCAAATTTGCCTAAATAATGAAGGTCTTTTATCCATGCCAATCAAAACGTCCAATGGATTAAGACAAGGTTGTATTATTGCCCCGACATTGTATAATCTGTATACATCAGCCATAGGTCCATTTCTATTGAATGCTTCCTTCATTCAACCTAAGCTGGAAGGCAATAAAATGTGTTGGTGCTCCTATGCGGATGATTTTTATTGTTTGATAGGACTCCTGTGGGGCACCAGCATTTGTTAACAGCCTTTGCAATCTACATGACGCGTAATGGTCTAGCTGTAAACGCACAAAAATCTCATATTTTGTGCTTTGGTGGAAAGAGAAAGCATCCACAAAAAAGCTGGTTTCTGAATAAGAATAAATTGGGAATCAAAAATTCGATGATATATCTAGGTTTCTTTGTGAAGACTAATTCAAATGATGCTCAAGTATTAAATCATTACTTGACGAAAGTCAAAGTATTCACCACCCAAATGTGTATAGTGGATCGTAAATTTTCCTATCTTCCTTACTTAAGATTTTACAAACAAAAAATTATTCCTAAAATTTTATATGGTAGTGAAACTTTGCTCATAAATGGCAAATTGGACTTGAACATATTGGAGGCGAGTCTTCTTAGAGAAACAATTCTCTGTCTCCCAAAATGTGTTCCACCAGTAGCCTTACGATACGAATTTGGTTTACAATCACTTGTAGAATGGAAATGCTTACTGTTATTTCGAAATCTTATAAACCAAAATGAAAATAACCTGTACAATGAACTGTCCGGTATGCTTAAACAAGGCACATCTAAATCGGTAACTCTAATTAAACTAACAGAAATTTGCAAGAATTTATTGAGTTGTGTCAGAGCATCTGTGAGTACCCTTATATCTAATCCTAAAAAAGTGAAACAACTACTTCAAAATAACGATTGGGCAAATACAACTCACAAATTGTCTCAGTATAGATTGTACTCACATATGGTGTCTTACTACAAATATATGGGATCTCCTGAACCTTACCTAATCTCCTTTCCAAATAGAGGATGGAGAAGTATGTATTTGAGATTCCGATTTAATGTGCTGCTTACCGGAGAAATCATTGCACTAAGAGCGAAATCTTTGGCAGCACCAATTTTGTGTAGACACTGTAAGGATCCTGAAATCAAAGAGACACTAAGACACTTGATGATTGAGTGTCCGGCTTTGAGCATGAATAGACTGCATTCTTTCGCTTGCTTTGTCCTTGATGTATCAAATGTGGACTTGGACCTCCTGTGGAAATGGAAATGTATGTTATTTGACAAAAAAAATCCTTTGCAATTAGCGGTTGTAAGATTTTTAAAGTCAGAGTGTAGTCTTGTTTAGTTCTCAGCATATGTTATTGAGCTAGAGAAAAGGAATCATAGCATTGTTTTTATGAATTTGTTGTTAATAGGCTCGCTTATTCTATTATGATTTTTAGTATTTGTATGTTAATTGTCTGTTGTAGATTTGGAAATATTTAGCTTGTCTTTTAAATAAAATGGCACAGTATAATGATGTCTAATTTTACATGTGAAATTTATTATTATCTCATCTCTTTTGTATAATTTTGTATACAAATAAAAAAATATTAATCTGATTTATTATGATAGCTTAGAGTTGCTAGGATAGATAGATAACGCCATACAATCATTTACTGTAGTCTGTTGAGGAGTATATGTCAGGTGATGTTATTTCCTGTGATGTCATCAGGTTAGAAGTCATGTGATAACATTTTCGTTTACCTCAACTAATTACTATTTTTGAAACTTCAAGAATCCTACAGCTTTTTGGTCCCATAAGGTTGGCAGGTGGGTGTGTAAACTGATTGCACGCCAAATGCGTGTGTTAAGAGGTAGGGATCTCATACATGACAACATTCTGAAGCACCTGGGAGGGAGATGTTGTCATGGAAAGCAGGAGAAATTAATTATCCTGTAGGCTTGCATTGGGTTTAGAATTATTTTAAGCGGGAGAAAGGGAAAAATAGCAATACTTTTTTATTGAAAAATATTGGGTCTCCAGGCAAAATCGGAAGGGTTGTCACGTATGGGCTCTTAATTTCTGAGAAAGCTATCCAGTCCTACTTTTTATCGGAACTCTAGGATGTGTAGTTCTGTATTTAATAGAGGACAAACCTACAAGTCTCTTAATTCCGAGGAAAAACGCGACTGGAAATGGAATGGCTAGTTCACACAACATGCAACTGGGGAAATTGACTGCTTTGCCTTAAAGTGTGCTGTTTATAACCAATCTGCAATGTTCATGGGAGGATGCATCTTCAAAAATATAAGCTCTATCATGTAACAACATAACAAAATATTCTATACAAACACCACAGCTATTGGCTTTGGCAATGCAGGTTTACAATTCGTTCGGTGAATAGGAGAAGCCCGGGACTTCTCATTTGCACGCATGAATGCGTAGGGCAGATCTCCAATCCAATGACAGAGAGAGGCAGGAAGTAAGGCGCGCGGAGAATTGTGGGAACCGCAGCTGGCTACCCGGAAGTTACTGAGCAACCAAGTGTTATAGGAAGAGTTAGCCCGCGCCGGTAAATGTATAGATCAGCTTTACGTGATACATTTGCGATTACTCGTGATCTCTTTTGTCCGAGATGACTAGTATTATAGCGTTATGTATAGCAGTTTTATGTACGGGTGCTGTATGGTTTTGGCATAGCTCTCAACCATTTATGTCGCAAAGGCGGGTGAAAACACCCGATTTTATTTTTGGCGGGTGAGAGGCCCATTGAAACGAATGGGCGTGAAGGTGGCTTGGCGGGTGAGTCAGTTGTTTACAAGGCGGGTGACACCCGCCAAAGGCGTGTGGGTTGAGAGCTATGGTTTTGGATTAGCAACCAAAGGCGTGTGGGTTGAGAGCTATGGTTTTGGATTAGCAATCATGTAAACTCTTACTGACTTCCCTTTGTGAGTACCGGGGCAAACGTCCTAATTATGACTACATAGCATACAAAATCGGCTACACAGTACCCAGTAATGCCAAAAGAGTTACAGCAGCAGGGTGATGCCAGGTTGGCTAGCCCTTTTATGTAAATAGGGCCAATTTTTCGTCACTCTTTGCATATTTGGAAAACATAAGATAGCACGATATGGATGGTTTGTCCACCCTTGCGTTCAGTTTGTTATTTAGCGTTCCTGTAACATATGTGTACCGCTATTGTCCTTTGATAAATATAGGACTACATCTGCCAGAATACAAAGTGATGCACGCTTTAGACAGAGACAAAACTCAACGAACAGTTTACACTGGACAACAAACCTGCCTACATTTGAAAATCGAAACCCCTGAGGTTTGCATCATGTGAGGCCTCCCCCATATCTGTTTGAGATTCCACCCACATGTTAAAAAAAAAAATCCAAACACTGGCCGATCTATACCTTATGGGTGAGGGTAATGAGCACTATCTGCACTCCTCTCTTACAAACGTTCCCAAAATGGCTTATTCATTTTTTATTTTTTTTTTCAGCGAAATATATCATCATATACCCATCTACACATAATAGAAAAACACACTGCAAACTTGTCATATTAAAATTACAAAACAAAAGTTCATTATAAAGTGAGCCAGTAACTGGGAGTGAATCGGTGCAATAAAAAGTAGTACTGTGGAAATGCTTCCGAGGGATCTTTGCCTGTGAATCATATGCTGCGTTCCTACTGCATACCCAAAATAATCTTCCAGTCAGATTAAACTGAATGGTAATTTCCCACAAGGCCACCCACCCCTTGCACAAACATTTACCAGCCCTTTTGAAGTTTAATATAGTTTGATTTTGAATGCGAGACATTTTCCGCTGTTGTTCATACTTTAATATATCATTGTTTCAGTACCCCTATCTTAACTGGGAGGAGGGCGGATTGCAAGACCTGCACATTATGAGTTTTTTTTTAAAGGTTATCTGTACCATATGCCACGATCTGTTTAAACAATCTTTTTTGTTCATCCCACAACGCAATGCAGGATTGCTTCCTTTAAATCGGTTGCACAAGACAATTTAGGGTAAATCTGGTGCTTGGTAAAGGAAATCATTATCAAAAATGCTCAGCAGGGATGTATTGCATGCCTCGCATCACTTCCTTTTAAAAATCTGCATGCTTTCACATGTGCTGCTTTTTTATGTTGGCCTTTCGCCACACAGGGCTGCTGTGAGCTCTTGTGGTGGTACTTTTTTAAACAGTGAGGTAAAGTAACTAGAACAATAGTGGATTACCGTCGTCATGCGAGGAAGGGCGCAGCTTCACAGGTGTAAAAGCAACCTTTGATGCTGGCGCTAATCACCTTACAATTGCCCTTAATTTGTGGGTCGCACCCCTATTTCACCGCCATGTACTGCTGGGCTAGTAGTACATAAATGAGAACTGGCTCCACTCGCCCGTGTTACTCACAAATGAAGGGAAATTGGGCCTCATTGCAAGTTTGGTGGTATTTCGGTGGTAAATCCACCAACTGGATTTACTGTTACTGCCACTTGGCACGGCTGAATTACAAGTGGCAGTAGGCTTTGTTAGCCCCCATTAATTGGAGTCTACAGGACGCCATGGGGATTTTGGCTTAATTACTGCCAACAGTAATTCTTCTGATTTTCAGCAGTAGAGGGGTGGCTTTACCTCCTTGCTGGAAGTGAATCCGCTATTTGACGCCTAACTTTTAGTACGGCGGTGCAGTAATGCGGCGGTAACGAGTTACCGCTATGTTACCGACATAATTGTAATGAGGCTGATTGTAAGGTGATTGAAGCCAGCACAGTGCTGGCAGTGATTACTTTGAAATCCCAGAGATTTCATGCTCTTGCCTGGAGACCCTTAAGAGCGTTAAAACCCACAGTGTAAGCAGGTTTGCTGGACAATGGTCAACTTGAGATCTCGGTTACTTTTCCTACTATTTGAATGGGTTAATGACGCACTGTAAAAAAGTGTATGTGATAGCCACTGTTTTAAGTCATTACTTGATACCAACATGTAGGTTGCTGTTTTGCATAATACGTAAATAGTTCAACAGAACAAATATAAAACAAGCAGGCAGCATGTTAATCCAATAGACACCTTTGAACAGCATATTAATTTTTTCCCCAAATAAATATTTCGTTTTTGTTAAGTAAATATTGTCAGGAATCGTAAACAGTGTTTTTTCTTTTCACATACTCTAGATGATTTACCTGGTGTAATCCCCTACCAGGAATCCCCCTCTGGGCTTTGTAGATCACCTGGTGTCCTCTCCTGCCAGGTATCTTTCCCCCAAAGGCTCACTGCCTGATGCACTTCTTTCTCCAGGCCTTCTTATATCTCTTCTCTTTATCTTTCAGTCTGTTTCTCTTTAAGTGTAACACCGTTATACTTTATTTGTTCCGGGTATTACTTGTTCCAACTCCCCCCTTATAGTCCTCTCATATATGGAGACCTGTTCAAGCTTTGTTAACTTCAGTATTTGTGGTCATTGGCTTGTGGCAATACTTGTCCCAATTTTCCCCATATTGATATCTCATATATGAAGAGTTGTACAGATCTTGCCTTTCAATTGCTTCATTAATGTTCACTTGCTTTTGACAAAATTTACTCCAGCTTTCCCCATGTCGACGTTTCATATATGGAGAATTGTGTAAACACTGTCTTTCTATATCATTTGGTTGATATTCCGAAATAGTTCCCAATTGTTTGTATGCCGGTGGGTTCATCCTGGGGCTCCCAATGCTACTGAGCAGACTCGCCAGTGTTTGCTGGCTACGGCAAAGTCTGTGCTTCAGGAAAGCATCTCCGGATCTGCAGACCCTCCTGTGGTTCTCCCGCTGGCTTCTCTGGCATCCGCCTGTGGAACCGCGTCTCTCCACAGTGTCCGTGTCCCTGACAGTCACTCCACTGCTGCCGGCTCCTCAGCTTCACCTGCAGCAACTGCTGTGTTTCTCTCACCTTAGCGGTAGGAAGCACATGCCTTCTTCCACACAGTCAACTCTTGAGTGCCTGTCTCGGGTTCTGCTTACTGCTTCGCCCGCGCTGCTTCTCTCGTTTCCACCTTCTCTTGCACCGCCACCATCATATTAAACTTGCAAAAGCACACCATTTTTAAATGTCTCCCACAGCTGATTTCCATTACAAAAAGTATTCTGCACATTTAGCTTGGTGTTTCTTCTGCTCCACATTAGCTCCTTTTTCCTCTTCCTCGTCCCAGTACTGGAGAGTTTATGGGAGTTGAAGTCCATAGGAGTTTGGGACTTTTTTTAAAACTGCATTGCTTGGAATACTTTTTTTTGTTTTAACTCTTTATTAACATTTTTATAATAATTCACTCACTACTCCCTACTGACCCCCTCCACCTCTCCCAATATCCACCCCCACATACCTCAATAGCCTTAATCAAACAATACAACCATTTCCCAACTCCACCCCAGCCCTCTCAACCCCCCCTCTAACCCCCAAATGTCCTGTCCGGCTACTCCGCTCTCCACTGGTCACAGCACACAGAGTTCCAATGTCTATTGTTCCTTGAAGGTCGGGCGGGTTCCCCTCCAGGACGCCCCCCTCGCGCCACCTCCTCATATTCTCTCCCATACAGATATTCCTTCAAGGTGGTCTTAAGTCATTGTCTCTTGACAGATCATTCAATAGTTGGGACCAGTGAATTCGTCACCTCCTCCCTTTCCCCCTCCCAATCAGCATTCTGCAACACCGTTAATTCCGCCAGACCCCATCTCCGCACATCTTTCCGCCACAGGTTGATTGCTGGGCCTTGCAGAGATTTCCACTCTATGGCCATTCGGCGCTTAGCCAGTATGAGCAGAAACCGGCCCATTCTATTGCATATCCCATTCAGCTTCCCCCCTGGCAACTTCCCCCACAGGCAGATCTCTGGGCTCCGCTCTAAGCTGGTCCCCAGCACCCCATTCACTCCCATAAGAACCTCATCCCAATATTCCGCTATTATCGCACATTCCCATACCATATGCCAGAACCCTGCCCGTTCCACCCCACATCTAGTACATCCGTCCGAGAGATCCCCATTCATTGCCCGAAGTGCCAGTGGAGTGATATATACCCTATGCAGAATGTTGAATTGGATCAGCTGAAAGCGGGCATTCCTCGACGTCTTCCGCACCAATTGCTTTGAATACTTGTTTGAATCCAAACTATTAGAAATAGGAGGTGTTCAGTGAGCATTATGTGTAATGGTATTTTGTTTGGGACCCTTACTTAAGATTAAACTATCAGAGACAAAGGATGTTAAATGTGAGTCATGTATAGCTGAGGTGTGAATGTTATTCTGCCTAGAGTGTTTTGCGGAAAGGGTTCTATAGGTCTTACAATGGGAGGGAATTGTAAAGTGACAACATGCCATTAGGAATGTATGGATCATAGGGTCTTCCTCATTAATAAAAAAAGAATACTGCGTCCCTGCCGATGGGGTCACCACATCTCCCTGACAGCCATCTTCTCCCATATGATCCTCCCTCATAATACCACCCCCTGGGTCAGGATCAGGTAGCGGCTGCTTTCGCCTGGCCACATGGGAGGAGATTTTAGGCTGGGGTTTAGTGATTACTCCACAGGATTCATTGCATTATCCACACATCATTTGCAACGCCCCAGTATCTGTAAGGTACTACTCAAATATATTGGTGCTTATCTCATTGACCATGTCATCAATTTGACGGCTATGCGTTTGGTCCTACCGTTGTCGTGGAGACTACCTCCTGTGTTCCATGTGTCCTTACCAAAGCAGTGTAGCTCCGAAATGCGTTTTACAGTGAAACCTGCTCCCATACAGATATATGGTTCTGACGAATACGAGGTACACACTACACTACTCTATGATCAGCTCTGGAGGGGTCAGTTGTTCTCTTACATGGATTGGAAAAGGTATGGACCAGAAGACTGCACTTGGGAGCCTGCATCCAATGTACATGCACCGCAGTTCGTGGCACTATTCCATCAACGCCTCGGACAGAGGTCGCCCAGAGGCTGACCCATGCATGGGGCGGCGGGGTACTGTTGTAAGGCCATGCCAATGCCATTTGTTTTGACGTTGTCAAACTCTCTGGTGGCTCAGAGCGGGATGGGACTACAAGGCCCATCATGTCTGGGGGCGGCTGCACCACAGTGTACGATGTCCACGTCATGTAACGTGACCGTCATGTGACTTTAGGGATGCTGAGGAACGTTATGGGGAGATGCCAAGCCTGTATGAAGTGTCAGAGCCTACAGGACTATGCTCTGCAACCGTGAGTTACTGTGCCTAGGTTCTGTGTTTGCCCTTTGTCTTTTTCCTGTATTTTCTTCACTATTGTGCCCTCTCTCTACTCAATGTGACTGGTCCTTCTCAAGCTTTGTGATACTTCTCTATTCTTCTGTCTCTGCTGTGTACCAGACTCTTGGCCTGACTTTGACCTGCTTATTTGGATACTCCTTTGTACTTTCGTCCCTGTTGTGTGCCAGACTATTAGCCTCCCTACGACCTGGTTTCTGGATATTCCTCAGTGGTTTGCTGTGTTTTAGATTTTTTTTTTCTGGATTATTCTTTTTCTGTATTTGTTTTCTCCTTGGAGTATATAATTTTGGAACTTTACTTTCCAGTTCAGTCCCTTAGTCTGTGTGCTGGCGTCTGGTCCTATCACCTCCTGTCTTTTTTTTGCATCTCGTTCTGGATTCTGACCTATGGTCTCAGTGCTCGGGGAGGATTCCTAACTCCAACTGGGTTCTTTGACGTAAGCTGCTTTGCTCTAGGTGTGTTTAAGTTGATATGCTTATTGTTAGTACTCAAAGGTTACTGGACTCTAAATATTTCTCTTTATTTCCACAACCTGGGGGCCATCGTCTTTGGTGTTAGTTTCCCTCTGCTTTTTGGCTTACCTGGGGAAGCTGGTGTGTTCTGCAAGGCTTTGTAGGTGTCACGAGGGTCGGGATAGGGCAATCCTCTCAGACGCCTCGAATCTATCTGACACTTGGGAAGGTGACTTGGACAGGAACAGGTGTTTCTGATGTGGGAGGAGCAGACATTTTGCAAACTCTCGAGAATGTCCAGCTTTGTGCCAGAAAGGCTTGATATGCAACATGAAGGGGTTCTTTGCGGTGGTATGCAGGAACAAAAGAAGAGTAAACATGGTATACAAAGACGATGAGTGAAGAAGGCGAGAGGGTGATGGTAGTGCATAATCACAGGGATTTGGAGTGCCCAAATTGTGGTTGAGAATTGGAGGATGATTTTCAACAGTTGTTCCCCCTCCATGATCGTAACGGCAAGTAACTGGAGAGAACTTCAAGGAATAGGATTGTGAACGAAGCTACATGCATCAGCCATAAACAATCCAGGTGGATTTGAAGTAACTAGGATTGAGATGTTAGGATGGTTCAAATCAGTAGTGCAAGTAAAGAACAGAATAGCAGAAGCAAAAATGTATGTAGCAAGAAAAGGATGGCGTGACCAAGCTGCGCTAAACGTAAGATTGGACTCGTGTATGAAGGAACCGGTGTTCAATATACAGATCCGGGAGAGATGAGAACAAGAAACGTTTCCAGAAATATTCTCTCTGGGATTAGGGCGGTTGAAAGGTTATGCTCATAAAATCATTTTTTAGCCAGGGGTGCAGCAGATTATGCACAAGTAAAGACCAGTACCATTTGCTTTGAGAGAAAAAGTAGAAGCAGCGCTGGACAGGCTAGAGAAGGAAGGAGTTATAGAGAAGATAGCGGAATGGGTCTGCCCAATAGTGGTTGGAACAAAAAAGAATGGGAAGCTAAGAATCAGTGTGGTTCTGAGAGATGTAGATGAGAACATTTTGGTGGACAGGCGCCCTCTACCCATCATCTCGGGTTTACTGATTTGTCTGCAAGGTGCAGATTTGTTTTCAACATTGGACCTGTCTGCAGCATATCACTAGATTGTACTCACGGCGGATTGCAAAGATACCCCGATGGGAATGTTTTGTTACGGCAGGATGCCATTCAGATTGGCATCCGTGGCTGTGGTTTTCCAAAGGATGATTCATTTGTGGAACTGTAGTGTATCAAGATGATGTGCTGGCATATGGTAAAGGGCATTGTGAGCTTGATAATAGGTGGTCATGGGTATAAACCTAAGCGTGATGTTATGGAAGCGATAAAGAGGAATCCAGTACCCACAAGTAAAGATGGCGTGAAGTCCTTCATAAGCAGGTTACTGAAGAAGCAAGCTACATTTGCATGGAGTGATGAGTGTGATAAGGCAATGTGTCAGATGAAGGAAGGAATAGGTTTAGTACCTAACTTGGGACGGTTTGTTGTGGGGAAGATGGTTAAGTTGTCGGTAGATGTCAGTGGGAAAGGCTTGGAAGCAGTTCTCTCACAACAGTTAGAGAGAGGAGAGGCATATGCCATGTCTCCAGAGAAATCACAGGAAAAGCCTGGGAGAAAGAGTTGTTGGCTTGTGTGTGGGGAGTAAGCCATTTTTGTAAGTATGTTTGGGGTGCACTGTTTACCACCTGTACGCACCACAAACCTTCAGTATAATTGATGACAGTGAGGTGCATGAACAGGGCATCTCCACGCCTGTCGAGGTTGAGTTTTAATTTGCCAGAGTACGATTGCAAAATTGAATATGTGCCTGGGGTAAGAAACAAGGTGGCAGATTCTCTCAAGATTGCCGGTCCAAAATAATGAACAAGGGAGTCATGAAAAAGATGAGGCGGTACTGCACTGTTGCAAAGTGCAGTGGGCCAAGAGGAATGAATGAATGAATGAATGGATGGATGGAAGTATTGAGGATTGGTGGTAATATGCAATAACCTAGGAAATTCATTAAGGAGGGTTGGTCTTTAAAGGTAGAGGTTGGCACAGGGTTGTTGCTATTTTGGGAGATTGTCACTTGAAGGTGATGTGGTGATTTGAGATCAGAGTTTGGTTCCTCTAGAATATTTATGAGAAAGGATAATTAATTTGGCTCATGTAATGAATCGAGGGATTCAGCCACTTCCCCCCAGAGGAGAGCCTTTCCTTGTGAGTCTAGGGAGATGAGCCAGCTACACAATAACCCCCTTGGGGTGGTGGCATGTGGGACCTCACAGAGGGAGACTCCCCTCTGGGGGACAAGGGCTTCTGTTCCGTGGAGGAACTCCGTAGCACCCTCTTTTTTTGGAAAACGGTCACATCAGAACTTCAGATGCATCCATCAAACCAAGCCACAGTTTGTTATTGTGACAATAGACACAAGATCCAAACTGAGGAACAATATAGTAAAAATACTACGAAAAAGAAGAATGCTGAGTGAGTAATATCAATCACTCAGTGGTTGGGAGCCAACACTACTGTGGGAACAAATTATGAAGAGTACTCAACCTAAATAGAAGACGTATTAAAACCTCCTCTGGGCAGGACCCATCAACCTATGATAAAAAGGGAAGGTGGCTGTGAGAACTGAAACCCGGGAGTTTGCAATCAGCTGAGTCAGAAGAGTTGAAGACAGGGAGATCCTCCGTCAGAGGGAACCACAAGGTGCCGTGGGCACGAAGCTCTGAGAAAGCAGAAAAGAGAGGGGGGGGAAGAGAACCCCAGGTGGCGTGACCCAGGAGAGGCGGACTGTTGAGTCCGGCAACAACTGAGAGACTGTTGTAGCACTGGTGCTCCGCGGAAGGAACCGGGGTCGTCGGAGGGAGAACCAATGCTATCCTGACTACACGGGATGTCCCTCTCCTGTGAGCAGGCCCGGTGACACCCACCCGTGGAAACCAAGGTAACGAGCATGGCGGGAGACCCAGGAGGGAACACATGGATGAAGAGTACAGTCAGCCTACTTGTACCAGTGAGTGTTCCAAAACTATCAAGAGTAAGAAACAGTATGGGATTCAGCATACTCGTCCCAGTGAGTGATCTGAAACTAAGAAGAGTGAGATGCTTTCTGGGACTCAGCCTACTCGTCCCAGTGGGAAGTTTGAAAGTAAGAAGAATGAAAGGCACTCTGGGGACATCACCTACTCGTCCCAGTGAATGGTCAAAAGTTAATAAGCATGAGAACCAGTACGAAACCTCTGTGATGAATCCCATAATGTCATCACACCTTTCCTTGAGGTAGCCTCCCCCTGTGTGGCCAGGGGACGGCAGCCACTACCTGATCCTGACCATAGGGTTGGCTATAGAAGGGAGGACCACCTGGGGGGAGGCAACCCTTGGGGGGGGGGGGGGGGGGGAAATATTATTTATTTTATTTCTTAATTTGCGCCGCATTCCCAACAGAATATTGGAGCATAGGACTAACAAATAATCAGAAAGTCAGGAGGATAGCAGGAGTCTACAGGTAAGATTTTACTGATGTCTTGAAGCATATAAGTCTTACAATCTCTTTCAACACCTCGCCTTCTATTTATGCCAGGAATGGTACTCACGAATCTTCGGTTCTTATCCGGATGTTTGTAGAGAAGAGAGGGACGTCCCCCCAGGAGTCCAGAGACCGTGAGTAGTACTCTGTGCTCCCAGGGGGCCACCCTCCTGGGAAACCCTCGTGGGGAAAAAAACCCAGAATCAGATAGGTTCCGATTGTGTAGAATGGTAGTCCGCAGGATCAATGAAGACGTAGAATAGTGAGCTTGTGTTCAATTGAAGACTGGATGCGGAATACGAATAATCCAAGGTAAGGATCTGGGGAGAACCCCAACAGTACAGGAGAAGCGAACTGACACTCGAGAGACGAGACTCCAGAGGTAAGAGAGGAGAAAGAAACAAAGTGACAGCAGGAGAAGAGGAGCCGCGGGTGAGAGAGGCCGACGGCGGAGAGAAGCAGAGGGAGGCAAGCGCAACAGAAGCTGCGAGCACAGGAGTGGCAGGCGCCGGAGCGGAGAAGAAGATGCCGAGAAGGGCTAGCATCAGCTAACGCGGCAAGCCGTGTGGAAAAGGAAGCAGCGAACTGCCAAAGTTTGGTAGTCGCCAAGCTGAGGAAAGGCGCTGCGAGCAGCTAGTACGGCAAAAGCCGAGCGGGGAAAAAGGCGCCGCAATGCCAGGGTCGGCAGAGCTGAACTGAAGAGAGAAAAATGAAAATGCGAGGGAAGGAGTGCTGGAGAGCACAGAACCAAGGGTTGGGAAGCAATGCATACACGGGAGCGAGTAGCAACGCAGAGCGTGATAGATTTCCTGTGTATAAGTAGGAGTGGTCACGTGGAAACTGAATGCGAGAACTAGACCTGTACTGTTAGGTAGTGGAAACGTGATCCAACAGGCGCCATCTTGGATTCCACTGGGTGCGCCGATGATGGTGAATCTTCCAGTGTTTCCAAAGACTTTTAGGGGTGTTCCTAACAGTATGCCCTTCCCGTGGGGTGGAAGGTCCAGGTTTCCACAGTTGAGACCTGTGGAATCGGCGCACCAATGCAGGTGCATGAACTGCAGAAGCTGGTTCCCAAGTCCTGTCGGATGGTCCATAACCTTTCCAATCTAGGAGATATTGAAGAATTCCCCGATGGTATCTGGAGTCCGCTATGGCCGATACCTCATATTCTTGTCCTTCGGAGGAGTCAATAGGCAAAGGTTTGTTTCTATCTTGCCTTTGGAACCTGTCTGAAACATTAGCCTTTAGCTGAGAGACGTGGAAAACATTATGTATCCTAGACCAAGTAGGAGGTAACTGAAGGCGATATGCCACTTTCCCTACTGCTCCAGAAATAGTAAATGGACCAAAATACTTGGGGGACAGTTTAGTAGGTATCAGTCTTTTTGGGAGGTATCGAGAGGACAACCATACCAAATCCCCTTGATGGTAAGTGGGTTCTTGGGACCTTCGCTTGTCTGCTTGTTTTTTAGTCCTTTCTTGTGTTTCCTTGAGAGCTCTACGGGCCAGGGCATGTCCAGACTGAATGTTGGCTACCAATTCTTCTACTGCAGGAGAGTTGGTAATTCTGGGAGGAGTGGTAGGGATTATTACAGGATGATATCCGTATGTACAGTAGAAAGGAGACATTTTGGTAGCAGAGTGTTGAGAATTATTGTATGCTATCTCCGCATAGGGAAGGAAGTCGTCCCAGTTGTCTTGGTTAGCCGAAATAAAGCATCTAAGGTATTGTTCTAAAGACTGGTTCAGCCTCTCTGTCTGACCGTTAGATTGTGGATGGTATCCAGAGGTCAGATCTCATTGTATTCCTAGGGATTGGCATAGATCTTTCCAGAATGACGATATATATTGTGGTCCCCTATCGGAGATTGTTTTTGGGGAGTCCATGCAATCGGAATATTGTCTGCAAAAAACAGGAGGCCATCTGAGCTGCTGTTGGGAGTTTTTTCATGGGAATAAAGTGTGCCATTTTAGTCATCGAATCCACAGTTACCATTATAGTGGTATTATTAATTGAAGGTGTTAGTTCTACAATAAAATCTGTAGAAATTTTTTCCCAAGGTTGGTCGGGTAGAGTGGGTTGGACCAGTTTTCCTACTGGGAGTCTCCTTGGTGTCTTTTCTTGGAGACAGATGATACAAGAAGAAACGTAGTCTTTGACGTCTGCAGTTAAGGTGGGCCACCAAAAATGACGGCTGATCAGTTCCTGAGTGTTGGCTATTCCTCTGTGACCTGCTACTTTGTGATCGTGGCACATGTGTAATACTTGCTGTCTTAGGTCTTCTGTAGGCACAAACAGACTAGTGCCATAGTAGTATAGACCATGTTCTTCCTGAAGCTGGTAATTTTGGATATCACTATCCTTTATGTCTTTTATTTGACTGTGGACATCTTGGAGAAATGAAGAGACTACAAAAACAAAAGTGGTTTGCGGAAATATCTTCTCCTTAACTGTACCGTCTACTGTTTGTGTACTGCGAGACAAGGCATCAGCCATTTGGTTACAGGTGCCTGGAATATGGGTGATATGAAAGTCAAAAGAAGAGAAAAAATAGGCCCATCGGGCTTGTCGGCTATTTTGGCACTCGAAATTCTGAAGGACTTTAAGGTTCCTGTGGTCGGTTCTGATAGTTATGGGATGTCTTGCTCCTACCAGAAGATGTCTCCATTCTTGGCATGCCTTTTTAATGGCGAGCAATTCCTTTTCCAGAACCGTGTAGTTTTGTTCCGAGGAAGTCAAGGTTTTCGACATATAGGCAATGGGATGCTCTTTGCCGCTAAGAGACGTCTGTTTCAAGACCGCTCCTATAGCCGAATGAGAAGCATCAGTCTCTAGGAGGAACGGTTTGGATTGGTCCGGCAGTCTAAGGATGGGAGCGGATGAAAAGGCAGACTTAAGTTCGTCGAAGGCTTGTTGTGTCTCCGTAGACCAAACGTATTTCCTTCCTTTCTGTAGAAGCGTTGTCAATGGTTTGATGACTTTGGAGAAGTTGGGTATAAATTTCCTGTAGAAATTCGCGAAGCCAACAAACCTTTGGATTTCTTTTACTCCTTGTGGAGCCTTCCAATGCAAAATGGCTTGTACCTTGTGGGGGTCCATGGAAGCCCCTTCTTTGGAAAGAATAAAGCCCAAGTAAGGAATCCTTTTCTTGATGAAACGAGCATTTCTCTAATTTGGCGAAAAGGTGATTGTCTTGAAGGCGACGTAGTACTTCTGAAACATGAGAAATGTGCTCTTGTATATTGGTAGAAAAGATCAATATATCGTCAAGATATACGATCAGTGAATGAAGTAATAAATCCGAGAACAAGTGGTCAGCAAATCTTTGGAAAACTGATGGAGCATTGGCCAGCCGAAAGGCATAACGTGATATTCGTAATGCCCAAAAGGGGTGCGGAATGCCGTCTTCCATTCGTCTCCGCTTTTGATCCGAATCAAATGATAAGCGCCTCTTAAGTCCAGTTTGGTGAAAATGGAGGCACCCCTTACCGCTTCTAAAATGTCTTGAATCAAAGGCAAGGGATATCGATCCTTGTAGGTGACCCTATTTAACCCCCTGTAATCGATGCAGGGTCTCAGCTCCTTGCAGTCTTTTTTCGGTATGAAAAACAAGGACGCTCCAGCTGGACTCTTTGATTCAGTGATAAGTCTGTTGCGTAGATTTGTCTGAAGATATTCCTTCAGGGCTTCCTTTTCGGGATTTCCAAATGGGATCTGCGCGTCTGGCAGGAGATCTATACTGCAATCGTCTCTCCTGTGCGGAGGCAGTTCCTTGAATTCCTCGTTAGAGAATACATTACGGTACTCGTGGTAACATTCCGGTAACAATTTCAGATTTAGCACCACTGCGTTAGAGTTCTGAGAGATTACAGGTGCATTGGAGGCATGTATACCAGTTGCACCGTTGTGTTGACATGTGGAGATACAGTATTCTGATCCCAGAAACATGGTTCCAGCTTTCCAATTGATATAGGGATTGTGTTTGGCCAACCAAGGTATTCCCAGGATTACCTGGGTAGTGAGCTGCCTTAATGAGGTCAAAGATCACCTCCTCTTCATGGGAAGCTATCCTCCTAGTGAGGACGGAGGTATTGGCTCGTATGGGTCCAGAGGATAAGGATTCTCCATCTACTCCTTCGACTGGGACAGGTAATTCCTTAGCCATATGGGGTATCTTGTTCTTGTAAGCCCAATCGGTATCCATAAAAAGACCCGCTGCCCCGCAATCTACAAGAGCTGGAACGTTTTCGATGGAAACGTCATTGAATCGGAGGGTTACCGGTAAAACCACCATTTGAGTTGAATTAGCCACTCCGTTGAGGGAACTCGGAGTTCCATGCCCGTTCATGGTTCCCTTTATGAACGGGTGAAGGCGTTTCCCGAGCGGCGGGGAGGGACTAGATTACAGTCCTTCAAAACATGTTTGTCCGAACCACAGTACATAGATAGACCCAAAGAGCGTCTTCTGTTTCTCTCTTCTGAGGTAAGAGGCCCTCTGGTGATTCCTATTTGCATAGGTTCTTCCTCATGGGTTCGTGAGGTCTTGGCAAATTCGCTTCGTACAGTTGGAGAAGGTCCTTTGGCTTTTCCTTTCTTCCTTTCTAAGTACCTTTCTTGGATACGATAATCCATCTGTAGAACGAGTGTTATCATCTCTGCGAGGTTATGTGGGCGAGGCACCCGAGACAGTTCGTCCTTCAATTCTTCGTTTACATTTCTCCTAAAAATAGTAATGAGGGCATCATCTGCCCAGGCCGTTTCATGTGCCAGTTGCTTGAACTGTGTTATGTACGCCAGAATCTCCATTGTTCCTTGTTTCAGGTCTAAGAGGTTTTCTTGTGCAGAGACCACTAATTCTCTGCGTCCAAACATGGCCTGTAGGCTATTGGAGAACCCGACTAGAGAGTCTAAGATTTGATTATTAGTAGTCACCAGGGGTGTAGCCCATGCCAGAGCACTCCCTGATAGGTTGGATATCATGAAGCTGACCTTGGATCGGTCGTTAGGAAAGAAGGCCGGTTTTAATGTATATTGTACCGTACAAGAGTCAATAAATTCTTTTAGCTTCTTGGGACTGCCGTCATATTTCCCCATTGGGAGGGGTCCTGGAGGCAGTTCGATTCTTGAATGTACTACTTGGCGAAGCATGGTGTTTTCATTGCGCAGGGTTTGCATTTCGGTATTGAGATTTTGTACAGCTGCTACGAGCTGCTGTATCTGCTGCTCCATGGCGTTGCTATCTCTTACAATCTCTTTCAACACCTCGCCTTCTATTTATGCCAGGAATGGTACTCACGAATCTTCGGTTCTTATCCGGATGTTTGTAGAGAAGAGAGGGACGTCCCCCCAGGAGTCCAGAGACCGTGAGTAGTACTCTGTGCTCCCAGGGGGCCACCCTCCTGGGAAACCCCCGTGGGGAAAAAAACCCAGAATCAGACAGGTTCCGATTGTGTAGAATGGTAGTCCGCAGGATCAATGAAGACGTAGAATAGTGAGCTTGTGTTCAATTGAAGACTGGATGCGGAATACGAATAATCCAAGGTAAGGATCTGGGGAGAACCCCAACAGTACAGGAGAAGCGAACTGACACTCGAGAGACGAGACTCCAGAGGTAAGAGAGGAGAAAGAAACAAAGTGACAGCAGGAGAAGAGGAGCCGCGGGTGAGAGAGGCCGACGGCGGAGAGAAGCAGAGGGAGGCAAGCGCAACAGAAGCTGCGAGCACAGGAGTGGCAGGCGCCGGAGCGGATAAGAAGATGCCGAGAAGGGCTAGCAGCAGCTAACACGGCAAGCCGTGTGGAAAAGGAAGCAGCGAACTGCCAAAGTTTGGTAGACGCCGAGCTGAGGAAAGGCGCTGCGAGCAGCTAGTACGGCAAAAGCCGAGCGGGGAAAAAGGCGCTGCAATGCCAGGGTCGGCAGAGCTGAACTGAAGAGAGAAAAATGAAAATGCGAGGGAAGGAGTGCTGGAGAGCACAGAACCAAGGGTTAGGAAGCAATGCATACACGGGAGCGAGTAGCAACGCAGAGCGCGATAGATTTCCTGTGTATAAGTAGGAGTGGTCACGTGGAAACTGAATGCGAGAACTAGACCTGTACTGTTAGGTAGTGGAAACGTGATCCAACAGGCGCCATCTTGGATTCCACTGGGTGCGCCGATGATGGTGAATCTTTCAGTGTTTCCAAAGACTTTTAGGGGTGTTCCTAACAATAAGGGAGTCAGTAGTTATTATTGTGAGTGGTAGAGCATTCCACTATATGGGTGCCCTGACAGTGAAGTTACAGGTAATAAATTTGGTCAGTTTGAAGCTGGGCTTTTTGAATTTTTAATGGTCTCTTGAGCAAAGTGTGCGAGCCTGGTGGTCAGGGAGCAACTGCAAGTTAGATAAGGAGGAGCAATAGAAGACCAGCACTTGTTGGCCAGGGTCAGAATCTTATGGGATATCTTATAAGCCACAGGTAGCCAATGCAGTGCCCTCCTGGAGTCAGATACATGATCTGGTCTGCGGAGGTCAAAAATGGCGCAAACTGTGATGTTTTGAATAAGCTGAACGGCCTGTAGATTGGCCTTGGCTGTCCCAGACAGAAGTCTTTTGCAATAATCAAGCCTTGAATTCACCAATGCTGAGGCAAGGATAGATCTGTTTTTTCGATGTAACTATAATGCTACATTTGGTTTAGCAGTTTGACCACATACCCGCTTAATGATGGAGTGTGGGATACATGGGTTTTCATGTTCAGTTCTGCATCCAGACGTATACCAAGTGTCTTGACATTGGATACTGGAATCTGACTATTGCCAATACCAAAGCTTTTGTAAAGGGGGTCAAGTTTGGTCAGTCGTTGGCCAGTGGCCACAATGAGAAGCTCCGTTTTGGTGTCATTGAGAGCAAGAGAATTGGAAACCACCCAGGACTGAATAGCTGGATACACTACATTAAGGGCTTCAGAGTCCTGAGTTTAGTTCCCTGATAGATCAAAGACCACCTGGGTGTCATCAGCATAGTTGGTATAGCGGACACCCAGGCAGTCCAGTAGGTCCAGAAGTGGTTTTATGTAAATATTAAATAGTGAAGGGGAGATGCACGAGCCTTGTGGTATTCCGGCGTTAATGATGTTGGGGCGTTATTGTACATCTTCTACTGCTACTCTTGACACCCGAGGGCCAAGGAAGGATGCTATCCAATCCAAGCCCCCTGGGAACAGCCAGCTAGGCCCTTCAACCTGTCGATAAGAATGGAATGGTCGACCAGGTCAAAGGCTGCTGAGAGGTCTAGGGGCATCAAGACATGGCATGAGTGGAGGAAATCACATGCGCCCCTGCCCATTCCCTCCATTCCTCATGCCTTAATGGCATACTGTAACACTCTCCCTCAATCACTTACCAGACCAACTCTTGGTATTCCCCATCCTTATACAAAGGCAAGTATATCAATTACTGAGACGGGGAAGAGGCAGGGAACAGTAATGATTAGTCCCAATAAGATTTCATACCAGCTTCCTCAACATCATATAAGGAACGATACGGAAACCACTGAGATGAGGAAGAGGGACAGGATAATGAACATCACTAGACTGGTAGGCCACACAGCGGTCTAGTCTTTGTAGATTATTCAATCATGCTGGGAAGTTCAAAACCAGCGCAGCTGACAGTAATGGAGAGCTGCAGACGCTGGGCTGCACGGCGACTTGCACGGATACCGACCAGTATGCCGGGGAAGAGGACGCCCCAAGAAATGGTGTTGAGGTTGATCTAAACCGCAGAAGGGGAAACCGGAATGTGGGCGGCAAGCCGCCCAAGAGCACGTGGCAGCGGGAACTGCATATAGCAGAGAATGACACGGGAAAGGTGTAGGACGAGCTAGCAACACTGAGGAAAAGGAAGCGGAGAAGCACAAGGGACACTACAAGCACCCGGTAAGCCCAGGGAAGGCGGAAGGGTTACTGGGTTGCCTCAAAGTGTGCACCACTTCATAGAAACAGCGTAGGCACAACTTGCAGACGTTTACATACCTGTAAGCCGCGCCACAAATGGGTTGCTGAGCCGATATCCCAAAAGAGACAGAATTGATGACGAAAATCAAATAAATGCGAATGGGCTTAGTAAAGGGGCAAAAGCCCATTGTATGAAAAATAGAACTATTATTGAAATGAACATTGTTAAGCAAGGTACGATACAGCAACGTTGGGCTAATATCGTTTTATGGCTGAAAGGGAAAAGTAACTTTCCAGGCAGGAGAGTATACCAGGTAGTCAAGTTTGTGTAAAGGCTAAAATGTGAAGTGTGTACAGAAGGAAAGAGAATTTCGAAGACGCATGCTTTTGAGATTGTAAAGTGCTATAACAGTGAAGGAGAGCCTGGCAGGAGAGTATGCCAGGCAACCTGCAAGTCTGGGATCCGCACCCAAATTGTAATACAGTAAAGAAGAGAATCCTTACGAAGTCACCTGCCTTTAGGATTTTACACTAGCTGAAACCGGAAGAGAGAATTTGGGGAAGGAAGTCATTCGCCCAGAATGGGGAAGGCGCTTGATTATTTGCTGTTGGAAGTTTTGTTGTTGTGGAATCTGGGGAATGGAGGCATTCCCTAGAACTGTGAACATTTGTCCACTTGGAACTTTCTGGTTGGATTATGTAAGGAACTCATGGTGGCAACAGTAAACACAGACACAAGTGATCACAGTTCAAGGGTGTTTATTAAACTGTATAGGTAGGTTGGAAAAACACCTAATCTAAACCTAAATCTAAGATGGGAGCAAGCTTCGACCATCAAATAATAATAAGGCAGTCCTGGTGGCGTCTTGTCAAATAAGAAGGGCCTATATTAAGAAAAACCTATTGCCAATCTTTATGCTAAATACAAAAGAATTGCAGGATAACGTTCATAAGAAAGAAGGAAGTGTTCACAAATAATGAGTCAGGATACAGTAGCCGGGGTTCTCCCTTCCCCATGTTTTGAGCACGGGACAAGGTGGGATTCCGAAGCACAGCACACGCTTGAACTTTCCCAGCACGAGCCAACAGTTCCGCTCTCGGCAATCAGGGCCTTCGGTGGTTGTCTTTTTTCTACAAAAAGTCTCTTCCCTCTGAGGACCTGATGTGTTTCAAAATAATAACAAACAAAAAGGTTCATTTCTGTATGCACAACAGGTGATGACCTTTCAGCTTGCATCCCCCTCTTCCGGGCTCAGATCCACAAAAATGTTCCTAGCGATACCAGGTGGTTCAGTATTTTATTTCCGAGGGCCTGGTGTGTTGCATATACCAAAACAAAAGTTCCGCTCTGATAGTACTTGGGAGCCAATCCTGCACCCCTGGGCCCCCTTCTTCCGGGTAAAGACCCCTCTTGAATATTAGCCTCTATGTGGCTAGTATTTCAACACAATTTCATCTGTGACATTCACAAATCTTAATTTCTTTTTTAAACAGTTCACTATGGTCATCTCTCTGCCCTGTTCTCTCTTGTCAGCACGCTGTATATCAGGACTTTACACTTCGCCCCCATGTTTATCGGCATCCCTCCTTCGGGTTCACTCTTGACAACTTTATCAATTGCATATTTCCTTGATCAACTCTTACGATGTGGGATTCACTTCCCTTAGCTTCACAATCTTCTATCGGTCAAAGACCTTCCACTGTACAGAGGATTTTATTAGACCCCTGTATGACAACTTTGAACCCTTTCTCGCCTTTCCCAAGGCCTCCTGGTTATATGGTAGTTTCAACAATCTGGGTAATCACCCACAGGTTCCTGAGTGAGCACCCACATGGTGCCTGACTCCTCTGTTGCTGGTTTCCCCCTCTTGGTATCAACAGTTCTTTGTACTTTCACAGTTCAATTAGCCGTTCGCTACTTTCGTTCAACACAGTTCGGTTTCTTATCGGCGTTCCCCTCGACTCACCGGCTGTGATGAACCGCTTCGATTTTCTCCTAAAGGAACTAAATCATTTAATCCAAGAGATACCTTTTGGCTATCTCAAAGCCTGTCCAGGAGAAGTGAGTCATTCTCCTGGCCTTTTGTTATTTTTTTGTTTTGGTGCTAGGGACAGAACGGCTTAGCTTTGGATGGAGAACAGACTACTTTGAACTTCACAAAGGACGACCAGCACCTCCTTAGTTTGGTTAGGCAGGGAAATCCATAATTAGGTATAGTGAAGACTTTTTCGCTTATTTTTTTAATAAAAGAGCTTTAAGAATGCCAAAAACTGGCCTGTCTTTCTTCTGACCTAGCACGCTCACGAATGGCATTTGTAGTACTAAACAAAAGGAAAGAGAAATATTGGTGGGCTGGGGTTGATATAACAGTTGAAAGACGTGTCAGAAATGGTTGGCTATGTATTCATTCTAAAAGAGTTCTAAAGTAGTGAAGCAGAGCATTACGCAGGTGAAGGTTCCGCCATGTGCGTGGAAAAAGGTAGGGTTCGACCTCTTGGGGCCGAATATGGGATCAGGATCCAGATTTTTTGTTGTTGATGGTAGTCTATTATTCTAAGTGGCCTGAAGTGATGCTGACACCTGATGCAAGCATTCAGGAGGTTGTGAAGTTCTTGGATCGGGTGTTCAGGAAAGAAGGGTACCCGAAATGGTGATCAGTGATAACTGGTGCTCAATTTCCAGGGAATTGTGACGAGTCACCAACCTAACCTTCCCTAACCCTTTAACATATTTTAACCAACCTCCACTTGCTAGCACTTCCATTTGCTATTGTGGCATTATACCATTTACTGACTCCAATACTGGAATGAAGAAAAATACCTTGAGGCAGGTACTGACACAAAGAGGATGCACAAAGAACACTTCGGTGAACTCAGAGGAGCGTTCTAGCCTTCCAGGATGAAACATACCTGTATGGACTTTAATAACTGAAGAGGCACTTAACACAATATCAAGCCTTCCCCAGAGCAATAGCGTTTGTGGAAGCTGCTCGGCGTGAGCGATTTAAAGGGCTGGAGACCAGAAAGCCGTCGATGGAGGAGACATGTCTCTAGCAGGTCTGACCCAAGAACCTGCAAGAATCTGGTGAGGCAGTAGCACAACCTCCAGGAGGAGGTGAACTGCGTGGTCCGCAACAGGTGCTGATACTGCAGGTAGCCAAAGTCTGAGGAGCCGAGTAACCCAGAAGCTATCGGAAGCCGTCGAAGACTGAGACAAGGCAAGTGCAGACCTTGGGGGTGGAAGAGGGAGTGTGGGTGGGGGGGGGGACAGTCCTGGCGAGAAGATCTAGAACGTATGGGAGAGAGCAGGCTGACCGGTGGGGGCACGAGAGGGTCCTGGCAAACGAGTACAGGGCAGGCACCAGTCCCCTAATTTGAAAGGAAGTTCGAGTGGACTTTACCTTAGAGGAAATCCTCCTTGTGTCAGTGATAGTACCAAAATCGCCAGAGAAGAGTTGAGGACCCCAATGTGAGAGAGTGTGACTTTTGCTTCATCATGGCAGTACTTGGCAGAGAATTGAATGAAGTCGGCCAAGTCAAAGAAGAGGTGAAACCAGAATTTGGTGTTATTTGTGTGAAGCCTAATGGAATGAAGACCAGGGTAAGGGAGTCATTCCCCCTGGTTGTGATGAACTGCGAGGAAGATCCAGGAGAAAGGAGTCATTCTCCTGGTAGTTTGAACTGGCAGTAAAGTCCAAGAAGGCCTGGGGAAGGGAGTCATTCAATCTGAAAGCGTACGTCAGGAAAAAGGGACTATTTTCCTGACCCACCAAGAGGGAGTACCAGAGTGTTTGGGACACTACTATCAGGGGAAGGGAGACGTTCCCCTTGAGAACACACGAGGAGTATTGTTTGGGACATTACTATCTGGATGGGAGCTATTCCCCCTGACAATGTGTGAGACACAAGACTGTTTTGGACTGAATAGAACTGTTATAACAAACTAATATCTTGAACCCAGGAGAAAGGAGTCTTTCTCTTGGGATCGGCCAGAAAGATACTACTTGATCTAGTTTCTAATGTGAGGGACAGAAGCAATGTTTTCATGACACAGGACGGTGGACATTTTGAGTTGAGAGACATACTGACATTCACCTTAGATATTCTAGTTGAGGCAGGAAACCACTCCAAGAGATGGGGATAGGTAGGTTTTGTTTCCTCTTTTTCACTGAATAAAAGTATTTGCCCACAAATATGCCACCTTTGTGTCAGCCTCCTTCTTCTGCACCCTGTGAAATATGTCAATAAGATGGGTATCAAAAGGACATTTCTGCAAACTATCATACCGAGACCATTGACTTAGTTGAAAGATTTAATAGGGTGTTGGTGGAGATCATCTAACAGGCGATAAGAAATGGAGCACATGTCCTCAGTGCTGTAGAGGAAAGATTGTGGAGTATAAGGATGTCTCCCAATAAGTTGACTGGGCAGTTGCCGTTTAGTCTTATGAACGGTAGGGATCCCAACACCAAGTTCAAGCCTGTGTGGGTCAACAATCTCACCAGAAGGGGTGAGATAGATGAGCGGTGGTGAGGCAACGAATTGAACAAGGTGTGAGGGTTCAGAATTAAGGCTTGGACACAATTGTGGCATGTTTTTGGGTAGAAACGTGTATTAAATGAAAAAGGGTTGGAAACATGCCTCTCTGTCTCTAAAAGTAAGACGTTTTTCGCTGCCTCTAAGAAAACTAAAGAACTTGTCAGAATGTCCAAACTATAAAGTCTAACCTTGTCGTGTCTCAAAAATCTTACTTCTGTCCCTAACACAAATAACCTAAACCTACTGTGTAGGTTTGACCTCTTCCTAAAGTAAAGTGTTCTGTATAGATCCAAGCAACAAACGTTTAGTGTCTTGGGTAATCACAAGTGGTCAAAATAAAGAAATGTTCAAAGCTGTAGGACTGCAAGGTTAGGGTTGTGGTCCTTTTTCCCTAGATTCCTTCTTCTGGTGTTTCTCTCCCTTTGGGGCCTCTCACGCCTGTACTTGCTTATATAAATGTCAATAAGCAGTTCATAAGAATATTCTCCTTTATGCTTCTCCTGTTTATCCCACCAACTTGGCACACTCCTTTTGTCCAAGCTTAGGATCTGTTTGCACAATGTCATCTTCGCTTATTTTGAGTGCAGGTCTCAGACCCGCAGTATTCCGAAATGGATTGATTTCATCCAAGCCAAGCCAATGTCCTCTCATGGACTGTCCCTCTTTTGGGTGCTTGGTTCACTCTACTGAACCAAACGTTATCTTTTCGTATACTACTTATTTGGGTGTGGGTCCCAGACTCGCAATGTTCAAATCTGCTTGATTAACTCTCCTGCCAAACCTTTGTCCTCTCAAGGATGGTCCCTCGTTGGGTGCGAGTCCTAGACTTGTAATATTCACAGTTGCTTGCTGCCAGGCAACAGTCCCATCGTTGACTCTCTGTTGGGGTGCGGGTTCCAGACACGCGCTTCATTCCCAAGGTCCCAGCACCTCTTGATCCGGCTTCCGCCTTCACCCCTTTGCTCCCGCGGACCTCCAGCACCACTCTGGCAACCCGTGAATCTGTTTGCTTCTATCTGGTAGGTACCAGCGGTTCCCGAGCAGCTGCTGTCTCTCCGGATGCTCTGGTCACATTTGGGGCTTTGTTGCAGTCAGCAGCGGCTTTCGTAATGTCTGCCTTTCCCCAGCGGTGCACCCTCTCTCCTGGACACTTCACCGGTGCTCTGGATGCCCGGAGGTTCCACACGGACCTCGCTCGTGCTCTGCTCCTGCTGGCTCGTCTCTTTCGCCACTGCACAGCTCGCTGGTTTCAACCTTGGAGGATCGCTCTACTTATGTATCTCAGCTGCGAGATGTTTAAACTCCCGCTTTGGAAAAGGGAGTCGCTCTGGACCAATCACATTAATTGAGAAGCTAGAGCACTCGCTCTGCTTCTCCAGCGTGATCCTTGGACTCATGATAATCTTCTTCTTCTCAGTCATTGAGAAGCTAGAGTGCTCATTCACTTTCTCCATAGTGATCGTGGGACTCTTGGTCATCTTCTTCTCAGGACATGACATAGAGTCAGATGTAATGTACTTTGCCTTTCCCAAGGTTTTAATCTCGTCAAGTCTATTATGTCGACTAACTTGATCATAACATATATTGGCCTTATCAAAAGAAGGGAGGGGAGGATTGAACATTAGAGAAAGGTTTGGAAGTAGAAACGCAGGGGCATACCACATTCTCTGAACATGGTCGTCCAAAATCCCATAAGGGGGTTCTTCCCACATGTGATCCTCATTGTTGCACCACCCACAGGAGGGCTATTGTACTATGTACGTATCACCCTGCCCCATGGGAAAGGTCTCCCTTTAGGGTAGAAGGGACACCATCTTCAGATTCGTCACAAGGGTCAGAGCAAGTATACACAAAGAGTAATGGTCAACAGAAAAAGAATGAAGGGAATTGAAGTGGGAGATTGGGCAAGGATAAAGAAGGGACGTTTAATGTGCAAGGGATCTCAGATCTGGTACAGACGACGGATGTGTTTTCTAATGCCTTAAGAGTGGAAGATGGTTCGATATTTAACTTGAACATGATAGTGAGATGGAACTGTAAGGAACCTAAAGAGGTGTGGGTAAGAATATTAGTAGGTATGGAAGGCATAGGGTGTGGGATGATGAAGTCGACTGAGTCGGAGGTAGAGTTTTGGAGAGGAGCACGCGTTTGTTAGAAGGTGGTGGAGAGAGTCGAGTGAATGAAACATGTGGAAGGTCATAATGAAGTGCGCAATGACCGTGGTAATAGTAGTAGTAGGAGGAGGGTGCGTAGACCTATGTGGTCTACAGTCTACGTGATAGAATGGATGAAGATTGACATGTTTTTTTGTTGTTTTTGTACCATCCATGAATCAGTGTGAATGAGGATTTTGTTGTAACTTGGGGATACCATGTATCTCCCAATCCAGTATATTGCTGTTGGGTTTGTTTTTGGGGTTGATAATGGAGTTTTCTGAATGTTATTCTTTTCATGATTCCCCTAATGTACATATTCCAGTTATTTTCCCTGCATATTCCGTTATAGTTATGTTATAGTTACTTTCCCCTACATTCCTACTTTGAAATTAGTAGTTGTATGCTTTGTTTTTCTTTGTCAATTCATGGGCGGGGGGAGGTTGGGGGGAGGGTGTTATGGTTCGATATAGTCAATATTCTGAATTCAATTCCAAGTAGTGAAATTCTGAATGAAAAGGACATTAGAGTTGTTAGTTGGAGGGTGAAAGCAGCAGTCAGTGTTTGTAGATGCTGTAGCTTGTTGTGATTAAAGTGAATTTACACTTACTGTGTTTCCTGATCTGTGCCCCGGGCGCAGCATTCTTCTCTCTTGCGTTAGTCCCCAGGGGACCTTTTACCTGCTTCACTTCCTTCTCATCACTGTCTGTCTCCTAGACCAGGGTCTTGACCCTCCTATTCTCTGCCTTCTCTGGGACACTTTCTCCTTCTCTATGTTCAGATCATCCGCCCCTTCTTGCGCTACCTTTCCCTTGGTCAGATCCTTCGTCTTCATCTTCTCTCTTTCCCTCATGAAAAGCCTCCACCTTTGCTTCATCTGCTTACTTCTTTCTTGGCAACCGCTTTGGCTTGGTCTCTGTTCACCTCCCTTTTGGACTCTGCTTCAGTTTCCTGCCTCTTTTGTATTTCTGGTCTCTGGGTTTTAGGATCTTCCGGTCTCCAGGTTTTCAATCAGTCTCTCCTATCCAAGTCTTACAATGAGCTTCTTCTCCGGGAGTCAAAATTCAGCACTCAATCACAGAGAAGGGGGATAGCTCAGGGGCAACACGTTTGTCTTGGAAGCAAGACAACGATGCGCAACACAGGTTTGAATCCCGATCCTGCGCTTAGAAACCAATCTCTGGTATTAAGCACGTAATAAAAGATTAATTATAATCTCCAGGTCTTGCAATCTTCCTCTCCTCTCTGTATTTTACAATCTGCCTGTCCTCTCCAGGTCTTACTGTCTGCACAACAGTCTCCTTCGCTGTTTCAGCTTTGCTCTACTTCAACACCACAACTAGCCTTCTCTGTAGCCAAAACAGCCTTCAACTCTTGCTATACCTAGCTCTTTTTGATCTCAAAATGTAACTTTCTTTTGTATATTTTGTTACTGGTTTCCCATCTTGTACCTATGTATTGCTTATACAAAGTTCCTGTGTGTATTTTTCTCTGATATTCGTACTTGCCATGTGTCCTTGCAGTCACTAGAGTTAGATTCTATGTGTCTCCAGTGTGCTAGTTTAGAACTTATTTCCTGGCCTATGTTGTCATATTATGAAATTTAAAAACGCATTGATTTGCATAATCCTTTTCATTGTAGATTTGTGTGATGATCCCTCACTAGATCCTGCCTAAAGTCTCCTCCAAGTGGCCAGGCAAAGGCAGACTCTTCCTGATCCTGACCTTGGGAGTGGTGTTCTGCGGGAGGATCATCTGGGAGGCGAGAAGGCCCAGGGTGGTGAGGAGATCCTGTGGGATGAGAGACAGTATTTGTCCTTAAAAGGGAAGAACCTTTTACAGGTAGCAAGGCATGTAATGGCTTATTGTCATTATGATGTACCTTACATACACATTGAACCTCTTGAGGTAGGTAGAAGTAATATGAAAACCCTAAACATCTTAAAAAAAAAAGGAATGCTGTTTGGGACTTCCAAAGTCAAAAACCCCTCCTAACTCCCAGAGGTACAGTGAAAGGGAATCTATAAACAATGGCTTAAATGAACTGCCTTCTCCTTTTCAAATGAACTCTTAGGATCTTTCCTTAAATACATTTAGGAGAAGTAAACTGGCATTTAAAAATGGAATTCTGACTAAAAGCCTCATTCTGTTGCTGGGGAATACAAGTACCATAATCCCCTAAATAATGGGACGAGGAGAATGGCTCAAGAACAGTGTTGCAGGAGTGGTCCGCTTGTTAAGCATAATGACCCACACATCAGGGAGACAGAGAGGCTTAAAAGGCCCCCTCAGGTGCAGGCCATTAGAAGGAGATTGAGCTGGATGAGTAGCAGCGGGAGCAGTATCCGAAGGAGGGCACGTAGCTGGCAGTCCAAGCAGAGGTTGGTGGAAAGAGGGCACTGAGAACACTGTGAAGAAGATTTGAGCTGTTGGTCCTGAGAGGGTCCTTTTCCCACTAAATGTGAAGTGAAGAGGTTGCGGAGAGGAAAGCTTTAAGGAAGATGGCTTTTCCCTATGTGAATTCGATTGCCGAAATTGCGCAGCAGGAAGAGTACCGGAGACCGTGGCCGGAAGTTGGTGTGCAGCCGAGGGTCCCAGGAGCGAGACGAGCTCCATGAATGCATGGCAGAAACAAAGACCCCATCACTGAACGTAGACACCTTCAGTGCGAAAGAGAGTGTATGTTCAAAGAAGCCAGAATCGGTAATCAGTATGTTACCGAGCGTTCTGATCCCTTGCACGAACAAAGGCAGGCAACTGTAGCCAAGGAGAATCACTTGCGTGTGTGTGAAAGCCTTGTAAACCCGACTGTTAATTGTCAGACAATGCAATGCTGCAAGAGTAGCATTCGCTTCTGAGTAAAAGTGAGGCAGACACGATTGTTGATTGAACAGTGAAGATGACTGAAGTAGCACATAGAAGTGAAACTGACAGAATAGTTCTAATTGAATATTAACCTATTGGATATTAAGAATGGAACAAGTAATGTGTGAGTTGTTTTACCTACAGGGTGATGATAGGTTTTAGTTCTTCTTTTTGTTCTTTTGAATATGTGGATGTTTCATTGTTTTAATGTTTCTTTTTTATGATATGTGATCTCTGTTCTTTCTTTTTTTTACTATGTTGCGTAAGGTTTTCTGCAAACCATAAATGAAACAATAATAAAAAATATAAAAATATTAAACTATTGAAAAAGGCTGAAATATTAATCGCGTGTGCTTACAAATGATCCTGAATGTAAAGGTTCATTTATAAAGCAGAAGAACATTGTAGCACTGTACCAAAGTGACTGAACTTTAAATTGTAAGTTGCAGGGAACATGCAATACCCAGAGACAAGAGTGGCACAAGCATTGCCAAGAGTGGTGCAGACATTGTCCCAAGCCAAGAGTGCTGTAAGCATTGCCAAAGCCTAATGAATTGTACAAGCATTGTCCAAAAGCCAAAAGAGATTAACAACACATAAAATTAAGCTGCTTTGGTTGGGAGGAAGAGAAGGGGCGACTGCAAGTTTGTAAAAAGGGTGAAGCTTGTTGATTATGAATATTCCCTAAAAGCTAGTATAAAAACTCACATTGACAAAGCCAAAAGGAGGAAAGGTAGAAACCCATCCTTAAAAGCATTTTGATTGTTGGTGTGGCAGAAAGACAAGTGTGGCAAAGAGGCTGCCCTTCAGGAAGATGAATGTTCAGAAGAAAGTGCCTTGCCTACATGAAGGTGTTGAGGCACACTGAATGTGAATATTGCCTTTTTCAAACATTTCAAACTGCTGAAGCTGTGGTAAAACCTTTGGTTGTCAGTAGATTGAAGACTTCAAAAGCACTGTTGAGTGTGGAACACTATTGGGCAGGTGAGTAGAGTAGACCCGCATGGTGACTCTTTATAGCAGTGAACCTGGGGTAAGAGTTAACCAGGTGAAAGCAGAAGTGATAAGAAGACAACGTTGTAAACTATGTTTTATGGTGTGATAAAGAAGAATGCTTAGAAAAATCTGTGTTACTTTATTCTTTGACAAGAAGCTACATTTCTAGTATGTGGAACTAGGAAACATGTCTCTTATAATTTTACAAGGCCAGTTAGTTGAGAGTTGTCCTTTGGGATGTGATGAAAGCTTTGCACTATTCTCCATAGGTGGAAGAGAAAAGGCACCACAATGTGCCATTGGATTGTTGCAAATAGGGGGGTTCATCGTGAAAGGTGAAAAGGGAATACTGCATCTTACCTGATGAAGTCGGGATATCTCTCCAGAGGTTGTCTCAAAGGTTGTTTCCTCCCATGTGATCCTCCCTGATGTAGCCACCCCCAGGGTCAGGATCAGGTAGCGGCTGCCGTCCAGTGGCCACATGGGAGGAGCTTACCGCTAAGGGATTTGTGATGGCTCCACCGAATTCATCACACACTATCATTTCCTAATAATGTAAGGCACCCATTAATGGCATTTCCCAGCCACCAATACATGCTGTTGTATATAGTTTCTTGTTGAAGCCCTCTTATAAATGTTTTTTGAAGATTTTGATTTTTCACTCAGGCTTGCAAATTCCAGTCACATTAGCAGCAATATTATATCTACAATTGACGCCACAATGTGTACGGGTACATCATCCAACATCACATTTCACGGTTTCAGCGAATATGAGGTTTTACATGTAATAAACAAACCCAATGACCTTGCCCCCTCTTTTTCGCCCTCCTCCCTATCCCCAACAAGTATGGTTTCAATCCTATTGTTCTGGGTTTTCAGTCTTATTCTTCCTTGCAAAAGTTCCATTATGGTCCAATCACAAAAATCACAAGCACATTCTTAAGTAGCTTTGGTTTATGAAATTGACCTTCCCTGTCCTGTACATATTCATGGAAGGGGCTCCATACTGCCACAAACTTGTGATACGTCCCTGCTTTTAGTGCACAGACCTTCTCCATAGCCAATACCCCCCCTCAATTTACACCCACCACCAAGCTATTACAGGTCCCTCCACCGTTTTCCATCCCTGGGCTACAGTCATGCATGCTGCCATCAAAAGATGAGTAATGAGGGCTGCTCTGTTACCGCTTGCCGCATAAACCCCCCTTTACTTGGATCACCGTTGGTGAGTACAGTAGTTGTGCCCCTGTGATCAGTTTTATGTGTCTCAGGATCGCTTTCCAATATATATTGGCTTTAGGACATGTCCACCACATATGCTGTAAATCCCCTATTTCTCTAGATGCCTCCAGCATTGGGGTGGAGGGTGGTGGGGGGGGGTAAGGTGAGGGTAATGTGTAATATTTAGTAATAAAATTGTTTTGATAAGGTTCAAACACTGCGTAGGATTCACCCACCTGAGTCTTCCTTTGAACAGCTCTCTCCTGATCAAGATGATAATGGGGAAATACCTAAAAGCCCCTCCACCGACTGGAAATAAAGATTCAGCCTGCGGTGAGACTTCCAGGGAAAACCCCCAATAGGGGGAAAAACCCTTTGCGGGGAAGAGCTGCTAGAGTTTGAAGTGTCCTGTACCCAGCTCCCCTCGTCTAGTCAGAATGGTTCTCTTCTCCAAGGAAAGGCTTGTTCTCCAGGCTTGGGAAAGACTAATTAGGATGGAGGAACAAAATCAGAGGTAAATTAGGATCCTTTAGAAAAGAAGTATTCTAGCAAGAAAGAATGAAATACTTCCCACTGGATAATATGACTCGCCCTGGGATATGAATCAGAAGTCTCCGAACGACGGAGGATGTAAATTCCAATGTTGGACGAAGGGTGCTCTAACACCTCTACCAAAGAACTGCAATGGGGAACAGAGTGGGATCAGTATTTAATAGTACAAGATAACCAGAAAGGATATCCTACAGAAACCAAAGATTAAAACACTGTTACCCTTGAAACAGGAGGAGGTGAAGAATTCTGCCTTCAAAGCTTGTGTAGATCAATGGCGAGGCAGCCGAAATGCCTAAAGCTGGAGTTAGAGCTTGGATGTCTGGAAGTATAGAAGGAAGAATAATCAGAATGAGAGCTCACCCCTAGCCTGCTGAAAAGAATAGTGAGGATCATAAGAGTTGGGAATCGAGACTACCGCTAACCTACCCTGGTGCGGAGTGTCCGTTATCAGCTGCGGCGTCTTCGCGACGTTGTGAAAGTGAAAGAGGAAGTAGCTCTGAATGATCCTTCATTTTTCCAATACCGAGCTAGTGAAGGAATAGAACACAATAACACAACAATAGATCAGAACCAACAGGGAGTCCCTTGTCCTAGTACAAAAAAAGGTCCAATAAATTCGTAGTGAGTAAGGAGACGAATTTACGGAGCGCGACCAAACTCGATGGAGAGTAGCAACGCACTGGATAGCCGTCCGCGTATCCTGATATGCGTAGCGTGCGTCGGGGGGCTTGGCTCCCGGCCAGTCTGCGGCTGTCGGAAACACTAGCCCGCTGCCGCTGGTACTCTGATGCACTTCCATCTTAAACGAAGGAAGAGGATATCGCATGGTGATATCCCCGTGTTGCGCTGTCATTTCAATAGCATTCATCACACCTTCCCTGTCCTGTACATATTCATGGAAGGGGCTCCATACTGCCACGAACTTGTGATACGTCCCTGCTTTTAGTGCACAGACCTTCTCCATAGCCAATTACCCCCCCCCCCTCCTCAATTTACACCCACCATCAAGCTATTACAGGTCCCTCCACCGTTTTCCATCCCTGGGCTACAGTCATGCATGCTGCCATCAAGAGATGAGTAATGAGGGCTGCTCTGTTACTGCTTGCCGCATAAACCCCCTTTACTTGGATCACCGTTGGTGAGTACAGTAGTTGTGCCCCTGTGATCAGTTTTATGTGTCTCAGGATCGCTTTCCAATATATATTCGCTTTAGGACATGTCCACCACATATGCTGTAAATCCCCTATTTCTCTGCATTGCTTCCAGCATTGGGGCGGAGGGTGGTGGGGGGATGGTGTGGGTAATGTGTATTCATCCCATGTAGCCAGTGGGGGGGACAAGGTACCACCTGTAGCAGATTTTGTATGCCGTTTCCTCGATAGACATGCTTTTAGATATTCTGTGTGCCCTCCTCCAAATTTGGTCCCATACCTCTCCCGTTATTGGGGCGCCAAGTCTTTTCCCACCTATTCATATATGGGAGCTGATCTCCCAAGTTTGCCCGGTTCAGCAGTCTGTATAGTCTAGATAATCCTTTACATGTCGAGCCTTCTTAGAGAGTTAGTTCTAATTCTATCAGGGCTTGTGTTTGCATTTGTGACCTCCTTCGGTGAAAACCAGTGCCTAACCTGTATGTATTTGTATCATTCTTCCTCTCCTATACCAAATTTCTGTTTACATTCTTCAAAGTGAATGGCCTTCTCGTTCTGAAAAAGTTCATTTAATACCAGGGGTTTTGCTACCCTGCAGGTGTCCAAAAATGTCCTTTTCTGGCCCAGGGTGAAATCATTATTATGAGCCATTTGGGTATACGGTCCCAATCCCCTGGGTCCTCCCCCCCCCCCCTTTTTAAGAGCTTCGTCCCATCCACCTAATAATACCTTTTTACGTCTAGAAGCTGTCCAGCTGCCTCCCGGGCTGTGGTTCGCATAGTATTTAAAACTTTAAAGGCATGGTCTAGTAAAAATGTTTATTATCCCAACGGGTCGGCCATGTTTTTTTAAGCCTAAGTGGCTCGATTTTAGAAAACTTTCCTATGGACCTTACCTGAGTTTTCGTCCATTAAACGCACGCGAAAACAAGCACCAGGGAGCCGCCATTTTCTGATAATCCTATCTTTTCCCTGATCGCCCTGGCTGACCTGCTTTTGCGGCACTAAATCAATTCCCCCGCCCCTGAGCCTGACATTATCAAAACATTCATATTCCCCACCTCTCCCCGTGACGTTAATGTGCTGCGTAGGCAAACGCGCCCAGTCGTCTTCTGTGCGACTCCACACAGAACCCGGAAACCAACACAGATCAACTCGCAACACAGCGCGCCACAATTCGGAATATGAAACTGTACTTTACAATGAAACAGCAACACGGTACATTTGGTAAAGTACATTTATTTGACATTAAATGTTTAGAGAATATTCAGCAATTGCCATATGAACTCCGGAAGCCATTTATTTTCTTTTATCTGTATCCGCAATAACTGTTCCGTTTCATCTTGAGTCACGCGGTGTTCCTTTATGGTACACATGGTGTTAATTTTCGTAAAAAGAATCACTTTGGAAGCGCGGTGAACCGCAAGGCTGTTCCATCAAATAGGCACTAGTCCAGCCTAAAGGTTATGTTGCTTCTAGCCACTAGTACAGCGTAAGGGCATGTGGGCCCTTGGCGATCGTCCCATAATATGGTGATCTTGCTCCAGTTGTTGACACAAAGCTGCAGGTGTCTACTGAAGAATCCATCCGCCGGTGTCTCAAACAGATGGCAGTGGCAGTAAGGGATCAAATACCTGTTATGAAAACAAAAAAATGATAATTAGTCTCGCTAGCCGAACTTCATTAATATTACTCATTTTATTTATTACGGCCGATCAGAAACTATTTGCTTGCAAGGGTAGTTCAATGGAGTATGTTCGTTTCTAAAATCAATGCGAAAAGTAACGAGATAAATCGAGGCCAACACACAATGATAAAGGACAGTCTACATGCGTGAGGAATGATATGATATATGATATGGCATTTGTAACGCGCCTATACTCAAGTGTTACTAGGCGTGACGAGGCAGGTGGGGAACAAGGGCAGACAGACAACGATCCTACTAGGCCAGGTGTCTTTCTGATCGCGCATGGGGATGGTCTGTACAAGGTTAGTTTGAATACAAATTAAATAATAGGGCCAGCTGGTGGCAAGTGCAAGGTAAATGCCGGGAGAAGGGGCTGAAGGATACAGAGACAGTCCCGTAGTGCAGGGAAAAGTGGCTGGGCCATGGAGCGAGATCGGTGAGACCAGTGGACCTGCATGCCCATGTGCCCACTACGAACAGTTTTACTTGCTTTTATTTATTCATGTATCCATTCATTAAATCTACACGCTTTTATACCAGAATGAAAAGATTTACTTACATTATATTTGAAATTTCCATTGTGTCTCTTCGTAATGCAGTCTGTAAAACGGACCGTGCTCTTAACAATGATTTTTCGTATACTGACCTAAAACTGAAACTCGGTCTAGTTTCTGAATTTTCTGCCTTATCGTCTTACGTTATTGCGCACTCCCTTCAAATGTAGTTCTTTCGGCATGGTCCCTGTCTCAAGGTCAAAAAATTATAGACCCTTATACTTCCAGTGCGACTTGTGGACCTCATCTGGGCGCTGTCCTTCGCATTCTTTATTTGCAACATCACGTAGTATAGGCATCTATGAGAACTTGAAGTTTAGAATCCGTTTATGTAGTGCGCCTCAATGAGCAAATGGGAACTGGCTTCTCTCCCAAATGCCACGGCCCGCTAGGCTGGCGCATTCTAAGTGCCCCAATTTTGTCACCGTTGTCTGCGAGCTTTGCAGCCCAAATTGAGGCATTTACTTATTGGCAGAAGGTCAGGGAAAGTATAAAGTGCCACAGGAGTTGAGTTAAAAGTGAGATTTATTGTTTGTTTGTTTTATTATTTGCAATATGCAAGCCTCCCCTCCGTTAACAGTGCGCAGCATTTACATTTACATGAGATGAGACATGAGAAAAATATATACATACACATATGTGAGGTGAATAGAGAGAATTCAAAGATGACACCCAGCTTGTTCGCCACCCATGATGGTGAAGTTGGGGGTTAGTTTTACAGGTACACTGTACAATAACATTTATTTACAAAAAGACAATCGTATTGCAATTATTTAAACCGGGATTTGTACTTCACAATCAGCTGTGCATCGGGTGGGCATGGCACAGTCGCAATGTTTGGTGGCAATGGATCACTGCTCTGTACAGAAACGTCCAAAATTCTATATCTGTGCTTCTCTCACACAGCAACAATAAGGCCTTTCACAAAGTCGAACTGCATTTCATCATAGACTGGTTTGATCACCCATTGCTTACTTCGTTTTGAAAACACCTTAGTGTAGCGAGGCATCCTTACTTTACCCCTAGTCCTAGATTGTTCACGTCCGACATTGCTGTTATGGGCCAAGACCGCTAGTAGACTGCGATGTTTCATGCCCCGAAAGCTAAAATGCAAGCGCTTTGGCCTGTACTTTAGGCACATATTGTGGAACACCTCCAAATCTCCTGTGTGACAGAATTCTGTCAGTCCTCTCAAATCTCTTGATAGAGTTTTGTCAAACAATCTTCTCAATGGCTTTGTGTGTCGGTGAAGATGGAATCAACCACTTCTTCTTCCGTGCCTCCTCTGGGGACAAAGGGCCATGTTCACATTGGTAGAAATGTTCATTTGCTGTCCAGCGGTGAACGTTGGTACAGTGGTGCATCAGTGACCGCCATTTTTCAAGTAGTATTTCCACTGACCCCTCACAAGTTTTTGAGCTCCACCAAAGATGGTTAGTGATAGAATGTGACCAATGCAAAATACTTTCAAAACCTTTTTTTTTTCCTGCAGCCGAGATTTTCTTATTGATTGATTTAGCAAGATGCCATACGTCAAATTGATGTTTAATATGTGGGAACTGCTCTCTCATTGTCTTGGCAATTGAAACGTGTCTGTCCGTGGCTATGAGGTCGATGTGCATCCCCCTCGATTGTAGATGTTCCACTGATTTTATAAATTCTAGTTTCTCCATGGCCACTGAGGATGTACATTGTGTTACCTGCACGACCTCCGAACTCACAATTTTCTTACTATTCATGTCCTGAAAGTGGTAGGTGCAGTACTTGGCAGAAAATCCAGGGCTATCGCACTGTCCATCGCCGGCTAGCCTGAATCGTTTGCCTTCGAATGTACTTGCTAGAGACAATTGTTCAATTTTCCAAGAATCACTAATGGCCGGAAACAGATAATCCCGTTGGTATGTGTAATACAGTGCTTTAGAAATTAAATGGAGTCCCACAAACTGAAAGAAAGCCTCTAACTTTCTAAAACTGGAGCCACTAAAAAGTGATGCAGCTGCACACAGTAGATTGCCTGCTGGCATTTTCCCCACCATTGGTTGTGTAGACAATGAGAACCTATGATTTAATCTACAGGCGTCATTTATTTTGACGTTACTGCCTTTTATTTGACGAGTCACATTAATCAATGGCTTCCCACATACATTCCCTCTAATGGAACGCACACATTTCAGCATACTTATAATTTCCATCAAACAACTGTCGAATACAATGTATTTGCTCTCTTTCATTAGACTGTCATCCTGCGTCAACGTTGTTTCGGCCTTTGACATTGTGGAGATTTCAACACATTGGAAAGTAATATCGCTGCTATCAAGTTCTGATGCGTCTATGGGTGCTGCGGCTGGTTCATTCTCTGTCATTTCGACATCTATTACTTCAACATTGATGGGAGAACACAACAATGTCGACAGGTTTTTTGGTGGCAAATTTTTGGCGGGTGTAGATTGTGTAAATTGATCTGCAACTACTTCAGAGCTATCTTCAATACATTCAATAACATCTTCTTGTGGTGGTCCGGTCGCACTGTAGCTATGGTCCAATGCAACTTTGCTGTAGTCTCCAAACACAGTTAATTCATGTTCTGGCCATTGGACATGAACATCTCGAGCCTGAACACGCCTCGCCTCAATTAATAGTTCCTCCATAGTGTACACGGTCTGGCAAGCCACATCTCTCATTCGCTTCACTGTCTGTGTGTGTATAGTTCTGACACCCACGGGTAACTGGAGGAGAGATTGGAAAAGGGATGTTCAGTTTAAACACAAGATGCAGTGTAGTAGAATTGACTGGAAAAAAAATATAAAATAGTCCCCACCACAAAATTTTTTTTAAAGTTATGAACTGTTTGTAACTAACCTTTTTTGTTTTTTTTTCTTTGCAACTTTTTTGACGCGACCTTCAACATCTGCACGCTGTAGCTCCGATTCGTTTCCACATGTCCTCCCTTCCTCTTGCGCTGCAAGGACTATATTTTCTGTATCCGCATAGACGGCACGGAATGAGGCTCCATCATCTCCCTGAAACATAGTACTTTCATTACTATGTATCAAAATATTGTTAGCATAAAACACACGCGAGGACGAACACACAGGTACATCTCAATAGCCAAATACGATTTAAACATTGTGTGCAACAATCAAAGGACAAGTATTCGACCAGTGATGATCTATTTCGATGGAACTGTCAGTATCCATACCTCTGGCTCTGCATGGACTGCCATGAATGGTTGTATTGGAGAGGAGGCATCCGCATCTCCCTGAAACACAGTACTTGCATTAGTATGCTTTTCAATATTGGAAACACAACACACACTTGGGGTCGACGGCACAGGTACATATAAAGAGATAACCGCAAATGATGCATTGTCCAAAAGAATGAAGGAAAATCCAAATATGATCACATTTCATCGACTTATTTCAACGATTCCTTCACATCTGCATCATCTAAATGAGATGTTGTGATTGTGGTGGAAGCTCCGTCGTCTCCGTGAAACACAGCACTTGGATTAGTATGGTTTTCAATATTGGAAACATAACACACACTTGTGGTCGAACGCACAGGTACATATAAGGAGATAACCGCGAAAGATGCATTGTCCAAAAGAATCAAGGAAAATCCAAATATGATCACATTTCATCGACTTATTTCAACGATTCCTTTACATCTGCATCATCTAAATGAGATGTTTTGATTGTGGTGGAAGCTCCGTCGTCTCCCTGAAACACAGCACTTGCGTTAATAGGGAAGAAAGTATAGCAAATGGAATCACGTTATACGATCACGCATGATGGAGCTGTCATTATCCATACCTCGTGCTGCTGAAGAATATCTATGGATGTTGCAAATGTAGTGCGCACTTCCGAAAGCTGTTGCGCCGATTCGTATACTTGAATGTCAGGCTCTGCATCAAGTGCAGGGGTTGACGCTCCATCAACTGCCTGAAACATAGTACTTGCATTAGTGAGGATTACAATTGCGAAAACATAAAATACACCTGGGGTCGACAGCACAGGTACATATCAACGGCTAACCACGAATGAAACATTGTGTAGAACAATCAAACGACAAGAATTCCAGCTCTGATGATGACGCTCGATGGAGCTGTCAGTATCCATACCTCCTGCTGGTGAGGAACATCTAGAAACGTTGCAGATGTGGCGGACGCTTCAGCATCTCCCTGAAAGACAGTACTTGCATTAATATAGATAAGACTAATTATAACTGAAAACAAACACCAGTGGACGATAACTAAGGTGTATATTAATTGGAAAGCAGTAACCAAACATTCTGTAAAATAATTACACGATAGATTAAAACTATTACTTGACATGCATAAAACAAGTCCTGTAGCGGATTAGCCTAGTAAGATTACCTGATATGCGCTAGAAGTGGTTGATAACTGCGACCACGTCAAGGATGTAGAATGGTCTTGCTTCAGATTCAAGGGATAGTCAAGAAGTTGTAAAGGTCAATTAATGATTGATAATGAAATGCCAATATTAAAAATAGCCATGTAAGCCGACAGAATACTTGAAAAATGCTCAATACAGCACAGTTCCCTCTCCCCATATATATATATATATATATATACATTGCGTTTGTGGGTTATGAAATCGAAAAAGAATATATTGATAAATGTCATTATTCAAAAAAGTATACACTCATATCAATATCGAAATTATTACAAGGGATAGAACACCTACAATATCTATTAATCCATTCGGCTACACACTACCGCAAGGCCTAAAGCTAAATCCGGACACTTGACTCACCGGTGGCGGAATGTGGACGAATAGAGTGGGAATAGCGTTTTCGCGCAATTTCCGTGTCGTTCGCCGTTTATTCTTCTTTGTTACCCAAGAAGTTGTGTACATGTCCAAGGAAAAGTGCTGGCTGCAGATGCGGTATCGATCACCCCTCTTGTCCTCTAAGACTTGTTGGACTCTACTCTCCAGCTCATCCAGTGGATACCCGCAATGTCTGACCCATTCTTATTCGATCAACAGTTTTCGGGAATACATGCATTGTAGTTCCTTCAGATTTCGCATGGGTCTTGGAAGGGCAACCGCTAATCGAACAGGCAGGCATTGTTGATGAATCTGAAAAGTAAATATCGACATTATTATACAATCTTCAAGAGTAAAGATTTGATACAAAAGTAAATGAATCATATAATGATCAATGCAAGGTTTGTTTTGGTCGCAGGAACTATACCAGTTCATTATGTGCTGCTTAGTATTTGCATAAGTTGCAGAAATGTATAATTGATGTGACTGAAATCTGAACATGTGACTCGTCCCTTGGATGTTCTGTCTTGCACGAGAAGGAAACATGCTAACATTATTGACTGGACCCCCGAAGGATGCAATTCAATCACAATAGTCACAGATGAAAATAAATAGATCTATTGATAGCATAGCAATGGAAACTGAAGTCAATACCAATGAGACCAATGAACATAGCACTATTTTGTACTCTACTGGAAAATAGATAGAAATTTAAAAATCTGCGAAATATAACCAGGATACATGGCCTTACCTTGACCAACAAACAGTTGGGTTCAGCAAGCAGAGCAGTATGTTGCGGGAGAATAGGTGGATGGCCACAGGTAGCGCACTGATGGGTACGCTCGAAGCGGTCGGTCACAGAGTTCATGGATAGCACGACGACAAGCAGATTAGCATAGATCTCAGTGGTTCCCAGGTAGCACGTTCAAGAGTTGACTTTGACTTGCAAAGCACAAAGATGTTCTCATGAGACATATCGAGTGGTTTTTAAAGTATTAGAAACTGGGGTGTGTTTGTGAATGAATTACGTATGTATGTCGTGGTATTAGGGGGGCGGCCTGCCTCAGGGGAGGCCTGCCTGGAGACACGGGTCTGAGGAGGTCATGTGACCGATGGCCCCTTGGCGTGGGACACCTTTTGAAGTGTACATGCAGTTTGGCACCTTGGCCTTTCGCACCCCGGACAGCCCCCCATGCCAGCGCTCATCCCCGGGGGTGAACCGCCTTTGATAGAGGGGGGTGGGATGGATGGCCCTGGGGCGTGCAGATAAGGCACAGGAAGACTGCTGAATGGAGACACACTTATGTGGATTGCAGGGGGGCGGCCTGCCTCAGGGGAGGCCTGCCTGGAGACACGGGGTCTGAGGAGGCCATGTGACCGATGGCCCCTTGGCGTGGGACACCTTTTGAAGTGTACATGCAGTTTGGCACCTTGGCCTTTCGCGCCCGTCACAGCCCCCCATGCCAGCGCGCATCCAACGGCGTGAACCGCCTTTATATCAATATACAGTATATCGCCTTTATATCAATTATAGTATATCGTTGCTTATCAATAACAAATGCCACATACCGGAGATTCTTGTGAGCACAGACCCACACTTCAACCGGTGTATTATAGTGGCCAAGACCCTAGGGCCTGTATAATCCAATGGTAATTGTTAGTATAGATATATGTGTGACTTTTATAGAGACATAACCTACTGAAAGACTTTGAACAAGTGTTATTTAGTGCATGCATTATCGAGAATATGTTATGTTAGCTTAGATAGATAGTGATCACCCTCCACAGGTGTCTGACGTCCATCCTTGAATGGAGACACACTTGATTCATTTAAAAAATCGAGACAAACGTTAAAATATATGTGGCGTTTTATTTTGTATCTTATTTTCATGACACAAAAATACAAGACTTTAAAGATTATACAGGTCAGGTTGCAGCACAGCGAGAGAAAATCCCCTGTACTGACCGCTGTCACTCGGGAACGTTTCTCTAATGGCACGAACGGCACAGGCGGGTATCACTCTTCGAACGCGGCGTCCAAGCCTCCCGTGAAGCCACCATGTAAAGGAACGATAGGCCACCAGCCTGTACCACCTGTGAAAAGGAATGAAACAAACTGTTTTTAAATGACCCAGATAAGTTTAATAAACGTTTGTTGTCAATGACAATTCTTGTAACTAATGGCATTTTACACGGACAAATGCTATCTAGACAATGCACACTATTGAATGACTTACATGCGTTACAATGATATGTAGATGTAATTTTGGATATAGTAGAAGAACATGAAATAGGAGTGGCATGACAAGCAGAGTATACTTACTTGTTACTCGGATTACGAGGACTACGAGGACGAACAGTTGCTCGAAGTTCGTGCATAAGCACCATCATTATTCTCAACACGGCCCGTGTGAGGCAGGCTGCCCTGAAGTCTGGCAGCTCGGTGATGCATTGCGGTCGTGGCTCGCCTTCCGAAATGTAGGCCAGGCATCCCGAGTTTTCTCGGCAGCAGCAGTTCTCGTCCTCAGTTGGCATTAGCTCGCACCGATTGCATGTGCACCAGGTGGAGACGCCGTCCATTCGACTAGGCCCAGGCTCTTCATCTGTTGATTCGTCCTGCCAACTGCCGTCGAATCCCCATCGTTTTCGCGTGCTTCCCTTTCCAGTAGTTCCTCCTCGGTATACTCGGGCTCGTACATGTAGGGCATTATTGTAGCCATTGTGTGTTTAACAAACTAAAATAATTTATAGCGGTGGTACTGATATCTGTTCACACGGGCTACAAGCGGCGAAGGTAGCTGACCAGAGCACTGAAACGAGTCACAGAATACTCAAAGTAACACAGAGAGAGGAATGGAATCGAAAATCGGCTGCTGTGTGTTGTGAAACGGTCTGTTTATACTTATTGAGGAGAGAGGCGTCCTGCCATTTCCATGGCGACACGTCATTAGCTGAAGCGCAGCGAATGTTGACACAAGACGTGCTTTGGCGTTGGGAAATGGGCGGTACGAGTCTGCTGATGACAGGCTCAGGGGCGGGGGAATTGATTTAGTGCCGCAAAAGCAGGTCCGCCAGGGCGATCGGGGAAAAGATAGGATTATCAGAAAATGGCGGCTGCCTTGTGCTTGTTTTCGCGTGCGTTTAATGGACGAAAACTCGGGTAAGGTCCATAGGAAAGTTTTCTAAAATCGAGCCACTTAGGCTTGAAAAAAATGGCCGACCCGTTGGGACAATAAAATTTTTTACTAGACCATGCCTTTAAGGGGATAGCTGTGACCCCTTGTTCAATCTCACACCAACCTCTTCATGTCTCTTCTGCTGCCCATTTCAACATCGGCTCTATTTGTGCCGCAAAGATGTATCCTTTCATATCTGGGACTACCATCCCGCCACCCCTGAAAACGTTGGCCGTACCAGGACTCTGTTGTGTTCTTGGCCTTTTCCCATGTCATATAAAGGATACCATTTCTGACTGTAGTATGCTACACATGCGAGGTGGTATCTCTACTGGGAGCGAGCTCACTATGTACAGTAGTCGGGGGAAGTAATGACATTATTACCGCCGCTCTACGTGCGAACCAGGAGAGTTCCCGGGCGTCCATTCTATGCAAGTCTTCCTTCAGCTGCTTCCTGTTAGGCAGAAACCTGTGCAGTTCCCTCTGGGACCACTGCAAAAGATTTAGGACTACAGGTGTTTGGCAGTAAACCCACTTGGTAGCAGTCTGTACCACACAGATTCACTTGGTAGCTGTGGCTGAGCAGTCAGACTTCCCTCAAGAAGAGTTGGGCAGTATACAGAGTATTCACAATAGGTCAAGAGCACACAATATAACAAGTAAACACTGACCAGGGCTTGGTGTAAAAGAGAGATAATTATTTATTTAAAACCACATCTAGAAAAACACACAGGCACTAATAATAAGCAATTCAAAAACACGGTCACTAAAAGATATACACTCCCTTAAAAGAATACTAGACCAGTCTTAAGTAAAGCCCCACTTATTTCCAGACAGCGGTGAGCGCTTAACGTAGATGGCACTCTAATAGTTCGTTTTAAAAAGGGAGAGAAAAGCAGAGAATAAATTGAAACGGATCCCAACACTTTTTCACAAACACAACAAGAGAGGAAGGCAAAGTAAAACCGTGAATTTAGAGTCAGTAGGCCGGATCCGCTTTAAGAGGATCAAAACGAAATGTGTCCAAGGTCACACGGTTGCAGTGCACAAAAGTCTTGTAACGGTTCAAAAAGTTGTTGGACCAAAGAAAGGGACCAGTTAGACGGTCAAGGCAGCCAGTCCAGAAGGTTAGGGAGTTATTATTACCTTGTAGCAATCTTTAGAAAGGGAGGCCTGGCGGACACGGTACCTTAAAGTGGTGAGAACGCTCCAGCGGGGGCAGTTGTTCCTGGCAGCGGGTGCAAGTCGGTGCTTCGTCCGGTGGAAGAGAGGATCTTGTCGTGGAGGAAGACAGGAGTCCGTTGCACTGCCAGGGAAGAAACCAGCCGCGGAATTTTTCAGGTACAAGGTGTGGTCCGGTGATTCGCGGTTCAGTGGTGAGTGGCTATCCGGCTGCTGGGGTGCTTGGCACGGGCAGTTCGACCACAAACCGGGCTGGGGTGCGAAGAAAGAAAGGAAAACTGGTTGTGCCCACCAGTCGGGGGAAGAAGCCTCTCCAGCCGGGAGATCATCTCTGTCGTCGGGAAGTGGTGAGTCGGTTCTGCAGGGCTCCACCGGTGGTGTCGTCGTGGTAGGTGGCTCAGCTTCTCCATCGTCGGATTCTCAGGTCCTGTGGCGACTTCTGAAGTTCCAGTCCCCAAAGCCCTGCTTTTATGCAGAAAACCCCCATTCACTCAGCCTAGCTGTCACTCAAACATGCTAAGTGGTGAGCCGGCCGGCTCACCACTTGGGCCAATCACACAAGAGTGCGACCTGAGTTACCAAGGTAACTCGGTCCAGGGTGCCTAAACCCCTCCCGCACCCCCTGTGGTATCCAGAGTGGCACCACTTTTGGAGGCTTCTGTGGAGAAGCCCGCCAAAAAAGTGGAACAAAGGGCTCGACTTGGGTTGGAGTCACAGAAGAGAACACAAACACCATTTTAGAATCGAGTCTTGGCAAAAAATACCAACCGGAGAATTAATATTAATTAAATAAATCGGCGGTATATTCGAGGCTATGAGAATTAAATATTGAAAGTTGGTAGCCTCGAACAATGGGAAAATCCCATAGGAAAATATTTGCGGTCGAATATAAAAAGTAGTTTCCACTGCCACCAGCCAAAACTCGATCAGGGGGGGACAGAGACATGCCCCCTCAACTCTCAGACCCTGGGGCAATCGAATTGCCCCAACCAGTACGTCCACAATATGATGGTTTGTACTGGTTTCTGTCAATAATTTGGGACTAGTAAAACCAATGGTGACTTTACATGCCATGGGAGACAATAGTCAGTCCCAGGGTATGGAGTATATGGTGGGGTGTCACTATGACACCCCTGTGTTACTGCACGGAGGGTGCTGTGTAACACACATAGGAAAAACACATGAGACCCTATGGAGTAAAGGACCCCATAGCCCATAAAACACTTTACCAGTCAAAGGAATACCATTAATCATGTCCAAGAGTGGGAGGAAAAGAGTCACTCCTGGCAGGAGGAAAAAAACAAACTCCAGAAATCCAGCAAAGCTGCTGGGGGACTCTTAGGTTAGGAAATTCAGCCTAAAGAGAGAATTCTCCCTAACACTTCCACAGTGGGGTTATGTTTGCCCCGTATAATCCTTGATATTCGCTCATTAATTGTATCCCCAGGTATTCTATGCTGCTCTCTTCCCATATCGAGGGGTATTCTTTGCTTAGTCTCCCTATTTCCTGTCGGTCCTCCGTTATGTTTAGGGCTTTGGATTTCGTGTAGTTTTTGGTGAACTCTGAAACTGCAGCAAATTCTTGGAACCTTTCCATCACTCTGGACAGCAAGCACAGAATGTCGTCTGCGTAAAGTGCTATTTTGTGTACCTCTTTTCCACTCGTTATTTCCTGAATTCTCTGCTCCTGTCTAATTGTAACAGCGAATGTTTCCATAGCCATGGCAAATACTAAGGGGGACAGAGGACACCCCTAACGTGTGCCACGCAGTATTTTAATCTGTGCAATGGTTTGCCCGTTAACCAGAAAGGTTTTTGAGGGTATTTGGAAGTTCGCTAATATCATCTTGCTAAACTCAGGTCCACATCCAAATGCTGCAAGAACCATTCGCAAATCTCCCCAGTCTAGGCTATCGAAAGCTTGTTGCGTGTCTATCGCTGCTATTGCAAATAGTTGTCCAGTTCTTGTGCCTAGATCTATTATATCTATGGCTCATCTTATATTGTCCTGCGTGTGCCTCCCTGCTATAAAGGCTGCTTGATCTTCATGAATTATTCCCGGGAGAATCTTCATTAGTCTGGCGTCACTGTTTAATAGGACGATAGGGCTGTAACTGGCGCAGTCCATGGGGCCATTCCCTGGTTTAAGAATGAGTACTGTAGTAGATTTCCCCATATCTTCTGTGATCACCCCTTGTTCTCTTATGTGGTTAAAAAGCTGTTTCCTAAGCAATCTGGACTAGGTGTTTTATTACTAGGCAATGAGGTTATTGCGTCGCTAACTTCTTGTGGCGTAATGGGTACTTCTAAGGTTTCCCTTTCCTCTCTAGGTATTTCGGGTAGCTGTAGTGCTTTCATATACTTAGTCTGTGACAGCGGCTCTAGCCCTTCTTCTTTCAACAGGACTGCGTGGAACATTTCCATGATTCTGAGTTTATCTGCTTCTGCTGTTAATAGCATACCTCCCTCGTCATGTAGTTCCAGGTTTTTTGCTTTCTAATTTTCGCTGCTAGATATCGGCTGGCATTCCCTTTCTGCATGTAATATATTTGCTTAGTATTTAATAACGCTCTGGCAGAACAGTCAGCCACATGTGCTTCCAGCTGCACTCTAATCTTCCGTAGTGCCCCTAGAGATTTTTGTGTCCGTCAGGTGTTATGTCTTTGACCTCCCCCTCCAGTTTCTTCCTGATCCCTTTTTTACCCCAAACATAAAAATTCTCCCGTACCACTGCTTTACATGCATCCCAAACTATCCTCCAATTAGTTTCCCCATTATCATTTTCTTTGAAGTAATTGCCAATCACCTTCTCCATATGTGCTCTCGGTGCTATATCACCTAGAATCAGGTCATTTAATCTCCAATGTTTACAAGTTTCTGGGTTGTCCGTGGCCATTTCAATTTGTATTCTCACCGGGGCGTGGTCGGTTAGGTATTTCACCCCGATTTCTATTTCAACTACTTGGGGAGATTATTGTTGCAGAGACTAAGATATGTCTATTCTTGAATAACCTTTGTGTACCGGTGAGTAATGTGTTTAGTCTCTCTCCTGGTCGTGGAAGAATATCCATGTCTCTATTACCACCAAGTCTCAAAATAGCTTCCCCATTGCTTGCATATTCTTTCGGTCTGCAGTAGTTGGCGGGAGTGTTTTGTCTAATACAGGGTCCGTTATGCAGCTGAAGTATCCAGCCACAATCGCCTTCACACGTCCTTCACACAAGCTTCCTATTAGCTGGAGTGTTTTCCCCAGAAAGAGGTCTTGCTTTTCGTTAGGGGCATATATCGCCACCAATGTGTACACCTGCCCCTCTAGTAAACCCTTGAGTATCAGAAACCTTGCCTCAGGGTCTCTATAGAGAAATCATTTTGTAAATCTCAGTTTGGCTCCTATCAGGATTGCTACTCCTTTCGTCTTCGTCCTGCTAGAGGCATAATACTGTTTGGGGAATGCCTTATGCGTCATCCTCCGTTCATCCTTGGGAAGTAAATGTGTCTCCTCTAGAAACGTTATGGATGTCTGGAGCTCTTAGAGCCTCCCCAGTATTTAGTGACGTTTTGCCGGTAGGTTCAGTCCCTGCATGGTCAGGGTTATAATGTTTATCTCGGCCATACCCAGAGAGTCCTGGCGGTCCTTTACCAATGCCTACACCTCTTCCTTCTCGTACCTTTTTTAAACCTGCATAACATTTGTACCATACAAAAAAAAACAATTCCCAAACTCTCAGAACTTTAACTCCAACTCTTCCCCTTCTCACCTCCCCCTACCCCCTCCCTTCCCAAGCCCCTTCCCTTTACCCCAACTTGGCCTGGGCTCTCGCGAACCCCCGCCAGGTAGAACTCCGGGGCATTGGGCTTCTGCAACCCTGGGAATTCCCACAGTCAGGATATTCCATATCATGCGTTAGATTCCAAGATAGCCACGTACTTGCCCCTCTGCTCTGCGTCACTTCTCCTTAATCTAGCATGTTTGTTTATCCGTTCCTCTCCCCACACCATGTAGTAACAACTTGTCATCAGTCCCCTTTTACTTATTTAGTGTTTTAGTGCGCGGATCTGTCAGTTTCACTTCCCTCTCATGCCTCCTTTTTCTGTTTGCTGTCCACTCCCATGTTCTGGAGCCTCCTCTGTGAGTTTTTTGACTTGCCAACTGTTCGGTTTGGTCCTCGTCGCCTTCCATATGCATCAGTGACAGGCCCTCCTCACTTGTGGTGATTCGCTGTTGCTTGCCGTCCCATGTAAATAGCTGTCCGAAGGGGAAGGTCCATTTGTAGGTGATATTTTTAGCTACGAGTATCTTCGTAACGGGTTGCATCGATCTCCTCTTTTGTAGTGTAGTGAGGGCCAAGTGTTGATAAAGATTAATCTGGGACCCGTTTATTGATAGGTTCTGGTGTGGTCGTGCCTCTCTGAGTATCTCCTCTTTCATAATGTATGAGGTCAGGGCCACCAAAACATCCCGGGTTCTTACACCCGGGTCCCTCTTCTTAGGGCCCACTCTGTGCAATCGATCGATCCTTATGTCCTCCGGCTGTGTTCCCTTCAGGAGCCTTCTGAAGCACTGCTGCATGGTATCTTCTATGTCATGGTCTAGGACCGATTCCACCAGGCCCTTGACTCTTATGTTGGACCGTCTGGAGCGATTACGAGGTCATGTGCTTGAATCTCTAAATTGTGAGTAGTTCTGGCCACTTGCTCAAGTAGCACGCTGTCTTGTTTGAGTTCCTCTGACACTTTGTTTAATCTGTCCTCTGTCACATCCACTCTCTTCCCCAGTTCATGTATTTCCTTTCTGACTTCCTGTAGCGATGTCTTGAGCTCCTCCATCTTCCTAAATTGGTCTTTACATCGTCCTTGTTTCCATTCCTCTCAGGCAATCTTGTAGCTCTTACTTAACACCATTTTAGGGGGGGCTCTCAGTTCTGTCCCCTCTCTCCACTTGTTTCTCCAGTGATGGTATTTCAGTATCCTCTTGCTGTTGTCTCCAACAACACTCCAGCTGTCCTCCTTGTAGGTTTGTCATTACTTTAGCTCTTGCTGGGGTACTCCTAGGTTTTGCCCCTGGCATCTGATAGCTTTCCTTATATTTCAGTTTCCCCCTGGTGATGTGAATCTGTTTCTCCCGGAGCATGTGTGCGCACATTCTGTTTTTCTTTCGGATGGCAGGAGACAAGTATTCAATAAGCTTAACATTGAGAAATGTCAATATAGTGCAAGGGGGGCTCTGTGGTGATTACCGTGGCTTGCAGCCCTTGTACCTAGCTTATTTCCCCAGTGTCCTCGGGCAATTCCTTTGATTTGTCGGTGCAAACATTAGGTGGGTAATAAACTATTATCATCTTTGTTCCTTTGTCCCTTCTAATCCGTACAGGATGTGTCCCTGTATTTCAGGGGTTACTCTATGCGTTTGCACGGAGCGATGAACAGGTTTCATGGTATGTTATGGCGCGTTTAAATCGTCCCTTCACAACCTTTATTTCACAGAGTGGCGTCTCTGTGCTGGTTGCACTGCTCTCCCCTCGATTTCTCGTGGTCTTATTGTTAAAGCCGTTAATCTTTTGAGCGTTACTCTGTTCCTGCGTATTGGCGCGTTCTCCTGGCCAACGGTTCCCGAGACAGCGTTTTTCCCGCTGTGCTTACGCTCGTCTGGCCTAGCCTTCCACCCCACGAGTGTCTTTCTTTTCTTAAGTAGCGGGCCAAATGTCTTTGCGCTTCCGCTTACCTTCTGTTCCGGTAGCTTAATCTTCAGTCGGGCGCATCGCCGCTTTGTTCCCTTCGCTTTGGGATTGGAGTTGCTTCAGGGTCCCTCTGGGCTGGCTGCAGCGGTACGTTCCCCGCTTTTCGCTTCGCGACCTGCTGATGCTTCAGCTCCTTGCTCGAGTCTGCTGCTACGCTTCTTGTTGTCGTGGCGCGTCCATGCCTTTCTTTTTCGGGCCAGGCGGTTCTCGGCTGTTATGCCGCCTGCTCACCCAGTGGGACTTGGGTTGCTATTGTCCTTAATGTCTTTGGTGCGGATCATCGGTTCCGCTTCCATTTTGTTGCAGTGGTGGTGAGGGTGGGGTGGGGCTGTCTTCCTTTAGCTCCTCAACAATCCGTGGGGAGGATGCTATGCTCAATTCGCCATTGTTTTGCTTATGAGTACTCCTTATTTCATGGCCCGGGACGGAGTACTAGGACCTGCACCCTCACGGTCCGGTGGCCATCTTGGAATCTGAAGCCCTCTTTTGTAACCTAATAAGTACAAAACACTGGGTTCGACACAAATATCTCTGGGTCCCTGTCCTTGCCTGAGTCGGCCCATTTCAGCACTGTACGTTCTAGAAAAGACAGAATAGTTAGTCTTATCGAAATTCAACTGGGGCAGGTGAATGTGTTGAAGACATTAAAAGTGCTGGCTACCAATGTTTGTGGAAGTACTGTTAGGTTTGAGACGTTAATGCTATGAGTGGGGACCGAGTTAATTATATACGCCACCTTGTAGACAGGTGGGGGACTTCTAGAGGGTGGATCGCAAGGTTTTGGCGGGCACCATAGTTTCTGTGGTAATTTATGTTTGCGTTGTATCCACCTAGCAGTTCAAATAACTCCTCATAATTTGAGAAGGGGAAGGTAAGAACATGGTCTTGGCGATATTGTATCTCGGAATGCAATGTGGCATTAGTTTTCTAGTGAATGGAGCTAGTATCAATGAAGATATGGGCTTCTGGATCAGCAGTTAATCAGAGACTTGAATGCTGAATAAAAGTGGCCTTTATTTCTGAGCAAGGTAGCAGGTTTGGACCACTGACAACCTTTCTCTAAATGGTCTCCTTTTGTAAGAGTCACATACAGTGACACAATTGGTGGTTTGAGGTTGCTGGGTAATCTGATGATGCTGGAGTATTCGCTGAAAGGCCCACGCTCTGTTTACTCTTTTATGCCTGTGGTTTCATTGTGGGATGCTTATCATTTTGGCCTCTTAGTTGTTTTGTGTAGTGGGACTTGGGTTGGATTTAATGGTTGGTGAAGTTGTTTGTGGTGGCACATTTTGTGGGTGATGTGTGGAGACTCAGTCAAAGGCTCATAAGGACTCTTCTTCCAAGTGGGGGTGAGGTGCAATGTCAGTAGGTTGGGTTACAAGCGGCGGGCCACCTGGGGTAGTTTAGAGAAATCTTTTTTGTCTTGTGGCGATCTGTCTGTAAGGTGGAAACATTTGATTCTGCATGTCATTGTGTTGTTGCATGAGATGACTTTGCAGTGGAGCGCTGTTTGGGTGTCTTACGATGCATGGCTTGATGCGTGTCATATTAGGGTATGCATGGATCATTCAAACTCTGCCAGAAAAGTGCTGTTGACTTTGTGGATCATGTTGTTGTTTCCCACACTCTGGTATATTGCTTAAGTACAGGTGTAGCAGGGTGATCCTCCAACGCACCTTATACGGAGACAGGTGTAGGCATGCACACAATATACAACTTAACCCTTCACTTATAACTTGACCCGCCCCTTAACTGTCTCCAAACCCCGCTCTCCTGGGTTTGAGATCACCCTGGTGTACTTTGATGGGAAGAAAGTAAGGGTAGGTTGGTTACCCAAATACCCCTGAGGAGGAAATGCAAGGTTAGTGTAACTGGCGCACACAAGGAGAGGTGGACAAAATATATGGTTCTTTTTAGTGGTTTTAAGTTTCTTATATACCTTTCCAGTACACCAGCAGGGTTTTGTGAGTTTATTACCAAAAGAGGCAAAACACAAGACAATTATATCCAACTTAAATTCCCCTAAGCAGCTGCGTTACTAAAAAATAAAACACAAAAATATAAAAGGAGTCCTTTAGAACTATAAAATGTCTTTAAAAATAAATACAAAGTCTATAAAGTGCACTGTATTAAAAAAAAAAACGATCTAAAAAGACCTTACTTGTCAGACATCCTGGCCAGGGCTGTCTCAAGGTCCTTGCTGTTTGCTTGATCTTCCTCCCTTCTCCTTGCACTCTTTGATGACGACTCTCTAGGCAGTGAGCGGCGGGTGGCAGCAGCAGCAAAAGTGTGTGGGGGCCCAAAGTCTTTAAGTCTTTAAGTCTTTATGTAGGGTGGGCTGCGTATGTCAGATGCAGCCCTGCACTTAGAGGCTGCGTGGGGTTGGGGGGCACACTACTCACTTCACTTGACCCACGTCTGCCAGGTGTGGCCCAGGGAGTTCTGGTGGGCCACCTGTAAGGGAGGTGGCCCTTATTTTTAAATTAAGCCCCAGGAGGGCTAAAACTCATTCAAGGTGTCCCCCTTGCTATGGGGAGTGCCAATAATTAAATGTGACCAGAATGAGGGCCACTTGGGGACAGCAATGCTTATAGGCACTCCACTGCTATCAGGGGAGTGTCAATATGAAGGCCCGGGATGTGGCAGTCACTGGCCGCTGAGCGGAGTGCCTCTAACCCTGTTGAAGGGTTTCTCTAACTGTCAATGGTGCTGCGCTCGCACCGGTGACCCTCTCCGACTATCACCCGATCTTCATCGCTCCTTTCCTGGGCAAACTCTTGGAAAAGCTGGCCATCTCCCAGCTTAATCTACATAATGAATCTGTTGGTTGCCTTCATGACCTCCAGTCTGACTTCAGAGCTACCAGAAGCCCAGAAACTGCTCTCCTGAACACCCGTGAAGACTTCCTCTCGAATCTTTACTCTAATCTCCCTTCTGTCCTCATTCTCCTTGATCTATCCTCTGCTTTTGACACAGTGAACCATGGTCTTCCTGCTCAGTCGTCTCCTAGAAAACCTTGGTATTACTGATCAGGCCTTAGCCTGGATGACCTCCTTTCTCACCGACCGGCCCTCTCTGGTCTATCTCTTTCTCTACTTGTGGTGTTCCCCAGGGGTCTAACCTCTCTCCCTGGCACCTTTTGCCCACTGCATCGCTATTTTCTGCTCCAATTTTCAATGTTATGTGGATGGGACTCGGCTCTCTTTCAGGCTCTCCTTGGCCACCTCTGCTTCTTCTCTCATACCAGACTGTCTGGCCGCAATTCAGGAATGGTGTGCCTCCAACGATATCTGCCTTAATGTCATTAAGACTGAGATCCTCCTCATTGAGATACCAGCTCTCTCCTTTGCTCTCTCTCTCTCTGGCCACCCATTCTGGTTGCTCTCTCCCTGGCTGCCCTTTCTGGTCTCACTTCCTGCTCCTTCCTGTGAGGCTAAGAACCTTGGTGTCATCTTCGACTCCACCCTCTCCTTCTCTACTGATATCTCTGATGTCTTTAAGAGGTCAAACTATCAGCTGCACCTCCTCAGAGGTATTCTTCCTTTTCTCACTTTTGCTCAGAAGCTCACTGTCTCCAGAGCTCTGGTTCTCTCTAGGCTGGACTATTGCAACAGCCTCTTTCCAAATCTTCCTGCATCTACTCTTTGACCGTTGCAACTTATCCAGAACAGGACTGCGGGACTTGTCCTTGGCCTCAAGCCCAGGGATCATATCTCTCCAGATCTGAAATCTTTTCACTGGCTTCCTGTGGCTGCAGCGATCAAGTTCAGGACCCTCTGCATCGTCCACAGGGCTTTCTGGGGCCTGGGACCGCTCTACCTCCAACTTTCTCTTCCAAAACATCTTCCTTCTCGAGCTCTACGCTCATCCACCTCCAACTCTCTGAGGGTCAGATGCTTCTCCAAGCTGAGAGTTGGGGGCAGATCTATCTCCTCGGCTGTGGCCTCCTTCTGGAACAGCATCGCTGCATCTCTCAAACTTGAGCAGACCAACCTCTGGTTCCGAAAGCAACTCAAGACCTTCCTTATCGCTTCCGCTTTCTCTCTTCCTCTCACCTGCTGATGCACCTGACTGCTCTGCACACTGGTCACCTGGTCACCCTCTGAACTCGGGCCCAGGCTCCTGCATATCCAGTTGCCCTTGCATTGCCTCCGGGCTCCCCAGCACTTAAGGGTCTGTACCTGCACCCTACAGTCCCTTCTCTCTGCACTTATGAGCCACCCGCTGGCTGCACTTGCGAGTTAACTGCACTTCCCCCTTCCCCTGCCCCTGGCACTTCTCCCCTTCCCTCTTCCCTGCACTTGCACAATCTGAATGACAGAAGGTCTAGTAAGATCGTTATTTTGTCCTCCCTTGTTTCCCACTCCTTGGCTTGTCTCACCTAGAAACACTTGCGTTTTAAATGCCTCATTATATCATATCAAAGGGACCTTTGCGTGCACACGCACAAGAGTCCCTTACACTAACATGTTTTCACTTCCTGATCCCTGGCGCGGCTCTCACGCTGGGGATCCGATTTTCTTTTGTCATTTTCGGGATCCCCGGCGCGGCTTCACGCACTGGGGATCTTTTGTTTTATCCGCCCGACAAGGGGTTACACAGGTGTTTCTTTGCTATCGAGTGATTCCTGTACTTGCCATGAAAGGGGCGAAGGTCATTTTCTATACCTGTGTGACTGCAGCAGGGAACAGGAGGTTGTCCATGTCCTGCGCTTGTGTTGTAGGAATGGTATGTAACAAGGAGTACTGGATGTTTTTTTTTTTTCCAAGTTCAACTGTATTACATTTTTATGAAATTAATATCACAAAAGCTATCAGACAGCGCAAGCTCATGATTCCTCCTACGAAATCCCAAGTAATGGCAAGTTAGATAGAGCTTCTCTACATTATAACCAAACATGAATAGTCAGGGGGGGGAGAGAAAAAATCCTTTCTTTCCCCCTTTTTTTGTTGTTGTATATATCATGGGAGAGGAGGAGGCACAAAACACCACTTTTCTTAAGAACAAATAAACATAGAACCTGTTGTCACATTCCAATGTAGAGCGTTCTCTATTCTCTCTCCCGGAATTGATGTACTCATCCTATTCCATTCCAGAATCAGTCTCTACTCCACATGATTCTCCACTACAATATTTCTTTAAAAAAGGTATAATTTGGCTCCTAACTGGCTTGAGAGAGTATTGAAGCAAAGATGTCACATATTTTATTTCATATATCTCTCTTCCCCTTTCCAACCCACCCATTTTGTGTTGGTACAAAGGGTAGTTTCAGTACTGATATTAAGCATGCTCCAGCGACAAACGAAGGTTCTCATATGTGGCAGGGGCCATGAAGTCTCACCATCAGCTACAATCCCAAAGGGAATCAGTAAAGGGTCAAACTCTCTGTACTCTCTCTCTTGTTCCCTGATCTCAGCCAGAATTTCTTTGCGGTACTTCTGTGCCAGTGAGCATCCCTGCTGCGCATGCCAATATGTTCCAACCTCTGTGCACCCTCTCCGGCAAAGTGGGCTTGAATTAGAGTGTAAAGACTGGAGGGCGGTATCTGTACTTTTGCCCTCTATATGGCAAAGTAGAGGCACAGAGCACCCCAGCCAAGGTTCTCTACAGGGTAGCAATGGACGATCAACCAAGGCGTAAGCTCTCAGGAGGTGATGCAGGCTTGCTTTCAAGTACAGCGAGGCCGCACGCCCCCACAAAGAAATGTCCACACACTCTTATGTGCTAACACGGTTCTTTATATAAAAATATGGTTCTGAGATATATACATAAATCAGTAACACACTTTGTACTCTGGTGATTCTAATATGGCAAATACGTATAATGTATATGTGGTACCACACTTAGCTATAAATTCCTTTTTAAAATGCATAAACTGCTGACTGTTACAATGTGGCTTACAAATCATGCAGCAAGATGTATCAACATAGATCATAGGAAAGAAAGCGGGTTAGGTTAAACAATGGAAGAATGCTTTCTTTAGCTACCAAGACACAATTCTGAGTGAGGATCCCCCCACCTGGGCAACCTGTAATGAAGTATTAACAAGCCCAGTCCATACATGTTTAATCAGTCTTGTTTTCTGGTCAAAAAGTTCAACCACCCCAGTGTACCTGAGATAGAAAAGTTTCTTCGACTATTTGTCGACGGATCCTTCGGGGGTGGACTCCATTTAAAGCAGGAACCACCGAGCATCGAGATTCCTCGAAGAAAAGTGGAACACTGTCGTCGAGACAGCAGCTTTGATCTTCACAATGCTCTTCGACGATAGTTAGAGGAAGTCTTGGGCAGATGAGGCGTGTGGGCTACCTCGATGCAAAGTGTTTGGTGCAGCAAACGAGACTCGGTGATGGTTGCGGGCCCGGCAGCGGGCGTCGAGTGTCGGGAGTTGCTTCAGCAGTCCTCCAGCCTGTCGGTGCTGCAGCCGCAGCACGTACCTCGGGTTAGCTTCGGCGATCGGGACTCGACTATGGGTTGGACCTCAGTTCTTCATTCCATCAGTGTCCTCGGGACGTCTTTGTCGGCTTCAGGTGGCGGGAAGCCCACCGGTGGACTTTCCTTGGTAGGCAGCGACCTGAACCTTCTCTGGCGGGACAAAGTGGTCAACGGTGATGGCAAGGGAGCCCTCGTTCAAATGTTCTTAGGCAAAGGTGGAGCTTTCGTGGCTCCGGTCATTGAGCAACACAACGTCAAGTTGTCCCCGCTTCTGGGTGGCACACTTAGACTGGCTTCCAGCGGTTACGGAAACCCTCCTAACCCCGGTCGACGGCAATGTACTGCGATGGCCTCGCTGTCCCAGTGCTTCTCTTCAGTATTCTCGGCAGACCCCTTCTACGGTCGACAGCCTTTTGGGACTGACTTCCAAGGTACCTCAAAGAAGAGCAGCAGGATTTGCACGATGGTCCATCGTAGCTTGGGGAGAGGTCTCTCGCCATGTCTTCTCTCTGATCAGTCTTCGACAGACTCAACAGCTTTTAGATTTTGTCAAAGGAAATGAAGTGGCAATTCTTCTTCTTCCAGCTGGGCTTCAAGGATGAGCTTCAAATTTCAACTTCAGCTTCTGAAGAAATTGGTAAATTGGTAAGTGAGAGGTTCCCAGATATACACATCTGTCCCTCATTCACTCTGGCTGGGCCAGGCTTAGTTAGCCAATCACACAGAAGGGCATTCATTCATGCAGGCAGGTAGCCAATCAGGCTCACAGGCCATTCACTTCCACCCAGACACACATAACAAGGATGGGGATTGGGGCAAGCACCCAGCCTTTCACACACCACATTGCATCCTTGTCAGTTTCAGGCAGGGCTGTCTCATTAATTGTGTCACACACACAGAAACCAGACATCCATAACAGGGAATGCATATTGGTCACACATTCCATTCACACAGGTCCCACCCCAAGGGTGTACCCCCAACATACAGTCACTGGGAAGGCTCCAGGCAGTCTGGCCTGGACTTCCCCCACAATACCATATATGGTTCTTCCACCCAACAGCCAGTCAGGACTTTGGGAAAACAAGGTAATGGCCAATAGTAATCAAGAGGCCCCAGTTGCCATCTTGCCGTCTATCGGGAATCAAGTGATTCCTATGGCAGGGCCTTGGTATCCCAAAATGGAGGATACTCATAGATCCTATCATATCAGCAGGAAGCTGCCACCAGTCCATACCCTGCTCTGTGGGCAACACACAGGTGCCCAAAAACATAGCGGTACAGGTTTGTACCCCTAAACATGCGTCCATAAGGGAATCCCAAGTACAGAAAAGAACACTGATAAAGGAGTAGCGGATAAGGACAGGGAGCCTCTGTCCCTCTGATGCATTTCCAGCATCACACGAGAACATCCTTGATAGGGATATTTGCGAATGTTATCATCTGCCAAACAGTTTGAAATCCTGCCATTTTTATGGATGTAATGGAGGCCTTCAGTGTTCTAACGCAGATAAATGTCCAGAGCTCTTTTTGTTATTTCTTCCCTAGATCCTATATTGGGATTCTCCTTTTGAATTCATACCTTTTGTATAATTGTGAGATCAAACCCTTAGAGCCATAAGGATTTAATATTTTCTCAAAGGTAGTTAAGTTTCTGTTCAGTTGGTCAGCCTAACGATGATCAGTGATAACTCAGTTGTAGGTAAAGAAAGACTGGTAAAAATTCCCAATTCAGCAATATCCATAAGCATTCCTTACTAATGTGCCCTCTGCCCATAATTATCCCACCCATACCAGCCCTACCTATTACCAACTGTGACATCTCAAAGGATCTTTGATAAGGTCTTTATTTGGTGGAGCCCAACTATAATTAAAAGGGGACCGACATGTTAAAAGTCTGCTAGTGTTACTTCTCTAAATCCCGTAGTATAGCAATCACTGTGTGATTTATTTTATTTTCCTTTTGGGCAGCCTTTGTGACATGACCGACAGCTGTTCTTCTACCGTGATTGGATCCAATATGACATTCTTCAACTTAGCGGACTGTTTTTCCCCCAATTCCACAAAGATGGTCTGCCTTCGACACGTTCAATCATGCCACCCTGACAAATCGGCTCTGTGACACCCTTGGCATCAAGCGCCTGGCACCTGACTGGCTGACCCCTTTCCTCTCTGACCATCCCTCCCAGGTTCAACTGGGCCCTTTTTTTTCTCCCCTATCACAATCTCCACCTCCGGCGTCCCTCAAGGCTCTATCCTCTTGCTGTGGCTCTTAAAAATCTACCTTGTCCCTTTGGACCACCTGATCTCCTTCTCTCCTCACTTACAGTATTATGCAGATGACACACAGCTCTCCTTCAAGCTTCCCTCTACTGCCTCCTATTCCTCTTCTCACATCCCTGACTGTCTGACTGCTATTCAGGCATGGTATGCTGCCAACAATCTCGGCCTTAATGCCAGTAAGACTGAGATCCTTCTCATTGGGACCCCTGTTCCCTCCTTCTCTCCTAACCTCTGGTTGCCCTCTATATGTCCCCTCCCTGCCCTCTTGTGAGGCAAAAAACCTTGTTGTCCTCTTGGACTCCTCTCTCTCTCCTTCTCTCATCACATCGCGGACCAAGGTCCATCAGCTAAACCTCCTTAGAAGAGGCATTCTCCGTTTCCTCACCTTACCCAGAAACTCAATGTCTCCAGAGGGCTGATCCTCTCTAGGCTGGACTACTGCAACAGCCTCTTCCTCACTCGTCCTTTATCCATCCTTCGCCCCACTTTAACTAATCCAGAATAGGACTGCAAGACTTATCCTTGGCCTCAAGCCCAGGTACCGCATCTCTCCAGTCCTAAAATCTCTCCACTGGCTCCCGGTTGCTGCAAGGATAAAGTTCAAGACCCTCTGCCTCCTCCACAAGGCTTTCTGGGACTTGGGACCCCGCTACATCCAATTCCCTCTCCCTAAATACCTCCCTGCTACGCTCCAGCTCTTTGCAGATCAGATGTTTCTCTAAGCAGAGAGTGGGGGGGGTCGATCTCTGCCCCACAGGAGCCTCCCTCTGGAATGGTCTCCCTGCCCCTCTCGGGCGTCAGCTGGAGCTCCTTTAAATTCCGGAAACTTCTCAAGGCCCTCCCCTGCTAACACCCCTGTCTGCCTCAGTGACTGGCTCCCTGGTTCCCTCTGAGTTATACAGGGCACCAGACACCCCCTGCCCCGCCCAGTCCCCCACCCTCCTTGCACTTAGCATGTGGACCCTCACCCCCTGCAAGCCCTGACACTTGCCCTCCTGGCCTCCCATTAGCACTCTCCCTGTGTTTTTTGCCCCGTGCCCTCCCAGCCTCCTACCCCTTTTCACTTGCTCTCTCTCCTCTTTGCCCTACCCCAGCCTATGCACTTCACATTTATCGTACTGCACTCCCCCTCACCCTCTTGCACTTCTTGTTTCTGCACTTGCATGATCCGAATGTCACAAGGCCTAGTAGGACAGTTATTGTTATCTTTCTCCCTTATAAACCCCCCCCTTATTTTTGTCTTGTGGCACCATGAAACACCATTTGTTGTATAGGCACCTTACAAATGCCAGTAAATAAATAAAGATGGTCTACCAACATCCTGGGCTGCACTGCCCTTAAGTATTTTTCGAGATGACGAAAATGTGCCCCCCCCCCTCTCCTCCTTTGGCAGTGTGAATGAGCCATATGGTACAGTAGGCTTTTTATTATTCCGCAGGGGAGCAGACAGTTAACTTACTTAAACGATGAGCAGGCACTCGATCGTCAACATCGGAAACAGTAAGAAAAATCTCAAAATATGGTTGTTTTAGTTATCATTAACATGCCCATCCAAGATTTGGAAAAAGAAGTTTGGTCTATCTTTGTATGTCCCCATTCATTGTTTCCTAAGCAACCAAGTAATTGGCCTCAAAGTGTATCAAGCTACTTGGTCAGCTGCATCCCTACAGACAGAATACTGTCCCTACATATTCAGAGCTTTAGATACAAAAATTGGACTCTAAGCTCTGGAAATGTTTCCAAGGGTCATTGCCACTGATGTGTTCAAATGTAACCCAAAAGCCTACAAGAGCTCCATGCCCATCCAATGTGCAAATTAGATTTGGTATGTATGTCCTCAGTTTAACACATTTGCAAATAGCCCCTTTAAATTCACACAGTTGCCAACCTTTATTCGACTAAAAGTCTTGTTCTTCCGCATTGCCTCAGCCAAGGTTTCCATAACTAATGCGAACAGAAGAGTAAACGGAAGACACCGCGTCTCGTTCCCGTCTCCAGGAACCATTTCTTGGAGGCTATCCTGTCCACTACTGCTGTGGCCCTTGGGTTAGGATATAGCGCTCTAAACCCCCCCCATCCATTGTTGTCCCAATTGTGATTTACGTTTTTCTTTATTTTGTGATGATAGACTCCTATGGCATGTGGTTGGAGGGCTGTTTAGGTTCCAGATATGATTTTAAATGAGTATTTTAGTCCCTATTTTTTTTTTAGTTGGGAGTAACATTCTTTTTAAGGACTAATACATTAATTCCCATTCCCAGTAGTGTTCTTTTTAGGCGAGTAAAGATATGGTTTAACTCTAATATCTTTTTTGGAATCCATTGCACCTAATATTTCATGATAATTAAGACATGCATTTTTACCATAAATGCCCTATCTACAGGTCATACACTATTGAGAGTGCCTCCTTGTGGCAATGCTTGCTGCTGCTAATGATCATAAAGGTATCCAGTGATTTTATCGATTTGAAAAACAATTACTGATTTGGTAGAAAAAAAATACAGAAAATGTATTTAAATATATATATGGTGTGGGGTAAGGGGTTACAACGGGTGGGGCTGGGAATGGGGAGGGGTTGTTAATATAAGGGAACAGGTGGGTTGGCAAGGGGGGGTGCGGCCCAAAATAAATCTATATTTTTTTCTACCAAATTGCTTCATTGTAAATGTTTTCGTTGAAATCGCATAGATTCATCATACCATATCCCTGGAGCTGTCTGGGTGGAAGCAGGGATTCGGCTTCTATGAATGTGACCATTATTTCCTATTTTATTTTGGGATTATAGGAGGCTAGTTCATCGCTAATCAGTAGGGCTGCTGTTCTGGGTAACCTTTTTAATGGCATGAAGTTGGCAATATTCAGGTTTGATTCAGTGCTAAGGACATTACGCTTCTCTGTTCAGTTTGGGTGGGTGGTCTGTTTGGGCTGGTTATGTTTTTTCGAGTGCTCCCTTCTAGCAGAGGCCATGTTCAAGTTGGCCAGAGGAATCCTTAGTATGGTTGCAAGGTCTTTCAGGTTATATCAGTAGTGATGGGCTGTTCTTGAAATGTATGTGCTTTCCATACTCCTGCAGGGACAGACAGGGTAGTGTGGTGGGGCGGAAGGAGGAGTCAAACTCTTTGAGGACATTACCAAACGACTTTTTTAAAAATAAGGCGACAGCTTAGCTTTTCCGATTCTAAAGGGTTTCCTTACAGGAACTAAAGGTGCTTGCCTGTCATCGGGAAGTCCCAAAGAAAGAAATGTCCTCCGTCCAAATTCTAGTTCTACCCTGACCCTACCGCTAAGAAATTAAACCTAAAGCATTCCAGGAGATTTGGTTGATTCTTCTCATATACCAGTTTTTTTCCGACTAACTCTTTCTATTCGTGTCTTTAATCTTGAAGCTATTTATCTAGCAAGATCTTCAGTAATAGTCTATTTTCATCTCTTGAATTAGCTCTTGTAATTCCTCCACCATTCTTGGCTTTGATATTCTCTTTAGCAAAGTAGTTATGCTAACCTTCTTTGTGATACTTATTCACTTGTTGGTTGGAGGTTTTAAACCTCCCACATTCTATTGATCCAGGCTCTCTCAGCTTGGCTGGGGTTTCTGCACACGTAATAGTTCCCCACTTATTGATTCTCTCTCTGTCGCCACTTTCTATACTTGACAGATTTGTCTATCCTCTCTTACAAGACTTTGTCACAGTTTCTTGTCTTTGCAGCTTGTTGCTCATAAAGTATTTTCCCTTTGTTATTCGTTTCTGGTTTGGACCCTTCATAGACTTCCCAGCCAGGGTTATTCAATCCCCTCCTTCTCACCTTTATACAGTTTCAATTGTATAGTTTTATATTCTGAGAACTGCAATGAGTTCCTTGTCTCATCCTCTACTGCCCCGGCGACCTCCGACCTCTCCTGCTCTCCCAGTAACCTCTCTGCAGGCTGGGGAACATCGCCAGCTTTCGCATTCGCTCGGGTGCTCTTTTCCGGTACTGGGTTTCTCCTTCCTTCACTTTGTCGTGCCCTCGACCTCGGCTGTCCTTCTGTCGTATTCAGAGCGGGCGGTAGGGAAGCTGCTCACGTTCCCAGTGACTCTCGTTCTACTTGTTTGTCGGTCTCCCGTTCTCACCTTCCCATACGCCGTCTACAGGCTTTTCCGCTTGGAAGCTGCTCATGCTTACTTTGGCCTTCTTGGATAGTCTCAGCATGTTTGGTTGGGCGCCCAGCCCACCACAGTAGAGACGTGGTGTCACCACCACCCGCAGCAGAACTCTGCTTTCCTGCAATTCACCAATTCTCCTGTTGTTGGGTTCTCTGGGCCTCCAGTGTCTCACTCTGGCGTCCAGTCGCTCTTCGAAAGTCGCAGGCTCTGCGACTGTTCTATGGCCTGACTCCTTCAGTCTGCTCATGTCGGGGCCTTATCCGCATAGGATACTCTCTGCTCCTCCAGCTTCCTCCACTCGCCCCAGTTAAGTATGCATGTTCTCTTCTCATTTCATTCTTCATGTTGGTCGGTTCCAGCATCACCTTCAGCCAAACAGGTATATGGTAGCAATTAGTCCTATGTAGCTGCTAGGCTGTGTGGCTTAGACAATTCCTAAAAGGAACGTGAGTCCATGTCCAATAAGGTGGGGTCTCTCCCAGTGAGGTCCCACTTGCCCAGGCACCAAGGGAGGGTCTTGCGGAGTGGGCTCACCTCCTTAGCCTCAAAGGGAGAGGCTCCCCCGCTGGGAGAATGGATGAATACCTTCAATTCATCACAGTAGGCTTTTAATGATGCGGGGATGGGCATTTGTGCAACATATCCTTGGGTGGTGCATGATCTAGTGTGTCCCATTCTGTATGCATGGAAGTCAAGAAAGGTTATTAAGATGTGTTAAGGTGACAATGCTGATAAGGAGGGTAAAGAATTGGCTACAGAAAAGGCCTTTGTATGACCTATCATTGTTATTATTTCTCAGCTGTGTTTCAGGTTTGTCTGGGCCTCTATGGAGTATGAGAAACCCAAAGGTGTCTCACCCGCTAGTCCCCGGAGATCTGTCATCCAGTTGGCCAGGACATAGCCTCCAGTTCCTGGCGGTGGACCAGTGGGAGAGGATCACCTAGGCGAGAGGTCTTCGGGGAGTGGAAGCGGAACACGGAGGGTTGAAACGTGGTATCCCCTTCCTTTTAACACCTTTTCCCCATCATACCCTGTAGGATATTTAGAAACTCTACCCCCTTGCACCCTTTCCCACACAAACACTTTGTTACATGGTAACAGACAATGTGCTAACACCTTCCCCACAGGGATAAAAGGCAGAGCACGAAAGCACAATTCGAGCAAGGCCGAATGCACAAGGAGACAGCGACACCAAACCAGAAGTTCAAAAGGAGAAGAAAATGGCAGTGAGACCTGGAAGGACGACAAAGGGAGAATTGCCCTTGCCCATTTCAACTCAGACCCGCAAAGCCTCTGAAAGGGAAAGCATGAGACCAGGAGAGGCAAGCTAGCTACTGTGGTGTTATCCTCGACTCCAGAGAACAGGGAAGCCAATGGGTTCTGCACAGCCGGTGAGTCGGAGGAAGCTTATAGCAAACCGAACTGTGTTGAGCCCAAGGTTTCGAGTAGCAACATTGTGAATGCAAGGAATTTGTACAAGAAAGAACTTGTGTGTATGTTTGAACTTTAAAGTAAGCCCAGTTAAGGTCCAGGTGCAGAGGGGTCCAGCGCCACGTGGGCACTCATTCAAAAGACTCTAACCGGGACCTGCTTTCAAAACTGCAAGAAGTAGAAGGCCCTAGGAAAGTTTGGCGTAAGTCGTCAGGGTGGTCCTACAAGGGTCATGTCAAACTCTTTGTACAATCGAAAGTCTCTGACCCGTTGCCAAAGGAAAGTTAGGGGAAGGGAACCGCGCTTTCCAGTAAGATTGTGAACTTTGGAATAAGCCGAGTGTGAATCCCACACAGGGATGGTGAATGTAAGGTAGGAGAAGGGAACCAACAGTTTCTGATGAAATTGAATAAAACATGAACTGTGTAGAAAATACATGAACTGTGTTTAAATAAGGCCGTAGTGAACCTGACGGAGGGAGGCCCATTTTCGCCAAGGGGATCCGAGCCAGACAGAGGGAGAGTTTGGCCCATTTTCGCATAGCGAATCTGAGTCCGACAGAGGGAGCTTCTAGGGGCAAAAGGCAATCGCCCAAGGTTCAAGACCACAGAGAGAACTTTTGTTGTTGTATGTATCAAGACTATTACACCTGTGAACATTGCGTCGACAGGCGTGAACCCAGACGAGGGTTGTCCTCAGTGGGAAGTTGTTTAAAAAGACATTTTGAATATTACAGCAATATTTCAGAGGCCGTAGCGCACCCGACGGAGGGAGGCCTAAGTTGCTAGAGGGATCTGAACCCGGCAGAGGGAGGTCCGAGCAGCGAAGAGCAATCGCCCAGGGTACAGGAGTACCAAAGGAACTTTTTGTTTGTTTGTTACTGTGAATCTGCAAGCCTTCCAAGGCAAGAGACCTTTGCAGGGAAGAGACTTAGCCTCTGAAGGTTGTGATATCGTGGAACTGGGACTGTAAACCTTGTGCTGACGAGGCCAAGGAGTGTGCTGTGCTCGAGAGTCCCGCTTGGTCCTGTGCTTCAAACGTGGGGTAGGGAGACCCATCCATTCCATCCTCACTTACCGTTTTGTGAACACTTCTTTTTTTTTTTTTCTCTGGTGAACATCATACCACACTCTTTTTGGTAATTTAGTAGTGAGGATTGGAAATTGTTTTTTTTTATTTTTTAGTATAGGCCCTTTTTATTTGACAAGACAACACTAGGACTGCCTTATTTTTTGATGGTCGTAACTTGCTCCCATCTAAGAGATTAACCGTTTATCTCACCCATTATAAAGTTCAATAAACACCCTTGAACTGTGATCACTTGTGTCTGTCTTTACTGTTGCCACCACGAGTTCTTTACAGGAGGCTCTGTGCATCAGGTAGTTATCTAGTTATGCGGTCCAGTAGATTGAGCAAATTCCATGACCCCTGTCCTCATTCTGCTCACATGTTTCTCCAGTAGAATCGCTCTTGTGTTCCTCACTTAGAGAGCAGGTATGGGTAAGCTCTATGTTGGCAGTATTGGGAAACAGATCTGTGTCTGGCCTTTTAAGACTTGTAGAAGATGGTGGCAGCCAAGCAGATTTTTATATATAAGGTTGCTAGCCCATGATGTGCATGAGTACTAAAGGGAATGTGGGCGCGTCATTGATGATGTAGTAGGGTTCTGGAAAATCAGTTGGGAGGTGAAGTTGAGGATTTGCTGCACGGTTGGGAGCTTTTATCTACATTGCTTAGTTGAGAAACTACTCGTAATGACAACTGTCTCCTGTATCATCCTTGTACTGGCTATGAGTTCACAATGTTCCTCCCGGGTCCGCAGCCGCTGCTTTTCTGTCCTGTTGGACAGGATCCCGGCCGCTCGAACTACTGTGAAAAGGTGGGCCGGAGAAGCGTTCCCAGACTTCAAAGCAGCAGGTACGACTGAGTCAGCCCTTGCCCATCCCAGCCCAACTGTGACAGGCGCATAGACGCCCTCACGTCATTTTATTAGAGGGGGGGTTGCAGTTGCCTGACAATGGTGACAGCCACCGCAACGTGAGGTGCTCTTAAATCACGCATCTGCACTCGCCATGAAGAGAGGACAGACTTGAGCGTGTTGGCCAGCAACGTGTACACAGCACTTTGATGCGAAGGGTCAGTGCTGGTGGAGTAGCAGGGTTGATATAACTGCACGAAATGGGGATGTTATTAGATATTTATGTCTGAGTGAGCCCATCACCTCCCAGTGTGAGTGCTTCGCAGGGAACATGATAAAGGTGACGAGAGAGAGAGTGCTAACTTACAGTAAGTAGATATAGCAATGCCAAGTGTGCCAGGTCCGGTCATTTGAATAGCATCACCCGGGTCATTGAAATTATAACTGTCACAATGGAAAAAGGGATTCATATACTATGCAAAGGCAGCTTGTGGGAGCGAATTTGCAGTGGATATGAAAGTGTCATTGCTGATGCACTTCCTTGGTTATGAAGGTCAGCAAATCTTATAGACACTACCGAATCTGCCCAAAGACATTGATAACAATGATATGAATGAATTGCAATGATTTTAATCCAATAAGAAGCACAATCTTGGAACGATACAATTTCAGCATCTGGTATCACGAAAACAGTGAAAGTGTAGAGGATGTGACAAATTGCGAGATTCAGTCACTTCTCCCTAGGGGGAGCCTTTCCCTGTGAGACTAGAGAGGTGAGCCTGCTACGCAATAACCTCCCTAGGGTTAGAGTCAAGCATCACCTCACCGGGAGAGACTCCTAGGGACAAGGACTCCCGTTCCGAAGAGGAACTCACACAAAGGTAGTGAACTCTTTTGGAAAAGATCAGAATGAATTGCTACACATTTGTTAATGCAATATCCAATCTGAGAGGAAATGCCTACATGGTACTACAATGTAGGAAAACAATAACGAATAATAGTCAAACACAAAAGAAGGACTACAACATTACACAGGGGAAGCCCCAGTGCAGCGTCATAAGGACTGGAGGAGGAGACTCCTAGAGGGAGAGAAACTCAGGAATTTCAAAGCGGCTCTGGCTGCAAATCGAGATGAGAGGAAGAGAAGGTGCCGTTTCCTATGGGTGGAGAAAACCTGGCCACTGTTGTGCCCAAGTCGCGCCAGGAAACAGCAAAGCCCTGGAGAGCTGAGTGAATGTGTGCAGGCCTCTGGGAAGAGAAATCCAGGCTCGCCGACCAAGGATAGAGTACTGGGAAACGCTTCCCAGACAGAAAAGCCACACACAACGCGGCACTGTGCAATGTGTTGGAGAAAGAGACTGCTGGAGTTGCTGTCCTGATCCACGGAGTAGACTCCAAGAGGCGAACTACCGACCTGGCGACCCAGTCCCAACTGCGCGAAGATAACTGGAAGAGCGGGAGACCCGGGGAAGGTAGCGAATATAATTAATACTATACTCCTACTAGTCGCAGTAAGACGCAAAGTAACCAGAAAAGTGAGAATCATTACTGGGGCCATCCTACTTGTCCCAGTGAGAAGTCAAGTGATAAGAGGATTGAGAACTCTGAGAAGAATAAGATTGCTCATGGTACTCAAGATACAAGTTGGAAGTCGGATAAAGAGAGACTTTAAAGTTTATGTGCTACTCTGAGTGAAAGACGTTTTAGGAAAAGAAACGCCTTTCAATAGGATTTTGAAAAGACAAGTGAAGAGAGGCCAAGAGAATTGGAAGAATTCCCTAAGGGATGTAAACAAACTGATACAAGTGATAGCCAAGAACTATCTAAAGATTCTAAATTGGTGGAAACTTTCTGAGAACGCCTGAGGAGAAGGGAGTCGTTCTCATGGACTTTAGTTGTTTGTATTTAGTGGTAGGGTGGAGTAGGTAAGATTTTGACGGAGGACAGACTATTACTTCTGGACTTCACAACTGACAGATGGGCACCCCAGATAGTTTTGTTAGGAAGGGACACCAATAATTTAGGGAAAGTGAGGTGGTTTTCATGTTATTTAAATAAAACTAACTTGAGAATGGAAAAATTTAGTCTGTCTCCTTCTGATCCTCCACAAGGAATATGTTCCTGCTCTGCAGCATTTGACGTTGACGTGTAACTTCGGAAATACCCTAGATGAACACATCTGAGATCAGTTCATGATTCATCGTACCAAGAATAGAATTCGTGAAGAATTGTGGTTAAAGGATGGGTCCCTCCCTGGAAGAAGTCCTTGGAATTGCAAAGCAGGTTGAACATTCAATGGCTTGTGTAGTGAAATTGACCAAGACGGAGAGCAAGGAAGTAACGCCAGAAGTACTCCAAATTGGGACTGATAAAAAGCATAAGATAACTAAACCCAATAATCCTCATCAAAAGGAAGGAAGTGATGGCAGATGAAGTGGTGGCAGAGGTGATCGGAGACCACAAAGGGATGGTAAGGGAAAGATCCTCACACATGTTATGTTAAAGGTTCTTACACCGCGCACTGTTGTCACTTGTGTGGTTACTTGGCGATCTGGCAGCTGTGGGGGTGGGGGAAAGTTAGCAGGACTCAGCGGGAAAAAGTAGCAAGAGAGCTGTGATGTTTTGTTGGCAGCTTCAGTTAGGTTGACGCCATTCACTGTACATAGGTGTGTGTTTTGGTTGGTAGCCATCATGTGCTGTTATGCGAGGCTACATGTGGTTTGTTTCGTTGTCGTGGTGTAGTGAAAGGCGTGCGGTTTATTGTGCTGTAGAGGTATGGTTGTGTTTAGTTATGAGATTTGAGAGGTGTATGCAGAAGGATGAGTTTATTTTAGTAGGGATGGTTAGTGGGGATGCCCTGTTGCACGTATCGCTTCCCCTGTAGTGCATTCCGGTGTGATGCACTGCCCCACCTATGATGTGTGCAGAATAGTGGGTCCTCAAAGGGCTGTATCTTCCCCATCAGTATATTTTTGGTGTGCCACAATTACCTTCCTTTGATCAGGTTATACATGTGGGACAGAGTGATGTCATAAGAGATGTAGAGGGGTATCGGAGAGTATTTATCAAGGGTGTGGGAATACTAAAAGGTATGAGACATCAAATAATTTTGAAGAAGGGCAGCATACCTGTTGCAGCAAAGTTGAGGCCTATTCTATTAGTTTTGCGGGAGAGTGTGAAGGAAGAGTTGGATACTCTATGTAACATGAATTATCGAGAGGGCGAGTGGTTGTTACTCGCCACAACAGAACAGCTTGGGGCGTTGGTTAGACGTCCTCGAATGAAGCAAGTGGGTCAACGAGTAGAATAGTGAGTAGCCTTTTTCCAGAACACCAGTCGCCCTGAATTCTATTAGGAAACCAGGAATTCAGGCTTCCTCTACATGAGGGAACTCTTCTTTACGATAAACCCCTCTGCTGTTCTAATATTGACAAAGGTGTCGATCGCACAAAAGAGCGGGGAACACGCGCACCGCCAAACCAATGCTGCTAGAAACACAAACATGATTACTGACAGTACAGAGTATTGTTTCAACCAAAAGACCTAACCCAACACAGAAATACCTGTTATGTATGACTGGAGCTATAAGGTTTGAGAAGGTGTTTAGGTCCTGAACCTACCCAACACTATAAACCTTTGATATAAGTGAGAGGTATTTCCCAATGTTGGATAAGTTAATATAGGAAATGATCTTACCAAAGGATATGTTCTGGGTATAGGAAAGTTCACAGGTCCAGACAGAAAACACGAAAGAAAAAAAATAATAAAGAGGAAGGTAAAGAGGAGGAATAACCCGGGCGGCACGAGGGACGCACTAGTTACGAGTTGGTGCATAAAACAGCAAATGATTAGAAAACACTAATGGTTCAGGCTGAAAAGTTCCCAACGTAGCTCTTTAATGGATTTCACGAATAGTACAGGAGAGTACAGGTGAGTAGGGCTTGATGGAAACTAGGAGTATCCCCACTGTGTGTGCGTAGTCTTCTTTGTGGACAATCTCCATGGCAACCTCAATTTCTGCCATAAGTAGGTCCTCGCACACCGATTTGGACAAAAAGAAAGTGTACTAAGCGGAGTTGCATGAGAACTCTGCCCATGTTTAACAGTGGTGTAGAGTGGGTGTCTCCTTTTTTGTCTAAAAAACAAGTGGGGAATTGCGCCTCTGTGTGGATGTCAGGCAGCTAAACAAGTGTGTTGTTGTGGAGAGACACTCCCTACCAAATATGGGGGGGGATGTTGTGTCTGATTGGGAAAGGGAAGATATTTACCAAATTGGATCTTGCTCCAGCGTGCCAAGTGGAATTAGAACCGCAGTTATGGAAATTGATAGCATTTGTGTTCCATGAAGTTATATTTCAGTTTCAGCTATCTCGGCGGCATCACGGTAAATGGGATAAGAGGGGTACATTGCTTCCAGAATTACATGTTGATATGTGGAGAGACATGAGGATCACAAAATCATACTGACAAGGGTATTGGACCTATTAGAGGGAAAGGGAATGAATGACATTAAGAAGAGAAAAATGTTAAGGGCACGAAATTGAAGAGGATGGAGTAAGGCCAAAAAAAGGATGTAGTGTAGAGCCTTAGCAAGATTGAAACCCTGCATGCGAAAGGGGAGTGTGCAGGTATGATCGAATCCTATCAAAAATGTGTAAAATCTTTTGCTGACAAAGTATGTGAGATTAGAAAACGGTCGAAGAAAGGGGAAGAATTTACATGGAATAGAAAATTTGGAAATGAGTTTCGGAATATAAAGGAGATGGATATGGCAAAAGTGTTAGAACAGTTTGATACGAACAAGAGATCAGTGATAACTGTTGATGCTAGTGAACTGGGTATTGGAGTGGAGTGGTATTCATGCAGATTGATGGGAACAATGAAGAAAATGTGATAGCCCATGCATCAAGTGTTTTGTGTGGCCCAGAGAAGCGTTACTCAGTGTTGGGAAAGAAAGCTTTAGCGTTTCATTGGGCTGTGGGAAAGTTTAGAAATTTTGTATGGGGAGCTGAGTTTACGCTAAGGACAGACCATAAACTGCTAAAAGCTGTTTTTAATTCAAAAGGATTACATAAAGTATCGAGAAGAGTAGCTAATGGATGGCGACAATGCAAAGTCATGCATTTACAATGGGGGTGATTGCAGGGTGCGATAATGTGTTAGCGGATCACTTATCACATCTGGGTGGTACGGAAGATACTGAGAATGTGGAAACGATGGAGCAAGTGTATGTGACGTACGATGGAGTGATAAGTCTTAGTGAATGGGAACAAGCGATGAGCAGAGATAGGGAGATGTGTGCTGTACATGATGTGGTGTCAGTATGGGAGCCAAAATGGAGGATGACTGGAGAAGAGAGCCTACTGGGAGGTAAAAGATTAACTAAGTGTTGAGGGAGGATTGGGGAAGAGTTGTAGTTCCAAAAGTGCTAAAAGAAAGGTTGGGGCACATGGCACATTGAGGCCACATAGGGACCACAAGGACAAAAGGCAGTTTTCAGGGAAGATTATTGGTGGCTGGATTTTGATAGAACCATTGAGCGGAGTAAGAGAATTGCGTGGAATGAGAAAAGGCGGGGAAGGGTGTGATGCCTAGTGCACAACCCTTGACAAAGCCGGAAGTACCGAAGGGTGCACGGGACAAGTTAGCAGTGGACGTATTGTGTCCAGTGGATGTCAGGTTAATGGAAAGTTTATTATTGTGTTGGTAGACTTATTGTCAAGGTAGATCGAGTTTAAGATTGTGTGAGAGGCTGGTGCCATGATTGTGAAAGTGTTTTGGAGGACATCTTTATGAGGGAAGGATATGCAGGAAGTATCCTTACTGATAGTGGTAGTCAGTTTGTGGGAGAGTGTATGAAAGAGTATGTGAAGAGACATGGAATTGTGCACAAGAAGACCGCGTTCTATCATCCTAGAGATAAATGGAACCGTAGAAAGACTAAATAAGGAGCATTATGGATGCAGTACATTTAACTGGTGTGTGGGGTAAACAGAAAAGAAGCAGTGAGGGAGAGAAAATGTGTACTCTGGATGTCTCCCCATGCAGTTACAGGAGTGAGCTCCTTCGAGGTGATGAGTGACACGAAGGAAAATGCCAAGCTATGTACTCCATGGTTGGAGAGGGTTGAGAGTGAATGACATTGATTGTGGAGGTTGTAAAAAATAAAACAATTGTGGATGGAAAATAAAAGGGGTATCATTGGCACAGGCCAACAAACGAAGAGTGTAATGTCGATTATACAAGTTGGAGATTGGGTGAGAATAAAGAGTGTGGTTAAGGAAAAAGGTGATCTTTTGTACAGTGAGCCGGTACGTGTAGATAGGGTGATGTAAGAAAAATAAAATAAATAGATAATGAAGGCAATAAACGGTGGTAGTGCAACCAGCAAGTGGTAAGTGCTGAGTAGAGCCGACAGGGTAAGTCGGCTAAGTGCAGAAAAAAAGGCAGTGGGCGGGGGGTGTGGGTACAGATACAGACCCCACTGCAAGGGGAGGCCCAAAGGCAGTGCAGGAGGGTGAGCAGGTACCTGGGCCCGGGGCCCGGAGGACAGGGGGTGGCCAGGTGCACAGTGTCGAGGGAAAAGCGGATCAGCAGGGGAGAAAGGGGGCGAAGGCCGAAGCAAAGAGGAAGGTCTTGGGGTGCTTCCGGAACCGGAGATGGTTCTCAAGTTTCAGAGTGGAAGGGAGGCTGTTCCAAAGGAAGGACCCAGCCGAAGACAGAGTTTGTGTTTGAGCGATAGTTGAAGGTATTTTGGTCCCAGGCCCTAGAAAGCCTTGTGGACAATGCAAAGGGTTTTGAATGTAATCCTTGCATCCACGGTGAGCCAATGATGGGATTTCAGAGCTGGAGAGATACGATCCCAGGGCTTGAGGCCAAGGACAAGTCCCGCAGTCCTGTTCTGGATTAGTTGTTAAGGGCAGCGAGTAGAGGCAGGTAGATTTAGAAGACGGCTGTTACAATAGTACAACCTAGCGAGAACCAGAGCTTGGGAGATGGTGAGTTTCTGGGGGAAGGAGAGGAAGGGCAGAATACCTCTGAGGAGGTGCAGTAGGAAGTTTAACTTTTTAGAGACTTTAGAGATTTGGGCGGAGAAGGAAGGTGTGGAGTCAAAGATGACCCGAGGTTCTTAGCCTCACAGTTGGGGGTAGGTGGAGGGCCAAGGGAGGCCAGCCAGTGAGAAGGGGAAAGCGTGGTGAAGGTGAACCGATGAGAAGGATCTCGGTCTTGTTGGCATTTAGACAAAGATTGTTGGCGGCACTCCAATTTTGAATGGCAGTTAGGCAATCGGAGATGAGGGAAGAAGAGGAGGTGGCTGAGGGCAGCCTGAAGATGAGTTGAGCATCGCCATCGTAGCACTGGAAATTTGAGCAGAAAATGGCAATGCAGTGGGCAAGAGTTGCCAGGTATTGGTTGAACAGTCAGGGCGAGAGGTTATACCCCTGCAGAACACCACAGGTTGAGAGGGAGATGGATGATGGGAAGGACCCAAATTGGACCTGGGAGGGTCAATCAGAGGGGAAAGAGGTCAGCCAGGCCAGAGCCTGATCAGTGATACCCAGGTTATCACTGAGATGTTTGAACAGGGTGATATGGTTGACCATGTCAAAGGCAGAGGAGAGATCGAGTAGGATGAGGACAAAGGGAATGTTAAGAGTCAAGGTTGGAGAGCAGATCTTCACGGATGTTGAGGAGAGCAGTTTCCGTGCTTCTGGCAGAGCTGAAGCCAGACTGGTGGTCATGGAGGGAACCAACAGAATCAGAATGAAGGTTTAGTTGAGAGATGGCCAGCTTTTCAATGAGTTTACCCAAAAATGGAGTAATGGAAATTGGACAATAGTGGCATCAGCTGTGGATTTCTTGAGAAGGGGATGCACTAGGGCATGCTTCAGAGGGGAGGGAAAGGATCCTGAGGCAAAGGAAAGGTTGCAGAAATCAGCAAGGACCGGAGCGAGGTTATCAATGTGGTCCTTGATGGTTTTAGAGGAACAGGGATGAACCTGTTTAGATGAGGCTTTCATAGATCGGACATGTCTAGCGACCTCATCATGGGAGAAAAGAGGAAAGCATGAGAAAGGGGCTGGGGGTGTGGCTGAGGGAGGGTCGGTAAGCGCAGACAGATAGAGAAGAGAGGGGAGAGGGGCAGGAGAGGGTACACAGGATATCCTGGGTTTTTTAGATGTGAATGGCAATTGCATTGCAAAGAGCCTTGGAGGCAAGAGGAGGGGTAGAGACTGCAGCAGGGTTGGCTAGCTCCTTGCAGATTTTAAAGAGTTCGGCCGAGTTGTTAGATGCCGCAGAGACACAGACTTGAATGTGAACCCTGTTCTTGGTGAGGATAGAAATTCGGTATTGCCTTTGGAGCAGGTGCTAGGCCACTTTGTCAGAGGACAAACAAGAAGCCCCTAATTTCCTCTCAGCTGCCCTGCACTTACGTTTAAGTGTAGCTAGGTCTGAGTCATACCAGGAATTTCACTTTGGACTTCAAACGGATCCTCATTAAATGTTCGTCTAGTTATTAATAAAATTTTGTTTTATGACACTCCTACTTCTGTGATCTTTTGGTCTGGTATATGTTCAATCTAGCCTCGCTGTAGTTCTAGTGCACCTACCATGCTTCAATGAATAGCGGTAGCCGTTGACTCTACTTCCTGTCCTGCTCCTCACGACAGGAGCAAGAGCATCAAGAGGATCAGAAATGGAAGAGTAGAGCAGGTACAGGGCTGTGTCAGAGTCTGAGTCAGCCAGGGGTGGAGGAGGGGGGGGGGGAGAGAAAGTGGCAGTGAAACCCTCAACTGACACACACTTCATGGGCCGGATGTCCGAGAAGGTAGGTGGCCGTGTTGGGGTAGGCTTGGCTTGGGGGGGAAGACAGGGAGAGATGAGAGGAGAGGAGACAGTGATCACTCAAGGAGAGAGGAGTGGAAAGAGGGGCAGAGAGGGGGAGACCAGAGTCGATCAAGACATCAAGTGTATGTCCTGCACAGTGAGTCGGGCCAGAGGGGAGGATAGAAAGGGAGAGGGAATCGCAGAGGTTGCGAAAGAGTACGGAAGAGGAACAGGGAGAATAAAGGTTGATGTTGAGGTCACCAAGGAGGAGGAGTTGAGTGGTAGAGGCCAGGAGGGAGGAGGAGAGGTCTGCCCACTCAGAGAGAAATAAGGTGATCTCACCAGGGGGCCGGTAGAGAGTAGCAACAGTAAGAGAGTAGCAAGAGAACCTGCAGACAAGTCATTCAAAAGAGGAGTAAGTCTGAGTGGGGATGATAGAGGCAGGAATCCACTTGGGAAAGATCAGGGCTACATCACCTCTGGGCCGGGTGGATCTGGGTATGGAGAGGATTTTGTAACCGTCAGGGAGGAGAGTGTCAAAGCTTGTGACAGAGCTGGCCGTGAACCATGTCTCGGTAAGACCGACGACATCAAGGTCAAGTTATTCCAAGAGGTGGCAGATGTCAGAGGAGTGTTTGACAGCGGAACGAGAGTTGAGAGTGGCAAGATGAAGAAGGTTGCCAGCCTTAAAGGAATGGTTCGGTAAACATTTTTTTATTGCCCCTACGGGTCGGCCATGTGTTTTTAAACCTAAGTCGCTCGATTTTAGAAGAATTTCCTATGGATCTTACCCGAGTTTTCATCCATTAAACACACGCGAAAACAGGCAGTAGGGTGCCGCCATTTTGTGATAATCTTATCACTTGCCGCATCGTCCTGGCTGACCTACTTTTGTGGCACTAAATCATATCCCCCGCCCCATACCTGACATTATCAAAACATTCATATTCATATGCTGCACACAGAACCCGGAAACCAACACAGATCAACTCACAACACAGCGCCGCCACAATTCGGAATATGAAACTGTACTTTAAAATAAACAGCAACAAGGTACATTTGGTAAAGGACATTAAATGTTTATAGAATATTCAGCAACTGCCATATGAACTCGGAATGCCATTTATTTTCTTTTATCTCTATCCGCAAATCCGTAAGTCACGCGCTGTTCCTTTATGGTACACAGGGTGTTGGTTTTCGTTAAAAGAAGCACTTTGGTCGCACGGTGAACCGCAAGGCTTTTCCATGAAGTAGGCACTAGGCCAGCGTAAAGGTTGATATGTTGCTTCTAGCCGCTAGTACCACGTAAGGGCATATGGGCCCTTGGCGATCGTCCCATAAAATTGTCAAAGTGGTGCAGTTGTTTACAAGAAGCTGCAGCTGGCGGTTGAAAAAACCATCTGCCGGGGTCTGAAACTGGTGGCAGTAGCAGTAGGGAAGGATATACCTGTTTTGAAAACATAAAATTTATAATTAGTCTCGCCAGCCGATCTTTATTAATATTATTCATTTTATTTATTACGGCCGAGCTGAAGCTATTTGCTTTCAAGGATAGTGCAATGCAGTATGTTCGGCTCTAAAATCAATGCGAAAAGTAACAAAATAAATCGAGGTTAGCACACAATGAGAAACGACTGTCTACATGCGTGTGGAATGTGGACCTGCATGCCCATGTGCCCGCTACAAGGACGATCCCACAAACGTTTTCCTAGCTCTTCATTCCTTCATTTATTCATGCATCCATTCATTAATTCTTCATTCCGGTATAAAAGCGTCTAAAAAGTTACTTACATTACATTTGCAATTTCCATTGTGTCTCTGCGTAATGCAGTCCGTAAATCCCACTGTGCTCTTGACAACGATTTTTTGTATACTGAACTAACATGAAACTCGGCCTAGTTTCAGAATTTTCTGCCTTATCGTCTCGTACGTTATTGCACCCAACCCCCCCCCCTCAAATGAAGTTCTTTCGGCATGGTCACTTTCTCTCAAGGTCAAAAAACAATAGAACCTTATACTGCCAGTGCGAGTTGTGGGCCTCTTCAGGGCGCGAGCTGAAAATCAAAGCCGCTGACCTTTACTGGAAATGAGCATACATTCTTTCTTTGCAACATCCCGTAGTAAAGCCATCTGTGAGAACTTGAAGTTTCGAATCCATTTATGTACTGCGCCTCAATGTGCAAATGCGAACTGGCTTCTCTCCCATGTGCAATGGCTCGCTTGGCGCGTTCTAAGGCCCCCAATTTTGTCCTCGTTGTCTGCGAGCTTTGAAGCCCCAAAGAACCATAACTATTGAGACTTTTAATTTTTTGGGGAAGGTCAGGGAAAGTATAAAGTACCTGAGGAGTTGAGTTGAAAGTGAGATTTATTGTTTGTTTTATTATTTGCAATACGCAAGCCTCCCCTCGGTTAACAGTGCGCAGCATTTACATGAGATTGGGAAAATTAGTTACATCAACAAAAATATATACATACACATATAGACAAGGTCAGCAATATGAGGTGAATAGAGAGAGAATTCAAAGATGACACCCAGGTTGTTCGCCACCCAAGATGGTGAAGGTAGGGGTTAGGGTTGGCTTACTTTGTATGTACACTGTACAATAACATTTATTTACAAAAAGACAATCGTATTACAATTATTTAAACCGGGATTTGTACTTCACAACCAGCTCTCCTTTGGGTGGACATGGCACAGTGGCAATGTTGGGTGGCAATGGATCAGTGCTCTGCACAGAAACATTAAAAATTCCATATCTGTGCTTCTCTAATACAGCAACAATGAGGCTTTTGACAAAGTCGAACTCCATTTCCTCATAGACTGGTTTGATCACCCATTGCTTACTTCTTTTTGAAAAGGCCTTAGTGTAGCGAGGCATCCTTACATTACCCGTAGTCCTAGATTGTTCACGGCCGAGATTCTCGTTATGGGCCAAGACGGCAAATAGAGTCCTATGTCTCATGCCCTGTATGCTGAAATGCAAGCGCTTTGGCCTGTACATTAGGCACATATTGTGGAACACCTCCAAACCTCCTGTGTGACAGAATTCTGTCAGTCCCTCAAATCTCTTGATAGAGTTTTATCGAAAACAATCTTCTCAATGGCTTTGTGTGTCGGTGAAGATGGATTCAACCACTTCTTCTTCCGTGCCTCCACTGGGGACAAAGGGCCATGTTCAGATTGGTGGAAATGTAGGTTTTCTGACCAGCGGTGCACGTTGGTACAGTGGTGCATCAGTGACCGCCATTTTTCAAGTAGTATTTCCACTGACCCTTCACAAGTTTTGGAGCTCCACCAAAGATGGTTGCTGATAGACTGGGACCACTCTGAAATACTTTCCAAACCTTTTTTTTCCCCTGCAGCCGAGATTTTCTTATTGATTGATTTAGCAAGATGCCATACGTCAAATATGTTTAATATGTGGGAACTGCTCTCTCATTGTCTTGGCAATTGAAACGTGTCTGTCCGTGGCTATGAGGTCGATTTGCATTCCCCTCGATTGTAGATATTCCACTGATTTTATAAATCCTAGTTTCTCCATGGCCACTGAGGATGTACATTGTGTTACCTGCACGACCACCGAACTCACAATTTTCTTACTATCCATGTCCTGAAAGTGGTAGCTGCAGTACTTGGCAGAAAATCCAGGGCTGTCGCACTGTCCATCGCCGGCTAGCCTGAATAGTTTGCCTTCGAATGTACTTGCTAGAGACAATTGTTCAATTTTCCAAGCATCACTTATGGCCGGAAACAGATAATCATGTTGGTATTTGTAGTACTGCGTTTTTTAAATGAAATGGAGTCCCACAAACTGAAAGAAAGACTCTAACTTTCTAAAACTGGACCCACTAAAAAGTGATGCAGCTGCACGCAGTAGATTGCCTGCTGGCAGTTTCCCCAGCATCGGTTGCGCAGACCATGAGAACGTATCATTTAATCTACAGGCGGCATTTATTTTGAGGTTACTGCCTTTTTTTTGACGAGTGACATGAATCAATGGCTTCCCACATACTTTCCCTCTAACGGAATGCCCACATTTCAGCATACTTATAATATTCATCAAACAACTGTAGAATACAATGTATTTGCCCACTTTCATTAGACTGTCATCCGGCGTCAAAGTGGTTTCGGCCTGTGACGTTGAGGACATATCACCACATTTGAAAGAAATATCGCTGCTATCAAGTTCTGATGCATCGTGAATGCTGCTGCTGGTTCATTCTCTGTCATTTCAACATCTGCTACTTCAACATAGATGGGAGAACACAACAATGTCGACAGCTTTTTTGGTGGCAATTTTTTGGCGGGTGTAGATTGTGTGAATTGATCTGCGACTACTTCAGAGCTATCTTCAATACATCCAGTATCATGTTGCTGTGGTGGTGCGGTCGCACTGTAGCAATGGTCCAATACAACTTTGCTGGATTCTCCGGACACATTCATTTCATGTTCTGGCCATTGGACATGAGCATCTCTAGTCTCAACACGCAGCGTCTGAATGAATAGTTCCTCCATAGTGTAAATGGTCTGGCAAGCAACAGCTCTCATTCGCTTCACTGTCTGTGTATGTATAGTTCGGACACCCACGGGTAACTAGAAGATAGATTGGAAAAGGGATGTTCAGTTTAAAAACAAGATAAAGTATAGTACAATTGACTGGAAAAAAACATAAAATAGTCCCCAGCACAAAAACATTTCTAAAGTTATGAACTGTTTGTAACTAACCTTATTTTTGTTTCTTTTCTTTGCAACTTTTTTGACTCCCCCTTCAACATCTGCACGCTGTTGCTTCGATTCGTATCCGCATGTCTCCCCTTCCTCTTGCGCTGCAACAAATATATTTTCTGTATCCGCATAGACAGCACTGAATGAGGCTCCATCGACTCCCTGAAACATAGTATTTTCATTATTGTGTATCAAAATATTGTTAGCATAAAACACATGAGGACGAACACACAGATACATCTCAGTAGCCAAACACGATTTAAACATTGTGTGGAACAATCAAACGACAAGTATTCGAGCTCTGATGAACCTAGTTCGATGGAGCTGTCAGTATCCATACCTCTGGCTCTGCATGGACTGCCACGAATGATTGTATTGAAGAGGAGGCATCAGCAACTCCCTGAAACACTGTACTTGCATTAGTATGGTTTTCAATATTGTAAACGAAACACACACTTGGGGTCGACGGCACAGGTACATAAAAAGAGATAACCACAAATGTTGCATTGTTTAAAAGAATCAAGGAATATTTAAATATGATCAGATTTAATCGACTTATTTCTCCGATTTCTTTACATCTGCATCATCTAAATGGGATCTTGTGATTGTAGTGAAAGCTCCATCGTCTCCCTGAAACACAGTACCTGCGTTAATAGGGAAGAAAGTATAGCAAATGGAATCACGTTATATGATCACGCTCGATGGAGCTGTATGTATCCATACCTCGTGCAGCTGAAGAATATCTATGGATGTTGTAAATGTGGTGTGCACTTCCGAAAGCTGTTGCGCCGATTCGTATCCGCATGGTCCCGCTTCCCCTGGAATTACTTGAATGTCAGGCTCTGCATCAAGTGCGTGGGTTGACGCTTCAACAACTGCCTGAAACATAGTATTTGCATTAGTAAGGATTACAATATTGAAAACACAACACACACTTGGGGTCGACCGCACAGGTACATATCAATGGCTAACCTCGAATGAAACATGGTGTAGAACAATCAAACGACAAGTGTTCCAGTACTGATGATCGCGGTCGATGGAGCTGTCGGTATCCATACCTCGTGCTGCTGAAGAACATCTAGGGCTGTTGTCTGTGGTGGACGCTTCAGCATCTCCCTGAAAGACAGTACTTGCATTAGTATGGATAACACTAATTATAACTGAAAACAAACACCAGGGGACGACAAATAAGGTGTATATCAATTGGAAAGCACTAACCAAACAATTGGTAAAATAATCACAAGATACATAAAAACTATTACTTGACATGCTTAAAACAAGTCTGTAGCGGAATAGCCAAGTATGATTACCTGATACGCGCTAGAAGTGGTTGATAACTGCGGGCACGTCACGGATGTAGAATGTTCTTGCTTCAGATTCAGTGGATAGTCAAGCCACTTGTAAAGGTAAATTATTGTTTGATGTTGAAATGCAAATATTAAAAAATTGCCATGTAAACCGAACGAAAAACTTGTGAATAATGCTATTGAAAATGCGCAATATAGTACAGTTCCCTGTGCCCATAAATAGAGTTCCTTTGGGGGTTATAAAATCGAAAAATAATTTGATAAATGTCATTATTCAAAAAGCTATACACTCATATCAATATCGAAAGTATTACAAGGGAGTATTACAAGGGACACAACACCTAAAATATCAATTAATCCATTCGGCTACCTACACGCTACCGCAAGGCCTAAAGCTAAATCCGGACACTTGACTCACCAGTGGCGGAATGTGGACGAATAGAGTTGGAATAGCGTTTGCGAGCAATTTTCGTGTCGTTCGCCGTTTATTCTTCTTTGTTACCCAAGATGTGGCGTACATGTTCGAGGAAATGTGCCGGCTGCAGATGCGGTATCGATCGCCCCTCTTGTCCTCTAAAACTTGTTGGACTCTACTTTCCAGCTCATCCAGTGGATATCCGCAATGTCTGACCCGTTCTCTTATTCGATCAACAGTTTTCGGGAATACATGCATTGTAGTGCCTTCAGATTTAGCATGGGTCTTCGAAGGGCAACTGCTAATCGAACAGGCAGACATTGTTGAAAATTCTGAAAAGTAAATATCAAGATTATTATAAAACCTTGATGAATAAAAATGTCATAAAGTAAATGAACCATACCATGCTCAATGCAAGGTTTGTTTTGGTCGCCGGAACTATACCAGTTCATCATGTGCAGCTTAGTATTTGCATAAATTACAGAAATGTTTTAAATTATGTGACTAAACTCTGAACATGTGACTCGTCCCTTGGATGTTCTGTCTTGCATGAAAAGGAAACATGCTTACGTTATAGACTGGACCCCCGAAGGATGCAATTCGATGACAATTGACACAGATGAAAATAAATAGATCTAAACTCAAGTCAATAGCAATGAGACCAATGACCATAGCTCTATTGGGTACTGTAATCGCAAATAGATAGAAATGTAAAAATGACCGAAATATGACTAGGATACATGGCCTTACCTTGACCAACTAACAGTTGGATTCAGCAGGCCGAGCAGTATGTTGCAGGAGAACAGGTAGATGGCCACAGGTAGCACACTGACGAGATTGTTCGAAGCGGGCACAGATAGCACGACGACTAGCAGATTAGCATAGATCTCAGTGCTTCTCAGGTAGAAGGTTCAGGAGTTGACCTGCAAAGCACAAAGATGTTATCATGAGACCTATCAAGTGGTTTATAAAGTATTAGAAACGGGGGTGTGTTTGTGAATGAATGACGTGTGTATGTCGTGGTATTATGTGGTTTGCAGGGGGGCGGCCTGCCTCAGGGGAGGCCTGCCTGGAGATACAGGGTCTGAGGAGGCCATGTGAGCGATGGCCCCTGGGCGTGGGATACCTTTTGAAGTGTACATGCTGTTTGGCACCTTGGCCGTTTGCGCCCGTGACAGCCCCCCATGCCAGTGCTCATCCCCGGGTGCGAACCGCCTTTGATAGAGGGGGTGGGATGGATGGGCCTGGGGCGCGCAGATAAGGCACAGGAAGAATGCTGAATGGAGACACCGTTATGTGGATTGCAGGGGGGCGGCCTGCCTCAGGGGAGGCCTGACTGGAGACACGGGGTCTGAGGAGGCCATGTGAGCGATGGCCCCTGGGCGTGGGATACCTTTTGAAGTGTACATGCTGTTTGGCACCTTGGCCGTTTGTGCCCGTGACAGCCCCCCATGCCAGCGCTCATCCCCGGGTGCGAACCGTTTTTGATAGAAGTGGTGGGATGGATGGGGCTGGGGCGTGCAGATAAGGCACAGGAAGAATGCTGAATGGAGACACACTTATGTGGATTGCAGGGGGGCGGCCTGCCTCAGGGGAGGCCTGCCTGGAGACACGGGGTCTGAGGAGGCCATGTGAGCGATGGCCCCTGGGCGTGGGATACCTTTTGAAGTGTACATGCTGTTTGGCACCTTGGCTGTTTGCGCCCGTGACAGCCCCCCATGCCAGCGCTCATCCCCGGGTGCGAACCGCCTTTGATAGAGGGGGGTGGGATGGATGGGCAGGTGGGCATGCAGGCAAGTGTGTGGGAGTGAGGGGCCATCAGGCCCCTCTCATCCTTTACTTCTCAGTAGAAACTCGGACCAAGTGCCTCCAGTAGTGGGTTCGCCCCTTGCCCTTATGTGATGTTAACTTTGGTTGACATTTGCGTAGATGGGACCACTGAGCAGGACACAGGGCATCCATTTTTGTACCCCCTTTCCAATCCATCTTGGTGACCAGGCCTCACTGCGCACAGCACATGGCCCCCACCCTCGTTCCCACTCTGACTGGAAAACTCCAGAGATATTTGCAACAGCTAATAAATGTAACACATCACTCTTCCTCTGTGATCACTGTCCTGCATGTGAACCAGCCTGAACTAAGCACATAGCTCGTTCATCTCCACAAACATGTCCTCAATACCTGCATGCATTATTGAGAATATATTATGTTAGCTTAGATAGTGACCACCCTGCTTCACAGCGACCTGACCTTCACCCATTCGGAGCACAGATGTCTGACGTCCATCCTTGAATGGAGACACACTTGATTCATTTAAAAAATCGAAACAACCGTTGTTAAAATATGTGGTGTTTTTTATTTTGTATCTTATTTTGATGACACAAAAATACAAGACTTTACGCATTGTACAGGTCAGGTTGCAGCACAGTGAGCGGAAATCCCCTGTACTGACCGCTGTCACTCGGGAACGTTTCTCTTATGGCACGAACGGCACAGGCGGGTATTACTCTTCGAACGCGGTGTCCAAGCCTCCCGTGAAGCCACCATGTAAAGGAACGATAGGCCACCAGCCTGTACCACCTCTGAAAAGGAATGAAACAAACTGTTTTTAAATAACCAAGATAAGTTTAATAAACGTTTGTTGTCAATGACAATTCTTGTAACTAATGGCATTCTGCTCGGACAAAAGCTATCTAGACACTGCACACTATTGAACGACTTTCATGCGTTAAAATGATATGTAATTTTGGATATAGTAGAAGACCATGAAATAGGAGTGGCATGACAAGCAGAGTATACTTACTCGTTACTCGGATTACGAGGACGAACAGTTGCGCGAAGTTCGTGCATAAGCACCATCATTATCCTCAACATGGACCGTGTGAGGCAGGCAGCCCTGAAGTCTGGCAGCTCGGTGATGCATTGCGGTCGTGGCTCGCCTTCCGAAATGTAGGCCACGCATCCCGAGTTTTCACAGCAGCAGCAGTTATCATCCTCGGTTGGCATTAGCTCGCACCGATTGCATGTGCACCAGGTCGAAACACTGTCCATGCGACTAGGTCCAGGCTCTTCAGCTATTGAATCGTCCTCCCAACTGCCATCCGAAGACGCATCGTTTTTGCGTGTTTCCCTTTCCAGTAGTTCCTCCTCGGTATACTCGGGCTCGTACATGTTGGGCATTATTGTAGCCATTGTGTGTTTAACAAACTAAAATAATTTATAGCATGGTACTGGTATCTGTTCTGTAGCATTTTGTGTTATGTTAATGGGAATAATGTGACGTTCATCCCCTGTTCCAGGGACTGGAATGGGGGATAAAGGCCCGGCAGCCCAAGTTATTGGCCCAAGCGAAGCAAATGCGCATAACGAGGGCTCCGCACCGTTATCCTGCATTCCAGCCCCTGTAATGGGGATAAAAGCCACTAGCACCCCGGGTTCCCAAAGTAGGAACCTGGGGTGCTAAAAAAAATAAAAGGATTTTTCTGCCTACAGCGGGATGCCTATGGCTTCCCACTGTAAGAAGGAAAATCCTTTTCCAAGAGGGACACCATGGAAAGGGAAGGCGGGGCTCCATACAGAGCCCCTCTTCCCTTTTCATGGCAGCCTGCAGAAGGCAAAGAGAGAACCCTATGACCATATTACCACAAGTACATTTTTCCCCTTCAAACCTATCCCACTTTCAAATAACTTTACCACATAGCCAGTCCCAGGTGGACATGGCCACTTTAACTCCATTTGTCGTCCCTCATGGTCATGGCCAGTAGCCAGACTGTCCGGATCATGCCCTTATGCCATGACTCAGACAATCTGGCCACTGTCCATGGCCACAGGCAATTCCTCAATCACCAAAGAATATTACAATTTTTTGTATCAAAATAAAACACGGGCACATTTACAAAACCATGCTTTAAGGTCCTCGCCAATGCTCCTTACACGAGTTTGCTAGAAATCTGCCAATTTTTTATTTTTCCAAAAGTGTCAAAATGTATGTACATGCGATAGTCATATAACTTAGCCCCCACTTGACAAAATCCCACCAAACCTTACTAATACATGTATATCTACATCTAAAATCTTTTTGCAAACGTTTGTGTAGATTCGTCAAATGGCACCACATTTATGATAAACCTTTACAATATTTTGGGACCCCCCCTCTTGACAGAATCCCACCAAACTTTGCAAAAACATTTATATATAGTTTTAAAATAGTTTTGCAAAGTTTTGTGCAGATTTGACAAATGGCACCACATTTATAAGGCTTTACAATATTTTGGGAACCGTCTCTAATTTTGTTCCATCTTGACAAAACAGCTCCAAACTTTCCAAAACCATTCAGAATCACGCAGTTTCGTTGAGTGGTGCCAAAGTTAGAAGCCATCCAAAATCGGGGTTTTACAAACTCCGTAATGCAGAAATGGGCATAGATGTCCCGGAATATCTGAAGTGTTTGCGAACATCACAAGACTGTACCCGAACATTCAGATTGTTTGCGAACTTCTGGGATGAAAAACACCTGTTTTTTGGCTCCTTACGGCCATATCCCATCCCATCCTCATCAGCCCCACCACCCCAGAGATTGTTTGATGAGTTTGACAAGTGAAATGTTGTGTTTTTTACTGCAATGTTTTCAGACACCGGCGGATGTCCAGGAATCCAACATGACAGGCATTTCCAAAAATCTGACGCACTTCACCATCCAATTGGTGGCCACAATTTGAAGACCACTGCAAGAAGACCAATGTAAGAGCAAATAACGCTCACAGACCAAAGAAGCTATCCTTTACTCAATGAATCCTGGCCTCCCTCTCACCTGCAACGGCTCACAACTTTCTTGAACCTGGGGGGAACCTCTTTTACACGGTTTATAGTGAAAAAACCGAATCACAAAATATCGAAAACAAAAATCTCGAATCCAAAATATCGAAAACAAAAATCTCGAATTTTTTTTTTATATGTTTTTATTTCGAAATGGGGGGGGTTCCCCCCCAACCCACCTTTTTTTCTTTTTTTTTTTTTATTTTACCCTTTTTTTATACTTACCTGAATCCACAAATACATATAAATAAATAAATCGAGATATATTTTTTTTTCGAGATTTTGGATTCAATATTTTTGTGATTCGATATTTTGTTTTCGGTTTTTTGACCGACCACCCTTTTACACCTCCTACTACCTGCCTAGTTTATCACCTTTACTCCATTCAAGCTCTGTCACTTGTTCGTACCTCCAACCTTAGGCTGACCCTCTCCTGATCTTCTACCCACTTTCCTTTCAATCGACTCCGAACACCACCCTCCACCCTCCTTCATTCAAAGTCTCCTAACCTCGTTCCTCACTCGGATCTCATTCACTTTCCTCCAGGTGATTCACTGGAGTGGAAGGTGGTTCTTCCTTGAACCTCCTCTGTTCTTTCCCTCCTGCATCTATGCGTGCATTTCATTTCACCACCAAACAAATCCATCACTTGATCTCAGACTTAGTTCACCCTCACTAATCCTTGGACACCTGCAGCTTTCATCAGGCCTTAGCACCCACCTGTCCTACCTCCAGGGGACTGTTTTCATCTGTACACAATCATTAGTTATGTATGAGGATTGGTGCTTTGAGAGTTGGTTATTTAAGTCCCCTCTTTGTAAATGGGAGACACGGCTGCAGACAGTTTCACGAAAAAAAGAGCCTTGTCCATTTAGGCTCATCTCTCATTTTGGTTCTCGTAACTGTAACTGTGCCGCTGATTTAAGAACTGTGTTTGCATAGTATTTCTGTGCTTGACTCTCATGGCCCACAGTTGAATGGTGATAGGTTGATTAAAAGCAGGGTCGATTCTCATAGGCAGATAAAGCTCTTAAAGTTGGAGGAAATGGGCGCAAACACTCTTTGGTGATGGTCCCATGCCAAAGCACTAGGAAGAAGTGGTTTGGTCTGGGGAATCTTATACAAAGACACCCTGGAAAATCTTTCAGAGAACTGCAGACTCACAGCTCTGAGGTGATTTAGCATTGGTTTTGAGCCCACAGTTCTCTGGAGGATTTATCAGGGTGTCTTTGTGTAATTTTGCATTAGCAAAGGTGCCTTGAGCTTTTGTGTAATGAGGTTGTTTTCCTGGCCCAATTCAGTCATTAAGGTGGCCATGGTTATCCAGGTATTTTCTTTCTTTATTTTTATTAATTTTGCTTTTTTAAAGCGCTCACACAGTCCAGGGGCATCGAGGCACTGTTACAGGAATTTCTCTTAGTTGCCTATTTATAACGTGCTTAATACCCAGAGGTTTCTAAGCACAGACCAGGGGATCGAACCTGTGCTGCTTCGCGTCGTCTTGTTTCCAAGGCAAGCACGTTGCCGCTGAGCTATTCTCCCGGGATATTTTCTGTAGGAACTACCCTCCACTCCTTCAATAAATTGATGTGATATTTCTTTTTCTTCCTTCTATCTGGTTGTGAAATCAAATAATTACATGGACCTTTTTTGTTCTATTACTTCATAAGGTCCAAACCATTTCGACAACATCTTCTGATAGGATGTGGGTAACAATACTAATACTTTCTGTCCGACTGTAAGGGAACGAAAAACAGTCGTAGTAGGATTTTTGAGTTTTCTGAGCTTGGGCTAGATGTTTGTTTACCACTTCAGGTAGGATAGCCATCTGTTATTTAAAATGTTGAGCAGTTTCTTCCCTCTCTTCGCAGGTTTCCATAACCATATTGAGCACATTTCTTGGTTCCCTCCCATAAAGTAGCTTGAAAGGTGAAAATCGCAGGGAGACCTGAGGTGTCTTTCTTATTGCAAAAAGTGCCCAAGGGACAATGGCGTCCCAGTGCTTGCTATCTGCTTCTACCAGTTTCTTTAAGATTCTTTTTAAAGTCTGATTGAAGCTTTCGACAAGACCAGCAGTTTGAGGATGGTAAACAGACGTTGTAAAGGTCTTAATTTGCAATATTTCTTTTACTTCAGACATTATGCAGGACTCGAACGTGGTCCATTGATCTGTTAAGTTCTCCCTAGGGAACACCACTTGAAATAGAAAGCGTATAAAATGTTTCAAAATCTGTTGTCTAGTGTTGTTCCGAAGGACAAACGCTACCGGGAATTTCATGGCATATTCCACTATGACTAAAATATATTTGTTCCCTAATCTGGTGGTTCAAGGGGCCCAACAATGTCCATACCAATGCAGGAAATGGTACCCCCAATAATTGGGATGGGTGTCAGGATTGTCAAATATATCACAGGATTCCTCAGAACCGGAACTATTTTGACCCTGAAGGCCTCCTCACCTGAATCTTCTGATGATGACTCGTGTCTTTGCCCCTTTCTCCTTGTAGTTTTCTTTTTTGAGAAGAGAAAAGGCCTTCTACGGTAAGAAGCCACCCTGTCTCCCTGAAGGAACAGGAATGCAAGGGACCCTTTCCCGAAGAAGCCAAGAGAGAGGAAAAAAGCAGAAGCTAAAGAAAACCTCTCTAGTTGAGTCTGTTTGCCGGGGAGTTGTGCTTTCAACTTCAGGTAGGTGTAGACTCCGAGTAATGTTGGATTCCGGACATACAAAGATTCCAGGAGAGTTCAGCTTCCGAGGGTGAGAAGTGAATAGATAAATACACAGAAAGTCACGTGATGCAAGGTGAGGTAGGAATGGAATGAAGATCGCTGGAATGCCGGAACTTTCAGGGCAGCGGAGAAAAAACACAGAGCGGGAAAAAGAAGGCTGGAGCCAAAGAAGAGCAAGACGGAAGGAAGGAAAGGGCTAAGGGTTTAAAGAAAGCATCCAGCCGAGGAGGCGAAGGGGAAGGGAAGGCTGGGAACGAAGTGTAGATAGGAAAGCAAGCGGAACGTAGAAAGGCGAAGAGGGAGCAAGCAAGGCCCCAAGGGTGGAAAAAGCAAAAAATAAGGAACCAGACTGAGACCGGTAAGGCAGCGAGAAGACGTCAGCAGAGAGCGAAGCTCAAAGCGGGTACGGAGCGTAAAGCAAAAAAGTTGCAATGCGTCAAACCAAACAAAAGGGAGGAGCTAAATACGGAAACGGGGGAAAGTAGAAAGAAAGACTAGCACGAAACAGGAAGTAGAAGCACAAGTGTGGAACATTCTAATGGCGGTAAAGCAGCCATCGGTCTCCTAGTCGCCAGGAAATCTTTCTTGAAAATGACGGTATGACAATGGGTTGGAGGGGACTGGCGGGCAGTCTTTTGACATGAAGAATAGGTGGTTTCAAAGTTCTTGACTTCTGCATAAATCCCTGGCCAGTAAAATGTTGGTGTAACCTGGTTTTGGATAGTTACCCGCAGGTGACTGGATGTTAAGTGAGAGTGTGCAAGTTCCAAAACCACTTTTTGGTGACTCCTCTGGATCACCAATTGCGTTCTAGGGGAAGTTGTGTTGCCCCGTTACAGAAGGCTGCATTTTTGTTTTTTTTTTAGAAAATAGAAGGGACCACTCTGAGTCCTCCCTTCTCTCTCTGCAATAACTTTAGAAAAAGCTTTAAGATTGGATCATTATGTTAAGCAAATGCCAAGTTGGGAATGACTTCAGTTTCTTGGATCTGTGGAGGTGTTTTCTCTTGGCTGTTTATCTACCTCCCCAAATCCTTCACCCCTTTCTGTTTAACTTTGTTCTTGAATTTCTTGGGGGACAGGGAAGATGGTGTTTTCTAGTATTCTCTTTGCTATTTCCCCTCCCGTTTTTACCTGATCTGGGTATTTCCCATGAATATGGATTCATATGTTTGCATCTCCCCTATAGTCTGGATCAATCACTCAAGCCATGATGTCTAACCCATACCTCCAGGCCAATCCAGACTTGGAAGTGAGTCTAACGTAAGTTCCTGGTGGTGGAGATGAAACGAAACCCGTAGGAACCAGTTGGCGCTCGCCTACATCTATAGATACTTTGGCACTGCTATATAAATCGAAGCCTATAGATTCAGCTGTGGCTACCATAGGGGCAGAGGAGCTTGGACTTAATTTGCTAAACTTGAGGGTCCCCCAAATGTTGTCAGTCTGCAGAATCCCATCCCTAACACCATGTGGTAGGTCAGGAGGAGGGGGACAGACGTTTTTGCCATATTCAGTGAGGGGTTTATTAAAATAAGAAAATGGCCTATCTATCCCTATTATATATCCCCACCTAACTGTGTTCTTCGTCCTCATTGAAGTCCAAAAGGTAAACAGTCTGTCCTCTGTCTTAAAGCTAATCTGTTCTGGCCCTACTACTGAGGAAAAGCGAAAGTCCAGGAGAATGATTCTGTTCTCCTGGATAGGCTATTCGGCCTTAATAGAGGATTTTCAAATAGTTATTGGATATTTCTCGGATAAATTCCTTGAGTTCTTCTCTCTGACTTTTCCACTCTCCTGTCATCCCCTTTCATTTTGGAGATTAACTTTTTCTGCTCTCTCTATTTGGGTGTTCACCCCTTTGGATTGTGTCTTCTTGAAGTGTCTCTGTTAGGCTCCTTTTCCCCCAATACTTTTGAGGGACCCAAATGTCCCTTCCCTGGACCTTGACTCTCGTGTTCCTTTGGTTACTATCTCTTCATAAACATGTTTTACACAAATGTTCTCTTGGCCTGCTAACCTGGTATTCCAAACCACTGTGAGGGTTTTGCTCCTTAATTTCCATCTTGCAATGTTTAGTGAGACAGATTCCAATATAACTCTTTCTTTTGGTTATTCTGTTTCTTAATGGTACGTGTCCCCTCACTGGAACGCGTAGACTGAGTCCCGTAGTTATTCTCACTCTTATAAACACTGGTTGTTTCACTGGGACAAGTATGCAGAGTCTCATAGTTATTCTCTCTCTTATAAACACTGATTGCATCACTGCGACGAGTAGGCTGCTTGTGTGCCTGCTCCCTGTACCCATTTCCAGGTCTCCTGCCTCTTCCGTTACCTTCTTGTTAACTGGCTAGCATCACCGGACCTCTCATCGGGATTGGGATAGCTCTTGGCATCAGAGTGACTCTTCTTGATTCTTCCATGTGGCCCTGCATAGCCACGGCTGCACCAGTTTCTGCGCTGTTTCTGGACTGGACACACCTTTCCCAGGTCACGCCACCGCTCACTCGGTTCCCTTTTCCTCGTGGATCTCTTCCTCTGCATGATACGGTTGGCTGTTTTCTCTTTGCCTCTTTGGTATAGGAACTGGCCAGGTCCTCACGACCAAGGATCTCTCGGTACTTGGCAGTTCCCAGCTCTTCCCAGGCTTCAGACTCCACCTTGAGCGCCTCTTCCATTCTTATATCCAAGTTCTGGGTCCTCCCCAGCGTAACGTCATAGTCCTTTCTCTCTCTTTGATGAGTATTCTCTTACTCGCCTAGGCTTTTTTTCCTCAGTTTGGTTGACATTAGATCATGGAGCAATCTGTATTACTCATTTCTCTTCTTTGTCTCAGTGGTTTTGGAAGACATTTCTTCAAGGTGAATGTTGAGGCTAATATTACAAAAACAAACAGTCACTCGCTCTGATGGACTGCTCTAAAGCATGGATGTTATTGCTGGTTCACAAGAGAGGATTTCAGGGCGTTCCTTTCCGGAATGGGTGTCCTTATCCCCAAGAGGGGAGTCTCTCCCTGTGAGGTCCCGCTTACCGCCACCCCTAGGGGGAATGTTGCCTAGCGCGATCACCTCCCTAGTCTCACAAGGAAACCTTCTCCCTGCAGAGGAACGCAAACCTCAACGAGCTGATGAGGGAAAAGAACTGAATGAATGTGTGAAATTCTATGCAATGGAGGCAGAGAAATTGGAGGCAGGGCAGACCAGATGAAAGGAGTTAAAGAAAAAAATTGTAAGGAGAGAGGTTGAAGAACTTAAACAAAAAATTAATAAGGGGGAGAAGGTGAGGTGTAACGTATAAGGGTAGAATAGGCAACATGAATATTACAGATTAAACGGGTAGGACAGCATGATTGACAGGCGAAACGGAACGGGACTGTGAGATGGAGATGACCGAACACCAATGATCTTTGTAACAAGAAGGTATTGTCTTATACAGTATTCAGTTGTTCTTTGTCTGAAAGAGGTCCGGTTACTTCACCCTCAATCTTCTGGGAATAGTTCCTTGCGTGGTATGGACCTCTCGCCCCTCTTTCTTCTCTTCTCTTAATTCTATGGGAATCACTATGTCCACTCCAGGAAGAAGACTTCTCTCGACCTTTCTTCCTCTTACAATAGATGAAATGAGATCCTCCATTATTCCTGCTCAGTCCCTATTTTATGTGATTGGCCCTTGAAACCCACCAATAAAAGTCAGTTTTCTTTAGACCGATGTAAACTGGTTTAGTCCCCTGGACCCAGCCCCTTTCCTTCAGGATTCGAGCAGCAATGCCACCAGGGCCCGTTATGCTTGGGAGTCCTTCCTCAGAGGGGCTGCCCTGCTTCCCCATTGTTCTTGGTCCAACACAGCGTCGACCCAGTGTGTCTGCAGTTGCGGGGCTCTGAGTTGTGCCTGGGCCCCTCACTGTCTGGCAACACTGGCAATGCCTTCCTGGTAGACTATGGTATGTCTGACACTACTGCTTATACCGCATCCGGGTTTGCACTCGTCACCAATGAGGCTGGCCGACCTCTACAGAGCACACTGTTGCTGTGTTGTCCGGCTGTACGGTGTGCTTTCTGGACCATGCTGCAGAGGCCTATGACTTTGTCCTGCCACTGGCATCCAACCCCAGCGGATGGTCCCTCTCCTGATGGGGCTCCACTGCTCCCACCCACCTGGCAGATAGGGAGTTGGGCAGTTAAGGTGTCCCCTGAGATTCCCCACCAGTGTACCTCTCGCACAGGGACAGATAAACAAGGGAGGAAAAACCTGAAAGAAAAGGTGATGGAGTGTCCGAATGGGAGAGGGGAAAATCGGAAGCGACAAAACAAGAGGAAGTGAGCGCGAGGAGTGTGGAAAACAGGTGGGAAAGGGAAGAGGCAAAATGAGGAAGAAGGGGAGTGAAAAAGGGACACAGTGGAAGTAAAAAGAAAACAAAAAGAACGTGAAGTAGTAAATGGACACTATGATGGAGAGACAGTGACAGAACTGGGACTCCATTAACTGGATAAGAGAGTGGCGAAACAAGGGGCCTAAGAAAAGAGTGGACATGGGAGAACTGAAAGGAAATGTCTCAAAATGTGGCCGAGGACTAATTCCAATGGATGTACAGACTGACGCACAGGCCGCAACTCACAGCACTGCGCTACTGTTATAAGATGCCAGCCCAGACACGAGCTACCCTGACCCTGTACAGCACTCTACTGCTCTTGAGCTACGTCTGCGCTTTAAACAATAAAATAAATATTTAAAAAATGAAAGGTGGTGGCAAAGAGATGGACAGGTAGGTAGAAGCTGAAGGAATGGACTGCATGGAGAGAGAGGAAAGTGACAGAATGAGAGAGGAGAAAGTGGGTGAGAAAAGGTGGAAGAGATGGAAGCGAAAGAAAAGACAAGGAAGTAAGACAGAAGAAGAAGAGAAAGAGAAGAGGCTGTACTAGCAGCGGATCAGAGAAGGTGAGTTAAAAAAAGAGGGAAACGGGGGATCCACTAAAGGGAAGAAAACCAAGGATTCTGTAAGGAAGGCATGGTCTCAACAATAAAACGGGCACAAGTGACCACAGTTCAAGGGTGTTTATTGAACTTTAAAAAGGGATTGAAAAACACATATCTAATGCGAGCAAGCTACGACCATCAAATAATAACGCAGTCCTATTGGTGTCTTGTCAAAATAAAAGGACCTATTCTAATAAACCTAAATACAAATAGTGTGGGAAATAATGTTCGCAAAAAGAAAGAAGTGTTCACAAAATGTCAGGATGTTCAGGCCATTGGCCTCCCTTTCCCACGTTTTCAGTACGGGACAAGGCAGTTCACTCGAGCGTAGCACAATCTCTGGCTTCTTTAGCACGAGGATACAGTTCAATAATTAGTATCAGGGCCTCCTGTGTCCAAGTCTCTTTGCCTATCAAAGTCTCTTCATGCAGAGGGCCTTATGTGACAAAACAAATGATCGTTTTTTTTCTCTTTCAGACTTTCACAAGTATTCAATTCAGGTAATTCACTATTCACCCCGCAACCCCTTCTTCCGGGCTCAGATCCTCTTTACAATGTTCGTAGGATATTCTTTCTCGGGTGACTCACGGTTCACCCCGGATCCCCTTCAGCTGGACTCGGATCACCTTTTTATCCAATTAGTCTCCCTCAGCCGGGTTCGGACAAATTTCAATTAGCATCAACTATCGAAGGCTTTCGAATGTGCACAGGGTTTGACTTGATCCATTGCAGGACCACTTTGATTTCACAATTCCTTTCCGTTTTAATATTTGCCACCTTTTAGTTGTATACCTAACAGAGACCTTCGAATGAGCACCCACGTGGCGCCAAACCACTCGGTCTACGGTATTGTATCTTGACTTCAAAGTGTAGTCACTCTCCGCTATTTAATTATATTCACGTCGCTTGTCACATGCGCTTCACACACTGTTCTCTTCAGTTTCCTCTATACAATGTTGCCGCTAGCAACCTTGGCTTCAACATAGACCGGTCTGGTATCAGTCTCCCCAACTCACCGGCTGTGCTGACTTTACTGGCGGAAAACGATCCTCCCCGGCTTGGCTATCGACGCGGGAGACCTCTGGATACCTCTGACACAGAATGTAGGTTTCTTCAGCTTTGATTCCGGGTCTTACCTTTCTTATTCTTGAAGGCTCATGAAAGTAACGGTCTTTCTCTGAAAAGGTCAAGGGCACTTGCCTGCTTGCAACCCTCTTCAGTTCTTGCCGTCTTTCTTCAACTGCTGCTTCCTAATGTGCTTTGCCTTGCTCAGAGTGTGCTTTCGTGCTTCTCCTTTTATCCGTGTTGGGAAGTGTGATGGAAGTCAGGTGTGTGTAATCAGTAATTGCCTGACCCAATGGGACATGCCAGGTATACAGCTCTGGCGTTAATCGGTTTTGTCTTACAGTGAGCTGTCCATGAGAAAGTGTTTGTGTTGGAAAAGGGGGTAGGGTGTTGAAAAGGGGGTAGGGTGTTGAAAAGGGGGCAGGGTGTTGAAAAGGGGGTAGGGTGTTGAAAAGGGGGTAGGGTGTTGAGTTCCTAAGTATACTACCTGGTACGATGGGGTAAAGGTGTTACAGGGAAGGGGATACCGTGTCTCACTGTCCGCTGTCCCACTTCCACTCCCTGAATACCCCTCATCCAGTTGATCCTCCCACACGGGTCCACCCCCAGCAACTGGATCCAAAAGCGATTGCCATGTCATGGCCACCTGGATGACCGATCCCCGGGGACTAGCGGATGAGACACCTTCAGATTTCTCACAATTCTGAGGTTTGGTACAGATGCGAGTATTATGCATCATCACCCTTAATTTGGCCACAGCATTACGGATACAAGATACTGCCTCCATTCTTCACTCTCCATCCCCTGCTGTTACTTTTTCTTCTTCACACTCAAATCCTTGTTCTTTCTCTATTTTCTCCCTCACTTTGTTGTCCCTCTTCTGGCTGCCTCTTTTCCTCTCCGTTATCATCTATCACCTTGCCTCTTTCAATCTGCCTTACTTTCATCCTTCTCTTTTTTAAACGTATTTTATTGGTATTTAATCATACAAACTTCAACTAGCATGTAATAACGTAGGATTTGACAATTCGTCTTGTTACGTGCGGTGTCATTTTAATTAAACAGTGAGAGGGAGAAAAAGAAAGGAGGAAAAAAAGGGGGGGAAACAACATGGTGAACAATCAGACAAACAGTCTTCATTTGATACTATGATTTCTTCAGCTTCTGTTTGGCGGCAGGGGTGGGGGGGAAGAAAAGATCAGATGCAAAGAATGGTCCAAGTCGGGTCGTCTTCATGAGTTAAGATAAGTCTTGATCAGAAATTATGCTGGTCTGAGTGTTCCCTTCAGGGGGGTTTGTGATCCGCGGTAAAGGGTATGTCTCTCAGTAGGGCTTTCCACGATTCAAGGGTGTTGTTTGCTTCATCCACTCCGGAGTTGGCCCCTTCTTGCCATGCTCTGGTCTCTGCTTTGGTCCACCTTTCTAGCTCCTTGATCCAGCGTTCGCATCTCGGACCCCCAGGTAACTTCCAAGCCATCGCAATGGTTCTCTTTGCAAGGATGTAGGATAAGTCCATCAGCTTGACTACGTGCTTGTATTTACTCATTGTGGGGTGGGCTCCTAATAAACAATCTTTTGGATCCCATTTATATCTGGTGATGCCAGCTGCTGTGCAGGTCTGCTTCACTTTGGACCAGAATTGCATCGTCTTAGTACAAGTCCAAAACCTGTGGAGCAGGTCAGCTGCGTCAGTGCCACACCAGGGGCAATTCGGTGATGCTTTCTTGTTAAAGCTGGCCCCCCGCTGTGGGGTCATATATGTCCTGTAAAGGACATTCATTTGTATCTGCCTGAATCTGGTGTTTCTAGACACCTCCTTAGGGTAAAGTAGTATTCTTTCCCATTCTTTATCCGTCAGTGATATGCCCAGATCAGTTTCCCACCTTTCTTTCAGTGACGTGCTTTTGGGGTTGGGTTTGTCCATCAATCGGCTGTAGAGTCGGGACACTGGCTTCCAGCCGTCCACTAGTTCATACATTTCTTGTAATAAAGGATCCGGAGTGGGTTCCTCGGGCCAGTTGTCCCATTATTTTTTTTTTTGCTATTCGTCTGAGTCGATGATACCATAGGAATTGGGCGCTGGTAATTCCCACTGCTATCTGTATTGATTCAAAGTCTCTGAACTTGATCTTCGAACATGTCCCCCATGCATAGATCCCAGCTCTCTCCCAGCTTCTCGCCACCGCAAGGTCTGTTGTGGTTTTACATGCATCTACCAGGATAGGGGTGTTGGGCGAGTATTGGTGGCTCAATTGTAGGGTGGATCTGGCTCTGGTCCAGATCTGTCTGCCGAATTTTGCAATCATGGGGACATCCTGTGTCTGTTTCAGTGGATTCCATAGTGTCTCTTTGGGGAATAGATTGGAGGGTGTCTGTCTTAATAGTTCCACCTCAGTGTTCCACTCGTCCTGGAGCCATCTCGTCACGTGGCTAAGCTGTGCCGCTAAACAATACATTTGGAAGTCAGGAAGTTGCACTCCACCTTCTTTGTGACGCAGCGCGAGAATGGATAGGGGTAGTTTGTGTCTGGATGGGCCCCATAAGAAGTCTCTGATTAACGTTTCCAGCTTCTTGAAAAAGGGTGGACGGATGAAGTAGCAGATGTTTGTGAAAAAGTATAAGAAGCGAGGGAGGATTATCATTTTTGTAATGGCTGCTCTGCCCATTATTGCGAGTGGCAGTTTCGACCAGAATTTCATGGATTTGCCGGAGTCCTTTCGGTGTTATTTCCATGTTGTGGTCATGTGTGAGTTCTGGAGAGCAATGTATGTTGACTCCTAGATATCGGAATTCCTCAGGTTGCCATTTTATCCCCACAGTCGGTAGGTCAGCTTCTGGTAGGTCTGAGAGTCGGGCCAGTGGGAATGCACAGGATTTAGATCTGCTAAACTTGATCCCTGAGTACAGTGCGTAGTTGTCAAGGACGTCTAGTATGATTTGTGCATTTACGTGTGGGTCTTTCAGATATAAAAAGCACGTTGTCTGCGTATAGGGATATTATGGAGTAATGGTTGCCCAGTTTGATGCCCGCGTCAAAATATTGCTTTCTAAGATAAATAGCGATCGGTTCCAAGCCTAAGATGTATAACATCGGTGACAATGGGCACCCCTGCCTGGTGCCTCGCTGTATCGCCCAGGGTTTTGAGATCATTCCTCCAGTCTTCACTCTCGCCATTGGGTGAATTGTAGAGTACTTTGATCCATCTCACAAAGCCTTCTCCCAATCCAAACTCTCTCAGCACCTCAACCAGCCATTCCCAGAATATGGAATCGAAGGCCTTGATGGCGTCGAGCGAAAGCACCGCGAGATCTTCGTTTCTTGTGTGGGTTTCCGCCATGATATGCTGAAGCCTTCTCAGGTTAGCCGTGGTGTTGCGTCCAGGGACAAAGCCGTTCTGGTCATCATGAATTAAGGTTCCCACCACCCTGGCAAGTCTTTTGGCTAGAATAGTGGTCAGGATCTTGCTATCATAATTTAACATCGCTAGTGGGCGATACGAGTCGCAGTCTGTGGGTGGTTTATTTGGCTTGGGTATGGGGATTATGATTGTCTCTTTCATGGTGTTGGGGAGAATTCCATTTTCGTATGCCTCCATGAAAACTTCGTGCAGAATTGGGGTGATGGTTGCTTCGTAGGCTTTGTAAAATTCGAGTGGAAGGCCGTCGCTAACAGGGGTCTTGCAGGTGGCCAGGGACCTAATCGCCTCCGTAACATCTTCTGCAGTGATTTCCGCGTCTAATGCCTCTCTGTTCCTCTGATAGCTTCGGGAGTCCTATTTCGTCCAGGGTGACCTTAATTTCATCTACGGATATTTGCCTGTAGTGGGAGTATAGTCGGGAGTAGAACTCCGAGAAAGCATTGTTGTCTTGTTGTGACTTATGTGTTGTCCCATTCTCGTCGATGATCTCTGTCGGAAGGTACCTCGGCTGTTCTCGTTTGCACAACCAGGCTAGTAGCCTGCCCGGTTTATCAGCTTCCTTGTGAGCCCTGACGGTGTTTGTTGTGAAGTCAAATTTGGCTAGCCTGTCCCAGACTGTGCGGCATTCATCATGAATTTCCTGCAGAGTCTCTTCCACCTCCGGGGTGGCGTCGGAGCAAGTTTCTAGGCGCGTTATTTCGGCTTCTCGCTCCTCTAGCGTCACCATCAAGTGCTACCGAATGCCACCCGCCCCTGATATCGCTTCTCCACATGTCACCACCTTCATAACCTCCCACAACGTGCTCCAGCTTGATACAGATCCTTTGTTGTTATCAATGTAGTCCTCTAATTTGGTGCCCAGTTCTTCTCTGAATACTTGATCAGTAAGGGCTGCAGTGGGCATTCTCCATGTCGGAATCGGTGGTCTGGGTCCTCTTAATTTCCATTGCATAAGTGACAGTGAGTGGTCAGAGATCGACCTGCCCAGGTATGCTGTGGTGTCTGCTAATGGGATTTGCCCTCTATCAATGAACAGATAGTCGATCCTTGTGTGGATCTTGTGTGGGGCAGAGTAGAATGAATAACCTCTCTCGGCAGGGTGTTGTTCTCTCCAAATGTCTACCAAGTTAAGGTGTTCCAGCGTGTCGTTTAGTGCTTGAGTAGCAGCGTTATGTGGTTGTTTTTGGGGGTGTAGATCTGTCCAGGGTTCCGTTTCTGACGCAATTGAAGTCGCCTCCCCATATAAAGGTTCCTTCCCTGTGGTGGACCATCTTGGCGCATATTGTTTTGAGGTGTGAGGGTATTCCATAGTGCGGAAAGTAGGAGTTTACCTGGCAAACCGCGGTGTGCTCGATGGTTCCCCACATTATTAAGTACCTGCCTTCTCTGTCGGCCTCCGTGCCTAGTAGTTGAAATGGAACGCTCGGATGCACCCACGTGAAGACCCCTCGAGCGTATTTGGAGTAAGGTGCTCCTTTCTCGGTGCCTCCCCATCGTTCTGCCAACTTGGATGAGGACTCCTCCGACAGGTGGATCTCTTGAAGCATTGCAATCGAGATCTTCTTTCTGCGGAGATAGGATTGAATCCGGTTCCTTCTTAAGTATGAGCCCATTCCACGTCATAACTTTCAGTTGTGTTGCCATTGGGATGGACCGGTGTGTCCTTTATGTCTGCCCATTCTGATATCGTGTAGCAGCCGTTGATTCCCATCAGTGTTTTCCCGTTCTCGGCCCTTAGTTCTGAACTTGTTCGAGATCTGTGGTGGTTCCGCCCTCTGCCTTTTCGTTTGTGGTAATGTGAAGACTGTGTAAACAATAGAACATTTAACGAAACTGGAACTGGTGCGCCCAGCTACTGCATTTTTCTTGCGGTGCTCGGGCGCTCTCGCGCCGTCGGGACCCATCCGGGTATCGGGCTTGAGCGGGTCGGTCAGGCAACTGGCCTGTCTTGGTCTGTTTGTGGGGGTTAAGTCCTGTGCCTGGTGCGGGGCCAAGCGAGGGCCGCTTCTATTTAGCTAACTATAGTGTAGGTTACTTCCTTGGTGGCAAATTGCCCATGTTGGCTTTGGAGTTGAGGTGCAGCATATGTTCATTGTTCATCTGTGCCGCTAAATGGTTTTCCTCATTCGTCCCTGGGGTGGGTGTCTCCTCCTTCTGCGAGGTGGTTGTCCTCCATCCACATATTGGCGGCTGCTGGGGACTCTAGGAAGATCGTGCGGTCCTTAAAGATGACCTTCAGCCTTGATGGGTAAAGCAGCATGTATTTCAGATTTAATTGCCGGAGCCTAGCCTTGATCGGCACGAATGAGTTTCTTTCCCTTTGGACCTTTGGGGTGTAGTCTGGGTAAATGGTTATTTTGGCGTTGCCACGTTCTATGGGGCCTTCCTCTCTGGAGTGTCGCAGGATAATTTCACGGTCCTGGAAATTGAGTATTTTGGTGATTATCGGGCGAGGGTGTGAGCCGGGGAAGGGGGTTTCTTTTGTAGGGACCTGTGTGCCCTTTCAACTGCGAACCCTTGTGTGAGTTTTCCTGCACCTATTTCTTGTTGCAGTAGGGCCTCTATGTATGCTGTTGGGTTCAGGCCCTCGTCACCTTCCGGTACTCCCAATATTCTGATGTTGCCCCGTCTGGCCCTTCCCTCTGCCTCCTCAGCCCTCGCCTCGAGTATGGCGACCTTCCTCTCGAGGTCTACGACCTTGGCTTTCAACTCTACTGTGTTCTCAGTCGTCTCCCTTATGGTCACTTCGGAATTCGTCACCCTTTCTGTTAAGTTCCTGGCATCCTGGCGTACCAGCTGGATATCGTATCTGAATTCATCTATCTTCGAGTCTATGAATGTGCGCAGTGATGCAATGGCTTCCAGCACTTGGGTTTGACTCTCAGTGGTGTCTGCACCCTTTGTTTGTGTGGGTTCGGGGGTGGGAGGGTGTAAGTTGGTTCAGTTCTTCATTTTGGCAGTGACAAAAGTGTCCATTGTGGCCAGTTTAGCTTTGCCCCTGGCGGTCATGGCAGTGTCTTGGTGCAATGGTGCTAGATGCCTGGTTTATTACAGAGGCAATATTCTTCGGCTCCTGCTGATGGTCAGGTCGAGGGAGCTCTTATCTGGGTAGGTGTGCTGGGATTGGTTCGTAGTAGTCTCTAGGTGGAGCGAAGGCTAGTCTTGTGACCCACAGCGCCTTCTATACCTAGTTTCAAGTGCGCCAAATGACTATCCAGCACCTTGGTGTGGCCTGAGTAGTTCCAATATTGTTCTGATAACGTGGGGTCTATTACTTCCTTATCTCCAATAGAAGTGAACTTCCTCCACCTTCTATCTGGGTCTGGGGTGGGCTTTGTGTGCCAAGGTGGCGTGCGTCAGTGTTCTGAATTATAGGGCGGCCACTGTGGCCCCGCTATTGGCTTGCCCGTCCCCCCTCTCTCCTCACCCTTTCAGCTAATGGTTCTCCTTCTTTTCCAGGGGTGTTCGCCTGCACGGGTCCCTCCTTCTGCAGGTGTGGGCCTTCAAAGGTATAATTTCGGGTTAAGCAGGGTGTTGGAGTTGCTTCCGGTGTTTTTCAGCCTCTGTCGTGTTCTCGGGTGCTGCAGTCGGGGCACTCTCCCCCTGCTAGGGCGGGCTCTGTGTTACGCGGTACACCGGGGTTAAGATAATCTGCGCCTTGTTGAGGAGGAGAGATTCACACGGGCACCCTCTCCGCTGTCAGTCGCCGTGCAAGCACACTGTTACAGAGACATCCAACGTTTCTGTTCCGACCGGCGTGGCGTCGGGGGGATGGCGCTGTCTCGGGTGCGGATGGAGGCGGATGGAGACGGGACGGGTGGTCTGTCCGAATAAGTTCTCCGAAGGTATAGATATTTCCCCTCACCTTCAGGTAGCCGCATGCACAGACACCCGTTGGTTGCGGTCGGGTTCTCGGGTAGAAGCCTTTGGTGTTTCCAGCTAAGGATCTTATCGATCTTCCGCGTACTGCAGGCGGGAGTCTCTTCCGGGTTGAGACACTCGGCATTAATCAGCACCGCAGTGTGTTCCTCCTCGGTCTCGTAGTATTCTGTTGTGCTTGTCCGCTGCAATGAGAGCTGTCGGCTTCTTCGTCCCGCTCAGCAATAGTGTTGGGGACGGTCGCCATCTTGGATGCAGGCGTCGGTGGGAGGGAGAGCAATACGAACGCAGTTTCCCGCTTTCCTCTACTCCGATTAACTTGGAAATTTGTTGGCCCCTGCTGGGAATTGCTTCTTCCATCGCAGGAGCGCGTGAGACCAGCCTAAAAGGATCCAGATGCGGCGTCTCGGCCGGAGCTCGGCTACTCGGCCTCCGTTCAACATCAGCTCCAGGCCATGCCCCCCTTCTTTCATCCTTCTCTTATCCCTCCTTTCTCTGCGTCCAAAGTGGATTGCTCCTAGCAACACATATTAATATGTTAATATATGTAAAATTGGGCTGAATTGTTATTTGTGTACTACATCTAGAACTGGACTAACTGTTGACTAACCTGTACCCTCGGAATATACTTGAACACCCGCAATAGAAAACAAGACGGAAATAGTGCAGAAGCAGAGGGAAAAAACAATGGTGAGGAAAATATTGGGCTGGATAACTGAACAGGACCTATAATTTGGAGGTTAGACGCTGAGGATTGGTAACACGGGGCAAAGGAAAGGCAAGAGAAAATAGGCTGATCAAACAGAAATGAGATTGTAGAGCTAGCACTGAAAATCTAACAGAAGCTGGAAACAAAACGGATAAATTAGGATATTTTAAACAGTAGAGTTTTGTAAACATGCAGTGGGATTCATGAAGTGGTCAGGGGTGAAAAGCAATTAAGTCTGAATCCCACAAGGCACTATGGCGTGCCATATGATGACAGAATGGCAGCTATTTTATGCAATAGTTCATGGGGATTTTGGTGGTGACGTCACCAAACTTGCTACCCTGATTTAGAGTATTCTGAAACGTTTTGGCAACTGGTGGGGCCACCATCGACTGCTCAGTTTCTTAACACCCATGCTGGAGACTTTGGGGAAGAAGGACTGGCACCTTTATTTCCCCATTGAGTTGGATGCATGCGAGTGAGCTTTTTTGGGTGTGGTAAAAAGGTTAATACATCTCGGGATTTTTGCTGTTATCAGGAAACCAGAACAGCAGTCTTCCAGCCTTTTCATTTCCCTGCTTCATAGGAAAACCCAATTGGGAGTCTGCTCAGATCGACTTCTGTTTGTTTGTATTTGCCATTCAGAGGCAAGCAATCATTGCTGTGTATTAGTTACTGGTGACTCCCTGTAGCAACAAGCATCTGTTCAGCTCTGAGGTGCTCAAGAGAGATACGTTTGTCTAGAGTGGTGTTGGCAAGCCAATCACTTTACAGCTAGCTATGCACTGTATAGTAGTCCTGTGGGCCAGTGTCTGTCTGTGTCCCAAAGATCTGTTACTTATGTGTACTTCTATTTGCTAGTCTTCTTTCTCATGAGGGGGGGGGGCAAGTAAGGGGGACATATTACGATGACCCATTCAGAGGAAAGCTCAAAGGTAATGTACAGTAGATTTATTGGAAACTTGAGGGCTCTTTAAATAACAACCCCACTAAACTTAAACCCACAGAGTATGTGACGGACTTCTAGCTACACCTCATTTAGCCTTGTTTGCAGCTCATTCTGTGGATGCTGACAGTGAGGTGGTGGTTGTGTGAATGTTCGAGAGGATGTGAGAGGAGTGTGTCATTCCAAGAAACCATAGCAAAGAATTGGTAACATATGCACAAAAAACAAAACTCTTCCAAACTGGCCCTGACAGTCCTATGATGGTGGATATTTTACATGTGTACATAGTGGCTCAACCCCTTTTCCATCTCCTCTTGTTTTATTGTGTTTTGGGTGTTTGTGGGTGTGGAGCAAACCAAACGGTGTACATGTAAGATTTACTTTTTTGTGCCTATGCAAAGGGAGCACAGATATCCGAACCGTAACTTACCTTGACATTCTTGTTTTGCTTAATTTTGCGGGATTCTGTCTTGACTCTTCTGTGTTGGTTGGAGTCAGGTGCACATAGTCCAGAATATTTGCTAACTAACATGGACTATCCTGTGTTGCTTTTAGGTGGCCATTGCGGTCTCCTGCCTCTTCTTCAACGCTGTCCTTGGCCTGGAATATGGAAGCCACAGGTGACCTTATGCAGACTGGCTTTCCGACTGGCACATGCACATCCATGTGTCCTGAGCACGAGAGACGGCAGCGGGAAGTGCAACGGAGGCTCCACCCCTTTGAAGTCCTAGATGGCACAGAGCAGCACCGCTTGCCCAGAGCTGACCCTCTTAAGACTGTGAAGGAGTACAGCAGGCCAGCAGCTGGCAAGGATGCCACTAGCCCCAGTGACTTGCGCCCACCAGCCGTGCTGCTCTATACTGTACAGTACCTTATAGATGATGTGCTTCCACGGCCAGATGCACCATGGGTTTTGGTGTACAACTTCTTGTTCGATCGACTGCGAGCTGTGCGACAGGACATGACCATCCAACGAGTGGGGGGCGAGACCTGTGCCACCATCTTAGAAAAGTGTGTGGGCTTTCTTCTTTGTGCGGCATACCGGCTATGCACGGCTCCTCTGTGCCACTTCGACCCACGCATTAATGACATTCATGTGCAGGAATGTTTTGGGTGGCTCCGACGCTGCTACCGAAGTGGGAAACATGATCAGGAGGCCGACTACCAAGCACTGTTCCTGTTGTATAACTTGGGTGAGGAGCAATCATTTACACTGTCTGCTCTGCGTCACATTGTGGAGGAGATGATTGTTTATTTGACAACCTGGGTAAAACTCTCTGCTACCTTTTAAAATACAAAATGGGAAGATGGTGCCATTAGGGTTGTGGGGAACAAGCACTTCGTGCTCGACAAAGGTATGTGTATATATATGTATAATATTTCTAAAGAGCGACAACAAAGTTCTGTCCAAGGGCTGATGGATGATACTTTTGTACATGGGAAAAGGTGGTAAAAGGAAGTTGGCATCAGGGTAAGGGAGGTGGTTCTACTGAATGTAGGGATTGTGAGTGTTGAGTGGAACTGTTATCAAAGGTTGATGAAGTTTTCTTTGAAGAATTGGGAAATTGGTTCCTTTTTGAAAAACAGGAAAGGGGGGATAAGCTGATGTGGAGCAGGATGTTAATTCAGACTCTTGGTGCATAGTTGGTGAAGGCTTGTTTAGTCATGGGTATGGGAGATTGTGAGTTTTTGTTAACCATGTAGTCGGGGACGTTTGTCGCAATTGCTATGTACATGATGCAGGTAGTCTTGAAGATGATGGAAGTCGCGGGTGATCACACCTATCTGGCTGCCTGGAACCTTTCGCTGCATTTTACCACAATGTTTTTTAAGGTACCAGTCCCTCATTCCTCTTTTCTATTAACCCTTTACTTTCCCCCTTCACTCCTAACCCCCCCCCCCATTTACCCTTTCCAAATGCGGTAAAATGTTGCACCATAAAATGGGGTCAGTTGGCTGTAGTCGGCTATGTGGATACCACCCTGAGGGCGGAGGGGTGTAGCCATTGTAGTGCCTTGTCGTCAGGGAGTGATATGGGCATATTCTTTTCATTTTATGAGCAATATGGCTTTAGCCGGAAGAATGCTCTTCATTGCAGTAAGTGTGCTGCTAGGGATTCAACCACCTACGTAGGTTTTAGAGGACCATGGCTTGGATGAACGTCCTGAAGTTCGATGCAGGCGGGAATGGTTTGAAATTGTGGTGAAGAGAGAGCGGGTACGAGGTTATTTGTTTTTGTTTGTTTCCCTAGCACCTTCACATACAGTCATCAATCATTAGTGGATTTATGGGTCTTAATGCCAGGCTGTATTCCTACTGCCTCCATTTATACATTAAGGATTATGTGGGAGAAGATGAATCCTTGGGGTACCATGTCACTTGCGGCTGGTGGGCTCTTCTAATGCACATCTGGACAAAATGGGCTAGGCAGATAGCTCAGAGGCAACGCACTTGTCATTAAAACAAGAGAATGCAGAGCAGCACATGGTTGAAACCCGGTCCAGTGCTTAGAGGCTGGAATCGGGCATAAACTGTGATATAAAACACAGATTTTGGACGAAATGCTGTCGATTGGTAAGGAAATGGAGAACCATTGCGGTCTCCTGCCTCTTCTTCAACTCTCATTCACATGCATGTTTATAGGGTGTGGTTCGGTGCTTTGTTGTTGTTGGGGCTGACCTCCGATCTTTCTACCCAAAATAAGCCCACTACTAAAGAAGTGAGTGCATGTTTTCCAGTAAAGCAAGTTTATTATATTCAAACGGCCGAGAGCGGCTAGATGACTCCTTAGAGACAGAACTAACCCAATTCTCCTCAAATCACAAAGTTACTCCTTATATACTTTGTAACGAAATATGTGGGAATGTGTTAAATGTTGAAACAAAGTCATCCCTCCAAATATGATTGGCTAATCCTATACAAGGAAATGTAATCCCCCTAAGTTCCCACGCTATTATTGGACACATTCACCTAAATACCATCCCCTTCAACATACATTTACATTAGATCGTATTTACAAGTGCAACCCCTTTTGGTCTCTTTCCATAGTTGAATGTCCGAAACGCATCTCCCTTGAAAACCCACATGTATATATATTTATTTGTGTACGTGTGTTCAGGACTACTGCATTAACTCACAGTGGCTTGCCCATCCGTGAATTTCTACTCTCCCGTGTGCACATAAAGCTCCTTGCTCTCCATCTTTACGCGCTACATTGCACATCACACAACTACATTGTGTTCCTACTGTACCCACATAATTGTCATTAGGTTGATTTGTATATATACATATCTAAAATGTATGAAACTACACACAAAATAACACTAACACGCATTCCATTCAAACTAACTATACTAGATGAATATCAGATTGTAACATTGCGCCAACATCGCGTCTACCCCAGTCATCAATATGGCGAGCACAATGTAAACCTTTTTCTACATTGAGACCAATATCGACCATCCCAATATTCTCTCCTTTAGTTAATTTATTAACTAACAAACCCATTCCTTGTTCATTTACAAAATCTTCTCAGGGCATCGGAATTCGGCAAATCTCCCTCATGCTCGACCCACTATGGGGCATAGTCCTCCGGTGAATAAAACTAACCCGTTCCTTCCCCACCATTTCTGCAAAGATCCACTGCTCCATACAATCATCCCAATCTGGTGGAGGGCATGAGATAGTACATGGGGGACCAACCACCCTGGATCCGTTTCTAACTCACTCTGTGTACCTATGTGGTGTGAAATGGCAGTGGCCCTAGACATGGACAGTTTCACAGTCATCATGGAAGCTGCTTTTGGTATCTCAGCAGAACAACATCTTAAGAACCTCTTACAGGAACAAAAAATTATAATCGAAAAGACAAAATCGGCATGAGGATCTTCATAGCTTTGCTTATCCAGGAAGGTACCCAAGAAAAGAGAGTCCAACCAAGCATCATTCGTAATTCATGCCTCTTTCTCCATGACCACCCTGTGCTTATGCAGTGTGTCAGTTGTCTGGGTCAAGAGTCACATTCTCCAAATCATTAGGGGGCACAAAGGTGCAACATGTGCTCCCTATTTCCTGGCAAACCCCACCCTCCATGGCTGTCAGGAGGTCGGGGGTGTACCTGTTTTGCAGAGTCATGAGCCTCAAGGCCCACAATTCTTTCTGTATAGCACTGAAAGCTGATTCTGAAAAATTAACAAACAATAAAAGCTCTTAATGAGTTACCTGAAGCCACTTCATATTAGCAATCGCTTGAACAACGGGGGTCAAAAGAGAAGAAAAGACCATCTCAGTTCTGCTGAGCAGTCTATACTGTTCAGGAATGTTCATCGGGTCTTCTGTAGATGGTGCAGATACGTAGTTCGACCTCTTAGTCCAATTTAAATGTTCTACTTTCTCACGTCCAGACAAGGTCCACATTTGATGAAACAAGTGATGCAAGGGGCACAGGGGAGAAGATGGGCACAGATGTGGCTTTGGGCATCGGGCTGGTAAGTATCAAATGTTTTTCAGGCACGATGAGAACAGCCACATGCATTGTAGTAGGAGTGCACACACCTCGCCAGGCTGGAGGTAATTGTCGGTAAGAAAACTGTCCACAAGACAAGAACACATCAAGTAATGTGGATGTTCCACCAGCCAAATCAGCAATGCGAAGTGCGTGACTGCAGTTCCCATTTGTGCCAACAGGCTCCGTGCCATCGCCCTTAAAACACATAGAAAAATGTGTTACCTAGATCTTAACAGGTTTCTCTGGCTCTTTGAGACACCCATGTCAAACATTTTGCATACTGATTCCAGATATTTACACAATCATTAATCTGCCACTGCTTTTTTTGAGAAAAAAACATCATTCCTCCAGTTCTGCAACTCTTCACCCCTTGCTCCCACCGATTGTTTCTAACAATAAGACCCTTCCAAATTCAACTGGACTCTGTTTACAGGGTACATTCTCATGCTCTTTACAATCTTTTTCCGAACACTCCTCAATAGGTATGACATAAGCTGTAACTGATTGGTGCACCTAGCCTTGGGCAAGGTTCAAGGGCAGAGACAGTGCTACTTTTGACTCTCATCAGGAATGAACAGTCTAAGGACACCAGAAGTGTGAGGGATGAGAGAACAGACATAACAGGACACTGCGGTTCTCCAGCATTGGATCTTTCATAGATTCAGATGCTTGAATATTCCCCGTCGTCAGACTGGGAATCCTCGGTGATAAATTAAATAATAATAATAATAATAATAAATTAAAAAAAAAAAAAATATATATACACTGCCACCTAGCAGTGCATGTACATAGCCCATTATAGCCTATGAGCCACTTCATTGTGTAGTCCCTCCACCTCACTTTGGTCCTTTATGGCCCCAGCCAATGAGGTGGCAGGGCTTAAGCTCCGCCCCCGGCAGCCATCTTCAGATTTTTCACCGCAGTCTATCAGACACAGGGAATCCTCAAGCTCTCTGAGCTTTTCCAAATTCTTTCTATTTTTGTGTGAAATATATTTGTAAAATATATTCCATCTTGTTCCCCTTCATAGGGGCTTTCTTTCCAATTAACCTTGGTGACAAAACTTGTTGTTTTCCTCTCAAAATCGTCGACTGAACTTCTCTTCAGAAATGGAGGCACCTCAGGCTGTCAGGAAGCCTTCCCTTTTCAGGGACTGCACGAGGTGCAAGAAGAAATTGGTCTACTACAAGGACCCCCACGAGCATTGCATTTATTGTCTGTACCCACATGACATTAAAAAATGCGAGATTTGTAAAACTTTTTCCACCAAGACCCTTCATGACAGGCATAGAAGACTCCTTTCATAATCCAGGGATCAATCTTCGGACGAAGAGTCTGTCAGAACAGCTCCTGTCCAATCCAGCACTCCATCTGAGAGGCAAACTTCAAAGAGAAGGGCCTCTTCAGTGGAAAGGAGTTCCTCTCCCAAATCCAAAAAGAGGAAGCTGGAATTGATACCCTTTCTGCCTCCAGTTGACCTTTCAAGCCAGAAAAAGTCAGCAAAATCTGCCTCCAGAGGTAAGGAGGAGTTTGCAAAAAACGGGGGGGGGGCAGTCGTCGGCGGGTAAACCGACCACGAATGAAGGGAAAGGTAAAGGCCGGTCATCGGCCATACCGTCGACGAAACCAGCATCGACGACGACGACGCTTAAGACATCGTCGACAGTTAGATCATCGTCATCGGACCACGAAGCAATCGTCGACGAGCAAGAAACACCACTCGTCCACGAAGCATTCATCCATGACGCAGTCGTCCACGGAGCACTCTCCACATTCGTCAACGAATCCCTCGTCGACTGGAAAATCTCAGTCGTCGACGGAAAAATCTCAGTCGTCGGCGAAGCCTTCGTCGACGGGAAAATCTCAGTCGTCGACGAGAATAACACCATCCATAACGCCTTCAGAGGCACCGCAAATTTCGGCAGTTACAGAGGAATTACTGCCTCTTACTCTTGAAGCTCCTGTCATTACAAACAATATCATTGAGAAGAATACTGTAACTGAACCTCTGGTGCAGCAATTTTCACCTTTGGGGCACATGGCAGAACTTCCGGATATAATTCTTCAGGAAGACTTCTCTGATGCAGAAGTGGTGGAAGATTCCATCGGTCCCTTACCGAAACAATACAGCCCTCGTTGGCACCCGTCCACGGGAGAATCCGAATATCCTCATGACCCGGTGCTCATGTTATCCGTGCAGAGGATTGTAGAAGAATTTTACAAACGGCAAGGGGAGAAGCAAGTTCCGATTAATCCCATTCCTAGAGAGTCATCCCCGATTCCAGGCACATCGGGTTGCTCTCCTTACAGGAGTAGACCGCAAAAACGGATGAGATCCCCTGCTCGAAGACCGAGGAGCAGCACCCACAGTGCTTCACCTACAAGAGTCCCGTCACCACAGTCATCGCACAGACCGCGATCTCCGGACGTAGATCCCACCATGGTACCGTCCACCATCTCGGTATCAGACTGGCAGGAGGATCCTTTTGGTGAATTTTCGGAACCAGAAGAAGGAGAAATAACTCGGGAGCCAGACGCACACAGTGATTGGGATGACTACGTCGTCGAGAAGCCCAGGAGGAGAGACTCGCCGGGCAAGGCCTCACCACCGGATGATCTCGTTTCTTTCCACACCATAATAGGTAAAGCCGCAGAACTGTTTAAAATTCAGGTTTCTTCGGAGGAAAGGCAATCAGTGCTCTATGAGCACAGGGACAAACGAAGGAGGACAGTGACCACAATTCCCCTCCTCGATACCATCTGGGATTCCGGATCCAAGATCCTATCTACGCCCTTATCGACTCCGGCGTTGGTGTCCAGGCCAGAAAAGAAATATAAAGCTCCGGATTTGGCTCTGCTTTGTTTAAGGGGTCATACGAAACCGGACTCAGTTATTACAGTGGCGGCCAGAAAGAAGCTTGCCAACCCCTCCTCACCTTTGTCGGCACCACCGGATAAGGACAGACGCAAATTGGAAGCCATGGGCAGGAAAGTTTCATCTTCTGCATCCCTTACAATCAGAGCGGGTAATGCACTGGCCATGACCGCACGATTCGATCGCGAGCTTTGGCTCTGCATGTCTAACTTGGCGAAACAATTACCACCGGAGCTCCAGGAGGAGGCAAAATCATTTATCGCGGATGGTGAAGCAACATCGGATCACATGATCGATGCGGCAGTTGATGTGGCCGAATCAGGCTTCAGGCAGATGGCGCACGGTACAGTGCTCAGAAGGCAGGCCTGGATGAAGGCTACTAACTTTAGACCTGAAGTTCAGGCGCAGATTCTGGACATGCCATTTGACGGTCAAGATCTTTTTGGGAAAAAGATAGACGACAATTTGAAAGCAATCAAGACAGACACTGACGCAGCCAGAGCCATCAGTTCTTTAAAGGACAAAAGTAAGGACCATCGGTCTTTTCGTCCCTGTAGAGGTTCATCTTCCAAATTCAGGGGATACAGTCGTTCCTCCTCCTATGGTCAGAAAGCACAAGGCGGCACGTACCAAGGCAATAAATATCAGTCATCCAACAGATACGCCCATAGAGGCAGAAGTGGCTCTGCCCAAGGGAAGTCGCAAGGCAAGCAGAACTGCCGACCAATCTCCCCCCCCCCTTCGCCACGCCCCGATGGGGGGAAGGGTGAGCCAGTTTTTCCAGCGCTGGCGGTCAATTACATCGGACAAATGGGTGTTACAGGTGATCCAAGAGGGTCACACCTTAGAATTTCTGGACCAACCTCCTTCCCTGCCTCCAACATCTCGCAGAGTGCTTATGCTAAAACAGGTCATGTCCGAAGTGCAAAAACTGCTCCAGAAGGCAGCAGTAGAACCAGTTCCTTATTCTCAGAGGGGAAAAGGTTTTTACTCCCGATTCTTCCTCGTCAGAAAGAAAAACGGTCAATGGAGACCCATCTTGGACCTGAGGGCGCTCAACAAGTTCATCAAGCGCATAACTTTCAAGATGGTGGCTCTACAAGGGGTGCTACCTTGGTTAAACAAGCACGACTTCTTGGCCACTTTAGACTTGGAGGATGCTTATTTCCACATCCCGATCCATCCAGCACACAGGCAGTTCCTCAGGTTCACAGTGGGAGGGCTCCACTTTCAGTTTCAAGTGCTTCCGTTCGGCCTAAAATCGGCGCCAAGAGTTTTCACGAAATGCCTGGCACCGGTAGCGGCAAGTCTCAGGAGAGCAGGAACGGACGTTTTTCCATACCTGGACGATTGGCTGATAAAGGCAAGTTCAGCTGCAAAGGCTCGTTCGGCAGTGTCAAGGACGGTCAACCTCCTAAAAGAGTTAGGTTTCTCCATCAACCAGACGAAGTCCTGCCTCGTCCCCAGCAAGGTAGCTCTCTTCCTGGGAGCCGAGCTAGACTCCAGCATTCCCAGAGTGAGACCATCCACAGAGAGAATAGCAGCGATTCTACGCTTAACTTCGAACTTCCTACAGAAAGAGACAACATCTGTGCGCTCTTACAAATCCCTATTGGGCATGATGTCATCATGCATATTCCTCATACCGAACTGCAGGCTTCGCATGAGGCCGGTTCAGGAAGCTCTGGACCACCAATGGAAACAAGCTTTCGGATGCTGGGAAGACATCGTCCAGATTCCATCGACGTTGCACAAGGCCCTTCGATGGTGGAACGCTCTGAGGAATCTTCTCCAGGGAATGCCGTTTCAAGCACCGACATCCACCCTCCTGCTGCGGACGGACGCTTCCTTATCAGGCTGGGGCGCTCATCTTGCGGACCTCCAAACCAAGGGATCTTGGTCGGCACAAGAGTCCCAACTCCACATCAACGTGTTGGAGCTCAGGGTCGTAAGGTTGGCGCTGAAAGCCTTCCTACCGGTTATAGCTGGTCAAGTTCTTACAGTCCAGACAGACAACACGACCTCCATGCACTATACAAACAAGCAGGGAGGCACGAGGTCTCAGATTATGTCGCAAGAAGCCCAACAGCTATGGGCATGGGCCTTGCGCTACGGGATACAGATCAGGGCAGAGCACCTTCCAGGAGTGGACAATGTCCTAGCAGACAGATTAAGCAGAGAATACACAGCGTCACACGAGTGGAAGCTGGACGAAAAAGAAACCCAACGGATCTTTGCCTTATGGGGCCATCCGCAGATCGACCTTTTCGCCACCAGGAACAACAAAAAATGCAAGAGATTTGCGTCAAGATACCCCGAGCACCAATCGCTGGGAGACGCGTTCTCAGTGGATTGGTCGGGGAAGCTCCTCTACGCCTTCCCACCCATTCCCCTCATGTCGAGGGTACTTCGCAGGGTGAAAGAACAGGATTGTTCCTTGATTCTTATTGCAACCGATTGGGCACGGCAAGTCTGGTACCCGACGCTGAGACATCTATCCTGCAAAACCCCGATTCGTCTCAGATCACATCAATATCTACTGACACAACAGAACCGCAAGGTCCTCCACCACGACCCGAGGAGCCTGTCCCTCAAGGCATGGTTCCTGAGCAGCGTAAACTAATGCACCTAAAGTTACCATCAGAATGCTGGGATATCATCAGGGCCGCTAGAGCCCCGTCCATGCAACTCACCTACACCAGAAAATGGACCAGGTTTTCCAAATGGTGCGAGACCTCTGCGATCGATCCCCTCACGGCCTCGGTTGATCAAATCCTGCCTTACTTGCACCTGGCTAAATCAGGGCTCTCACTGTCCTCTATCAAGGTCCATCTGTCAGCCATTGCGGCCTACACAGTAACCGCGGAGACGCAAGCCTTACTCTCCTTACCAGCGATCAAGATCTTCCTGAAAGGGCTGATGCGTACTTATCCGCCTACACCTACACCAGTTCCGGGCTGGAGCCTCAACACCGTCTTAACGGCCCTCATGCAACCTCCCTTCGAGCCCATACATAGATGCGATATGAAATTCTTGTCCTGGAAGACATCCTTCCTGGTAGCCATCACATCGGCCAGAAGGATCAGTGAGTTGCAAGCTTTGTCTTCGGAACCTCCATTTACCTTGTTCCAGAAGGACCGCGTCATCTTAAGGCCTCGCCCGAAGTTCCTCCCCAAGGTACTTTCGGAGATGTCCTTCACTGAGCGCATTGTGTTACCAACCTTCTTCCAAAATCACGCTTCGGAAGCGGAAAGGACATTACACACTCTAGACGTTTCTAGGGTGTTGAAGTTTTACTTGCAAAGAACCAAGGAGTTCCGCTCCTCAAACCGGCTATTCATTTCCTTCTCTGGCCGTACCAAGGGCCAACATATCTCCAAAGTCTGGCACGCTGGGTATCGTCCTGCATCACCCACTGCCATCAGTTGAAAGGCGACCCTTTAACTAGACCGCCGTCTGCTCACTCCACCAGAGGAAGGGCGGCGTCAACAGCATTCCACGCAGGGGTGACCTTGAAAGACATATGCAGAGCTGCCACGTGGAGCACTCTTCATACCTTCGCGAAACACTACTGCCTGACTGAAGATACCAACAAAGAAACTGCAGTTGGACAGGCAGTGCTCCGCCATCTCTTTGTGTAAGGTAGGACCAGCCTCCTTTCCCACCTTTCCCGAAGTATGTAACCGTTGTGTTGCTGCATGGTAAAGGTTTGATCAGAAATATGTTTTTCTGTAATTATGCATATCTGTTTATTATGGTGGCATGTTTTAACTGCTTGGTATTCTATTCAAGCATCTGAATCTATGAAAGATCCAATGCTGGAGAAGTCTTAGTTACTTACCTGTAACTGTATTTCTCCAGCATTGGTATCTTTCATAGATTCACATGCGCCCGCCCGCCTCCCCTGAGAGGCTGCTCCTATGCTCGGCATCCATCATACTGTAATCTCTACGGTTCAAAATCTGAAGATGGCTGCCGGGGGCGGAGCTTAAGCCCTGCCACCTCATTGGCTGGGGCCATAAAGGACCAAAGTGAGGTGGAGGGACTACACAATGAAGTGGCTCATAGGCTATAATGGGCTATGTACATGCACTGCTAGGTGGCAGTGTGTGTATGTATATATATATATATATATATATATATATATATATATATATATATATATATATTTTTTTTTTTTTAATTATTATTATTATTTAATTTATCACCGGGGATTCCCAGTCTGACGACGGGGAATATTCAAGCATCTGAATCTATGAAAGATACCAATGCTGGAGAAATACAGTTACAGGTAAGTAACTAAGACTTCTGTCTCTCTCCCCATCCTCCTCATATGCCGGTACCAGACATTATCAACTGCAAAGCCATGTACATCAACTATTTGATTTGAATCTACTTCACCATAGTCTCTCATACATTTAGAATCAATACTTCATTGTGATCTAGATAAAACCTCATCAAATCCTACATCACTAGACAAATGAAAAATATTCACATTTATATTGTTTGTTGCACTTAAACAGAACGACAAGAAAAAAGAAAAAAAACACAATCAAACATCCTAACATTCATTTTGGATCCAAATTTCTTCTTAATATTTACAACAAACAGTCCCTGCTTTTATTTATCCAACCTTCTCAACTGGAGCGAACTGCGAATCCTAGGGAACACTTTAGACCTGCTCTTGCTCCTTTGCTGGTGGTGGGGCCCCAGTATCCCTCTGCATGTTGCTGATGTGGATCCAGCTTTTGTTGCCCTCCACCTTCACAGAAGTTGGGATCGAGAATATCACTCGATAAGGCCCATGGAAACGCCTTTCGTGCCACCTTCTAACGAAGGAGCGAACAAAGACCAGGTCCCTGGGTAGAAGCTGCAGCTGATGTAGATCTTTGGGCCCTTCAATGTTTCCTTCAGTTGACTGCTGATGAAAAACCAAAACCTGTGAAGATACAGGTCTGGCACTTTTGGTTAAACCCCTTAAGTTTTCCTTAAACTCACCAAGGATTTCTGCTGACTTGTGGGCATCTGATACTGTGTGTGTAGGTGAAAGTGGTGTGTGCATTCTACGCCCGGTTACTATTTCATGTGGTCTGAGATGCTACTCTTTCCCTGGCTGATTCCTTAAATAAAAGGAGGCCAGCAGAAGGCAATGCGCCCAGTTTCTTTTCATTCATATAATTTCATATCTAAGATAATCGAACCGTAGGAATTCCATTCGTACGCTCCACAATTCCTTTAGCCTGAGGGTGGTACACCGAAAACATGTGATTGATCCCCAAGAGCAAAGGGGTCTCCGCAAACAAGTCTTGAAAGAAGTGGGTCCTATTAAGTACCTTGCAAGTGGAAACACTTCCTGCACCAAACATTTTGCTGCAGACTTAGCATCAGGGTGTGCACAGGGACCAGCCTCAAACCATCAGGAAAAGGGGCAATATGATACTGAAAATGACTGCAGCTCTGTATAATGTCCACAGAATCTATGTGGAGCTCACGGAAGGGCCCCGAAAGGTCTGGGCAAAATTCCTATTGTCTTCATAATATTTACAGGCTTACATTCTCTACACACTATACAATTTCCTACATGTACCCACCTGCTTTTGTAGATTGGGTATAAACCAATCCTCCTGGAGCACTGCTGCGATTTGTCGCCGAGAAGTGTGCAACAGGTAATGTTGCTTTAGAGCCACAATAAGTAACTCTACAGGCATCACTACCTTCCCATTAAGCTCCTGTCTCCACAGCAAATCTGTGGGTGAGACGGTGCATCCCCTCTTTGCCCAGAGCTCTTTTTCATCTTTTGATGCTCTCCTGCATCTCCACAATCTGAAGTAAGGGTGCCGCAGTATACAGAGCTGGCAACTGTACCTACTTGGGTACGTTTTCCATTCTATGCCAATCTATAAATGGCAAATACGTGGCTTCCTTTGCCGCTCTTTCAGCTGCGTCATTTCCAAGCACTATTGGGTTAAGACAGTTAATATGCGTAGTGCATTTAACTATTCTCACCTCTGTTGTAAATGTTAATGCCTCAATTAGTCTGGATGGCAGCACATCATGCTGGACAGGGGTCCAGTCAGATTTCCTAAACCCTCTCCTATGCCATCTCCACAAGCCTGAATGTACCATGGAGGTTACAAACGCCGAGTCAGAGTGAATAGTAACCGCCTTCTCCTTGCTCATCTCCAATGCCTCTATGAGCGCTACTAATTCTGCCACTTATGCAGAATAATGTGAAAGCAACCGCTTCTTCACCCTAACCTTGTATCCCTCATCCACAAGGCCCACATCTGCCGCACCTGAATGTCTTTCTCCGGTGTTCTGATTAATTGTTGAGGAACCACCAACAAAGAGCACCTCACCTCCTTCCAAGGCATCCTCCTTAACATTTGTCCTCTCTTCTCCTTCATATGTCACACAGTCATGGACAATAACGTCAGGTTTCATCGGTTTAGCTACAGATGTTGCGGGATTGACTAGGTGACACCTTACTGGATGTATGACAGCATTTGATAGAATAACTGTATATCCATAGGCTCTCTGTGTTGTAAGAGTCGATTTGGACTTTTCCAAAATCGCAAAAAAAACACATGCTCCGCATAGTGTCACCAAGCAACCCATATTAATGGTTGAAGACTTTTGTATCACATAAGCCGCTGCTTCTAGAGCTTGGTCACACGTAAAACTGGCCCTGCATAATTGGTTCTAGGAGTCCACCGTCCTAAGCCAAGGGCTTATGGCCCAATGTTTTCTAGTTCAGCACCACTGTCATCACCTGCCCATTCGAAATGCAATAATAAATATAATGGCTTCATGTAATTTGGGGTCGCCAAGACCGGAGCATTGCTGATCGCAGCCTTGAGCTCCCAGAAACAAGTCACCATTTCTTCTGACTATTCAATCAGACCTTTCACCTAATGTTCTCCCTTAAGTCCTTCCATTAAGGGCCTCATGTAACTAGAGTAGTCAAAGAGCCATGGACTACAGTAGTAGAGTCCCAAGAACTGCTTCATCTGTCTCACAGTAGCTGGTTGGGGAGTTTTCTGAACTGCAATGGCTCTTAGGCATTACATTTCTTCCTGAGGGCGATATTACTTGCCCCAAATATACTACCTCTGTCTGGCAGTATTGCAATTTTTCTTTTTCCACTTTGTACCCCTTCTCCGCAAGCGGGGTGAGCAGGGTAAGGAGCGTTATTGAATCTCCTTGACGCTGCTCTTCTGTAATGCAACAAACTTGTAGATCATCCACATACTGGATTACTTTACTGGACACATGTAAATTCCCCAAATCCATTTGAACCACTCTGTGGAAGATACTCAGAGATTCACTGTACCCCTGAGGCAACCTTGTGTGCTCGAACCTCTGACCACAATATGTAAACGCAGTAAGGTACTTAGAATAAACCACAGTAAAGTGGGTCAGAATGTTAGGCATGTTACAGAGAATGGTAGCAGGATTTGGCACTGCTGCAAATTCTGCATCAACAATATCATTCAAAGGGCGCAAATCCTGAACCATTCTCCAACTGGACCCCTTTGCTTTTTTCACAGGATAGATGGCCATGCTACATGGGGACATTGAAGGTTGTATTATGCCTTGCTTCGACAACACCACAATGTCATAAATCCCTTTGTTGAACTCTCTAGACATGGGGTAATGTCATGTCTTGCACGTGGCAATATTGCACCAGGTTTCAGTTTTATATGTACTGCTCCAATAATAACCCCAAATCAGGAGGATTGCTGGGTACACAAGTGACCCTGCACCTTCTCCAAATCTTCCCTCCAATATTACAAAACAAAATCTGTTTTAAAGTTAAAACCTATTTTTACTCGCTAAGACTGAAACCACACTCATTGACTTAAAAGCTCAGATCGACACACTCGGAGACAATGGACAAGCTGCCTTACTCCTACTCCTCGACCTATCTGCGGCTTTCGACCTGGTCGATCATTCTGTCCTATGCTTACACCTCCACACATCAGCACACCTCTCTACTGAGGCTATTACCTGGATCACATAATTCCTTAATGGCAGAACTATGAGGGTCTTCTCTCCCACTGCTGCAGCAGACCCCATACCTATCACTTGTGGTGTACCACAGGGATACTGTGTCTCCCCTACTCTGTATAATATATTTACCAAGCCCCTTTTCGATGATCTGGATCATCTCGTTATCACCTACACTAACTATGCAGATGCTACCCAGATCCTCCTTCCGCTTTCTGGAGATTATGGAAAGGATTTGGCCTTTCTAAATAGAGTATACATCATCCAGGCATGGATGGCCACTCATGGACTATGCCTGAATGATGATAAAACAGAGCTCATCATCCTAGGCACCACCTCCAGCCTAAAGAAACGGGGCCTACATACAATTCCTTCATGATTGATGGGAACAATATCACAGTCGGACAAGAGGTAAAAACACGGATTCTACCTGGATTCTAATATCTCCTTTAAAAGACAAGTGAGCTCCCTAGCATCTTCCACAGTATACACATGCAAATTAATCCGCGCAGCCAAACCATTTCTCTCGGACAATAGCTGCCTCACACTTGCCAGAGCCCTCATATTGTCCCGCCTTGACCTCTGCAACGCCCTCTACTTGGGATCATCCAAGGCCACTACCAGCAAGATACAAATCCTCCAGAACAACACTCTTAGAGCAGCTCTGGGCATCTCTAGAGAACACAACAGGATTCAGCCAACAGAACAACTGTCTCTCCACTAATGACAAAATCCTCTTAAAAACGGCATCACTCACCCACAAAGCTCTCAACAATGCTGCCCCAACCTACCTGGTTAATAGATTTCACAGACAATCTTCCTTAAGACCTGTAAGAACGGCATATAAAGACTACCTATCCGTTCTCAACTACAAACGTGCTACCATAGGGGGAAACAGCTTCCCGGTAAAAGCAGCCAAGTTGTGGAACTCCTTGCCTGCAAACCTCAGAATGGACCTGCCTTACCAAAACATCTGCTCCAAGGTAGTTTCATGGCTGCAAACAGAGGCCCACTAGGACTATAAATGCTGCAACACCTGCACACACTCTATCCACGTGTGCCTACCTGTCTAATTGTACAAAATGCCTGTCTACCTCACTGCTGATTTGTATGTAACATTGGTTTACCGTATTGTCCTACGTATATGTATTCTTATGATGACTGCAACTAAGCTTAGAAAATTCTTGTAAATGCTGCACCCTGATACCTCCGGGTAACCTTGCGCATTATAAATAATAAAAACAAACAAACAAGAAAAATCTCATTAGGAATGGGACTTACAATTTTACTCGAAACATATTTTTACATAATTTTACTCAATAAAACATTTTTACTCCCAACTTGAAAAAATAGGGAGTAAAATAGTCCTGCTTTATCTGGAGCACTGGGTGGACTGTTTGTTTTAGTTGGACACCCTTACCGAGTCCTTAGTATTTATTTGAGGCAGGTAATCCCCTCTTAGTGTTAGGGACAGTTAGGGGTTGCCTCTTTTATTTTAACCCAAATAAAGGTCTTTAACCACCAAAGTAACCTCGCCTGCTGTTTATTTACAGACCATCATCATACAACCTATTCTTTGCAGAAAACCTGGCAAACATAATTGCTAACCTAGAGATACAGCACAAACATGTATTAGGCCTCAGGGACTTCAACATTTAGTTTCTGGAGCAAATGGAACCGGCACTCAAAAGCTTGACCTCATATATGGTCAGCTTTCACCCTAAACAAATCCTCAAAGGAGTGCCACACACTACAGGCCACACCCTCAATGTAAGCATTTGTAAATCAGGCCCAATAACCACTCCAGATTACCTGAAAGGATTGTGAGGTGATCATTTAATGATTCCTTTTCCAATCAACATGTCAGTGGGTCAACTCCCGATTCACAAAGGACAAATACCCACAGCCAAGAGAAGCTGCAAAAATCTAAACCTAAAAGAAAGAGACCAAGCCCAACCCAACAATCCAGAAGTCAAACTGCCCAAAGGAGCTTTCACCCACACTGGAAAACGGGATAACCGAAGCAGAAATACTTAAGCAAGATGGTTCACACTTTGCCTGCGAGCACTGAAAAAAGAAATTGAATACTTGAAAAAACATAGAGGAAACGCTACAACTGCGAAGGCAAGGTCGCCTACCCAAAACACATCTGCCACTACAATCCAGAAATGCTTAAAGTAAAGGAACATTACTATTCTGAATGAATCAATGAAGCATCTTTATCCTGAGAAAGAGCTTTACCAAATAGTTAATGAGATGAGAATCCTCGCTTCTTGCAGCAAAGTATGTTCACCTATCCAAAAACGGTGTTATCCCCAACCATTCCAGAAGCAAATAACTAAACATACAGCAAGCTTCAATGCAGCAGTAAGGAACAAAATTGGAAGCACCTTTTTTAAACCCAGGTCAGTAACATTAAGCCTACACCCTGCCGATGAACAGCTTTAAACCAATATCCGAATCAGACTTTAAAGAATTGGTGAAACCTAGCAACAAGGCTGTCTCTTGGATTGACCCCTGCACACTTCATCTCCCCCAATATCTACAAGCAGATCCTTAAAAAGGAAATGCCAGCTTTCTACTTCCTCAGATTAATTAATTCCTCGCTCGAAACAGGAATTGTACCAAATGTTGTCAAGCTTGTCTACGTCTAACCACTTTTAACAAACCCCACTAGAGACCCAGAAGACTTATTCTACTTTTGCCATACCCAGGCACATTTCTAGAGAGCTATTTGTACAGCCAAATCTTGGAGCATGTAGAGTATAATAACTTACTAGATTGCACACATGTCGGTTTCAGACCGATGAGAGGTACTGATTCAGCACTAGTTTCCTTTTGGGTTGGCCTCAAAATCACAGCAGACTAGGTCACTTCAGCACTCCTAGTCCTTGACATCTCAGCAGCTTTGACACTGTTAACAACAGTACACTTATTACAAGGCTTGAAGAAAGCAGAGTCCATAACACAACTCTACAATGGATGAGATTTTTCCTAATGGACCGAATAGATATCTCCTGGCTCCCCCCTTTCAGTTTGAACCCACAACCCATTTCCTTTGGAATACCCAGGGATCAAGACTCTTGCCCCTTACAATCAACATCTATATGAACCATTTGATGAAGATCATAAAATCTTATGGGCTCACCTCTTGCATCTTTGTGGATGGCACACAAACCATATACCAAATGACAGCCGACAAACTCTAGAACCACCCTAGGTGACGGCCAATTGCCTAAAACTCATCCACACAGAACAGATATAATGATAATCTCACCTCCCGCCGTGACTGAAACCCCTCTACCGCGGTCATTGGATATGGGTAACTGCCCTAAATGATCTAAGCATCAAGGCTTATTAATGGACAACCGACTCATGCTGGAACCCCAAGTTAGCGCAACAGTAAAAGTGCTTCTATCATCTCCACTCTATCCAACGGACTATGCCCCGCTTCTCCTTTGCACGCAGAGTTCTGGCCATCATCTCCTTGATTTTTTTCAAGAATTGACTACGCAAACAGCTTTTCCCTAGTGTAAGGGTACAGAAGGAGACTGACACACAGGTGACTTGTTGATTGCTACAGACTTTTATTGTAGGTCAAAAAGTGAAAACCCTAACTGGCCCTATTTCTAAGAGGGGTTTCCATGCCTCAACTAAACACTAAGGAGTCTGTCAGGATGTCGCTCTAAAGGAAGAGTCCACCGTCCTGTGTCAAAAACCTATTTCCAACCCTTACACTATAAACTAAAGAAAGTGGTGATCTTGTTGGTCCAGAAGAATGACTCCCTTCTTCTGGGCGTTTGATCAAAGTTATTTTCCAAGTGATTTAAATAAAGTGGTCTCCATCAAAAAAGGTAAATCAAAAGTCTCGGAGTGTGTGTGCCTGCTTCTGTATTCCACCAAAGTGGAATAAAAAATAGAAAGTCTAATGTCAAATTCACCAATGTTGGGAGGGATGGCTCCCTCGCCCTAGCTTTCACAGGCTCTGCAATTGGTTTCAAGCTTTCTTTAGGCAGTTCACAATGCCAGAAGGAATGGTTGCTTCCCCTGGCCTTTCTCAACTTTGGGCGATTCGCAGTGTAATGGCTAATTTCCTAGATTTTCACAATACCCAGTGGAATAACTCCCTTCCCCTGGTCTTCCTCAGACATTTCACCGTGCCAAGGAAATGACTCCCTTTCCCCTGGATCTTCTCCAACTTCTTGTAATACCAGGGGAATGACTTCCTTCCGCTGGTCCCTCTCAGGTTTCTCACCGTGCGAGGGCAGTCCTGGATTACCAAATAGGCGAAGTAGGCACCGGCCTATGGGCTCCACTCTTTTTAGGTGCCCCACAAGACTGTAATAAAATTGGTTTATTCAAATTGTTGGTTGGTAAAATTAAAATGTATTAATAATTTGCAAGGGAGGCCCTGATATTATGGCTGCGAAGGGGCCACCAAGGTTTAATCCACCACTGTGTCAGGGACATTACTTCTTTCCGCTGGCCCCTTCTCAGGCTTCATTCAGTGTTCACAATACCAGTGGGGAATGACTCCCTTCCTCTGGCCTTTCCGAGGCTATACTATACAGTTCGCACTACCAGGCAGGGATGCCTCCCTTCCCCTGGCCTTTCTGATGCTTTATTACAGAAGTTCAAAATGCCAGCGAAAAGGATTCCCTTCCTCTGGCCTTCTTTTGCTTTGGTTCTTCTAGTTCCCAATGTTAGGGGATGACTGCCTCCCCTAACCACCTTCAGGTTTGTTATGACGTTTCACAATGCCAGGGGAGGTGACTCCCTTCCCCTGGCCTTTCCCAAGCTTTACAATGCTGGTTGTGGGTCCCTGACACAGGTTTCTTCCGTGGCTTGTCTGGGCAGACCTGGTTCGCTATCCTGCCAGGTACTGCCACGAGTAGCATGAACCGGGAGGCTCTCCTCCTGCTCACGCTGCAGGTCCCAGACCTGGCTTTCTCCACTAGATCTCCTTCTTTGTTTCAGGATCCCAGATCCGGTCCTTCATGCTAGTGGCTCCCCGATAACCACTAGCGTTGGGGGACTTCCTCGGGTGCAGTTAATGCAATGGTTGGGGTCCCACACCCTGACTGGTCTCTCATTAGACCCTTGGTTCCAATGGTGCAGACCCTTTGGCTTTCCGCAGGTTCTTGCCAGCCCTCTTGTTCCTCCCCGTACCTTTAGGGACTTCCAGGTAGACCAGCGATTTCTCCACAGGGCCTGAGCGAGTCATCCATCGTCTTCTTCCTGCAACTGGCAGTCATCGATAGCTGGTCTCTTCCTCTGCGTCTCGGGCTCCTTGCACTGCGAGCGAACGGTGCAGTCTCCCCCTCCAGCCGTCCATACCACTGCCTCGCCTTCGTGGTGCAAGACCCAATAGTGTCGGATCTTGGAGAGTCGCCGCCTGCCTTCCTCTGGCTTTTCCTACTCCAGTTACCTCCATGCTTGTGTCCTTCTATCGGACCGTCTCATCTGAGGACGTTACTCCGGGGCTGGTTACACGCTCTGTGTCCTGTCGGCCGGTTTCTCTCTTTTGATTCAGTCCTTCGTCGGTTTTTATTCTGACAACACAAATATCTAGAACAATCCTTCTGGTTCTTGTTGTTGCTCTTCATTTCACCTGAGGGCTTCCTCATCTCAGTTGTTCTCGGGTGCATTATCTTCATGGCTCCCCGCCTCTTCTTTGTGTCAGTTATTAAGTGGCTAACGCTCCTGCTGTTCCTCCTCATCTCAGTAATTTCTACCTGGTCATAATACATAGAAGTGGAAGTAGTAAAAGGGGTACTAGTAGAGTCTGGACTTTTAGGAGGAGGGTAGGTGTTGGTATACTGTGGTATGTTACGAGGGTTGGAAGTAGGGGTGTCACAGTATTAGTTTTATGACGGTACGATAACCTTCTTGCCAAATGACGGTATACCATGGTTATCGCGGTATAGCAGGTGGAGTTAACTAATCTTAACAAATATTTTCTAAAAGGTCATAAATTGTCAGATTTATCAACACAAACAAAACCAGGCACCCAGGGCCAGAATTGGGCTTTTCAACATACTTTCCACTGAAAGGCCACCCCTTGCTTCCACCAAACACAAACACATGTGTGGAGAGGTGGGGGGGAGCCCTGCTATGACTGGCAAAGCAAACTGAATAGCTTTTCTTAAGTGGTCATTTAGGCTTTTAGCTCCCCCACTGGCTACTGGTGAAGATGAACATGTTGCCATCTTGATGACCTGCATGCCACAGATCAATGGAGGCTGATGTTACAGCCTTGAGTTTACTTGCGGGCCAAAAGGTGTTCAGTAATCACGGACATGTTACCCTTTGGTATGGCAGCAGGGAATATCCACAGAGATTAGTGAATTTCGCAGTGTGATTTATATGTAAATTCAATGATCGAGCCAGGGAAATCCCCCATTGTCATGTGTTTAGCAAACATTATCCATTATAAATTTATAAACCCCAAAGCCGCCAACCATAAGTAAACCCTTTTCCTTCTTGGCACTGTATTTATTCTTCCTATTGCTAACATATTGATTTTGTGTCGGGCATGTGTGGTTTGTGGAATGGCATTAATAACTGCTCCAACTGAAACTACTCTGCAGACGGCACATCCAACAGTGCAAGACCAAGACTGCGCAGCACTTGCTTACTGCAGCCTTTACAAATCAGATTGAAAAGCACACTTAACGGTATAAACGGTATACCGGTATAAACAATGTGACGGTTATTATTGTTCAATTAAGTGTTTCATGTCATCTTTAAAGTTATATCGTTATACCGTTACATCCCTAGTTGGAAGGGAAGTGACCATCTCGTGCTCTTCTGGATGTTCATCCTTGTCCCGGGAGGAGGAGTCTCTCCCCATGAGATCCTCCTGCTGTATACCATCCCCAGGGGGGCTATCTGGTAGTGGTGTAAGCTCTCTGGCCTCATGGGAAGGGGCTCCCCCTTAGGCAGAAGTGACAACATCTATGGATTAGTCATACTGGTTACGCTGGACTATAACCATTTTCTCATGGCCAATTAGGACTAGGCTTACTTTGGTCAGTTTGCCTCTTATTTAGCTTCACTTGTCTGATTTCTTTAAACTAAGCTCCACCAGAAATTCTCCTTTTTTATATTCTCTTTGTCTTCTGTACATGCGTTTGTAAGACTACCCCTTTCCCAGGGTGGTATTTGTGAATCTTTTCTCGTAGTATGTTCAAAGGGGAACTTTATCTTATGGCTGATACCGAGATGAGTTATTAGTTTAATATTCTGGTTCATTCTTGGCAGCCCGTTATACCTGTTCTCCCCGTAACCTTCTTTTTTGGGGAAGAACTTTTCGGGGATTCTCGTTCCTTCTGAATTTCTTCTCAGGTCTCCTGCTGTCCCAGTATGCCATTCGGCGTCGTACTTCCTTTGTGGTTCCTTTTTTCCCCCTTTGGTGTCCTAGTCTATCGACTAGGAAATGGACATCCTGTGTCCTTACTTGGACAGTAGTATCAGCGTTGTTGTATGGACCAACTGTCTGCCACAGAATTTCCATGGTCTCGCCACCACCTCCGTTTGAGCTCCTGCCGCACAGACTTCACAGGCTCGGCTGACGCTTTGTCTGTGGGGTCCCAGCCTCTTTCCTGGTTCTCCCTAGTCTGTTTTTTTTGTGTCGGTTGGACTCCGGGTCTTGAGCGACCCAGTGCTTCTCTCAAGGTTTCCCTTCTTAGGCTTCCTCGTGTCTGGCTGATGGCGTGACTCTGGCGTCCAGACTCATCTCTAATTTCCCCGTCCTCGGGTGTCTTGGGCTGGGTTAACACCATAGCTTGGGCGTTTCTGCGTCTTTCCCCATTTTCTTGTTTAGGGTTTCTAGTGTTGGGTAGACACTGTGGCTATGGCGTCCCGACTTCTCTTCTGCAAGTCTTTCTCGTGCTGTCCAGTCTGCTTGTGCTGATTCTGCCTCTCGTCGGCTTGGCGCGTAGAATGTCCATTATTTAACTTCTTCCTCTCAGTAGATGAGATATTGGGATTTAAAGGTATATGTTTTTTTCCAGTAAGATTTTGGTCTCTACTCAGAGTTTCTTCATCCCAGTTGAGATACAAAAGTGTCTGATGTTGTGGTACATGCCATGTAAGCCAAAGAGAGAATCTCACCCGGTGAGGTACCGCTTGCCTCTATCCCTAGGGAGGGTAAGGCGGAGCAGACTTACCTCTGTAGCCTCACAGCAAGGGGCTACCCCTTGGTGAGAAGGGGTGAATTCCCTTGATTCGTCAAAGTGGGTGCAAAATAATGAAACCAGGTATGATGTAATGTCCAGATTAGTCCCCTATGGCTTTGACTAACCAAAAGTTTACAAATGGCTTCTCTCTCACGTCTAGTGGTTCCTGGGGTTCCGTTTCCTGATAAATGTTTTGTAACAAGAGAAAAGTTTGTAACACAACCTCTGTGTTCAGCACCTGTCTTCTTTGGGATTCTTTGATTCCAGATAAGAACTGGGTTCTTTCTTTCCCCATCTCTTTTGTGGCCTGGTCTGCTGTCAGTGTCTTTCTCTGTGTCCCACCGTCTACTCCTCGGGCTGGATTCTCTCTGGAATCGTCGGTCTCCCCTAGTAAAGGAATAAGAGGCCTGTATAGGGAGTGTGACACCTCCTATTAGTCCCGGCTATGGAACAGTGTTGCTTAGCAGGATGAGATGGTAGTCATCTAATCTACATAGGACTCCTCTCCCTGAGGCTTCAGCCCCTAGGTTTCACAAGTTGTCTTCTACCAGCTCGGCCTCTTCTGCTCTTCTGTTCTAGGTGCCATTTGTTCCAAATTAATATTTCTTTAAACTCATTTTATTCCAGTTCTCTCTCCTTTTGAAACCATCTATGAACTGTAAACTCTGATTTCCAATCTGCACTTGTGTTTCCCTTTCTTTGCCCATTTGGGCCATGTTGCTCTTACACTGTTCGATTTCGGTCTGTTCTCTCCCACCTTCTTCACCCCTTTGGGTACTGCTCACAATATTTCCAGATCTCCCCTCTTTCACCCACCACTTTCGCCCTACTGACCACTAGGAGTAGTCGCTGATCTTCAACTGTCTCTTTTTTGTCCCACCTTGTTCCTCCCTTTGGGCACTTTCCTTGCTCCTCCACATTTTTGACAGGGAATGTAAGAAGGATGGGGGATGCTCAAAATCTCTTCCAGCTCCATCGGCCTTTTGAGCATCATCTTCACCCATGTGGGCATCACCCTATTTCTATCTACTTTCCAGCTCAGTTGTTTGTGGATCTCTCTGACCTTCTCCACCCCTCTGGTTATCACCTTTTTTTCTAAGCAACTTCACTCTTTGGCCATCACTCTCGTGCTCCTTGCCTCTGGTTTTAGATCTCTTGGCTCATTCTTCCATTCTCCTTGCAGCCCCCACGTTCTAGTATTGCCTAGCCTCCTGGGCCTCTCCTCCACTCTCCTTAGTTTGCTCAATCTCTTGTTCTCCCCATCTTTTTACAAACAAAACCCTGCCTCCCTCTCTGGTCTCCAGCTACTACTCCTAACCTCCACACTGGGCTTGTGGATTAATATAGGTTTTGTCTCCACCTTCAATCCTCTATCTGGTAAAAGGGGGACTGGGATTTGTTAGCTGGGATGGGGATTGATATTGATTTGTTATTCATATAGCACTTTCATTTACAAACATTGCCTGTTGGTCTCTGCCTCTAGGGATATATCAGAGCCCTGATGTGTGATTTGGCATTGTCACTCCCCTTGGGTGGCCCTCTGCCTGGCACATCCAAGCCCTACCTTCCTGTTTCTCTTTGCGGTAAGAGAACTCTGATGTTTCTCTTCAGGCAGACTGGTGCAGGGATTAGCCCCTCACAAAATGGCTTCCAGTTAAGAAGTGGGAATTGGGGCTGATAAATCCCTCGTGTTAGGCAGTACTCTCTTTGTCTGTGACGCCATAAACCTGACACAGCGGTTCACTCCCTTAGCCTTTCTGTTTGTAACTGCATAAGAGTGGAGGCCTTGAGGGAGAGAGCGGGGGAGTGGGGAAAGGGGGGAATAAGGAGAGGGAGGGTTTCACATCCTAATCTAGCTCCCATGCTTTCACTCTGTAGATTTAGATGGAATTCCTTTAACCTCGCATGAGGAACTGAGTGTGCCGGTGCTGCTGATTCTGCGGGACAGGTGTTCCTTGATTTCCTTTGAAGGAGCATGAGTGACTGCAGTGGCCTGAAATGGGGGACTAAGTGGAGATGAGCAGGTGATTCTCCCCATAATATCACGGGGGCCCATCATCCGCTATCTTCTGGAGGAACTTGGCCCCTTTGGTCACCCCTCTGGAAGTCCTGGTAGCAATGCAGTAGACTTTGTCACCTACTGACAGCCTCCCTGACTCTCAAGGTGCAGTTCCTGATAGTTGTTCTCAGCAGTATAAGTGTTTTTATTGTATTTCAAATATAAATGTATTGAATTGGTTAACTGTATGTGTAAAGTTCATAAGGAACCAATCACAGTAAAGAAAAATAAAATAAACTAAGCATCTCTACTTTGCAGCCTTGAATTTGAGAGGATGCATGTTGTTAGCCATCCAGTAGGACCAATGACTGTACACCCTAGGATCTGTCACTTGTTCCGTAAACATTCCAGTAGGAGCTCATTTGGAACAACTCTATCTATTTATTAGGATTATATATTTGTTCTCTGACCTGGCAAATATAGCTATATAATAAGATTGCTCTAGATTAAAGTCAACAATCGTGTCTCCTCCTGGTGAGCGGGGAAGGAAAAATGGTCATCAGGTCACCTTCTTATAGCTCTGACCTCCTTCATGGGTATGACAGAAGCAGCTAGGAATAATCGAAGCTTGTCTGAAACAGGTTTTGGGTTGGATGAACCTGAGGCACCATCCCTAGCAGTGAATATAAAAGGTCTCCTGCTATCTCATAGATGAGATTGGAGCAGCATTATAGCCTCCTTATATGGCAGATGTGGAAAGTGGACATATATTATTTTGTTGTTATTATGGTATTTAATGAGCGCAGACCCAGCTCCGAGAAGCAACAGAGTGCTTTTCAGAGGTATACAAAAATACAGATATTGTATTGTTTATTTATAAAGCACCTATACACAGGCAAGTGTTTCAAAGCGCTCAAGGAGGGTGGGAACACGGGGGATGGGGAGGAAACAAGTCGCTTGAATTTCTGAAGCGATAACGGTCTGCACAGGCAGATTAAGTGAATATGGTACATTAACAGTTAAGATACAACAAATAGGTCTGACAGCGATTCTGCAGTTTTTTTCAAGTGTACATTAAGGGGTGAGACAAGGAAGGACAGAACGATCTACAGGCAGAGCTGTAGTACAAGTGCAGGCAGGACAAGGGGGGGGCTGGGGATCAGGTGCACCCAGTCGGTAGCGACTGGTGAAGTGCGGAGAGAGCGAGAGAGAAGCTCTCAGGATTTATTGCAAGTGCAGGGAGTTGGTGGGGTACAGGGCCCTGAGGCAAGTGCAGATGGACTGGCAGGAGTGCCTGAGACCTGTGAGACTCTAGGGTACACCAGGCAGTCAGTCAGTGAGCTGTGTGGAAAGGAGGGAGCGAGGTAAGAGCAGAGAGCTAGGTTAGCAGGGTGAGAGAAGGAACAGGAGAAGAGGAAGGTCTTGAGGAGTTGCCGAAACTTAAGAATATCATGCTCAAGGCAGAGGTTGGCAGGGAGGCTGTTCCAGAGGGAGGTGCCTGCTGAGGAAAGGGATCTCCCTCTAAATCCCTGCTAGGAGAACCTGCTCACTTGCAGAAGGTTGGAGGTAGATGAGCGGAGGGCTTGGGAGGGACAGTATTTAGGAATGCAACATTGAAGGTAAGTAGGTCCCAGGCCCCAGAAAGCCTTGTGGACAATGCAAAGGGTTTTGAATTTGATCCTTGCAGCCACAGGGAGCCAGTGGAGGGATTTTGGTGCCGGAGAGATGCGGTCCCTGGGCTTGGGGCCAAGGATAAGTCTTGCAGTACTGTTCTGGATGAGTTGCAGAGGGTGCAGGGCAGAAGCAGGGATGTTGAGGAAGAGGCTTTAGCAGTAGTCCAGCCTAGAGAGAACCAGGGCTCTGGAGACAGTGAGCCTCTGGGGGAAAGTGAGAAAAGGTAGAGTGCCTCTGAGGAGGTGTAGTTGATAGTTGAGATGTCAAAAATGTGTGAGGAGAAGGAGAGAGTGGAGTCGAAGATGATCCCAAGGTTTTTGGCCTCACATGTGGGGGTGGGCGGGGAGCCAAGGGAGGCCGGCCAGAGTGAGAGGGGGAAAGCAGGAGCAGGGGTCACAATGGGAACAAGCTCAGTTTTACTGGCATTGAGACAGAGGTTGTTTTGCAGTACACCATCCCTGAATGCGGACAGACATGAGTGAGGAGGAGGAGGCGGCTGAAGGTAGCCTGAAGGATAGTTGCGTGTCATCTGCGTAACACTCGAAATTAGAGGTGAAAGTGGCAATCAGGGTGGCCATGTATTTATTTTATAATGTTTTTATTGGCATTTGGCATTTACGGTTATATTCCGGACCATTACAATCATGGCTTGCATGGATACATGAATTACATACCACTTATGCCTTATTAGTTATGGGTAGCATTGAACAGCGAACAGAACAAACAAGAGAAAAGAAGGGAAAAGAAACAAAAGAAGTAACAGTGATAACAGTGACTGTCCATTGATCTCTGAGTTATTGTGGTCTTTGCTTATGGAGGCGAACCCCAGTCTCTATTCCGTTGGGCTCTGACTGGTCTTCGTGGAGCGCGGGGGGGGGTAGCTTGTGCAGGATGGATGCGACAGTGCACGGATTTGGCCATTGTGCCATTTGTGGGTGGTTGATTCAGGGGGGCTTATAGGTCGACGAGAAGATCATGTCTCCCAGAAGGGTCATACAGGCCTCAAGTGTGGAGCTCGAGTCTTCCCCTCCCAGATTACTTCCCTCCTCCCATGCTCTAGTTTCTGCTATCGTCCATCTTTCCATCTCCCTGATCCAAGGTTCGTACCTAGGGCCTGCTGAGGATTTCCAGGCCATTGCGATCGTTCTTTTTATCAACACACATGCTATGTCCATTACTTTCACCAAGTGCTTGATTTTGCTCAGCCTCGAGTAGGTGCCTAGGAGGCACTCTTTTGGTGTCCAATCATATATCTCCAGGCCAGCTTTCCTACAAGTCTGTTCAGCGGCGAACCAAAGTTTCTGAGATTTAGGGCAGGTCCAAAACATGTGGATCATGTCTGCGTGGTCAGAGGGGCACCATGGGCATAGCGGGCTGACTCTGTCATTGAAGGTGGATATTCTGTGTGGGGACATGTAGGTCCTGTATAGGACGTTGAGCTGTATTAGCCTGAATCCTGCGTTCTTAGATATCTCATTCGGATATGCTAGGGCTCTAGACCATTCTCCCTCCGTAATTTCGGTCCCTAAGTCGGATTCCCATTTCTCTTTCAAACGTGTACTTCTTGGGTTAGGTCTGCCATTTATTTGGGTGTATAGTCTTGATGTTGGTTTCCAACCGTCGCTAACTCCGTGCATCTCTTGGATCAGAGCGTGTATTTCGTGTTCCTCGGGCCACACATTCCATTTCTTCTTGGCGATAAATTTCACCTTTTGGTACCATAGGTAGTGGCTCGGGGTGAGCCCGTCGTTTCCTTGTAGTGATTCAAAGTCTCTGAATTGCCCTTCGTCGAACATGTCTCCCCACGTGTAGACACCACAGTTCTCCCATCTCCTCATTGTTGATAGGTCATCGGGGACTACACATACGTCAGCTAGAATGGGAATCTCGGGTGAGTATGGGTGCTGCAGTCCCATCATAGATTTAACCTTTTTCCACACCTGTCGACCCACCTGCACTATTATGGGCGGATCAGGAGGCCCTATTTTGTTGTTCCATATTAGTTCTTTAGGATGCAGGGGTGAGGTCAGCTGGCAGAGAAGGTTCGTCTCAGCCGAGGGCTCGTCGCTTAGCCATTTGGCAACATGTGTTAGTTGTGCCGCCAAATAATATCTTTGGAAGTCGGGTAGCTGGATTCCTCCAGCGGAGTAGGGAAGTGTGAGGATGTTCAGTGTAATCCTATGCCTGGTTCGGCCCCAAAGAAAGTCTCTGACCAGGGATTCCAGCTTCCTGAAGAAGGATGGAGGAATGTAGAATGTTATATTGGTGAAGTAATAGAGGAATCTAGGTAAAATTATCATTTTAGATATTGCAGCTCTGCCCATCACTGATAGCGGTAGTTTTGACCATAATTTGATGGATCTTCGTACCCCCGATAATGCGGCTTCAGTGTTGCATTCATGAGTGGAGAATGGTGTGTGCTTGATGGTGATGCCCAGGTAGCGGAAGGACTCAGCTTGCCACTGAATCCCAATCTTCTGTGCTCTTTCTCCTAAGGCCAGCCAGAGGGAAGGCGGATGATTTCTGTCGACTGAACTTAAATGCCTGAGTATTTTCAGGGTGGCCATGTAGACATTGAAGAACCAGGGGGATAGGTTAGAACCTGGGGGAACGCTGCAGGTTGAGAGGGCGATAGTCGAGAGAAAGGCACCAAGTTTGACCTGGGATGGGCGGTTGGAGAGAGAAGAGGTTGACCTGTGATTCCCAGGTTGTCACGAAGCCGTGGGATCAGGATGTTGTGGTTAACCATGTCAAAGGCGGAGGAGAGATCAAGGAGAATGAGAACAGAGGGAGTTTGTGTCAAGATATGAGAGCAGGTCTTCACGGGTGTTCAGAAGAGCAGTTCCCGTGCCTCTGGATGTTCTAAAGCCAGACTGATGGTCGTGGAAACAACTGATTGATTCGGTGTGGAGGTTTAGCTGAGAGATGGCCAGCTTCTCCAGGAGTTTGCCCAGGAAAGGAGTGATAGAGATCGGGCGGTAGTTTGACAAAATGGAGGGGTCAGCAGAGGGTTTCTTGAGCAGAGGGTGCACAGGAGAGTGCTTGAGAGCAGTTGGGAAAACTCCAGTGGAAAAGGAGAGGTTGCAAAGGTCAGCCAAGGCTAGTACGAGGGAGTCCATGTTGTCCTTGATGGTTTTGGATAGGCAAGAGTCCACTTGATTGGATGAGGCTTTCATAGACCGGACTTGTCTGGCGACCTCATCAGGTGTGATGGGAGCGAACGAGAGGGAGGAGAGTGGAAGTGGAGGTCGGGCCAAGGGAAGCACAGGTGCTGGTGTGTGCAATGGTGTGGGGTGGGGGAGGTAGGAGAGGATGTCTTGGGTTTTTGAGTTGAAGTGTGCTGCTGGGGCACGGCAGAGGTCCTTGGTGGGAGTGACCGAGGAAGAGGCTGCTTCAGGATTGGCCAGTTCCTTGCAGACTTTTAAAAGTTCAGCCGTGTTGTGTGATGCTGCAGAGATGCGGGCTTGAATAAAGACTCTTTTCTTGGAGCGGATGTAGAGTCGATATTGCCTTCGAAGGAGAATGCAGGCCAGTTTATCAGATGGTCCACCTGACTAATTCAATTTCCGCTCAGCTGCCCAACACTTGCGTTTAAGGGCAGGCAGGTCAGAGTCATAACAAGAGTTGCACTTTTTGGAAGGCTTCAGACCCTCAGGACAGGGCTGCAAGAATATCAAGAGTGTTGGAGAGAGATTAAGGATAGTGAGGGCTTTGTCAGGGTGGGAGTCAGCCGCAGAAGTGGGAGGAAGAGAGTAGGTGGAGGCAAAGGCGGCCACTGTCACTTTTTTCATGGGTCTGGTGACCTTGAAGCCGAGTGGTTGTATCAGGTGAGTTGCTGCCAAAGGAGAGGAGAGCTTCAGGAAAGTTGACAGAAGAGTGTGGTTGGTCCAAGAGAGAGGTAGTGAGAGGGATAGAGAGTGGGAGGTCAGTGGAGATGAGAGCATCCACCGTGTGGCCCGTGGAGTGAGTGGAGCCAGAGGGTAGAATAGAGAGGGAGAATGAGTCGTATAGGTTGCGGAAAGAGAGTCCAGATGGATGTTGAGGTTACCCAGCAGGAGGTGTTAAGAGGAGGAGGAGGAGGAGAGTAGAGAGGAGGGTAGGTCCGCCCATTCCGTAACGAAGAGAGTGAGCAGTCCAGGAGGCTGCTGGAAGGTGGCCATGAGGAGAGACAAATTAGGTGGCCATGAGGAGAGAAAAAATAGGAGAGAGGGACAGCCTGCAGACTAGGCACTCAAAGGAGGAGTAGGCCTGAGTAGGGATAATAGACACAGGAATCCATTCAGGGAAGATCAGTGATACTGCACCACCTGCCTTCTTTAGCCTGGGTGCAGAAAGGATTTTGTAGCCTTCAGGGAGGAGAGTGTCAAAGCTTGTGACAGAGCTGTCTGTGGACAGCTCTGTCATCTCGGTGATGGCGAGCACATCAAGATCCATGAGTTCGAGGAGGTTGCAGATATCGGTCGAGTGTTTTACAGCGGAGCGTTTGTGAAGGGTGGCAATGTGGAGCAGTTTGCCATCCTTAAAGGTCTTCCGTGGGGGGGCACATGTGACAATGGTCCGTTCCCGCCCACCCCCCCGCCCCCCCACCCCCCCACCCCCCCAAGGGTGGCAAGAGGGCCAGAGGGATAGTAGTGGATGGATGAGGAGTCACGCCCGACAAGGGAGCCGGGACAATAGGGCAAGGCCCAGGCGCCTGTACAAAGGAAGGCATAGTGGGCAGGGGGGACTGTGTAGAGGAGGAGGAGGAAGGCACAGTGGGCAAGTGAGCCTGGCTAGAGGGGGAGGTAAGATTAGCAAGGCGAGGGAGGAGCCTTTGGTTGAGGACCCTGAACCATGGTGGTTCAGTTGAAATAGACATTAATAATGACTCTGGAGATGGTGTAGCGGTTGAGGAGGACCTCCCAGCAAGTGGCACCATTAATGGGAGAAGAGACGATGGGAGAGAGAAAGCAGACCATGTAGCAAGTCCATAGCTCAGGTGAGTTAACGGAGAAGAGGATGTCAGTGACAGTCTCTCTGGTGGAAGCCTTGACATGGGTGTCTGCAATAGGAAGGCCTGGGTTGGAGGCCAGAGTGTCCTTAAGTTTCTTCCGACCAGATTTAGTGATAGGAGAAGGATAGGTGATAGTGAAGCAGTTGGAGAGGATAGGAGAGATAGATAGCACCATGGTAGGTAGAGTTGGAGGGGGGAGACACTTGCAGGGCTGAAGCACTGATGCACTTGGAGGTGGGGGGGAGTAAGAGGGAGGTGAGCCTTGTGGGAACACAGACAGCCGCAAAGCACGGATAAAATCGGATAAAATCAATTATCCAGCAGGGCAGGTGAATGCAGCAACACTAGACAGGCTAAATTCTATTTTAAAACAGCACAGGTGAATGCTGCAACACTAGACAGGCTAGACTCGATTTAAGAACAGGGCAGGTGAATGCAGCAGCACTAGACATGCTAGCAGCAGAACTAGACAGGCTAAATTCGATTTTAGAACAGGGCAGGTGAATGCAGCAATACTAGACAAGTTAAAACTGGGCAGGTGACACATTCCGTTCCTGGCAGGGCTAGATAAGATGAATGGCAGATCAGGTAAAGTGTGAAACCGTCCAGTGTGGGGGGAGGGAATAGAAAGCTAGTTGAAGGAGTTGACCTTCAGAAGAGTGTTCGGAAGTCAATTTCTAGTCTTGGGTCCAGGGAACCTGGTGGTTTCCTCTGCCTCCTTTTGTATGTGGGGGGTGGGGCTGTAGCAGAGGACCCAAAGACCCTGCTAGATAGAGCCTTCGATGTGGGCCTTTGTTGCTGGTGCCGGCTTCCGCCTCCCGTTGTACCAGATTGGTTAATGAGAATTTCTGAGGCCAATCAGAGTGGCCCAAGTGTAACGAGGGCGAGAAGCCAGTGAAGGGGTCCCAGTGCGGCCATCTTAGCATGCAAATAGGCAGGCAGAGGTCGCAAAGATGATTCTTTTCTTTAAAATAAAAAACATGATGCACTCGCTTTCATTATGTTGAAAATGCAGGAATTGAGCCGTCTCGTGCGCACAGTAAAAAATGCACATAGAAAGCACAACAGTACTTTTAAACAGAGCACTTTACTAAACGTGATGCTATTGGAATCACAGGTCTTCTTCAGGGGGCGGGTGGCCTTACCTTCATGATGGCTCCAGGGGGAGAACAGATATAGAGCGGCGGTAGGATACACAGGGGTACAGAGGAGGGATATAGCTTGAGTTTTTTTCTGAATTGTGGGAGCAAGTCTGATGCTGACGGGGAAGAGGGTCCATAGTCTTGGGGGCGTAGACAGAGAAGGCTTGTTTTCCTTTTTACAGCGGCAGATTTCTACTCTGCACGTGCCCTAGCTTCTGGTGATGCGCTGTCTGCTGGAAATGCTGAGTTTTTCCGCAAGGTAGTTGGATGATGTGAGACAACCATGGTATCGAGAGACACAGACTCAAAGATGTTACTTTCAAAACCTTTATTTACTAAGGTTCCTGGGTTGGTGTAATGCCTAAATGGCCCTAACACTAAAGGGATGGTTCCCTTAACTGATAAGGGCTGTGGAAGTCTGACAGTCCAAAATCAGTCTGTGTCTAAACCTATGCTTGCCCTCACTCTTTGACAAAATGTGTTAGGAAGTCTCTCAAAAGAATGATATAGTGATTCAACAGAAAATGGGAAACCAAGATTGGTTTCAGGTCACTTTCTCACCAGGTGTGGGTTGGTCGGCTTCACAAAAATGAGTTCAATAAAAAAAAGGGCTGTTCAACAGACCTCCTCCACAGTTCTTGTCACAGTCTTTCACTTTCAATGTCTTAAGTTCCTTGGTATTCCCTTCCCCAAGCTTTAGCTCTTCCAAGTTCCAAAACACAATCAAAAGAAATATACAAAGTTCCTCTGCAAGCTTCTCGGGGTTCCTTTCCCCAATCTTTTACTCCTTTAGCATCAAAACCATTAAGAATTTAACCTGGTTAGGCCCCTCAGGGTACCTTTCCCCAAGTTTAGGCCTCTTTTCTCCAAACTTCAATTCCTTCAGTATCATAAAATAAAGTGTCTTCACTTTGTGAGGGCTCTCGGGGTTCCCTTCACCAAGCTTAGGCCCTTTATATTTCAAACACAAGTTCAGCTTGTTTGGATGAACCGTTCCTTTTATACACAGTTCTTTCACACGCACTTCGCAGGCCCTCCTGGATTCAAACACAGGCTCAGCTCAGCCCTCTGAGGGTTGCCTTCCACAAGCTTAGGCCCCTGTTTGTTTTAGACCCAACTTAGGCTTGTTAGGATGTACCTTTCCTTTTTTATACAGTTCTTCATACACATTTTACTTTTGGGCGTAAAGTCAGAAACTTTCGAAACGGCCAGTTCTTTACTTCTCCTAGGCATGACCACTCCGATCTGTATCCCCTTTGAGAAACCTGAAGGTTTCTCCCTAGCTAGTCCCTGGGGATCTGTCATCCAGGTGGCCAGGACACGGCCATCGCTATTGGATCCAGTTCCTGGGGTGGACCAGTGAGGGAGGATCATCTGAATGGGAGGCCCTCAGGGAGTGGAACCCCGACGGGTGAGACACGGTATCCCCCTTCCCTTTACACCCTTTCCCCATCCTCTCACAGAGGACATTCCAAACCACTGCCCCCCTTTCTAACTCTTAACACTTTCGCACAACACAAAGGACAACGGACTAACACCAGAGCCGTTTACCTGACATGTGCCAATACAAGGATGAGGCAATTGATCAGAATCACACACATCTGACAGCCCTTTCCCTTCCCCACTGAGATAAAAGATGGAGCCAGAGAGCACAGTACGAACAAGGCGAGCATGGCAGACAGCACGACGGGAGAGCTACCACGTGGCAGTTCAAGAGAAGGAGAAAGGCGGCCAGAATCGAGAGGGTGGTGAGAAGAGAAGTGGGCTTGCCCTTTTCGGCCCAGACCTGCAGCACCTTCGTGGAAGAGAGCCTAAGGCTGCGAACAATAGCACAGGTTTCCTGCAGCAGATGTCGGAAATACACGGGCCAAGCCTATGCCTATAGGCAGGAGCGACGGAAGCTCCTGCGCCCGTGGTACCGGCCTCGACTCTAGAGAAGCCAACATTCAAGCGGTCCATCACAGCTGGTGAGTTGAGGGGAGAGCCTATGAGAACCTGTGTTGAGTGAGAATCGCAAAGTAGCAAGTTTTGAACCAAAGCTGATGAACTTTGAATGAACTGTTAAAAGTGTGAATGGGGGACCAGCTGCAGAGGAAAAGCGGGACCACATGGGTGCTAATTCGAGAGACTCTGGTCGAGTCCCATATGAGAGAAACTACAAGTACCAGAAGGCGATAGGAGGGCCGGCGAAATAGGTCAAAATAGTCATACAGAGGGTCAAGCAAAATCCCTGTACAAGACTTTGATCTACAAAAAGGGTGAGAGAAAGGGAAGTGAGTCTCGCAGTGAGAGAAAACATTGAGAAACCAAGAAAAGAAATCCCGCGAAAGGCAAGGAGGGTCCGAACCCGACCGAGGGAGGTCCTGGGGTGAAGTGTCACCCAAAGTTGATTGATGAAGGAACTGTGATTATATTTTGCAATACAATTGAGAAGGGTCAGCACCCAGAAGAGGGGGACCCAGGGGTGAACCCATCACCCAGCGAACATTGGAAAAGAACTTTCATTTGTTAAAGGAACTTTTGTTTTGTTGTTTGAAAACGTCAGGTCCTCGAAGGCAAGAGACTTTCAAGTGAAACGAGACTTGGCCATCAACGGCCCTGATAACTGAAGCTCGAGGGTTAAAAGTTGAACTATCATCTTGTGCTAGAAAAGGCCGAGAGGGTGTCCTGAGAGCTGCCATTAGAACTGTTGTCTCGTCTGGAGAAGCCCAAGACTGTACTGTGCTTCAAGCTCCCATCTTACCCCGTGTCCAAAATGTGGGTGAGACCCAGGCTACTGCATCCTGACATATTATTTGAGAACACTTCTTTCATTTCTTGACAACTATCCCACACCCCTTTTTATATTAGTTGTGAGGTTTGGCAATAGGTTTCTTAGTATAGGCCCTTTTATTTTGACACAACGCCACTAGAACTGCCTTATATTCATGTGATGGTTGACGCTTGCTCCCATCTTAGATTTAGGTTTAGATTAGGCTTTTGTTTCCAACCTGCATACAGCATTTTATTGTTCAATAAACGCCCATGAACTGTGATCACTTGTGTCTGTCTTACTTGTTGTCACCATGAGTTCCTCACACCCCTCTCTTTATTCCTTGCTTTCTTTTTTTTAATCTTTTGCCTTCAGGTGCTTCCGGCACCCCTTCTTGTTCTCCTTTGTTTCCTTTGCTGTCTTCTCGTGCACACTTGCAAATTACTTGCCCTCTCGTGCACAGTTGCACCTTTCTTGCTTTCTTGTGCTCACTTGCACCTTCTTAATGTCTTTACTTTCTGTCTGCGCCGCTAGAGCCTTTTCCTTGCACTTCTTGCTTTCTCGTGCATACTTGCGCTTTTCTATATTTTCTCTTCTCTGCTCCTTGCCGCTCTACGAGCTGTCTCCCGCTTCTTTCACCTTTTCGCTTAATGCTGCTTTACGAGCTTCGTCTAGTTTCTTTCACTTTACCACTCAGTTCTGCTTTTCAAGCTTTCTCTAATTTTCCCACTCCTTGGCGCTTCAACAACTGTGTCTTTCTCCCGATCTGCTCCAGTCAATCGCATGCTCCCGAGTTTCTCTCACTGACATGAGACTCACAGAGCAGTGTCGCGTTGACGAGCGGTCCCTCTGCATACATGGGGTTGAGGTGAGGGTCTGATCACCTGCCCCTCAGACACCATTGGGACAGGCACAATTCCCAAAGGAACAAGCACTTTTCTGACCTCCAACAGCAAGATGCAGGGTGCCTCGGCTCGCACCGGCTCATTGGAGACACGGCTTGCTAGCCATGCTTTCGGGTCTGTTGGGAGAGCACCCCTAGGTTTCTCACAATGACTTGAGAGCGAGTGCCTTATAGATGATGCAGCAAGACTTGAAGGTGATTTGTGCGTGCAATGGGAGCCAGGGAAGGTTGATGAAGGCCAGGGTGATATGATTGTATTTGTGTAGACCCTTGATCAGGCGTGCAGCCACGTATAGGACATTTCTCAGGGGTACAAGGGACATAAAACTGTCATGATAGCTAGTGCATCAGCTCGTTGAGGGACAGGATTTGGCAAGCAGAGTGTGACATTGTCTTGACCTAGCAGGATCTGGTGAGTGTCCTGAAAACAAACCCATGCCCTATTTAGAATTATTGTTCCAAAAGGAATAGTATAAACATGAGTGATAACTCTGGCCAGGCTTACAGTCAGGTGCCTCACAACCTGGGTCTGCTATGTGATGGAGGTGACAAACGTAGTGATCCCCTGTTTACGTCTGTAGAACATAGGTGCACAATTTACAGCTGGCAATCCTTAAACGGCCCACCATGTGCTTGGCCACCCGCCGCCGGTTGAACTTTCATAATGAAGTGTGGCCCACGTCAAACAACACTAAAAGTGGACCGCACTTCATTAAGAAAGTCTGTGTTTTGTTTGGGATCCTTGCTGGCCCTCTATTGGCGCAGTACATACACCACGTGGCTGCATGCCTTATGAAGCACATGGTGCTTGTTCAAAGCCAATGGTGGACCAGAAATGTGGGACCACCACTGGGACTGGATGAATGGGCTCTTCTCCCCTCACCATTGCCGGAAGAATCTCACCAGTCTCTCCTCGCCCACTGTGACCAGCCTTCCTTGTCTTCGTCTTCACCCGCTGCTGTGAATACCCTTGCAGGTCCCCCCACTTACCTGTCATCGTCAGCATTGTCTCCCCATGCTGGAGCCGGTTCCTGGAGTCTTCGTCTCTGGAAGCTCCCAAGGCAAGCTTTTGGCTGAAGCTCAGGGTTTGGGGTGGGCAGGGGCATAAGGCTGTGCTGCACCACACTGCGCTGCTAGCATCCTTTTCTGAGCATCACAGAAGGCGGATGGTTGTGGTTTCTCCATGGCATGTTACCTCCCCCCTTTTAAAAGTATATGCCCAGGTCAGGCGTTCACCCAAGATGGGATGCCAGGGCTGGTCCCTTGACATTTTTGGGTTGCCGCCCTCCATGTGATTATTCCCTCGGCCGGCAAGTGATATGTGTGTTTTATCATAAACCGATCTCCTCCTTAAACTTCATTAATGTCCAACTGTATTTGCTGAATCACATCAAGGAGCTGAAAGCAGGGTACAAGATGTCTGTTATTATTGAATACCTTCTGTAGAGGTCTGTCTTTGACCAGCAAATGCATGTTTAAAGTGACAAAGCCTTTTGTTTGTGAACACTGTTGCCTTCCCGAAGAATCTGTGCCTAAAATCAGCCACACTTTGGGGCTCCATTCTGTGACAAAATCGGGTTTAGATAAGCAATGGTTGGAGAGGGAGAGGGTTAACAGCTGCAGATGATCACAGGACAGGTCTATTGGCCTCTGCATTGTAGAACAAAGAAAGGCAGCCAGTCAGGAGGGGGAAGTGGGTGGAAGAGGGTCCCATACTAAATTATCATTTTAAAAAGATTTCTTTGGCAGTCACAGGAGGCCCCCAAGGTGTGGGGCCCCATTTCAGTTCCAAGAGTTGCAAGGTTCAAATAAAGTTCCTCATAACCCATCCCACCCTTCCCTCTCGAGCATGTGGTCTTGTTCACTTCTGGAATATATAGCTTGCATGCTGCTGGGGCGTGGGGGTGCTGGCGTGGTTGCCTGTGCTCACACTGTGTATACAATGTTTTAGCCCAGTTCCAAGTCAGTTTTTGTTCTGAGTTTGTTAATAATGCATACTAACACCAATGCCGTGAAGCATGGTAATAAGCACTATGAAAAACGATTTCTTAAATGTGCTGCAGAATTTAAAGTATAAAATAGTAATACGTGTAAGAAGTACACCACAAAATGCCAGTTTGTCCCCCCACGTGTTTGTTCTAAACGTCTTGAGGGGGGAGTCACAAATTCGACCACCGCCCCCTCCGACAACACCACATGAACAGTCCAGCCCACTGTAGGCAGGCAGCCCTTATGTATAAAACCTTGGATGACTCCTGGCTTGCATATATTGTCTTAAGGAGCTCTTGCGTGTACTGCTGGTAGCTTGTTTTGAGATGTTTCTAAATGGTTTGTGCATCTTCTTTTATTTTTCTTCCACAGGATCGCTGGAGGCCCTATACCAGTCCTTGCTACTTCCCTTGCACATCCGGAAATCACCCGAAGTCTGCCTGGCAATGTCAGTCAACCGGGCCTACCTGGAGGGCAACTTTGTGCGCTTCTTCTCCCTGCTGCGCCGGATCTCTGTGCTCCAGGCATGCGCAGTCCATCGCCATGTAGCAAACTGTCAGCGGCAGGCACTGCGCATCTTCAGTCATGGCTACAGCAGTAAGAACTGCCTTTATCCATTGGAGCGTTTGGCGCAGCTGCTGGCTCTGGACAGTAAGTCGCAGGCTGCCAGTCTTTGCCAACGCCACGGACTGACCGTTGTCAGTAACTCTGTTGTCTTCCTCCGGGCCGCATTTAAGGACCCCGGGCCCGTACTCCATGCCTCCTCTTATGAACTAGTGGGCAAGAAGCTGGAAACGAAGACGTGGGCGGAGATCATCAACGAGCCCTCTTTGCAGCTGTAGTGTTGACTCTCCCAGAGTTATCGGCGAGTCATACTCTCCTTTAGATGTTTACATTGGATGTGTTGACTACTTTTCCACTCCTAAACAGCTTTATTGTCCCTCTCTCCAATTGCCAATGGACATGCACATGGAGTAATGAGCAGGGCCGCAGCTCTGGGATGGGTTGGACAAGGATTATGTGAACCATTTGGGTTTTGTGAGTGAATTAAGAAAAGTTCTTGACACTGCCTCCCAACGCCAACTGTCATACTTGAAGAACTGAGTAAAAAATGAATATCAGCAACATTCTGTGACAATTGTAAACCTGGTAATGCTTGCAAGTGGGTGTTCGGTTGTGCAGGAAGCTGTTTGAAACCCGAATCCAATACATACTTGTTTTCCCGTTGGTATGCAGGTGGTTGAATGGACTCCTCTGTCTCTCCAAACAAGAGCAAATACTATGGGGATATTTGCATCATAACCTTTTGCTTTAGCATCAAACTGTCTCTCGGTTAGCGAAGGTGGTCAAATGAGCTGCCCTTTTTATTTTTGTTGCTCGTTCCGCAGATTGTCTGTGCTACCTGTCGATATTTGATGTTATTTTTTGAAATATTTCACAGAATAAATGCTGCATTCATATAAGGAAACCAGACCCTATCAATTTAGTCTTGTAGATATACACATGATGGAGCTAAAGAAAAGACTTATTCATAGACCCACAAACATTTTCTCAAACAAAAATCTAGATATAAAAATATACATTTTTTATTTTGAAATACACAATTTCATACATAGTTTATTCTTTTTTAAAAAATATAAATACAACATAATAAATGCATAAGCCTAGAAGCAGGTAGAAAAGGACGACCACATATAACACATCAATGTAAAATACAAAACATACATTACACATTTGATTGAAAACAACAACACTGAACATCAAAAACCTTTAAAAACGTTTGTTGCGTTCTTCACATAACCCAACATGTTTCTGTCGCATTACTTTTTATTTTCTGACATTCATCAGGGGATTCTGTTTCTTAATTTCAATCCTGTGAAACACGACCACTTTTATCCTGGCAAGTGGTAAAAATGGTTGAAGATTCTTATTCACTGTCTATAAAAAAAAACATATAAAATAAATACACATTTGTGAGCAACTTGTTCTGACACCACCACATGATTCTCATTTTTCACTAACTTATTTAATCAATAATTGCTGTGCATTTCTTAATTAATAGGAAACCCTTTTACAGTCCCTACCGGACACCATAACACGAACATCTGCTATATATAATACCTTCAACGTTCCATGTTCAAAAAATCCAATTACTGGAGGATGAAATTTCCAATCCGGTGAAATCGGACTCCACATGATTCCTCAACACACCCCTTTTCAGTGGCCAAAAAATGCTGCCACATGCTTCTCAATAGAGAAATAAAGTGTGTTTAATTTCGTTTTTTCTTGATTCTGAATAAGAGGTTTTATGTTCCTGCAGGGAAGCTGGGCGGCTGGATGTTTATGCTCACAAGCTACAGTGAAGGTTACTGTCTTTCATTTCCAGCACTCTAGATGAGTAGAACCACTCCATAGAAGTTGGGTGGGAAGCATTATTTATTTATTTTATTTCAGCATGGGTTCCTCTTTAAAATACCAATTTCCCATCTTTCCTCAAGCACTCCCTTGTGCAACCCCTCCTTAAAAAGCCTACTGCCGATCCTACCTGTCTGGCAAACTATCGCCTGGTCTCTATCACTCCTTTCCTGGGCGAACTCCTGGAAAAGCTGGCCATCTCCCAGCTCACTCTCTATACTGAATCTATTGGTTGTCTCCATGACCATCAATCAGTCTGGCTTCAGAGCAGCAGGAGGCCCAGAAACTTCTCTCTTGAACCGAATACCTACATTTCATCGAATGAGAAATCTTCAATTTTTTTTTTCTTTTAATTTGGTTGGGTAAGTGGTTACATTTGAAAACATAGATGGGGCTGGGGTTAGAGTATAGGATAAGGTAGGGGCATGTGGGGGGATGGGGGGAGATCTCCCCCGCATTATTAAAACAAAATTTGAAGAAAAATAAATTCGAAGATTTCACCATTGGGAGAAATGGATTCAGTGAAATCACATAAATCCCTCCTGAACACCCGTGAAGATCTGCTCATAAATCTCGATACTAGCCTTCCTTCTGCCCTCATCCTCCTTGACCTTTCTTCTGCTTTTGACAGTCAATCACACCATCCTGATCACTCAACTCCGCGAGAACCTGGGCATCACCGATCCGGCCCTGCAGTGGTTGTCCTCCTTGACCGACCCTCCAAGGTCCAACTTTGGTCTTTTCTCTCCACCACCTCGCTCCACATGTGTTCCCTCAATGTCTACTTGGCCCCTTTGGCCCACCTTAACCCTACCTTCTCCTCTAACTTTCAGTGTTATGCAGAAGGCACTCAGCTCCCTTTCAGGCTCCCCTCATCCTCCTCTCCTCACTCGCACATTCCTGATTGTCCGCGATTCAGGAGTGATGCGCCTCTAATGATTTCTGCCTTAATGCCAGTAAGACTGAGATCCTTCTCATTGTGACTCCTGCTCCCGCTTTCCCTCTCTCACTCTGGCCGCCCTCCTTGGGCTCTCTTTCTTTGCCTTCCTGTGAGGCAAAACACATTGGTGTCATCATCGACTCCACCGTCTCCTTCTCTACGCACATCACAGGCCTTGCCAAGAATGCCCACTACAAGCTGCACCTCCTCAGAGGTATTCTTCCTTTTCTCACTTTCCCCCAGATGTTCACTGTCTCCAGAGCTCTGGTTCTCTCTAGGCTGGACTACTGTAACAGCCTCTTTCTCAATCTGCCTTCCTCTACTCTCCACCCTCTGCAACTAATCCAGAACAGGACTGCAAGACTTGTTCTTGGCCTCAAGCCCAGGGACTGTATCTTTCCAGCCCTCAAATCTCTCCACTGGCTCCCAGTGGCTGCAAGGATCAAGTTCAAGACCCTTTATATAAACTAAGACTCTTTCTCCATAAGACCAAGACCAGAAGGTATGTAGTTTACATGTTGGTTTATTCTCTTATTTATTAAGTAGAGAAAGCACTGGGGGCATCCATCTAGCCCAGCAGCTTAGGTCCAACTGGCACCAGTAGAACCCTGCCCACCAAACATACATCAACATTCCACCAGAGTCCCAGTGACATCACCATACCAACACTCCACCTAGAATGTTAGTGACATCACCACTATCACAACACTCATAGCCATAATCAATCACAGCACAGACTATGACATATGTCCCTCTCTTCAACCAACACCACACTCACAGTCATAATCACTCACAGCACAGATTATGACATATATGTCCCTCTCTTCAACCAACACTCATGGCCATAATCATGACCAGCACATAATATGACATGTACCCCTCTCTTCAATAACACCAAACTATACCCATTATGGAAACCCACCATAGTGTAAATTACCAGAAAATTATAGCTCAGAAACCATTTGTTTTTACTCCCCCTGAGCCCAAACCACTACACCCCAAGATCTAACCCAGATCTTAAATGGAAAACCGACAACTAACTCAACCACAAGCTCTCCCCAGAACCTGAGCCCTCTCAGCTACAAACCCGCTGAATAAACCATGACATGGAAGAACCAACACTCCGCTATCATAATCATGACCACCACATAATATGACAACCCTCTGCATCATCCACAAGGCCCTCTGGGGCCAGGGCCCGTACTACATCCAACTCTTCCTAAACACCTTCCTTCTCGAGCCCTTCGCGCAGCCACCTCCAACTCTTTGAGCGTCAGGCACTTCTCCAGGCAGAGAGTGGGGGTAGATCTCTATTCTCTGCAGGTGCGTCCCTCTGGAATGGGCTTCCCTCTCAAACTTGAGCCGGACCACCTGAAGTTTCAGAAGTAGCTCAATGCCTTTCTTTTCGCTGCTTCTTCTTTCTCTCTCTTTCTTTCTTTCTTTCTTTCTTTCTTTCTTTCTTTCTTTCTTTCTTTCTTTCTTTCTTTCTTTCTTTCTTTCTTTCTTTCTTTCTTTCTTTCTTTCTTTCTTTCTTTCTTTCTTTCTTTCTTTCTTTCTTTCTTTCTTTCTTTCTTTCTTTCTTTCTTTCTTTCTTTCTTTCTTTCTTTCTTTCTTTCTTTCTTTCTTTCTTTCTTTCTTTCTTTCTTTCTTTCTTTCTTTCTTTCTTTCTTTCTTTCTTTCTTTCTTTCTTTCTTTCTTTCTTTCTTTCTTTCTTTCTTTCTTTCTTTCTTTCTTTCTTTCTTTCTTTCTTCCCCCCCCCCCGACTGATAGCCTGGCTACCCTCAGAGTCTCACTGGGTACCAGGCTCCTCCATGACCAGTCGCCTCTACACTGCCTCGGGGTCAGTGTGCTTAAGGACTGTAACCCAACAGTCCCTGTTGCACGATCTGAATGACATAAGGCCTACTAAGATCCTTTGTTTGTCCTCCCTATGTCCCTCCCCTGTCTTGTCGTGCCTAGAAACCCTTGTGTACAGTTGTGTTATACATGACTTATATCAATTGGCAAACAAAATAAAGACAGTGTGAATTATACAGCTATTGGTTTGTTTACAAAACCGAAAAACAGGATTTTCAATAATTGACTAAAAGCTGGCCAATCATACAAAGCTAGGGTTTCAGACTGTGGCCATTTTGGGAGCTAGGGTCAACTAGAGAAACTGTTAGCAAGTAACCTCACAACCCCTTGCTACCTTACTGGCATGCATATGTTTAATTGTATATTTGATTTACGGGTTTAGATGAGGTTTTTCTTTCTAAACCTTTGCAAGTGCCAGAGAAAGCAGGGTAACGTTATTTGTTTGTTATTCCAAGCTATGACTCTGCTCTGTTTCAAATGCTATTCTTGCTTAGGTTTTCCCATCCGACAAGCTGTTCTCTAATGGAATGTTTGTTTGTCGGTTCCCAAATCTGAAGGCATTGTGATGATTCAGAATCAGGGCTCGGACAACGAGGCATAATTCGTAAGTGTTTTTTTTTCTTTCTGTAATGTCCAAAACAATCTATCAGTATATCGGCTCAAACCCTATTCGAATGAAAAAGTCAAAAGCTGCTTGTCAGGATGTCTTTAACAGTGGTCCTCTGTCTAAAATCCTACTTCAACCTATCGCTGTCCCTACTTCCCTAAACAAAAATACAATCAATCAAACAAAAAAAAAAAAAGTAGAAAGCTTTTGTGGAACTTTCAACTTAAGGGGCCTCTGTGGAACTATCAACTGAAGAGGCTGGCTGCTGACTCCTGATCCCAACCTTGCCCCGGTCAGTAAAGGCCTTTGCCCATAGTTCCAGTTCATGAACGACAGTTCCTGGGGTGTCAGGAGATTGTCTAGGTTCTCTAGCCTAGGTATCGCTCCGTCTTTGGTTCTATGCGATATTCCTGCATTTTGAACTCTGAACACCTAAAAGACAGATTTTATTTTGGTCTAGCCTCAAAATGCACAAAATCATTTTTTTTACCCCCGCTCCCACCACATTCACCCACCTCTCCCTCACATGCACACTCCAAAACAAAAACCTTACTCCCAAGACGTTCCTCATCATCATTCCTCACTCGTGTGCGTCGCAGGGAGCAGCTGTCATCCCAAAAATGGCCTGCGCATGGAATGGAATGTCGTATCGAGCAAGGTAATTGAGGGGCGAAGGGGAGGAGTGGATAGGGTGCTTTATTATGGGCTAGGGATGTGGGTAATTGGGGTTTAAACGAATCAGTCTTTCTAAATTGAGCATAATTGTAGGCGGGTTAAAGAAAAAGAGAAATTCACTTAATAGCCCGTCTTTTCCCATCCTGAGCTTTCTTCAGTCTTTCTTCCTTCTCTCCTTTTTGGGGTTCATTCTCTCCCACTCTGGGGCCCTTCTTGTCTCTCACCCCACTCTGGGGTTCTTTTCTTTTGCACACTCCCCACTCTAGGGTATTTGCTGCCTCTCCCCATTCTCGGGTTCTTCTCTTTCACACTACCGACTCTGGGGTATTCACTGTCTCTCCACTTAGAGGCTGTTCTTGTTTGCGCTCACTCCTCTGGGTGTTTGTTATATCTCTCATCACCATGGGGCCATTCTTTTTCACATTCTACACTCTGGGATATTCGCTGCCTCTCCCCACTGTGGGGTTCTTCTCTTTTCCACCCCACTCTCTGGGGTGTTCACTCTTTCTCACCACTTTGGGGCCCTTTTCCTTTCCACCCACACTCTGGGGTGATCCCTCTCTCCCCCCGCACACCACTCTGGGATCCTCTTTCTCTCTTCCCCACCTCCATTGGAGCCACTGTGCACCTGTCTGCCTTGTGCGTTGCTCTGCACTAGGGGCATGGTCTGTGCGGTTTGCAGAGCCTCTTACCTGCCTTATCCGCTGTACTCCCCTCTGGTTATTCGAGGCTCTCTGTACTCATTCTTGCAGCTGATCAGGCTAGATGGAGTCGCTTACGTGACCTTTCAGCTGGGCTTCGCACTGGCCCTCGGAGGTCCCCCTGCCTCGCTCATGCAGCTTCTAGGCAAGGCAGAGTTGCTTATGTGACTGTTTACATGTGCTCTGTGTTGGCCCTAAGAGTTCCTTGGATCCTCTCTGGGCTACTGTGGCTGGCCTTTCGCTGCGCTTCTCTTCCTCTGGTGGGCATCCTATTCCGGGACGCTAACACCAGCATCTGTCTCTCGCTGGCCATACCTCCTTCGTGTTTGGCGTTGTTAAGTTCTGCAGTGTCTGCAGAGACTCCTCTGCGATTGATTGTCCGTGCAACGTTCCTCCAGGGATTTGGTTCACCTCTGCTCAGGTTCTATAGGTAAGGGCAGAACCCAGGTCAGCCATTACAAAAGTGTGTGTAGGGCTATAATAAATCCTAGCTGCTAGATACCCTGCAAAGGTTTTAGTAACTAAGGTGGAGCAAAGGAGACTTATACCCCTCTAGGTGTCCCTGTTCACTAGGTGAGAGCCTCCTCTAGAGGGGTCCCGCTTAACCTGTCCCATAGGGTTAAGCATAGTGGGCGGACCTCCCTGGTCCCAAAAGGGGTGGCTCCCCTTTGTGGGGGAGATGATGATCTCCATGCATTCACCGCATACCGCTAATGTTGGATGTAGGCCCTCTCCTAGGGCTGCTGAACTCTCGGTCAAGACTCCTCCCAGCCAAACCCTTCCTCCGAACCCTTCCCAGGATGACAACAGGGGAATAAGTCTCCCTCGTCTCTTCATTGGGAAAAGAGTGAAGAAGCGCTTGAAATTCAGGGAAAGCGGTGCCGATAATCACCTCCTGACAAAGCCTGGAAAATATTGCCACTTTTAAGTGAGTTGGGTCTCTCGGATTTCTAAGGTCATTGGTATGTTCAGATAGACCATGCATACAGGTAATTTGTACGGCCTCATTTGAGTCTATGGTATTCGGAGAGACATGGCCCAACTGGATAGCTGTCTCCTTACTGTCGGAATCAATCAGGGCAGTAGCCATATCAGATTGATTTTGATTTGTTCTCGGGCCTCGAAGGAGCCGGTTTTACAGAAGAGGACATTAGTTTCCTCTGATGGTCCTAACATGGTCTGAATTCTTGTCCCCCTCCCCCCGCCCCCTTCCCAGTCCTCTGCTTCATACCTATGGGAATCGCTACATTTCCCATCAGCCTTGTAGTCCTTCTGACTACTTATTTGCATTTGAGGCGCGTAAGCGCTGACTTGTGAGGGACCAGCCGGTCCGTGTCACGTTTGGGAGCACTCTGTTTATTTTCACACTACATACGGTCAGACCCTGAAATTAAAAGGCTTTTTGTGCAATTCCTTGCCTGATCTTTACAGAAGTATGTTGTATCAATACTCTGCTGAGGGTATGTTAAGATTAAGAACCACTACATGTGGGTCCATTACACTTCGCGTATTGGACAAGATTCGGATCTGGGTATATGTATTACAAAAACAGGCCAAAACGCAGTTGGAAGCAAGTTTTCTCATTGTGCATCACTTATAAATGCTAGGTCTGCTGTAAGAAAAGGCTGTTGCACTTACAATACTGATTCAAACCTTTCAACTGGACATTCTTTTTGTGACTATAACATGGTTTACAGACAATTTATCATACTTTCACCTACTAGTCCCAGATGACTTTCAATTTAAATGGGTGAATAGAGAGATGCATACGGGGGTGGAGTTGCTATTCTGGCTAAATTATATTTAGATATACTGACCTCTCAAACTTTGAAGTGGGGTTTAGATTCAAATATTCTTGCTTGTACATGTGGTCTCGCCCCCAATGACTCATGTCACATAATACTTTGTTTTAGACCACCTAGGTCTCCAAGTAGCTTTTTAAGCAACTTGGATACTTATCTGGGCACAGAGGCATTATGTCACAGAAAACGTGTTATTCTTGGTGTTCTTAACATTTGGTGTAACAGCCTTGACAATGTCGACTGTATACACCTTAACGATATATTACCATCATATTAATTGGAGGTACTATCCATAGATGCAACCCATTCTGGAGGGCATTGTCTGGATCCAGTCTTATTCAGAGGGATACAGCTGTCCCCATTATGAAAATGTCCCAGTGTCATGGTCAGATAATTTTTTAGTTACATTTTCCATGGCACTCTCTGCACCATCTGTTGGCAGTAGCTTGGTCAATAAAACCACAACCATTGTGCCAAAAGAAGAAATTGGACCTCTTTACTAGTGAACAGCTATTGATTCATGTCAACCATGTCCAGCCTGATCTCAACTGTGCAGAAGTCTTGTGCGATTATGGATGGCTTACAAAAGAACCGTGACGTAATTGCCCCTATTCATAGAAGGAGGGAGGAATAAACATAGCCCTTGGTATAACCATTCATTAAAAAGATCTAAACAACCTATTGAAAAAGAGATAAATTATGGCTTAAAACTAGAGACCCTACAGATCGGCTAAATGCCAAGTCCGTCTTGAAAACCTATCAGCAAGACATCCTTGCTGCAAAGTCTGTTTTTATACAGAAACAACTCACTCTGGCAGAAAATAAATCCAAAACCCTGTTCTCCACCATCAGGAATTTTGTCTCGCCCTCTTGTACTACCCAGAGCCTTCCCCCCCTGTCGCCTCAAATGGCTAATGAATTCAATGTCATTTTTTTTCTCATAAAATCATAAATTCGTACGAATATTGACTGTCAGTCACCACATAGTCAGGAAAGGACTACTAATGTAGAAACTCAATTGGATGCAAAAGCCTTGTCTGCCTCCTTCTCTTTTTCTCCTGTTAGTTTGCAAACAGTTGTATCACTTCTGGAAAAAATTAAACCTACAAACCTTATTTATGATCCCAGTCAGGCATATGCCAGCCTTAAGTGAGATCGTCCACTCTCTAGTCAACGCCTCATTGAGTTAAGGAAGTGTCCCATCTGAGATACAAAACTCGTACCTAACCCCATGCTTAAAAAAACATATTTGGACCACAACATCCTATCTAATTATCGGCCAATTGCTGGCCTACATTGGTCCTCAAAATTTCTGGAGAAGATAGTGACAACACAGCTTCAGAGCTCTGTAGAAGAGCATGCCATTTGGGATACATACCAGTCAGGGTCCAGACCCTGAATCCACTCTGGCCACATTGTGGGACGATATCTTGAGGGCTGCCGACAGGGGCGACATTAACATGCTTGTTTGTTGGACCTGTCGCCAGCCTTTGACACAGTCGATTTTAAGACCTTCCTTTTCAGATTCTCCACAGTTGCTCATGTATCTGAGGGGGCTCTGGGATGTTTTTTTTAATCTTTTCTGTCGGGCCAAAAAACAACAAGGCCAAATTGGGCCCATTTCTTTCAGACCTTCTGCCAGTGGTGTGTGGAGTGCCTCAGGGATCCACCTTGTCCCTCCTGCTTTTTAATGTGTACATCTGCCCGCTTTTGAAACTCTTTCCAAAATGTACAATTTTTTCTACAATATCATTCATATGTGGATGATACACAAATCTATGTGCGGTTAACAAGTACAGCGGATGCAACAGCTCGTGTTTTACAATGTGCTGAGGCAATCAAAGCCTGGATGCTGGAGAATAAGATGCAGTTAAACCCCTCTAAAATGGGGATTATCGTATTTGGCCCAAAAGAAAAATTGGCCAATCTCATACCAATCTTGTGTCCTCTGCTTTTCAATGTCCAGACTGCCAAAAGTCAAGAATCTTGGCTGTATCTGGTAAGCTAACATAAACTGCGATAGTCAGATTAATCAAATTATTAAAACAGTTTACCATCAGCTCAAACTGTTGAAACCGCTCATGTCTCTTATTCTGGACAAAGATCGGTGCTCTGTGGTCAGTGCCTTTGTTAATTTAAGGCTTGACTACTGCAACTCCCTTCTCCTGGGTATTCCCAAATACCAGGTTCAGCGATTGAAGTATTCATTGGCTCCCTGTACAGCAGGGCATTTTGTTTAAAACCCTGCGTCTTGTTTTTAAAGGCATTAATGGTTTGGCGCCAGCCTACCTTTCAGCTAAAATTGTTGCCCATCAACCAGGTCGACCGCTGAGGTCCTCGGAGGGGCACCTACTCGTGGTTCCATCCTCTTAATCAGTTGGCTATGGGAGCAGATGTTTCTCATGCAAGGCTCTGCAGCTTTGAATAACCTTTCTTTTGAATTAAGGAGAGTGGAATCACTGGAGGTGTTTAGGAAGAACCTTAAAACGCACCTTTTTCAGTAGTCTGGTTCACTAGTGCTGTCTGTACATCATTAAATACCAACTGCGCCCAGATGCATCTTTTTGCTTTGATCTTTGGATATGCGCTCTATAAATGCCTTTTCCATTCCATTCCATTCTTACCAATCTCCATGGTTTCTTCTTGTTTGTTCTTTGGGCACACTAGGGCAAAATGTCCTTCTGCCGCATTCGGGTCGAATGGATTTCCCCTTACTTCCACTAGCTTCAATTATCCCATAAGATTTTATAGTGGGAAGTCCAATAGGTTTTATTACAGACTTCTCTCTCTTCTTCAAGAGAATGTCAGGTGGATTCTCTTTAACTATGAATGAGGTGTGGGGGGGGGGGGGTTTACTGAGCTAACTAACTTAAAAGGCCCAAGAACCCTTCTAGGTTCTTGGGCCTTTTAAGACGTGGTGTTTAAGAAGCTGAAAGGCATCAGAGTGTGCTTCAGCAACCTGGATAGTTGTCTCCAAAGTAGGTTGGTAAAATTGTACTGTTGCCCTTTGGAGGGGTGTGGGGTGTAATGAGTTTATCAATTTCTCAATGGCTAAGGTTTCGAGAACCTCTGGTAGAGCTTTTTCCTCAACCACTGACTTATCTGGTTTTGGATTTTCCCTGCCAACTCCATGAGGGTTTCATTGGGGAGTAGACTGAGGGTGTGTAATCTGCATTTGTAAAAGGGCTCTCAGTCCTGCATACTTTATTTAAGAGGGTCTTGTTAATTTCCTGAATGGGGGTAGTCCCATTGGTATTGATGTTTTGATATGCCAATTGTAACTCCCCCTGAAGTAACACTCCAGACAATAGGTTTTAAGGGTGTCATCCAAGTGAAACTGGGTGGCCAAGTGTTCAAAGGGTTGTATACTAATTGACCTTTTCACAATTGACCTCAGGAGAATTGACCTAATTTAGAAGGTCAATTATGACCTATATGCGGGGGGGGAAACCCCCGCAACTTCCGACCCAATCCAAAAACCCCTGCAACCCCCCACCCAATCCCCTTATATTATTTATAATCCAAAACCAACCCAATACATATATAAGGTCAGTTGTGCAGAAGGTCAATTAGGACCACCATAATCAGGCCAATTGTGCAAAAGGTCAGTTGTAAAAGATCAATTCGGGTAATACCGTTCAAAGTCAACAAAATATGCACTCCGATCGCCCCCCTCACGATAGGGCTGTAAAACTGCATGGGGAAGATGACAAACAGCTGGGGATCCTCACAGTTAATCTAGTGCCTCCTGATAGCTTTTATCTGCCTTTTACTGGCTATCCCAGGAGGGTTTCAATAGAAGAGGGACTAGCCATATTTAAAGGAGTAGTTTGGTCAGAAATGTTATTGGCCCAATCGATTGGGCATGTGACGCAGAACCGGGAAAATAAACACACACATCCACAACAGACACAAAACGATAAAAACTGTTTATTTTGAAGAAAACAGCAATAGCCTAGAGCGTAACAAGTGCTTTTAATTTTGACATAACGCTGAAAAGAGGTAATTAAGTCCCAAAAATATTGGTAACTTTTTCCAATAGAGGTTATAGCTAGCAACATCGCATGGTTCTCATTTTTTGTTTAACTGTGAACTGGATCTTATAATGCTGATTCCGTTCATCGATCGATTAACCCCAGTCTTTCTGTGAAGAATGCAAAGTTATTATCTGCCATCACCAATTTCTGATCTAGGCACAATGGCGTTCCATTACAAGTGAATAAATGAGTGCTTTCAATTTCAAGTGCAACACTTTCACATACACATGTTTTCAGAACCTTTAGGCTGCCATGGTGCTCCTTCTTACTGCAACTTCAAAAGGACAGATTGGTGTCAGGCGTTCGTCCCAAATAAATGGTTATCACAGATGTGTTGATGATTATTGTCCAATTGCGGTTAAAGAAACTGTCGGCCGGTAAAAACTGTACCCATGACAGGTGCACATCAGTATAATAGAACTATAGAACTATGGAAAATCGAGAATGCAAAAATATATTTCAGTACCCAATTTATAATTGTATATACACAATACATATTTATGTCAACTAGCGCATCAAATTGAACATTCATCAGTCACAACGTAAATGATGTGGAATACAGCACACCTGCCATCCTTACTTGCATGAATATTATTTAAAACATTGCTTACATTGGGTCTTATGTTTCCATTCTGCCTATGTGACGATGACCAACCGCTTTGAAAGACAGATATCAGTAATAGAAACGTAACATTCCTACTAAAGCTTTCTATATAGTGAATCTTATCACTTCTTTGTGGATATTCAACATATTTTTTTTTTTTTAACTTTGTTTTTATTGACATAATACATATAAGGTAGGGTGCGCAAGCAATCCCTGCCAGTAACACATTGAGCAAACATAACTGCCTGTATTTTTTAACATTTTAGTCCCATCCCACCTCCCGCCCCGTCCCCCCCAACTTTTTCAACATAAACCCCTTCCCTCACCCCCCACCCCCCAACTTTGCAACATACCAAGTTTTGAGGTTTTTTTTTTTTTCCGCAGGTTACAGAAGCAGCAGTGAGAACTTTCGAACAGCGTTATATGCACTCGTTATACCATTTGACACCGTGGGAGCAGCGCGGCTCAGAGCGAATTGATGGACAGGCTCCAATTCTAGGGCTGGCGCTGGGGTAAGCCCGGGGGACACATATTGGGAACCAACGTTACAGTCGCATAGAGACACAGTCATCGTGGAGGAGAACTGCTGTCCATTCCTGTGCGAACTCTGAGGCTTTGTCGTTTTTCACTGCCGTGAGTTTTTCATAAGTAAATATAGCCCTTAATTTACAGAGCCATTCCTCTTTAGTTGGTGCTAAGGGGCTTTTCCACTTTTGGGCCAATGCTAGCCTCCCCGCCCTCAGCATGGCCCCGATGACCCTCGGGAATGCACCTTGTTCCGTTTCCGGCATGGGAGTACCCAGAAGGATTTCTAAGGGGAGAAGCGATGGACAGAATCCTTCTATGTCCTTGATCCAGCTGAGACGCTCCGACCAGTACACCTGAATAACCGGGCATCCCCACCACATATGGAACCAAGTGCCTTTTTGGTGACATAGCCTAGGACAGTAAGGGGATACTTCTGCGAACATTTTGGAGAGGGTGGCTGGGGGGCGATGCCAGGAGTGGAGAATCTTGAAACTATGCTCCATGGCTGCGGTGTACAGAGTACCGGTAAATATGGTTTTGAAGACTGCCCTCCATGTATGGTCGTCTAACTCCATGCCCAGCCTTTCTTCCCATATACGCTTGAAGGGTTGCCTATCCTCCAGATTAGCTATTATCAAGGTGCTGTAGAACTTGGACAGGGAGCCCTTTCGGGAGACACTTTTAGCTATTACTTCTTCAAAGGGGGTGAGGGGGCGGGCTAGTATTCAACATATTTTGACCTTCAAATTGTTAGTGTGGTGGATTCAAGGACACATAACAATGCAACCCTTTATCCAGCGTTCACAGCATGTCAGAAGGTGTTTCGTTTTTTGAAACACATGCAACAAAATTGAACAATATGAATGGCATGCTGTGCAGTGAAAAACCATGAAATATTTCAAGTATCCTACATATGAAAATCTTTTTACTTCCATTTCAACTGTATCAATGCGCCTAGTCCCAGATATTTCAAAGATGACCCTAGGTGAGGTGCAGTCAGGCCCAAATTTCCCTAAACTTCAACAGGACAATGCATGAAAAAAATAAGTGTAGGGCAGTTTTTGGGCCCAAAGTGGCCCAAAAGCAGTGAATTAATATAAAGAGATGGCACGAATGGACCGGGAACAGAGGGGGCAAGGGGTGATTTTGCACCAGACTGGATGGACTGTTGCAGCCAAGTCAACACGTGCAATGAGCAACAATAAACAGAAAAAAAAGTTTACATCACTAAAATTCCAGCATGCCTTGAATTAGTGCACTTTTGAAAGGCTTACTGGCTTCTGTGTATATCTATTCCAGCAACCATATTGATTTCTGCATTGATGCATGTGCACCTGGTTGTCCACCACATGTGGGCCTCCGCAGTAAGATGTAAATCTGCAAAGACCACTGGCGCATGTTCATAGTGCACATTGGCAAGACCTATTCCTACGCTCGTTATTTCAATGTTGGCTAACACTGTGGCACATAAAGCTTTGGTCTATTGCTATCTGCAGCCACTTAATGTGATTCCTACTTTCCAGCGAGGTTAGACTTCATTTATTTTATTTATTTATTGGTTATTTGTAAAGCGTCTATACAGAAAAAGGTGTTTCATGGCGCCACAAGACAAAAAAGGGGGGGCAGGGAAGAAAAAACAATCACGGTCCTACTAGGCCTTGTCATTGGGGTCATGCAAGAGCAGTAACAAGAAGTGCAGTGGAGAGGGAGTAGGGAGGGGGGTGTAGGTCGGGCAGAAGGGAAAATGCCAGGATGGGAGGGAGGTGCGGGGCAATAGGCGTTATACAAGTGCAGGGGGGGAGAAGGGGAAGAAGAGGGCCAATGGGGCTAGGCAAGTGCTAAGGGGGAGGCCAGGTGGGCAAGTGCCAGGGGAAGCGGGGAGTGAGGACCACATGTGAAGCGCAAGGACAGGGTTGGACTAGTCTCGGTAGGGATGCACACCCTGCAGGCTTGTCGGGGGAAAGGGGCCCGGAAGGGAAAGTGCAGGTTGTGGGCGGGCAGGAAGACAGCGTGCTGGAGTATACAGAGCGAGGAAGGCCTGGTACCCTGTGGAGCTCAGAAGGGACCAGGCCCCCAGTCAATACAACAGAGAAGGGCATTAGCAGGGCAGGGGTGGGAATGAAGTAGAAGAGAAAAGCTGGATCGTAAGAATCTTCTGCAACTTAAGGAGATCAGGCAGAAGCCTGAGAGGGGTGGGGGGGCCATTACAGAGGGATGCTCCTGCCGAAGAAAGAGATCTACCCCACACTCTCTGCTTGGAATAGCATCTGATCTGTAGAGAATTGCAGCTAGATAACCAAAGGTCTCTAAGAGGGAGGTATTTAGGAAAAGAGTCGGTTGTAGTGGGGTCCCTGGCCCCAGAAAGCCTTGTGGATGATCTGGAGGGTCTTTAACTTGATCCTCCCAGCCACCGGGAGCGGAGATGTTTTTGGGCTTGAGAGATGTGGTCCCTGGGAATGAGGCCAAGGATACATCTGGCAGTCCTATTCTGGATTAGTTGAAGGAAGTGAAGGGAGGATTTGGGCAGATTGAGGAGGAGGCTATTGCAGTAGTGCAGCTTGGAGAGGACCATAGCTCTGCAGACATTGAGTTTCTATATGTCTGCTGCTCCAGTTTTCTGTTTGGATTCTTCAACTATTACGAGTTCGTTACAAACAGGGCTCAAAATTAGGATTGCATAAGCAGGGATTACAAGCAGTGCCTGATTTTCCAGCAGTAACTGGTCACCAGGAGCTACCACTATGGAACAAGGGGCTAATTTGTACGTTACATTAGTTGGCCTGAGGGAGCCAAATGTAGCTCCTGGTAACTGTTCATTTTAAGTTCACCAGTCTCTTCTACATTTGATTTGATTTGAGTCACATACTTGGAATAATCAAACTGACATATATAGCAATTACATTGATGGTAATAAATACAGAAACGAAAGAAAAATTGAAATTTTAAGGCCTATCTAGTGACATTACTTCACAAATGGTAATTAATTAAAAATACATTATTTAACAATTATATCTCAAGTGATATACCATTCCATTTATTGTACAATGAAAACAGTTTCCAAACACTGTGCAAAAGCTTGAAACTGACTTTGTTAAACATTATGAAGAGAGCCACACATCATTTAAATGTTGAAGTCAACCTTTCAACAAGTTCAAGTTTGGGAGGCCAAGCCTCTTCTGCAATGTTCCGTGGCATAGTCTGGGCCCTGGAAACGAGATCTGGATCAATTCCATGCGCTGGCATGGCCAGCACATTCAAGGTCCGATGTTTCACAAATTCGAAATCAATCTGCTGGAAGATTGGCTTTGCCGTCCACTGTTTTCTTCTTTTGGTAAACTCCTTATTGTAACGAGGCATGCCAAAAATTCCTGCAGTTTTTGCTTGTTCCCTTCCAATGTTTTTGTTGTGTGCAAGTACAGCCAGTCTTGTTCTGGCCTTCATACCGTCTGTGCTTGTGCTTTTAGGCTTGTGCTTTAGGCACATTTTATGGAACTACTCTAAATCTCCAGTGTGGCAGAACTTGGAGAGTCCCCTATGTCTCTTGAAAGCATTTTTTTTTTGTGCACAATCTTCTCAAGTACTGTGTGAGGTGGGGAGCCTGGAACCAACCACCTTTTCTTACGCTCCTGCTCCTTGCTCAATGGCCCATGTGCACATACATGGAAATGTTTTTTTCCCCAAAAGTGTACGTTGCATCAATGGTGCATCAATGAAGATCATTTTTCTAGCAGAATATCAACAGATCCATCAAGTTTTTGCGGTCCACCAAAGATGGTTGCTGATAGACTGTGACCAGTTTAAAATGTTTTCTGTAGCCTTTTCTTTTCCAGCAGCTGTAATTATTTTCAAAATTGATTTTGCAACGTGCCATACGTCATATTGATGCTTTATGTCTGGGAACTGCTCTCGCATGGCATTGGCTATTGAAACGTGCCTGTCAGTGGCTATAAGGTCTATTTGCATTCGCCTGGATTGCAGAAGTTGAATGGATTTAATGAACCCATATTTTTCCATAGCAACAGAAGATGTGCATTCAGATACTTGCACGACGACTGAACTCACAATTATTTTGGTTTCCATGTCTTAGAAGTGGTAAGTGCAGTATTTAGCAGAAAAACCTGGACTGTCTTACTGTCCATCACCAGCGAGCCAGTGCCTGTTTCCAGCGAGAGCATTGTCCATTGACATCTGTTTGAGTGTCCATGCCTGGCTAATAGCGGGGAACAAGAAATCCTTCTGATATTTTTAGTACTGTTTTTTTTTTTTATAGGAACTCAAGCCCCCCAAAGTTAGAAAAACCTGAAATTGTACACTACGTTGATCCGCTAAACAACAAAGCAGATGAACAAAGTACATTTGCAGCAGGCACTTTTCCAAGTATGGATTGAGCAGATAATGAAAATGAGTTATGGTGGAGTACACAGCTACCCTTGATCTTCAGGTTGGTGCCTTTAATTACACGAGTAAACTTCACCACTGGCTCCCCACAAATCCTCCTACGCAATGTAAGATCACATTTAAACATTTTCATGATCTCGATCAGGCAGCACTCAAATACAATGTATTTTGGTTCCTTTAATAGCCAATCATCCTGAAATATACTGGTGTGAGGAATAGGGACTGTAAACGGACTGGAGTAACAAGCGTTACCTCTTAAAACTCCTACGGCACGTAGGGAGACAAAACTACAATTCCCAGCAGGCCATGGGAGGTTGTAGTTCAGGACAAGGACACGAGCGTATGGTCACGTGCGCGTTGCCAGCTGCAGTGATTGCGAGCAGCATAAAAGTGCAACTGTGTGTGAACCAGGTGTGGCTTATTAATTCCTGGGTGCGGTTGGTGTGAAGAGCAGGACGCGGAATGAATTACAGACGGCGAAGCTCTGCCCGTCGGTACTCGGAAGTCACAGCGAAGCTCTGCCCGTCTGACAGCTGAAGACGCAGGCGTTCGCTTGCATCGCTCAGAGCGGGCGGACCGGCGGCTGATCACGGCATGATACCTTCACTCCGAGTAGTCCCGCGGGGCCCTCGGAGCTCAGATAAGTGCTGGTGACATTGCGGGGTGGTGCTCCGTTACATAAGTACATTCACCTGCATTCTGAATCGTGGTCTGGCAATCTCTTATGGCCAGAGTTGGTTACTGCAGTTTATTTCGTTATTAATCTAAGAAGAACTCACGAAATGGTTATGTTGGCAGGATTTCTATGATGAGTGCTATTCACTCGTGTTTACCAGGTTACAGGTTCTGTGATTTGTAGCAGCCCATTCGCTTGCCTGATATTAGACTCTAGAGACATGAATCTACATGTTTGTGTTGCTAAAAGCTTGCCCTATGGACCATGTGTTTTGTACTTCACCCATGGGGAATTCCCCCTTGTCTTGTGTTCATACCGCTTGCTACTACATGTGAATGCAATATCCTCTGTGTTTGTTATTGAGTTCTGTTCACTCGTATTAAGGTGTGTATTGGTTTGTGTTACAGAGGGTTAGGTATCAGGAAACGGGTATCGGTTAGGAAGGGTTTATTCCCTGGTGCTTCCCCTTCCCTATCCAACTTAGGTTTGCCCTAACCCTTTTTCTGGTTTTCCTAATTCCCCCACCCCATCCACAACCTCTCCCTAACTCCTCTTCCCCCCATTGGCTGCCACATGGTGTCCTGTGTACTACTTCAGGCACCTGTGCCAACCACGGTGGGAGGGTCGAATTCATTCGGCTTCTGTGGTTCGGGGGAGAGTGTCGATTCCTCCATTATTATAAGTGTTTGACAATTGGTTTACGATTCCATGATGGTGGATAAGTCCTCATCACTAGGAAGACTGAAGTCCACATCAAGAGCACAATTGTCAATCAGTAGCGAAGATGCTTCAGTGTGTGATATTTCCAATTCAACCACATGTATTGGGGAAACTGGGACCATTGTTTCTTAGATAGCATTTTTTAGAGGGTGTGGATTATGTGAGCGGTTCTGCAAGCAATTATGTAACATTTTCTGTGTTGTCTGTTTCTTCTGGGTGACGTGTGCTGTAACAATGATCCTAGATTACTTTCCATTGGTCACTGCTGACCGTCAATTCAAATTCCGGCCACTGGACATCTGCATCACGACACTGAATCTTGCGAGGACCATACTGAGCCTCAAAATGTAGCTGTTCCCAAGTGACAACAGTTTGGCAAGCAACATCATTAGGTTGTGTAGTTTGAGTATTTATGCTCCTCTTCTTCCTAAGCCTCTAATGGAATAGAAAATAAATGCTTAATTTATATCACACATACAGAATATATTAATTGCAACATGAAAATGTAATATCAATGAAATAACATAACTGATTTTTTTTTAAACCGTTTTGTACCCTATTTCTGAATTTTCCTTGAAACAGTCAAATTGGATTTGCTGACCACCAAACCAAGCTAAAAAACATTATTTTCAAATTGTATAAACCTTGAAATTTGCTCTTCCACTTAAAGAATCATATATACATATATAACAAAATGTCACTATGGAAACCATTGGAGCATATTAAATATTACATCACAGTTAAAATGGGTAGCTGATATTTTACAATGCCTCATGTATACCTCTTGTCCATGTGTCTCTTCAATTTTTGACCACTTCAGTAGTACATTCCTTGTATATAACAAATTCAAAGAACGTTGATTAAGTTGTTAAACAATTTAATGTTAAAATCTTTGATCACACAAAGTACATCTTGAGAAAGTTGATTTAATGATTGTTGACCTTTGCAAAATAAGTTCAACTATGTAAAAAGATACTGTTAATCGTCTGATTAAATTTTTTTAATTAGTATTAACATAAAGTGGAACACTGTGCACATGTAACTTTTTAAAAAGACATATTTGAAAACTGTACCTGATAACCTTTAGAGATGTCACAAGGAGTTGATGTGAGATCATCCTGCAAAACATATTGATTACATTGTGGCCCCTTTAATGTATTTCGATGTTATTTTGTTTCAACAATTACATTTTTTACTAAGCAGCTAAAGTTTATAAACAAAAAAATACACCTTGCATATAGTGAAAGGGTCTATGTTCTTCAGTGACAAAATAAATGTTTTTCAAGGTTTACTTTCATTGTTGCATGTGGTTCGGCGATAAATACATCAAGGTTGTTGATGGAATGCTTTGCAATTTCCTGACAGTATTGCACATTATCAAAAGTTATCTTAAATGTAAAAAATATATTTTTAATCAATAACTATTAGTGTAAATCAATAGATTATCACTTCTCATACCTCATCCTCCAGTGCGGTTTCAGTAGAAGAACAGAACGTTGTTGAAGTTCTTGAGTCCACCTATATACCCGTAATTGTAATAATAAAGATGTAATATCAAAAGAAATTACATGTGAAAGATGGTCGATAGACAAAGAAGCCTACAGGCAGGTTTGTATCAAAAGCTAATATTATAGATAATAATCAATATGTTTTAAAATGAACTTGAACAAATACATATGTTGTATAGTCGGATCTGAAGGAATATTCTAAAAGAATAACTTGAAAGGTGAGTGAGGTTACTGTTGACTCCGAAATAGTGGTCGATGTAGCATCACGGTCCTTTAATAGATGTAACTATTCATACCATTGTTCAATAGAAAATGGACATTAGTTTTATAATTTAGACCACATCAATGTGGTTTCCTCCATTGTAACGGTCTGTAATCCCATCAGTGCGGTCTACGTAAAGACTGACATGGCGATTCTTAAAAAATGACCTATTTTTAAAGGACGCGATGTGAGTGTGTGTTTGGAAAGGCTCCCATTGCACTGAACTATTTGAGTAAGTATCTGTAGGGATACACAAAGTAATCTAAAGTTCAAAATGTACAAACCACAGTACATCGTGTCATGAAGGAAACCTGTGTAGTAAAACATCAATGGAAATATTCCCCAAGAACTGAAAAAATATGTTACCTGTTCACAGACTATTTCAATATACTGAGTGGTCATTTATAAGACATTATACAGGCACATTTAGAAAATGGTAAAATACATTTAAATATTGAGCATCCACTACTCACCTGGTCAGCGTGTGCTGAAATTGATTTGAAATTGCAATGGGAAGTAATTTGCGAAGGAGTCTGTGGTGATGCTTGTTAGTATACTGTAATTGTCCGAACATATCTTCTGAGAAGTGCATGCTGCAGACGCGGAATCGATGGGCCCTCATGTAATCCAAGACATCCTTGGCTCTGCTTTCAATTTCAGACACTGGAAATCAGCCATTTTCTTTTTAAATTGAAATCATTCATTTTATTTATTTTCTTTTTTCCATTTGTAGAGTGCCTAAGCCCTCAGGCATCAGGGCGCTGTTGCATACCAGTTACATTTGTACAGAGTTTAGGGGCAAAAACAAGATACACACGAATGTCAGTGTTTGTCAGAGGGATAGACAGTGTCTTGCAGTGGTTAGGCAAAGAGCCAGGTTTTCAAGGCTTTGTGGAATGTCCAGTAAGATTCCTGTGTTTTGAGACCTGTTGTCATGGCGTTCCATTGGTGTGCAGCAACAGAGGGAAAGCTAACTCCACCACCTTTTGCTCTTTTCATGCTTGGAGTAGTTCATTTACTGGCGTGGAGGGATCTTGCGGGCCTTTTTTATTGTGCTCTCGCGATTTTTGGCATCAAGTACTGTGGGGCTGTTTTGCTCAAGCATTTATGAGCAATTGTAAGGGGTTTAAATATAATTCTTTGTCCAATAGGAAGCCAGTGGGCTTGTTTTCTTGCGGCTGTGATATGTTCCTTCCTGTGGAGGCTGAGGGCTGCTTTCAAGGTATTGTTCTGTATTATTTGAAGCTTGTTTAAATTCCTTGTATAGGTTCCTGCAAAGAGGGCATTGTAATAGTGTAATCTGGTGCCCATTATTGCTCGGACGATGGTTAGGCAGCTCTCTGTGGTAAGGAATTGTCTTGCTGCATTGATTAGCTTGGCAGTGTATGCCGATGATGTTGCAATGGCGCTTACTTGCCTGTTAAGGGAGAGCAAGGCGTCCACATGTATGCCCAAAGTTCCGATCGATTTGGAGACTGGAATCAGGATTCCGTCTATTGTAAAGGTTGAGAAGTGTGGGCTAAGGTTCTTTTGCATTGATGGTGAACCTACTATCAAGATCTCAGTCTTGTTGTCATTGAGACATAAGTGATTGGCAGCCATCCAAACCTGGATGGTTGTGTAAACTTGTTTAGCAGGAGGGAGTCATTGTGATAGGATGCTAGCAGTGGGAGGAAGACTTGAGTGTTGTCCCTGTAGTTGGTATATGAGAGACCTAAGGGGTCAAGCAGGTCAAAAAGTGTATTCATGAAAATGTTGTATAGTGACGGTGACACTCGAGATCCCTGGGGTACCCCACGTGGGATTGGGATTGGGATGGGAGCAGCATTGGCGGTTTCAGAAAAGACTCTCATTGTTCTCTCTTCAAGAAAGGAGGCAATCCAGTTGGTGGCTTCTACTGAGACGTTGGCGGGTGATGTGAGGTGTTGGCAGAGTGTTTTATGGTTTACAAGGTCAAATGCTGCCGATAGATCTAATAGGAGTAAGAGGGCTGGTTTGTCCTCTTCTTTGAATGAGTCCATTTGTATTTTAAGGCATGGAAGAGCTGATTCTGTACCGTGACCTGGTCTGAATCCTGATTGATGCATTTCCAGGATGAGATTTGATTCTAGGTAGTCTTGTACTGATTGTAGGCAGCTCTGTCTAAGATTTTGAGAAGGAATGGTATGTGGTGATTGGGCGGTAGTTGTTGTGCAATGCAGGGTCTAACAATGTTTTTTTAGGGGAAGGACCCATGCATCTTTGAGGTTGATGGGTACAGTGTCGTGAACAAGGCATTAATATATTTGGTGATGAAGGGGACGAGGTCAGGGGTGCAGTCTTTGAGGATGGTGGCTGGGCAGATGTTTCCTAAGCATGTGGAGGGTTTGAGATTTTTATTGATGTTGGTAGTTTAATTTTTTGAAATTGATCTGAAATGGAAGGGGGGATTTGGCTGGGGCTTTGGGATGACCCAGGTAAGTTTGACAACATTTTGAGGCATTTTTTTTCTGTAGGACGACAATTTTGTTTCTCATTGTATCTTGGATGTTAGTACACCAAGATTGTCTTTGAGGATAGAGGAGGGTGGTGTTGTGGAAGATTCAAGCTCTTTTAGTCTTTTTAAATAACTCCTTTGAGTTTGTATTTGCTATCCTGGCACTGTATGTTTTGGCTTTGGCCTTGATTGCTTGCTTGTATTCTTTTGCCAGGTTAATAAAGGGTAGTTTTGAGGCAACCAAGGGGTTTTTCCTCCACAGGGCTTTGCTGGCCTCTTCTTGGATCGCAGTGCTAAAAGGGACTCATTGAACCAAGAATTGTGGTGGTCTTTGGACTTTCTAGGGATGAGTGGTTCTATGGTGTCGATAGTGAGGGTACGTGAGTATAGATCTGGAAATTTGTGAGGGTCAGCTGTGTTGATGTTTTCCCTGGACAACGGTAGTAGGAAGGGAGATAGTGAGTCTCTAGTGATCTCCTTGGTGCTGCGGACACAGGTGGGAGTTAGGGGGAGGGTAGATGAAGGATGTGGTGTAGTCGTGGGGAGATGGTGATCCAACCCGGGGGCGTGTTCGTTGGAGGTGATGGTTATCTGGTTGTTGAGGTCAGCTAACCAGTCCAGGGTTCTTCCTTTGGAGTGGGTAGTAGAGACCCTGTGTTGAAACCCTAGGTTTACGAGGGCGTTGGCGATACTAGTGGCTTTGTTATCGGAAGCGTCTTGGAGGCCTAGATTTAGGTAGGAGTATGACTCCTGAGGTGGGTTTGATATTCTCACAGAGAAGATGACTGAGGTCCTCTTCAAAGTTGGCCACTGTACTAGGTTAGCGAAAGATGACATGTAGGGTAATGGTGTCTGATGGTGCTGTGAGCATTTTTGCGGTGAGACATTCATAGTTTCCTTTTGATGCCACATTGGTGAGTCTGATAGCGAGGCTATCTCTGTGGATAAGAGCGACTCCACCTCCACGTGCATTTATTCTGTCACATCTAATGATTGTGTAGCCTTCTGGTATCGCAAGGAATAGTGCCGGACCTGAACCTTCATGGAGCCAGGTTTCTGTAATGGCAAGGAAGTTGAGCTCCCGATTGGATATTAAGTCGTAGATGTCAATAGCATGCACTGGTAGGGATCTAGCTTTGATGAGGGCTGCATGTAGAAGAGTGTGGTCTGGTTCGGATGGATCAGGGTTGTTGTGTGCGTGAAGACTGCAAAGCAGGGAGAGTTCCCAGTGGTCAAGTTGGTTAGATGGTGCGTCTCCGGGGATGGATTGGTAGTTAGGCTACTTTTATTCAGCTGATTGAGGTAGAGGCTGGTTGGGACATGGGGAGGAGGCTGGCTGATTTTGTGGGTGGTTGTGTTGACTATGGGACGTTGTGAGGGATATTCATTGTAGGACTCTTGTGTGGGTGCATTCACCCAGAAGCTCATTTCGTTTCGCCGTCTGCGCAGGGATGTGTGAGGGGGTGATTGATGTGGTTCTGCAGCAGAGTCTGTGATTTCTTCCCATAAGGAGAGGCTGAGCGAGGGGGATAACAGTATTATTGTGAGCTGTAATCTGGGGGGAGGGCAGGTTGCTGCTATGAGGCTTTAGTACTGGTTTGCGCATGTTGGGCTGTGTTTTTAGGGTGGTTTGATGATGGCCCTTTGTGGGGTATAATTGTGTAGGCGTGTTGCGGCAGTGCCCTTATTATCCTTCTGCGAGTATAGTAGGGCTTGGGGGATGGCAACCCGGCGTGGAAGTAATGAATACGGGGTAATCTCTGTGCTACTGTTGGTGCATTGCGGAATAAGATGGTGTAAGGTCTTGTGGATGCGAGACCTGCTGGGCGTAGGCATCTTAAGTGAGAGTGTAATATGCAACGGGAGAGGGGGCAGAAGTGTATTAGTTCTGCGGTACTGAGTGCATTGTAGTCGGGAGGGCCGGTTTGTTGAGCATTGGGTCAAGCGGTGTGAGGATCAGCTTAAGGTAAGGGCGGGTCTGCCTTGGAGGATGTGGGCTTGGTGGGAGGGTCAAATGGCTTTACTGGGTTAGCGGTTACAGTTTGGGGTGGGTACCGCTTCGCATTAAACAGTGTGAAGCCGGTTAAGTAAGGAGGGGGGCAGATGCTGTCCTGGTGGCAAAGGCAACACGCAAGTTTTTTGAATGACTAAATTGGCTAACGAAGCACCGGCAGTACATGGAAGTACAACTGGCTTACCTGCATAGGAGAACTTTATCTGTGTTGTGAGGAACCGTGTATCCTCAGTCCGCATCAGCCAGCAGCAGAGAGCTCCAGCTGCCTTTCTCTTTGGAAATACATGCAAGACTATACTCTGACTTTTAGCATGACTGTTATTACTGCAACCCAAAACGATACAACAAGGCATTGTGTATTGTCACTATCATCTGTTAAAGAAATATAAATATTACTATTAAAGTATCACACTGAGTAAATCAAATATATTCCTTTGATAATAAAAAAAAAGTTTACTTCATAAATGGTACCTAAAGCAAATATGCATTGAAAACATGCACTATGAAAGATTACAGTTGGAAACAAGTTATGTGCTAATTCCAGAGATAAAAATGCATAGGACGGTTGATAATAGTGTAGACATTTTGACTAAAATAAAATGTGAATAGGGTGTACATGTAGTATAAAGCAATAGAAAATGGCCTAGCAGAGAACGTTGACACTACAGAAAACAATAGTACAAGTTGACTAACGGTTAGTTAGAAGAACAGATAAGCCGACTCTGCAAGCAAGGTAAAAGTGGAGAGGTGGCGATATCCATTGTCGATCGCGCAGATGGTTTCTTGTCAACTCCCACAGTATTTATAAAGGATTACAGAAGTGGTTGTGATGTGAATGTCTGACATATTCATTCACACCCACTAGGACTCTATGACAATGTTTGACCTTCTCAATCCCACAAGTGCAGCCTCCTTGCGAGTGTGCGCCCACAGGTGCGTACTGTCATTGATAGTAGAGGGGGATGGATGTGAATGAGGCAAGCACAATAGGCCTGGAAGACAGTCAAAGGACACAGACATTTTGATTGTAGGGCAGGGGTCTTCAAAGGGGAGTCTGGAGACACCAAGTTTGGGTGGCATGTGGATAAGGGTCTCCATGTGCAATACCCTTTGTGGTGTACATGGTATTCGGCACCTTTAGCATTCCCATCCTCCTAGCCCCCTTCTGAGCGCATGCCCACACGTGTGAATTGTCATTGATGATCGAGGGGGATGGATGTGGATGAGGCGAGCACAATAGGCCCAGAACACAGTTAAAGTACACAGGCATATGTTGATTGCAGGAACGGGGTCTTCAACGGTGAGTCTCGAGACACTGGTTCTGGGGTGGCCATGTGGATAAGGGTCCCACTGCAAAAGAAACTGTTGTGGTGTACATGGTATTCAGCACCTTGAGCGTGCCCATCCTCTCAGTCCCCTTGCAAGCGCACGCCCAAAGGTGCCAACAGCCATTGATAGCAGAGGGGGGATGGATGTGGATGAAGGGAGCACAATAGGCCAGTAAACCTTGAAGCACACCAATCTTTTACAATACTCTTAGATGTTTGGACATGTTGTGGACTTAATAAAATATCTAACAACTGTTCAGATTAACTCATTTTGTATTTTTTTATTTTGTTTGTTAAAGTGGACGGCAATGACACTACAAATTATGCTGCTGCGGTCGAGTTACTGTCGGTATAAATCCACGGTATTGTCTGTGATCACTGGGGAATTCATCACAAATGACTTGAACCCCACAGGTAGGTATTACTCGTTGAACGCAAAATCCCAGTCTTCCATGAATCCACCATGCAAAGGCACGATATGCCACCAGTCTGTACCACCTGTGAAAGAGATACAGAAATAGTGTACTTGAATAAACCCAATAATTGCATTTTATTGTTTGCACTACCTTGTAAGGCATTCTTATGCTTTAAAAAAGTACCTTTCAGTGCGAAGTACTGTCACTACTTGTGATTTCAAATTAGGGATCAATTTGAAATGTGAACACACATTTTAGCAAGAACAGTTTGGGAGATACTTCCAGGTGAAAGAAACTTAATTATTCGGACGATAAATCTAAAGAGGAACACTTTGTTTTCAGATTAGAATGAGTAATTTATTCAATTTACAAAAACATTATTTCGTCAGTGATTGATGTAGGAGAACAACCTATTATGTTAGCCGTCTCAGTCGTCAAACACACAACATGTATAGAGTGAACTTACTCTGTACTTTGATTATGAGGGCAAACTGTAGCTTGAAGTGTGTGTGCATAAGGACCGTAGCTTGAAGTGTGTTTCTCACCAAAGTAGGCATAAGCATAACAACAATGGCAGGTACACCAGGTGGAAACGTGTTCCATGCGACTGGGTTCCGGCTCCAGTGATTGATCCTCATGATTTACATTTGATTCCACATTGTCTCGAGTTTTTTTCTCTTTCAAGGATTTCCTCTTCAGAATATTCAGGCTCGTATAGGTAAGGTTGGATTGTTGCCATAGTTCCTTAATAGGGAAGAAGCACAGAATCAACAGTGAGGTAAATAAAAATGTTTTTGTTTGTATACATAAAAAGAAAGAGGTTTCTCATTAACATTGAATGTTAAAGAAATTCAAGGGAAGAAACAGCCATATTACAAAAACACATTGTGACAATACATAGGCTCAAAAACTATAAAAGTTTGCAAGGAACCATATTTAAATATGGTTTGGTAAAGACATTTGTCCATAACATAAGAAATGAAAAGCAACTACTGCGTTAATTCATTTTAGGCAGCATAAGTACCGGTTCTCAGTGTGCCGTACTTGGCAGATTGCTGAACAGAGCAGAAACAAGTAAGGGAAGCTTGAAATGAAATACACTGATGTAAAGGGAAAATAAACTACAATGTTGTGTGATCAGAAAGGGTTTGTTTACATTTGTCGAGGAACGATGAGTCTTGGCATTTCCATGGAGACATGTCAATAGATTGCGCACACTGGACGTTGGCATGAGAGGTGCATTGGCGTTGTGAAATGGGGCATGAGCATCTAGTGATGTCGGCGATAGGGAGTGGGTGATATGAATTAGTGCTGTGAGGGCACTTGAACTAGGGCGATGGATCAACGGTTAAGATGAGCACAAGATGGCAGTACTGGAACCGTCGTTTTTGCATGTGTGAAAGTGAGAAAAACCAAGCCAATAACATTTCTGACTGAACTACCCCTTTAACTTTGAAATAACCTTTTCTAAAGCCTCCTGAAATTGGGTTGTAATTGGGGGGAAAACATTTCAGGATCAGGTGACATAAACACTCCCTCGCTGTCCGAACCGCTAGGGATCTCACTGGTTATGGGAGAGGATCTCTAGACCTGTTGCTGGTTGTCTCATATGAGGGGAGATTGTTTCTTTGTGCCAAATAGAGAGTTTGATTTCACACTGACCTATAGGAAGTAATCCGTCTGACTCTGTATCAGGCCTTTTGTGTCAAAGACTTGTGTATTAAGGTAGCAACTCTTGGGATGATGATGGAGGCGTCCCTTGGCGATGAGGCTCAGGTGAATTACTTTCATAAAAATAACGCTTACTACCTCTATCCTGAGAGCCATCCGTCCTCTCCTCAGTGAGAAGAACACTGCCACCATTGCCAGAGCCATTATTCTGTCCCGTTTGGACTACGGCAACTCACTTATGTTGGGGGCCACTAAGAAAAGTGTCGAGAGATGTCAGATAATGGAGAACAACATGGTACGCGTTATTAAAGCGATCAATAAGAGATCACGTATCCGAGGGAAGGAGAGCATTACATTGGCTCAGGATTGAGGATTGGATTCTCTTCAAATCCATGGCGCTGGTACACAGATGTCTGTATGGGGTGGCACCTGTGTACCTTAAGAATAGGTTCACAAGATACACACCCAACCGGTCATTCAGGTCAGAGGCCCATGGCAGGTTACACGTGCCCTCGTTTAGCTAAGTGACGGGAGCTGGGAGAGCTTTTCCAGTCCGTGCTGCACAGCAGTGGAACAAGCTGTCACCAGATTTTCGCCTAGAACTGAATTACAGAACTTTCTGGAAGCTCCTCAAGACACACCTCTTTAAGTAAACACAAGCTAGAACTAAAAGGCCATGAATATTCCTGTCTAAGTACGTCTTGTTTTCTTGTTTCATGTTACTGCGCTCTGATGCCAGCAGGCTTTCGATGGATTATAAATACATAAATGAAATAAATAAAATCGGGTCACAAATATACCACTTCTGACACCACTTGTGGTAGGTCAGAATCGAGACTCGGACAATGAGGCATCAATCATTCAAAATGTTTATTCTCTTCTGTCAGGTCCAATGTAATCTTATCCTAAGTCGATCTGCTCAAACCCTGTCTCTGTCCAAAATCCTACTCTAACCTACTACTGTCCCTACTTCGCATAAGAAAAACAAATCAAACAAAAAAACAATAGCAGAAAGCCTTTGTGGAACTATCCGCTCAATGGGCCGGCTGCTGACACCTTACTCCAACCTCACCCCTATCAGTAAAGTCCTTTGCCCATAGTTCCAGTTCATGAAAGAGTTTTTGGGGTGCTGGGATATTCTCCATATGTTCTAGCCCAGGTTTCGCTGTGTTTTGCCCCACCCTGAGATTCTTTAAGTCTTCTTACTTTTCCCCTTCTGGGGTTCTCTCGGTCTATCCCCCACTCAGGTGCCCTTCTTGTCTCTAACACACTCCCCACTGTGGGGAGTTTGCTCCCTCTCTCCTCTCTGGGGTTCTTCTCTTTTTTTCGCACTGTCCACTCTGGGGTGTTCATTCTCTCGCCCCACTCTGGGGTTCTTCCACACTCCCCACTCTGGGGGTATTCGCTCTCTCTCACCATGCTGGGTTCTTCTCTTTTTGCACTCCCAACTCTGGGGTGTTCACTCTCTCCCTCCCTACTCTGGGGTTCTTCTCTTTCGCCCTCCCGACTCTGGGGTGCTTCTCTTTTCACACTCTCCACTCTGGGATATTTGCTGCCTTTCCCCACTCTGGGGTCCTTCTCTTTCACACTCCCCACTCTGGGGTATTTGCTATTTCTTCCCACTCTGGGGCTCTTCTCCTTTGCACCCACCCTTATGGGGTGTCCGGTATCTCTACCCACCCTGGGCCACTCTCTTTTCCACCCTGCCCTCTGGGGGTTTTGCTCTTTCTCCCCATTCTGGGGCTTTCTTCCGTGCAATCCCCTATCTCGGATGTGGTCTCTCTCGCTCTCTCTCCCAAATTAGGGGTCCGTTCTCTCCACTCTGTTACCTGCCTCCCTTTCGGCTAGAGCCACCACGTACCTGTTTCCCTTGTGTGTTGTGTGGTGCTCCACAGGAGGGGCATTGTCTAGATGCTTTTCTGCGGTTTGCATAGACTCTGACGTGCCTTATATGGCGGACTTATGTCTGGTTGTTTGAGCCTCTCCCTTCCTCGTTCTTCCAGCCGATCAGGCTGGGTGGAGTCGCTCACCTAACCTTTCTTCTAGGCTGCGTATCGGCCCCCCTGACTCGCTCGTGCATCTTCTTAGGGAAGGAGGAGTTGATTACATGACCGTTCAGCTGTGCTCTGCGTCAGCCTTCCTAGGCCTACCGCCAGTCTTCCTCTGCACTCTGGTGCATGTCCTCTGCTGGGACACCGACACCGGCATTCTCAGTCTCTTGCTGGCCACACCCCCTTCTTCCTGTTTGGCCTTGTTAAGTTCTGCAGTGCCTGCTGAGACTCCACTTCGTTTGGTTGCCCATGGGACGCTCCTCCTGATTCACTTGTCTCTGCTCAGTCACTATAGAAGATTGGGCAGACGTTAGGTCTGAAACCAGGTCAGCCATTACAAAATAGTGTGTAGGGTTATACTAAATCATATTCCTTAGATACCCAAGATAGGTGTTAGTAACGAGCTGGGGGTAGATCCATGTCTTCGGCTGGGGCTTCCCTCTGGAACAGCCTCCCTGCCACTCTAAAACTTGAGGAAAACCATCTCCGGTTCCGGAAGCACCTCAAGACCTTCCTCTTTTCTTCTGCCTTCGCTCCCCCTGTCCCCTGCTGATCTGTTCTCTCTTGGCACCGTGCACCTGGCCACCCTCTGTCCTCCAGGCCCAGGTACCTGCTCATCCTGCCACCCTCCCGCACTGCCTCTGGGCCATCCCTTGCACTGGGGTCTGCATCTGTACCCATGCAGCCCCCCCTTTTTCTTCCTGCACTTAACAGACCTACCGTGTCTGCTGCCTTAAACCGAGCACTTGCAAATTGCTGGCTGCACTACCACTGTTTGTTGCCTTTATTATTTATTTATTATTATTTATCTGTTTCTCCTGTGCTTTGCACTTTCCACTTCTCCCCCCTTCCATGCACTTTTCCCCTCCCACTCTCCCATGCACTTGCGCGTTCTCAATGTCACTGGGCCTAGTAAGATCGCTGTTTTGTTCTCCCCTCTTCCCCTCTCTTGCCTGTTGCGCTCTGACACACTTGTATACGAGCGCAATAGAAGAACAAGTTACTTCTTACCTGGTAACGTTCTTTCGATGGGATGTTCCTCCGACGTATTCCTTATCTATGATAATTGTATCTGCAGCTTGCTGGCCTCGGAAAACTTTTTTCCCAGTAGAGGGCGCTGCACGTAGACGTCGGTCGAGTAGGTGTTCCTCGACAGCCACCGTATCGACGCCGACGTCATCATGTCCATAAATAGCCACGCGCAGCGTCCGTTGCTCAGTTCCGTTTTGTAGAGTAAGATAGTCTTTGCATGAATTGGTTATTAGCCTTGAAGGAGCGTAAGCTGCAACCACAAGGGAAATGTTACTGCGGGGATGGATGGGAGGGGCGATAAGGAATACGTCGGAGGAACATCCCATCGAAAGAACGTTACCAGGTAAGAAGTAACTTGTTCTTCGAAGGGATTGTGTCCTCCGACGTATTCCTTATCTATGATAGACTCCCAAAGCAGTGGTATGTGATTGGAGGCGGGAGTAAGAGATGCCATGTTACCCTTTAATAATGGGCAGAGTGTAACACAGCTTTGCCAAATCTAGTCTCTTGACTAGAGGAGGAATCCAGGCTATAGAATTTGGTAAAGGTATGTGCGGACGACCATGTGGCAGCCGCACATATGTCTCTAATTGGTACCCCTCTTTGGAGAGCTGAAGAGGCTGCGATACCCCTGGTCGAATGAGCCCTTAGATTTTGAGGGGGCTCTCTCCCTGCCAATTTGTAACATTCCAGAATGGCCAAAATAATCCATCTGGAAATGGTTTGTTTCGTTATTGGTAATCCCAGCTTTTGTCCTGCGTAACCTACGAAGAGTTGGTCTGCTTGCCTAATCTTAGCAAGTCTGCTGATATAAAAACTCAAGGCTCGCTTAGGGTCCAGCCTGTGTAGTCTATCTTCCTCTTTCCCTGGATGGGGAGGAGGATAGAATGAAGGTAAAGTAATCTTCTGAGTGATGTGGAATTCAGAAACTACCTTTGGGAGGAAGTTAGGCTTCACCTGTAGAACAACTTTGTCCTTATGAACAATTGTATGAGGAGGTTTACAAGATAGGGCTTGTAACTCGCTAACCCTTCTAGCAGATGTTAATGCTATTAATAAGACAGTTTTGAGGGTGAGAAACTTCAATGAACAAGAGTGGAGTGGTTCATATGGAGCACCCTTTAGGAAGTTTAGAACTAAATTTAAGTCCCATAAGGGAACTTGGAATGGTCTTGGAGGATAAACATTAGTTAATCCTTTCAGGTATTGTATTACTAATGGAATTTTGAAATATGATGGCTCCTCTGCAGTGCGCTTGAAGATTGACAGCGCTGCGAGATAGCCCTTAATAGTGCCAACTTGAAGGCCTGAATTTGCCAAGTAAAGTAAAAAGGATAACACCGCAGGTGTACCACATGAAAAGGGTTTGATATTCTTTTCTCTGCACCAGCGGCAAAATGTATTCCAACGGCAGCGGTATAGAGTCTTAGTTGCTGGCCTTCTGGCCAAAAGCAACACCTCCATGACATCATCTGGAAGGTCCCAATCCTTGTACCTCAACCTTTCAGAAACCAAGCGTGAAGGTTGAGGGTCTTGATGGCTGGATGGAGAACCTGACCTCCCTTCTGCGAGAGAAGATCTTCTCTGTATGGAAGACGAATTGGAGGGCAGATGGACATGTCCAGAAGGTCCGGGTACCACATTCTCCTGGCCCAATGCGGGGCAATTAGGATCATGGTCTTCCGAAACCTTCTCAACCTCCTGATCATTTGAGGAATGACAGGGACCGGAGGAAACGCGTACAGAAGTGGGAACTCCCAGTCCACTACGAACGCGTCTCCTAGAGCTCCTCTCAGGGGAAATTCCCTTGAGCAAAACCGGTCACACTTCCTGTTGATACTGGTGGCGAACAGATCCACTTGAGGGGTTCCCCAAAGGGCGAAGATCTCTTGAAGGACTTCCTGAGCTATCTCCCACTCGTGGGAGACTGTGTTCTGCCTGCTCAGAGCGTCCGCTGTCAAGTTCTTCTCTCCGGCTAAGTGAATTGCCGATAAAGAGATTCCTTCCTGAATTGCCCAAAACCAGAGCTGCATCGCCTCTCTGCACAGTGGTAGTGATCCTACGCATCCTCTTTTGTTGAGGTAGTGCATGGCCACCGTATTATCCGTCATTATCAGGACATTTCTTCTCCGTACAGATGGCAGAAAAGCCTTCAGTGCCAGTCTGATGGCTCTCAGCTCCAACAGGTTGATATGTAGTCTGGACTCCGATGGAGACCAACGACCGCTAATGGTCAAGTCGTTGACATGGGCTCCCCATCCCGTGAGTGAGGCATCCGTGACTACTGTTCTCTCCGACCATGGTTGCCAAAACAGTTCTCCTTTCAAAATGTTTTCCCGACAGGCCCACCACTGAAGGTCTCGAGCCACTCTGACCGGGATCTGAAGGAGATCTGTCATTCTTCCTGAGAACTGTGACCACTGAGTTCTTAGTGCCCACTGAAGAGATCTCATCCTCAGGCGAGCCTCTGGCACAAGGAATATGCAGGATGCCATGAGGCCTAGCAACCTCAAAAAGTCATAGGCTGGGAGACGTTGGGCATTTTGAAATCTGGTGACCATCTGCAGAATATCTTGAGCCCTCACCTCTGGTGGCGAGGCTTTTCCCAGGGAAGTGTCCAGGACTGCTCCAATGAACTGGAGTCTCTGTGATGGTATCATCTGTGACTTCTTTAAATTGAGGGAGAAGCCCAGCTTGTGAAGGAAGTGGCAGACATAATCTAGTTGGATCTGAACTTGTTCCGAAGATACCGCTCTGATCAACCAGTCGTCCAGGTAGGGGTAGACGTGAATCCCTTCCCTCCTTAGACTTGCAGCCACAACCGACATTAGCTTGGTAAAGACCCTCGGGCGGAGATCAGCCCAAATGGCAGAACTCGAAATTGATAATGAGTTGCCAATTGCGAACCTCAGGTATTTCCTGTGCTTGAGATGAATTGGCACATGGAAATAAGCATCCTGAAGGTCCAGAGATACCAGCCAGTCCTGAAGCTGGAAGGCCTGAAGGATCTGAGAAAGAGTTACCATCTTCAACTTGTCCTTCCTGAGGAACTTGTTCAATTCTTGTAAGTCCAAGATGGGTCTCAGTCCTCCGTCCTTATTCGGTACCATGAAGTAGGGGGAGTACCAACCCTTGTTCCTTTCCGCTACAAGTACCGGTTCTATGGCACCTTTCTCTAGCAGGTCTAGAATGTCCTGCAGGAGGAGCGGATCTGGACTTCAAAGAGTTGTTCCCCGGTGGATGGCTCTGAGGGGTGCGTAGGAAAGGCAGGCAGTAACTTTGGGCCACTGACTCCAGAGCCCAAGCACCTGACGTAATAGCCTGCCATTCCGTCAGATGGTGAGTTAACCTGCCCCCTACAGGTGTTTTGTGAGGGGAGACCTCAGAGCGGTTTGGGAGCGGCTGATGCAAATGCTGAAGGTAAAGCGGCTCCTGCTGATGCGGCTTTCTTTCCTCTACCCCGTCCACCACGGGTACATTTTCCTTGGCCTCTTTGAGCCGGCCGTCCTCTGCCTCTTCCGTATGTGGAATAATAGCGAAAGGACCTTCCTCTCCAAGAGGATCCTGAGGGACGAAAAGTAGTCTGACGGACTGCAGCTCCTAATGATTTTGCTGCTGCTTTGGATGTTTGCAGTTTTTCCAGACTGTCATCCGCCTTTTTACCGAAAAGGGAAGAGCCGTCAAAGGGCATATTCAAAAGTCTGGCCTGTACGTCTGAAGCAAAGCCAGACTTTCGTAACCACGCATGCCTGCGAATTATGGTACTTGCCGCCATGGCCCTGCTGATACTGTCATCAGAATCAATGCCAGTTTGAAGGGACTCGCACATTGCATCTTTACCATCTCTGATGATATTTAAAAATGCGTCCCTTTCTTCTCCTTCCTGGAGGCAGTCAGCCGCTGATGAAGCACACTCCCAAAGAGTGTGGCTGAACCTAGCGAGCGTACAAGTAGCATGAATAGATTTCAATGCCATTCTACAAGCAGAAAAGACTTTCTTAGCCATTGCATCATATTTTTTGTCATCCCTGTCCTGTGGAGCAGTGGGGTATGCAGATGTACTGCCTGATGAAGTTGCTGCTTGGACCACCAGACTCTCTGGAGTAGGGTGCTTCGATAGGTATTCAGGGTCAGCAGCAGATACCCTATATTTTGTTGACAACTTCTTATTAACTGCAGGGACAACTTCAGGAGTTTCCCAGTTAGTTAAAATCTTTCTTTGTAAAGCAGAATGAAAGGGAACCACAGGATCCTCCTGTGGACCTTTATCCAGAATATCTGTAAGGTCATCCTGTTGAAAAACAGGTGAAGCCGCAGACCAACCCATGAACTCCATAATTCTTGACATTAGGGTTCTATAAGGGGTTTCAGCATGTTCTCCTGGGTCTGGTTTGACAAATTCCACTTCTGGGGAAGTGTCTAGGCCACTTGCTTCCTGTAATACATCCTGAAGGTCTTTCAACCTTCTTTCCTCAGAGGCAAAAGTCTCTGGTTCAGGTGATGTGGTCCTCTGCAGCCCAAAAGGCCTTTCTTGATCAGAATCTTCCCTTTCTTCATATATTGAAGTTAAGGGGGGATGCTCTGGCCTGTGTAATGGTATAAAACCCATCTCTAAAGCAGAGGGAGCCATCATCAGTGGCCTTGAAAAGGTCGATGTCGTCGACGCTGATGTAAAAATCCTCAAAGGCGCCGACAAAGGCGTCGAGAAAACTGGAAGAGGCCTCGAAGAACTCGAGAGGATCGGAATCCTGCTCGAGGATCTCAATGACGTTCTCGACGTCGTGTCGGAGGCTCTCGGTGTAACCGTTGGCTGTGGAGTAGCCGTGGGTTTTTCTTTTATCGGCGTCGACGCCGGCGTCGACTCGATCGACGGATGCGTCGATGGCGCCGATCTATGCTTCGAGGGGACTTTCGACGATGGCGTCGAAGATGCTTTGTTTCCCGATGGCCCATGGCGCTTTCGGGTAGACTCTTTCGCCGGGTGCTTCAACTCGCGGCGTTTAGATTTTTTGGGCTTTTCACCCGGGGTATCACCCTCAGCTGTCTTCGAGGGGGTCGAGGTCGCTTTCTCGAAGACACTTAGCATCTTTTTTCTGACTTCCTCCCACTCAGCCTGAGAACTGTGTTTTGTGGGGCAAGGTACTTTTTATGGGGAATTAGAAGAAGACGATGAAGGGGATCTTCTACATCTCTTTTTCGAGTGTCTAGATGTCGACGAGTGGTGGGAGCCACTTTGAGACCTAGAACGAGAGTGTTTTCAACGGTGAGGAGACGAATGTCTGGACTCTACCTCAGAAACTTTCGAGGAAGTTTTAACTGACCTACCTCTCTCGAGCTTCCCCTCACGCTCCTTCAAGGCTTTCGCCGTCATGGACAAGCATTCCTCACACTCCGAACACTGGTGCTCGACTCCCAAACAACACAAACAGATCCTGTGAGGATCCGTCAATGACATTTTCTTCCCACAGTCTCGACATTTTTTGAAGCCGGACCGAGGAGTCGTTTGGTCGGAGGAGGAAGCCATCGAGTACGAGTCGGTATTCTCGAGGAATAATGAAGTATATTTCGACTGAAGAACTGAGCAGCGATATTCCGAGGCACACGAAGCGCGGAAAAACGGAACTGAGCAACGGAAGCTGCGCATGGCTATTTATGGACATGATGACGTCGGCGTCGATACGGTGGCTGTCGAGGAACACCTACTCGACGGATGTCGACGTGCAGCGCCCTCTACTGGGAAAAAAGTTTTCCGAGGCCAGCAAGCTGGAGATACAATTATCATAGATAAGGAATACGTCGGAGGACACAATCCCTTCGAAATAAAATATCAATATCAAGTAACTAGGGTGGAGGCAAGGTGACTTATACCCCTCTCTGGAACCCTTTCCCCTAAAGGGGAGTCGACTCGACTCCCACCTTTTCTGTCTCCTAGGCGTGTTAAGCATAGCAGGATCACCTTTTTAGTCCCAAGGAGAGGTGATGAGCTCCCTGGATTTGTCACAGCACGTTAACTTCAAACAGTGCTTATTATTTACACCTTCCTTCCGCTTTAAGGCAAGTTGCCCAACCATCTGTACCCCTGTTTGAGTGGCGCTCAGTTTATGTAAAGGGCCATGATGCCCTAAATAGACTTGTAAATGTAATATGGTAACCAGACTCCAAACCCAGCTTGGACCTAAGATCTGCATGCTTCCCTCTATTCATCGGACAAGGTAACTGTAGCCCAGTATGAGAAGGCTGGATTATGCAGCCTAAAAGGAATCCTGTTTCACACACCAGTAGATCCCTCCTTATAAAATTCTATCACGCCTCACGAATTTCCAGAAATCCTGGCCCAGGAGGGACCATGGTTCGAAATTCACCCTCACTTAAAAGTGGCATTGTTTCCATCCAGCTTTACTGTTTATAGAACATGGCTTCTCATGGCAATTTGGGGCCCTGGGAAGAAGTGGAAGGGCTTTTCCCTCTGGTTCCTTGGCATAGTTTCAACATGCACAGTCTCAAATGACACCCTGGAAGGCTGAAAGGTATGACCACTACTGTACTAAAGACAGTGCTCATGTCCTTCAACATTTCCCAAGAAACTTCACCTTACATAACCACTAATTGCATGCCTTCTTTTTTTTTTACAAGGTTATATGAACCAGCCATATTTACACATAGAATTACAGGTGAAACATCAGATGGTTCACCAGCATAACTAAGTAGGACCCCAGATAAGGGTTTTTTATACACATTGTAAGAGCACACCCCAGGCTATATCTGTCCACACCACAAACATATAGTGCCAGATTCTCAAAAATCAGTGCAAATGAAAGGAGCGCACAGAATGCGCGAAGATACACTGTCGACCCCTGTTGCATGACAGGCTTCCAGCAACCACGTGGTTGCATTTCACTGAGATGGGCTGTTAAAGGGCCCATCTCTGTGAAATGGGTGAGAGGATAACAAAGCATTTCCATTCCCGTTTGGGGGATGGAAATGCAAGTGGGATAGCCGCGGTTCAAGCCACGGCTGCCACACTTCAAAAACAAATCATGACAGAGCCAGAAATTACCCTGCCATGATTTGCGCCTCCCCCTGGACTTGTTCTGCACAGGCGCAGGGGAAAGTCTGTTGTTTCTGGGCATTTTAAAACAAATCCCATTTGTGAATTTTGGAAATGCGCTTTCAAAGAGAAATACCCACTTTGTGTGTGCAAATCCGCAAAGGGGCAAAAGGGCATCTGACTGAGCGCATCAAAGAGGCGCTCCTTCCAACACACTTTGTGAATTGGGCTGCCACTTTGTTTATATGATATTATATTTTATTTGTATCGCGCTCATACACAAGTGTTTCAGAGTGTGAAGAAGCAAGGGAGGGGAACAAGGGAGGACAAAACAATGATGTTACTAGGCCCAGTGACATTCAGAACGCGCAAGTGCAGGGGAGAGGGAAGGGGGAAAGTGCAAGGGAGAGGGGAGGAGTGGAAAGTGCTGAGCAAGGGACAGGGTCGGACTGGGACAAGAAATAGACCCGGACACCCAAAAAAAAGTGGCCCAGCCCTCGCCTCAAAAAAAGTGACCGTCAAACCATCATCCGTGAATCGCGTCAATTCATGACTTTACAGAAAATGCTACTTATGGAGGGGTCATTTGTCTGTTGTGTTTTGTGTAAACGCTTGACAAAGAACATTCCTTTTTTTAAATAAAAAAAAACATCATCACATAGCTAAATACTTGTTTTGCAGAACCAGACGCAAGGCATGTCCACTCGTTGCCACCAGTAATGAAAACAGAGTTGCATTTAATAAGCAGTACAGCCAAATGATGACACCGGAAAGTACCTTGCCAGTTGCATTTATGCTCAAATATTACATTACAACACAACTCATAAAATAACATAACTTTGCATACAGTTCTGTGACAGGGTTAACAGCTCTGAGGCGCAGGAGTGGCATGAACCAACCACCCCCCCCACTGCGGTTTTGGGACCTGTTGCAAGTCACTGCTTATACAGGTTCTGCAACCCCAGCAGGGAAGGAGGGTTGGGGTGACGATGGTTGGACAATAGCGCGAAGATACACTGTCGACCCCTGTTGCATGACAGGCTTCCAGCAACCACGTGGTTGCATTTCACTGAGATGGGCTGTTAGGAAGGGATAGGAAGGAGGAAGCAGGGAAACCGGAATGAGGTTTAGCGAGATGTTATGGATAAGTTGGGGATGTTAAGGTAAGGTTTTGACCGCTGCGCCCGCTTCCAGCGAGCTGTCACACACCACTCATACAAACATAAGTCCCTGTTTCTGACTCTACATACACATACAATATCACTATCGCAGTATACAGAGGCACAGCAACAACACATTTGAGGTGGTGCAGCACTTAGCTTAGGTAAGTTGTCACCCAGAGTGTCCCTTGTTGTTGCCTACTGCGATTTCGTTGTGCCACTGCCAGGATGTGTCATAGTAGCTGTTCAAACGCTGCAAGAGAGAGAGTGCTACAATAGTGTACATATCAAACACTGCAGCATTTTGGCTGCTGTTCGTGTGCATGTACTAAATATGCACAGTAGGGGCTGCATGTGGCTCTGCTAAGTGGTAACGTGTTAGTTAGGGCATGCAGGAGTAAGCAGTTAGTATCACCTTAGGGTTCAAGAACTGAACGGACATAGAGGCTGAATGCCATGAATGTCTCTGCTTTCAAAGTGTTAATACCCCTGTGCCTCCAGGCCAGTATTTAAGACCCAATAGCCTGCCCTGCCCAAATCCATCTACCCCCCCCCTTTAGCAGACAATGGCTTAATACATTGCTCAATTCTTTTTTTTTGGGGGGGGGGGGGTGGATTTGGCTATTAGGTGCCGCTTTCGCTTTAAGCCCAAACTATTGTATTAGAGTACAGATAGGGAGAATGGTAAATGAGGAAGGACACAAAGCTTGTAGATGTGGTTTGGTTATTTGCCCACCCATTGACTGCCCATGGCCATGCTAATCCCCATGGCCACATCCATATCCAATTCATCTTGACTCTTACCACTCCACAAGACTCTATATTGATGCAGCAGAGGACGCACCATCCTAAAGCAGGCAATTGTCTTCCCGTAGGGGATTGGTGGCCAATCTGACCCCAGAGCAGACCCCTGGCAGAAGGTTGAAGGCATGGTGGTCCAATGGCTTATTCCACAAGGGTTGGAATTGGAATTTCCGTCAGCTGACAATGGGGTCCAAGTGTCATTGCTACACTGAGGAGTGCTATGACCTTGCATAACCCTTGCTGTGCTCAGGTCCTCCGCCTTGTTGTCACTCATTTCATCAGCCATCGCCATCCACTAAATGCTAAGATCAGTGTGGCATAGACGGCCAGCTCTCGTTTCGGTCACTCACGCAGTGCTGGAAATGGGTTGCGCAAAGGGCAGGTGAGCCACAGCTTGCCATGGACCAGCTAAAGGCGTGGGGCTAAAATGCTGGTTTTCCATCCATTATATGTACGGGCGAACCTAAGTGAGAAGAGCAACGCTGTGAATGAATAGTCACAGTTACAGCTAGGAATAGCAAGGAGCATAACTCACAAAAACTCAGTATTAGCTGCCTACCAATGTCTGATCTTTGCTACATCCCTTTGCGGCGGTCACCCAGCATGTCACCACTCAACAAGGTGCTACCACAGCTGAACCTACTGGAATGAATTCAGTCCAACACAGTGCAAGAATGACTTGCCAAGCAGGCCAGGAACAGTGTAGCTGATGTGATTGCTGCTCTCAACCTTTCTTCTGGAGGAAGTGGGTAGAACATGTAAATCTTGGTGGTGTTATTGCTTAAACCGAACTTTAAAGGCAAGGTGGCAATTTATAAAAGCATGCGAGTTAGAAGAGGGATGAACACTCAGAGCAATATGCACTCGTTGTGAGCAAGGATGCAACGATGAGCAGCTACTTGGAAGAGAGTTTGAACGACCAAGCACCAATGACATGTACTTCAACCCAATGACATGAACCTACACCTGAACTGTGCTTTCCTATGTAGCTATCAAGGACATTACACAGTATCCTAAGCTTGCCATGTACATGACACACAAGCTTAGTGGACACTGCTGTTACAATGGAGAAAGGCCAGTAGGCTGAAGAATCTATTGGCTTGTATCATCCCCCATGAATCTGGGGCCCAAACAGGCAAGAGTGGGACCACTCCAGAACAGATGGTGGATGATGAGACATTGTGTGCGTGATTCCCAGTAGCCTTTTATAATGGCGCAATCCCATTGGAAAACATTCTGTGAATCAGGTACAAATACAACATGAATAAGTGGACTAGCATTGAAAGGTGGGGGTAGTGAGACGGACACTGAAAGCAACAGTGGAGCTGACGGTAGAGCATGAGGGAACAGCAGATCATTTCCACATTTGAGAGTGCAAGCATCTTGCATTATACTTGACTAGAATCATGTGTGCAGCTCGTCCATAGCCACAGAAAGCAATTGCTTAGAGCCAGATCATTGCCCCAGTTAAACGTGAACCCACAGTCTAATTTCAGGAGCCAGTTAGTTCAACGGCATCACCCCCACTCTCCCCCCCATTGAAAACCCTTAGGAACCAGACCTTGCCCTGCTTAGACGCTCCTCCATCGGAAGATAGAAGTCTGGAACCATAAACCACTGCCTGGCCGACTGCTGTTGAAACCTTGAGCTATACATCCCACACCCTAGAACAAGCCAAACCAGGAACCCCACCCCATCTATAACTCAGTCTTATACAGGCATTCCAGCCAACATAAAAGAGCAGCCCTCAAGAGCATCTTCACTGCAGGATCATAAACAACCTACAAAGACAAGCCCACAGAGTGCACCCCATTATCACAGTGGAAGAGGACAAAACTCGACAACATTCAAACCACAAAGTCCTACAGGCTCTCTACAGGCTCTCTACAGCCCCTGTAACCCAAAGTCCGAGCTATCACATCACCACAAAGACCCAAAGATGCCCCCGTCACAGAGCTGGATGCCGCCAAAGAGAAACGGAACAAAGAACAAACTGACCTGATACGCGCCCGACTCCAGCAGAAACTGCCATAAATACAGAACACACATCGGAAAACACCCCAGCCAATGAAACAAACATCACGAGAATAGATACATCCCTATATCTAACACCGTACCTCACTACCGCCTCGACAACTCAACAGCATTGATACATCCAGGCATGCTGAGAACCGACTGGAACCCCACAGGAAGTTAAGATCCAAGAAGAGGAAGGAATTAAACCAACCTCCTCACCCCTTACATCAAAAAATCACAAGGGCACCACGAGCAACCACATCAAAACATAGAAGATTAAGAAGCAGAAGAATGTATCATCAACCCGACAATCAACCTACCAGATTATTTCAGCAAGGAAACAAAATTCACACAGCACCAACCAAATCATGACCTAAACAGAGAAGAAACCCAACAGAACAACCACAAGACAAAGTGAGGATTAAAAACAATTCTAACTGCATTAAAAAGATCCCCTGCAACCTAATCAATGCCAGATCAATGTCCAAACAAGCCACAGAGATTTTCGACTTCCTATGCGAAGGTGGTATTGACATCCTTTTCATAACCAAAACATGGCTAGACGACAACTACAAAACCACATTGCATAACTGCATCCCTGACAACTTCAAGTGGTCACATGTAAACAGGAAAAACGAAAGAGGAGGAGGAGTGGCGATAGCATACAGGGAATACCTAAAAATGAAAATGGATGAACCACTAAACATCAAAAACTGCGAATCCATGATCCTTCACCTAACAACAAATACCAACACAAACCTCAAATTTGTTCTGGTATACAGACCACCAATATACGATGCAACCTTCACTGACGCGTATTTGCTGAAGCCATCACCAACATATCCTCCGAGCAGGAACACCTGGTAATCCTCAAACTTTAACATCTGGTTTGATGAAGAATTTGCTAACTCACAAAAATCACTAGCCAAACAGCTGAAGACAATGAAACTGCATCAGCTAGTCAAAAGAACAACCCACACTATGGGACATACGCTAGATGCAATCTTCTCCAACAAAAACCTCATCACCCCGACGCCGCCATTACAGATCCTCTGAAGCGACCACCTTGTCATTCCATTTGTGATCACAGTCCCCACAACAACGGCCTGACAAACTGCCAACTATCATGAAAAGAAACTGGAGAGCCATCAGAGTTAGCAACTTAGTATAACAAATAGAAATGAACAAACCACCAACCACCCTCGACGAAGCTGACCTCCAAAGAAAAACAGAACTACTTCATAAATGGGTTGCTGGAATGATCGACGGGATCTAAAAGGAAAAATCTTTCACCCCATCATGCAAAAGAGCGACAGCAAAATGGTTTACCCCGCTACTCTGCACCATGAAAAGAAAAAACAGGAAGCTTAAATTGGAATGGAAGAAAAAAAACGATCAGGTGAAGAAATGACAACTCCAGCGACAAATCCACTCATGCAAGAAGGAAATCCATAAGGCCAAAAAGAAATACTGCGACAACAGAATCACCAAAGCCACCAGCACCCAAAAAGAATTGTTTAAAATAATAAACGAAATGAGAAATCCTCCTGGCTGCAACAACACTCTGATTCCTTCACTGAAGCTATGCAATGACCTTGTAGACCACTTCAAAGACAAAACCACCACCATCCAACAGATCATACAAAGCAGACCTATCAACTACAACATGCAACCCACCCAGCCATCCAAGGATCAAAAGAACACACTCCGAAGCTTCTGCCAAATATCAGCAGAGACATTTGTCAAGCTGGTAAGCAACAGCAACAAAGCAGGCTCCCCCATGGACCCATGCCACCCCCCGCCCCCGACATTACACAAATCAATCCTCACACAAGGAACACCCATGGAATACTACAGAAACCTTTTCAACCAATCACTTTCAACAGGGAAAGTACTGCAATCATTCAAAGCAACACACATCAAGCAGCTCCTCAAGGACACAGCAGGAAACGTGGAATACCTCTCCAATTACAGACCCATATCCAACATCCCCTACCCAGCTAAACTATTCAAGACATACGTCTACAGAATAACACAAGAATTCATAGAAGAGCATCAACTGTTGGACCAAGCCCAAGTAGGCTTCAGACCGATGAGGGGAACGGAAACGACACTGCCCTCAATTTGGGACAATCTAAAGACTAATGCAGTCTCAGACAAAATCACAGCTCTAATCCTTCTGGACCTCTCTGCAGCATTTGACACAGTCAACCATGAAATCCTCATTGGGAGACTGGAAGAAATAGGAATAACCGACACAGCCCTACTAATATGAAATCCTTCCTAACAAACAGAAGAGAAACTGTTTGGATCAAACCTTTCAAATCTACTACAAAGGAATCCACGTGCAGAGTACCACAAGGATCATCCTTCTCCCCATTGCTCTTCAACATATACCAGATGCCACTTATCAAACTCATCAAAAAACTCGGCTGCACATGCTACAACTACTCAGATGACACACAGATGGTCTACAGAATGCAAGATACACAGGAAGATGAACATAAACAGCCTCAAACTCAACCCTAAAAGCAAGGAAAACCACTACATCCCATAGCCAATTGAACTGGGTGCAGCACCAACTTCATCAACGATAGTAAAACACCTGGGAGTCTTGATGGACAACAAACTAACACTTGAGCCACAAGTAAATACCATAATCAAGAAATGTTTCTTCCTGCTACACGCAGTAAAAAGGATCCTACCATTCCTCTCCTTCACCCGAAAAACGCTCACCATCATTGCACTCATCATGTCCAGAGTAGACTATGCCAACAGCATATACCTAGGAATGCCAGAACGACTGTTAAAATAACTTCAGCACATCCAAAACGCTGCGGCGAGACTCCTGCTCAGACTACCCCGAAGAGAACACATTACCCCAGGGCTGAAAAACTGTCTACCAATAAAAGAGAGAATACAGTTCCAAACGATGTGCATAACGCGCATAGCAGTCCACAACCAAGGAGAAGAGTTCCTAAAGAAAAAAATAACCATCTACCATCTGACAAGATCACTTAGATCAAGCAATGACATTCTCCTAGACCCAAAACCTTACTACAAAAGAAAATTTTGAGGATCAACCTCAATTGGCAACTTTAACCTGGAATAACCTACCAAAAAACATATGCAACACAAGGGGTCATTTGGAGTTGAGAAAACTACTCAAAACTTGGCTCTTTTCTACAGAGTCAGTAGGAATCAACTAGGAAGAAAGGACCAAAAGGAAACCGTGAATCCCCCGTAAGGAACGCCATAATTCCTAAGCTGGCCCCTCCAATATCAAAGCAGGGGTGGGTGTGCAGCCCCACTCCCCCTGGTCCACACGCCACCAATCCTAAAGGGTACTTGAATAGGTGGGGACACCCAGCAGGATGGGCAGTGAGGGACAAGTCCTGTGACCAAAACTACACCTGCCGCAGGGCAGGGGAACTCGCGGAAGCTAGCTAGATACACAAGCCACTGGGGCAGCACAAAAGAGGGCTCCCACTCCGCAACATGCCTGCTAACTAGGTGGCCAAACTACAGTACTAAACACGCAGGATAACCATAGAGGTTAGCCGCAGAATCTAGGTTTGGGCTGTGGTGGGGTATGTCAGTAGCAACATCTCAAGGCTTTCTTTTGCCCCCTCTCTGAATGGCCTCCTCCCTAAGATTACTAACGACCACTGTTACCCCCTTATTTGCAGCATCTTTTATCCTTCGTTAGGAGCCATAATGGTTACCAGCCCCATGTATTTGCCCTACCTTTTGCTTCTCCACTTATACTGTGTTCACCCGATGACAATATACAGAACAAAATGGCCAATTTGTTCTCCCCCACACACCCACCACCAAACCCTTCTTCCGTCCTGTCAGCCACTCACACCGTTGTCTTGTGCTTTTGGGGTTAATTGTTCTATTAGTTATCCTATATCCCATTTTGTGATTCGTGCATGGTCCCCATGTGCTCTACCAGATCTGAAGGAGAGGGGGTGTCAGGTTAGTGGAGAGAGAGCGAGAAAATGCAAGATGCTTTGCTGTGGTGTTGCTGCATGCAGACGGGAAGTACCCAGCGCGCTGCATGCGGGTCTGTTTCTAGGTATTGTGTGTCCAGGGGACAGGGGCCCGTGTGTCCAGAGTGGAGTCTTGCATGTCCGTGCTGCTAGGATGTAGTATGCATGGTGGTTGTAGAGGTACAGTGTTTGATGTCTGTTAGGGTGGTTATTCAGTTGTCTTGTGCAGGTGGCTTAGTTAGTATGCATATTGTGTGTTGAAGAATAGAATGTAATTGCCACCACATTGTCATTACATATAATGTTTTGAATAATTGGATTGTTAGAGCTTCTTCTGGGCTTGGTTCTAAAGTCATCTGTCAAGTTTTAATGGCTGTTTTCACAGAGGTTATTGCTGTCAAACGTTGAACCCCAGGCAAACTAGCCTTTAGGGAGAAAAGGTGATATTTTGCCCGACAGGTAGCTACTGTAGTGGCACTATTACTCAGATCAGGATAGATTTTTTTCTGTTAGCAGCGGCAGCACCCCGGGCGGCAAAACAAAAATGTGGCACCATTCTCGACCCCCCCCCCACCACCTGTCCCCAGTGGAGTAACTTTGCTGAAAATGGTGGGGGGAACATAACATCTGAAGAAAAGGTCCCCCAGGCAAATGAATGGGGACAAAATGGTGTGCCATGAAAGTTGGGTGGACAAACACCCTTGTCCCCCCACTAAAATTACCCCCATGCCCATCCCCTCGCCGTGCCCCAAGTTATAGAGGCGTGGGGGGGCCACATTTTTCAGTAGGATCTGATGCTTTCAGTGCCCTATTATTAAATGCGCTCCGCTCCAGAAAGACACCAACCCCCGAGCTGGCGTGGTGGGGAGTGAGGGGGCTAATGGCACCCCAGTTGTCTACCAGGCGGCCCTGCCTGCATGTCTGAGGTGACAGAATCACTCTCGGGTGGGAGGCAACCTCCTAGCCCTGTTGGGGGAAATTGCCACATTTCAACCACAAGTGGCAAACAAGAGACTCTGGCTTTTTTTTTTAAGTGGCCACATATTACACCATGTAAGCGAAAGCAACTTGATTGAGTGTGTCGCATACAGAAATATAAAACATTCGGAGTTTTCTCACAAAAGAGGCCTCTGGTGCAGATGCCCACTGGGAAATCTAAGGACTCCCCTGTAGGCCACTGCACCCCGGATTTCAACTAAAGCCAACGTCTCCATGTAACGGACACTGTGGCCCTCTGTTGGTTCCGGTCAGTTCCTATCCGTGCCGGTAGAGGCTGCCCTGAGGTATTGTTGGTGTGGAGTTGCAGAGCCCATTAGAACACACCGCCTGCCAGGCATGGTGGCGTGGCCCAGGGCTGAGGTCGGGGGTACACGCGGGTGTCCACCCACTTTATTCAGAGGGTGGTCAGTCCCCCTAGCTAAAATGAGAAACATTGAATGTCCTCTTGGAATTTTTGAATTAAAGCCGACCGAACAGCAGTCGTCAGGTTTGCAGGCCAGACACTGCACCACTGCACCACTGCACTATATAACCTGATGAAAAATAACAAACAACTAAAGGTGAAATGTCACATTTTGGTAGTGCAAGTTCAAGGGAAAACATTTGTATTGGTTCTTGGAGTTTAAAACATGCACACCTTTTAACTTTTTCAAAAACACTATTAGAAGAAAATATCCTCTCTTGATTTTATGTGTGGGTTGATTTGATGAATACCACTTGTCCTGTGCAATTTGGGTGGTTATGGAAAGCCAATTTAATAAAATGGGCATATTTCTCCTTGATATGTTAGTTTCTGGAAACGTCACATCTCATTGCGTGTGTTGATGAGTCCCCCCACTTTAATGGTTTAGGACTTGACCCCTGGCGTGGCCATATTTCACTAGGACAGCCTGAGAATATCATTGGCAATCTTATCTTTAAGAAGCCCCTTTCCAACCAACCCTTGTTAACAGCCTTCATTAAAGCGTTGCATTCTTGTCTGCGGACAGGCCACAAATCACGCGCGCGAGAACCCGCTGCTTCCCTGGCAAGGATCTCAGGCTTGGCTGGCGCTAGAGAGATAAGACGGGGTGTTTACACGAAGGCAGGAGCGCATATTGCACCTGCACCCTGATGGATTACCCTGCAATATGCCCTACGTTTTTTTCATTTCGGGGCTGGTTTTGGCCTCGGCAAAGGCGTTGTTTAAGCTCTTGTTTTTGCACTTGCAGGGCCTTGGCAGGAATACTGGGTTCTGCAAACCTCACTTCAACCACTTGCAGCCTTCATTTCCCCCTTTTGCGTTCCCACGAGGTGGGAGGGCAGGGCGTCGCAGTCGGTATCGCTCTCATCCAGGGAGTAGCAGGATACGATTCATGGGGCCTGATTCACAGAAGCGTTTTATAATGGTGCAATCCCATAAGAAAATGATCTGTGAATCGGGCCCTATAATATCCCAGAAGTGGCGCATCCCCCCCCCCCCAGGGATCTCTTAGAGGTCTGAGCAGTCATAATGGGACAGGAACAGGAAACCTGGAGGTATACCACATGCACCATTCAGAAAACACTCAGGGGCTCGTTTTCGGTCCGGCGTACCATGAATTGAAAGCATAAAAATCCTTTTACATCTTCAATTCACAGTGCACCCCATTTTCTTCAATTTGTATGGCGGGGATGAGGGGCAGTACAAAACTTTAATTTCCAGCACCTCCCTTCCTCTCTGCCACAGAAATGACCTAGTATTTGGAGCTCCCTGTGGAGCCCGCCAACTTTATGCGCAATCAGTATTTTTTCTAATTTGGGTGTGTTTTTCCTTTAACTTTGGTCCCAAATTGTTAACCTGCTAGCCCAGTGACTGTTCCTTACCGCTGTAACTGCATATTTCTCCTACTGCCTCCTCTCTCCACCTGCCCATGGCTTTATCTGTCTTTCCTATCTACTCCAACTGCTTCTCTATCAACTATCCTTCCCTTCCCACTATGTCTGGTAAGAAGAAATGTAAAAAGGATATCCTGGCCTCTAGCCCAGGTATCCCCATTGCTGATACCTATTCCAACGCCTCTGCCAGACAAACCCTCACTGACATCCTCTTTTTCGCTCCTTCGCCAGATCTCTGGACCCCTCATATGATCTCTGTGCTCTGTCCTGTCTCCTGCTCTCCCATTAATGGTGGCATCCGCTGGCAAGTCCTCATGGATTCTTTTGACTAATCCAGAGTCATCATTAATGTCCACCTAAATGGCACTGTCATGGTGCAAGGCCCTCAGGCCAATCTCCTCCTCTTTGATAGGCGGTTCCCTCGCCTCATCAACATTTTCTCATATGCAGCTGTCCCCTACTATCTACTACTATCCTTGGCTATCCTGCCCTCTTCTCCTTCCTCATCTGCCCTACCTCAGGCTCCCTCCACACCTCTGTAGGGCATACCCCTGATGTGTACCTCTCCCTGGAAGGTCTTTAAGGCTGGCAACCTTCTTCATCTTGCGACTCTCAACTCTCGCTCTGCTGTCAAACACTCCTCTGACATCTGCCACCTCCTTGAAGAACTTGACCTTGATGTCCTTGGTCTCACTGAGACATGGTTCACAGCCAGCTCTGTCACAAGCTTTGACACTCTGCTCCCTGATGGCTACAGGATCCTCTCCGCCCCCAGATCCACCCGGCCCGGAGGGGGATAGCCCTGATCTTGCTGGAGTGGATTCCTGCCTCTATCACCCCCACTCAGACTTACTCCTCTTTCGAATGTCTTGTCTGCCGCTCTCTCTCTCTCCTAGCCACTCTCTTACTGTTGCTACTCTCTACCTACCCCCTGGTCTAATCACCTCTTTTCTCTCTGAGTGGGCTGACCTCTCCTCCTCCCTCCTGGCCTCAACCACTCAACGCCTCCTTCTTGGTGACCTCAACATCCATCTTGATTCTCTCTGCTCCTCATCTGTGCTCTTTCACGACCTCTGTGATTCACTCTCCCTCTCTATCCTTCCCTCCGGCCCAACTCACTCTGCTGGTCACAAAATTGACGTCCTGATCTCCTCCGGTCTCCCCCTCTCTATTCCTCTCACCACTCCTCTCTCCTGGAGTGATCACTGCCTCCTCTCCTCTCATCTTTCCATCTCCTCCCCTCAAGCTAAGCCTAACCCAAGATTGCCACCTACCTTCTCGGACATCTGGCCCATGAAGCGTGTGTCAGTCAAGGATTTTGCTGCCACCTCTGCCCCCCCCTCCTCCACCCCGGGCTGACTCACACCTTGACACAGCCCTGTCCCTGCACCTGCTCCTCTATTTCTTCTACTCTTGAGGGTTTTGCCCCTGTCATGAGGATCTGCTTGAAGTCCACAGCCAAGTGCAATACTTGGTATGATTCTGACCTAGCTACAATTACACATAAGTGTAAAGCGGCTGAAAGAAAATGGAGGGCCTCTTGTTCATCCTCTGACAAATTGGCCTGCCGCCTGCTTCAAAGGCAATACCGACTCCCTGCCCGCACCAAGAAGAGAGTCCACATTCAAACCTGTGTCTCTGCGGCATCGAACAACTCGGCCGAACTCTTCAAAATCTGTAAGGAGCTGGCCAACCCTGCTGCAATCTCCGCCCCTCCTCTTGCCTCCCAGGCTCTTTGCAATGCCCTTGCCTCACACTTTATCTAAAAAACCCAGGACATTTTGTCCACCCTCCGCTCCTCCTCCTCTGTCTCCTCCTTTGTTGCCTGCCGACCCTCCTTCAGCTACCCCTCCACCCTCTTTCTCCTCCTTTCTTCTTTTCTCCCCTGATGAGGTCGCTAGACAAGTCCGATCTATGAAAGCCTCATCAAAACAGGTCCATCCCTGTTCCTCTAAAACCATTAAGGACCAAAACGATACCCTCGCCCCGGCCCTTGCCGATTTCTACAACCTCTCCTGTGCCTCTCCTGTGCCTCTTGTTAATTTTCCTCCCCTCTGAAGCACTCCCTTGTGCATCCTCTCCTTAAGAAACCTACTGCTGATCCTTCTTGCCGGGCTAACTATCGTCGAATTTCCATTACTCCCTTTTTAGGTAAACCCCTGGAAAATCTGGCCATCTCTTAGCATAACATTCATTCTGATTCTGTTGGTTCTCTCTATGATCACCAATCTGGCTTCAGAGCTGCCAGAAGCACGGAAACTGCTCTCCTTAACATCCGTGAAGATCTGCTCTCCAACCTTGACTCTAACATTCCCTCTGTCCTCATCCTACTTGATCTCTCCTTTGCTTTCGACATGGTGAACCATGCCACCCTGCTCAACCGTCTCCGTGACAACCTGGGCATCACTGATCAGGCTCTGGCCTGGCTGACCTTGTTCCTCTCTGATCCACCCTCCCAGGTACAACTTGGGTCCTTCTTATCTTCTATCTCCCATCTCCCTTTCTACCTCTGGTGTTCCCCAGAGGTCTAACCTCTCCCCCTGGCTTTTCAACCAATACCTGGCAACTCTCGCCTACTGCATTTCCATCTTCTGCTCTAATTTCCAGTTCTGTGCTGATGACACCCAACTCATTTTCAGGCTTCCTTCAGCCACCTCCTCTCCTTCCCTCATCTCTAATTGCCTAAACGCCATTCAAAATTGGTGTGCTGCCAACGATCTTTGTCTAAATGCCAACAAGACTGAGATTCTCCTCATTGGTACTCCTTCACCATCCTTTCCCCTGACTCACTGGCCGCCCTCCCTAGGCCCTCCTCCTGCTCCTACCAGCGAGGCCAAGCCAGCGAGGCCAAGAACCGTAGTGTCATCTTTGACTCCATACTTTCCTTTTCCGCACACATCTCTGACATCTCTAAAAAGTCAAACTTCTGACTGCACCTCCTTAGAGGTACTGTGCCTTCCCTCTCCTTCCCTCAGTAGCTTACTGTCTCGCAAGCTCTGGTTCTCTCTAGGTTGGATTACTGTAACAGCCTCTTAATCTACCTGCCTCCACTCTCCGCCCTTTACAACTAATCCAGAACAGGACTGCAAGACTTGTCCTTTGCCTCAAGCCCTGGGATCGTATCTTTCCAGCTCTGAAATCCCTTCATTGGCTCCCAGTGGATGCAAGGATTACATTTAAAACCATCTGCATTGCCTGGGTCCTGGGTCCAAAATACCTCCAACTATCCCTCCGTAAATACCTCCCCACTCGAGCCCTTCGCTCCTCTACATCTAACTCCCTCAGGGTCAGTCGTTTTTCAAAGAAACGAGCTGGGGGTAGATCTCTGTCTTTGGCTGGGGCCTCCCTTTGGAACAGCCTCCCTGCCACCTTGAAACTTGAGGAGAACCACATCCGGTTCCAGAAGCACCTGAAGACCTTCCTCTACGCCTCTGCCTTTGCCCCTGTTCGCGCCTGCTGATCTGTTTTCTCTGTCAACATCATGCACCTGGTCACCCTCTGTCCTTCGGGCCCAGGTACCTGCTCACCCTGCCACCCTCCTGCACTGCCTCTGGGCTTTATCTGTACCCATACAGTCTCCCACCCACTTCTCTTCTGCACTTATCCGATATACCCTATCTGTTTAATCTAGCACTTGCCAATTGCTGGCTGCACTACCATCATTATTTATTTATCTATTGTACTTATTTATTTATTCTGTTCTCTCCTTTGTTCCGCACTTTCCACCTCTCCACCCTTCCATGCACTTTCCCCCTTCCCTTTCCTATGCACTTGCGCGTTCTCAATGTCACTGGGCCTAGTAAGATTGTTGTTTTTGCTCTCCCTTTTTCCCCTCCCTTTGCCTGCGCGCGCTCTGAAACACTTGTGTACGAGCGCAATATAAATAAAATATAATTTAATTTAATTAATTCAATATGTAAGCCAGGAAGACTGGTGACTATGCACCAGCATAAAGCCGGCAAAACTTGATAGGGATCCATTGTAAACTCTGCCTGCCATGTGCACATGGTAGGCAACGCACATTTGAACGGCGGAGTGCAAATGTGCGGGGCAAAAGGCAGCGCCCCGCCACGCAAATGACCAAAATTTGGGAGCCGCCTGCGTGCAGGTCTACACGTAATTGCTCCCCGCTGACAATTTACACACTGGAGCAGACAAAAAAAACATGCAAAGGAGATAGTAATTACAAACCACTTGAGGCGGAGAAATCGATGTAAATGCACTCATGAACAGTTACGCTACACCTCCTGCCAGCAGCATTCACTACCCAAAGGTGTTTGAAGTCCAGAGCCAAGAAATGTATAGGAAGAGAGTTAAGCCAGAGCCGAGCTTGACTCTAAGAGTAAAATCATGGGCCGAGCCATTTTGAAAAAATTTGGGAAAAATTAGACAAATAATTTGTAAAAAAAACAGAAGTGACATATTCATGGGTGCCAACTTTTTCTTTTTGTTACAGGGGCAGAAATTCACACACTGAGCAGAGCGAGAGGGCACAAATTCTAACAGTAATCGAAGCAAGGGAGTCCTACCCATCCCTGGGTCAAAACAACACATTATAGAGCACATTTTGCAGCAGTAATTGGAAACAGGCCATATGTTTCACAGGAATGTCTAAACATATAACATCACAGCAACAGTCACCTAACTTTCTGAGGTGCCTTTACAAAATTCTTCTTTAGGAACTCCTACTATCCCCTACTACTCCTGTCCATTGTCCAACAGCTTTGCCACCACTCGCAATTCAGGTCTCAGACAATCCGTTGATGAAGAGGCCTTTAGGCTCCCACCTGAAGCTTGGACCAGACTCACTTTAAAGTGAGCAGCACTTGCTAATTTTGCAAAATGCATGCTAACACTTCACCAAGCCTCAGCCCAACGGTAGACGAGCCAGAAGCCCTGCTGTGCCCAGTGTCTGAGCGGAGCATGGCACTCAATCCAGATTTTATGTTTGTTTTCGTCTTTGGTCACCCATGCAAATGCTTGCAGAATCTCCCCAGGGGCATAATGATACTCATTGTTGAAGGAGACAGAGCCACTGCTTCCTCTGCCTCCATGTGCTCGGTGTCTATGTACGTACTGAACACGTATTTGTGTTATCTCCATAATATACTAAAATATAAAGTATGTTCTCTACAAAACTGGACTATAAGGTCTCCCATAGAATAACTCCCATCATTACCATTAACCACTTCCACTGAAAACAACGGAACACTGTCTTCATTAACTCTGGCTCCCTTTTTGCATTCCATGGAGTGACGTGTTCTTTCTGTGGTGTGTGCAATAAAACAATACTGCAAAAGCATCATACATTATGACAAGGAAATCCCCAAGGCGGGGGCGTGGGGGGTTCTCTGCAGCAATGTAGAGTCAGGACACAGCTGAGAGGTAAACCAAGTTATTATTAGAGAAAGACAAACAGCAGAATACAGTAACACAGAATGACAAGTGACACTGTCAGAACGAGAGCTCTCCCGGTGTTCGGTCAGAGCTCATTTTATATAGCCTGGCAAGTTTCCATGACGTTTGAAGACATTTGGTAACACTAGGAAGCAGACATTTGTGAAGAAACCTTGCAGTTACATGCACAGTACAGTATGTAGCAAGATCACTATGCACCTCTGGTGTAAACACCGGAATACTCCTTATAAGGTAGTATTTGTACACAGCTAGGGAAAGGTACTGGGAGCTGGTGTCTCGTGGGTCCTGAGGGCAGCATTAGGTCGTGGCCTGCCGAGCCAAGGCGGGGTGTAGCAAGAGGCCTCATACTAAACCATGGGGCAGGATCTGGGGCCTAGGGAGGTATAGAATCAGGACAATCCTGTCCCATCAGTTACAATGGTGGAGCTGATCTATGTATCAGGCTTGAGTTTGGCTATGTCCCAAAGGCTTTGGTCACATTGCAGGTACGCAGGCACTTATGCCATTTTCTCACGGTCACTTACTGTGTAGAAATGACTTTTACCTTTGGTGATTCTTTTCAACCTTTGTAATTCTGGGTGAGACTGTTTGTGGAAACTGTATCTACTCTAATCCAATATATAAACCAGGAGGAGGGGTGACTATCTCTTCTTAATCAGCTGAGGTTGCACCCATGCATGTCCCCAAATTGCACTTATTCATATCCCCAGATAGCACCCATTCATATCCCCAAATTGCACCCATTCATATCCCCAAATTACACCCATTCATGTCCCCAAATTGCACCCATTCATATCTATCAAATCACTTTCCCACTCGGAAAAAAATCACACAGCGCGGCAAGCCCTTAAGTGCCCAGATTTGGGTATTGTGCTAAAGGGATATATTGAAGTGCCAGAGAAAGAAACAAGTAATTGATGGGTAATTGAACTAAAAATGAACCCAGAATCCCCATCTTCTATGGGTTGAGCTATATGTAGAAACTGGCGACAACTGAACCATTGGAAAAGAGGGATGTGCATTAGGCAGCCTGGTGTTTAGGAAAGAACGGATGTGACCTAGTAAAATGTTGTAGGATATAATCTCCATCATACTATACAATACATGCTTTTTTAATAATCCAGAGAGTACAATGAATAGTGATATTCATGTACACATCACTGCACAGCAGCCAGACTTGAAGGTGCCTGGATGATGGAATAACATCACTTTTGTATGTGGCACTTCATGCCGGATTCAGCCGACTTCTAAACACTGTCATAATCAGCTTTATTACTCACCAATTTAATGAAAATCTTTTTTTTTTATCAACCTTTGAAGGATAAAGGGACGAATATCTTTGCCTGGATTTTAATATGTGGCGTTGGTTTGCAGATATATGCAGATATATGCAGTAAGTGCTTAACTCATTGAGCTATCCCAACATCCTTGCATGCATATATTCATTGTGGAAAGGTTGGCTCTTCTACAGTGACACTGCGGATGAGGATTACAGTGTTTTTCACTGAGAGTGAGGGGTGATGGATGGAGGATATGTTGCAACGTTATCGGCTTCACAGCCTTGCACATGGCTGCCTGATTTATTTTCCCAGTTTCCCTCCGCAAAATGTACTCTTGGGAATTTCATGCAATGGTTAGACAGCTTTTAGAGTAGATGCACTGCCAAGCAAGCATTGGCAAAGCGAACAGTTTGCTGCAGTGGTATTAACTGGATATTGATGGTAGCAGTTGCAAAATGGTGCAAGTACCTGGGCATCTAATGGCAGTGCATGGCAAATGCCTAATACTTCTACACAAGCCAATACGGTTGGCTTTGGCTAGGTTTATTTTTAATAGGACTTCAGTGAAGGACACACTTAGTGCTTATAAATCGAGTGACGGAAGGCAGACCTAGTTTCGACATTTGCAATAGTAGCGGGTTTATAGCTCCGATTAAGTCATCAACTCTCAGAAGACTGATTTGAAAAAAACCCTGGCAGGTACAACGTTTGATGGAAAGACGTGATTAAAGCAAGCTCAAAGAGTTCCCATGAGGAGGTGTTTTGGGCTGCAGGGGTAGGAACTGGGGGGCAGGAATGGTCATAGGGATTAGCATAGCCAGGTGAAAGCAATGGGTGGGCAAACAACCAACCAACGTCTACAAGCTGTGTGTCCCTCCTCATATGCCATTTCTCCCTCTCTGTACTCTCAGGCACATTGGCCAAACTGGACAGAAAGGAGCCCGCATGGAGCACATTAAAGGGACAGGCTTCAGTTAGGCTGTGCTGACAGTAATTATATGTATTTAATGAGCTCTGCTAGACTCCCAGACAAAGACATGTTTAGGTGCGAAAGGGAAGGCTTAAGGTGAAAAATGCCCAAAGAATCTGATTTCATGATTCTGTCCATAACATGTCATTTGACACCTTGGTACATTGGGTCTGTGCGATGCAATGTGTCATTTATTTCAGTCCACTAACATATTTGAGAGAGAATGAAGAAAAGTGTATCTTCAGAAATATGTTAATATTTGTATTTCTATCTTTTCTCTTCATTGCCTTCCTTACTATACTCATCAAGCTTGCTAGTTGCCTACACTTGTGCATTTTGCCAAAGACGGCTTTCTCAAGGCAGACCAATTCTGTTATGCAATGTTGCTCTGTTCAAGGGGTCAATGGCCTTGGGAAACACAAAACAGTGATGTGCGAACAATTGTAAGTTAGGCCCACAAATATGAAAACAAATGAAAATGGATCCAACATGCTTTGCATGGAATAACATGAATATCCTTGTATTTTTCTGTAAATCGTCAGTTATTCCTCAGCCGCCCATTTAGCTTATTCTCGTCTTGTTGTGGGAGTGCCCTAAGCCTTCCCTTTCTCACTTAATGGGGTACAACGTAAAGGTACCCGCAATGGGGCATGCACAGCAGAACAGCCAAGTATAATACAAACGTTGAGTATAATCTTAGCTCAGAACTGGCTGGATATTTTGTTAAGTATCCGCTGAGTGGTTTTGCATTTTTTTTCTTTTCATGTGTAAATTCTTTTTGTGATGTTTTCACAGCGAGATTAGCTTGTTGGTAATGTTGGAAGATGATCGTGTTTGCTGCACTCTGTAGGTTAGTGGCCTAAAGTTTCAAAACGAGGATGCCACCCACATCTTTCTCCCATTCACTGCAGACACATTGGAGCTCCTGGGACCCTCCGCCAACAGTGCGCGCGCTGCTTCAATCCTGTGTGCTTACCCGAGTGCGTGCATGATCGCTGCTTGGTGCACCAGTCACCATACTGCCATTCCAGGACTAATGGACTCACACCACACTGTTATGTTATTGGGCATTTGTATAGCGCCTTATTACCATTGGTATGATTTCAAAGCGCTGTCTCTGATTGAACTCACTCTGCAATCACCCCGTCATCTCGTTTCTCAACAAATATGTACTTCTCTCTCAATGCACTCTCTCCCTCCTTCCCCAATCTTGCTCTTCCTTCCGTATCCCCTCCAACCCTCCTTTTGTTTTCCTCAATCGTATCCTCGTCTGTCTCTTTTTTGCCTCCTTCCATCTCTGCCAAGAATAATGCACTTTTAAAAACATTTTTTTATTGAATATAGTTGAATAAATCAACTTTTTCAATTATTACAATTTTATCAATCAATCAATTCTAATAATAATGGATAAACATTTTTTACATAAAAGAAATGCATAATTACAGTTTACAATTTCAATTACAACAACAATCAACATTAAAACAACAAATCACAAAAAATCTCGGTATAAAGCTTTTAATAATGCACTTAATGTCTAGCTCGGCTCGTGTTGGCTCTTGATTTCCAAATGGCGAAGAGCAGAGCCAGAGCCAGACATTTAGCTTGAGCCAAGCTCGAAACCTCATTAGCTTGCTCACATCTAAATTACCTGACACGCCGAGACCTTCTTTTATCGTAACAGCAATCGGCAACTACAAATGAAGGGGCGACACAGAGCATGTGACATGCTATCATTGCGGCGTGACTCCAACCAATGAGCAGGTGCAATGAACTATGGGAAGGAATTATTCCTTTAAGATTGAACAATTTCTTACGGGATCAATGGTTTAGTGCGTCAGGGTAACTAAAGGAGATTGCATAGCGATCAGACTAGTTAGCAGTCCCCAGTGCTTAATTTGTAAAAAAATAAGTGCCAGTGCCCAAAAAGTATTGGCCCCATAATGCCGGGAGTGGCGCTTGCCGCAGTGCGGGCGCTGCGCCGCCCTCAGCGCGGGCGCGCCGGCCACACCAGTTCAGTGCTAGACCTACCTAGATCAGCCCATCACACTGCTGCTGCTCCATGTCACATGTTTGGCGCTGCAGCAACTGCTGGCACAGGCTAGTAGTGGGATGGATGGGGAAGGGCACACATGGGTTGAGAAAGTATAATGCTTTAAAGTTGGAAAACACTTATTATGGTAGGTGTAGTGGTTCCAGCATTCCGGCAAACCCAGAGGCAAAAGAGTGCATTTGAACACACTTCTAAATTCTATACCACACTTTTTAGACGTCTGGACCATACTTGCTGTCCTCGAAGTGATAATGCATTTGATAAAATTGTTGCAAACCTGAGGATGTTATCTTATTTGTCAATTTTGTAGAATGACCCCCCCCCCCACCGCCCGGCCCACCCCCTCCCACCGCCCTGTTTCCCAAATGGCTCCGAGTGGAGCTGCGTTGCAATCATTGTCCCAGGACTCAGGATAGCTCAGCAGCAATGTGCTTGATTGGAAGCAAGACCACACGAAGCAACACAGGTTCGATCCCCAACTCCTCGCTTAGAAACCTCTGGGTATTAAGCGTGTTATAAATACGCAACTAAGACATGCTCCTCCTGTAACTGTGCCTCGATGCCCCCGGGCTGTGTGAGCACTTTAAAAATGCAAATAAATAAAAAAGCATTGTTTCAGTCACTGTTGCACTGTATTCGTCTCTACCCCTTCTGCCACATCTGACAATCTGTTAAAGTACACCAAGTATTGTTAATCGGTTACCTCAGGAAGAGCACCCTCCCCTCAGCCCGTTCCTCAGTCACCTCATCCAGGTGTTTTGTGTAATCAATTTACTCTCAAGCCCTGATCAGTCATCACATCTCATAAATTCATCCCCCTTCACCCTTCCGTCAAGCATGAGCATGGTGTTGTATAACTTGGAAAAAGTCATTTCTGCAAGACATTGGCACTCATTACAACACCAGCGCTAAACCATGGCGCTATTAGCACCATGGTTGCTGCCGGTATTGTAACAAGTCCGCCATAGTGAAATGGGGAAGTACCACCCCATGCCAAGGTTGGCGGGGCGGTACTTCCCCATTTCACCATGGCCCTTCCCCATTCCCATTTTTGCCCCATAGGGCATAATGGGAATGGGGAAAGGCGGTAATTATTGCCAGGGTCCCTTTGCGGGTCCCTGCAATAACGGCTGGTTCCAGCTGCCGTTATGGGAATTGGGCGCTAAGGGATTACCGGTACCCTTACCAGTACCGGTAATCCCTTAGCGCCAGGGTCGTAATGACCCCCATTGTTGTGAAATCAACAGCCTGTGCTACTTCTGCTTTAGGGCCTCCTTCCACCTTAACACATATTAAAAAACTAAATATGTTTGGTCAGCCAATATTCAGGAGCCAGAGGAGAATGCATATTCGGATATCTCCTTCCCACTGACATGTTCTTGACATACTTCACTAAACTGCGGGGTGTAACAGACACCCACCTCTATCTGAGGATTCCTATCTGAGGATTGCATGTGCTCTCATTCGGAGCACATGCTCGGAGTGTATTGTACCCAGGTTAAGGGGCCACATCTGGTGTATAAACCACACATCAGGATAGAAAACATGCGCTGGAATTATGTAAAAAAATGACAGCAAAAGATGGTTGAGAATTATACACGAATACTCAACTAGTGCTTTTATTTATGACGACAGATTAGTGGGCATGTGCACCATGTTTATCCTCGTCTAGTTTCCACGTGTGTATCTTTGCCTGAAATGGCATTTTAGCCGTTCGTCTTTGCATGGGCTTTTCTCGCGAAGTGCAGCCGGTTCGGTTTCGGCCCAATACGTGCACCGTTCCGGACCGGGTCCCCTCGCTGAAGCTCGTTTGTGAACTAATGAGGCCGATAACATTAAAAGGAAGAACGGAAACACCCAGACAAAAATTCACAGTTCATGTTTCGCTTAGATGAATGCTGTCCAGGGTCAGACTGGGGCATACAATTGTCTCGAGTCGGGCTCGGCACCAATGAAAAAGTGGCCAAAGTTGCAAACTACATTTCATTCCTTTTGTGACAGACTAGTGGGAGCACACTGCCGCCTGTGCCCCACCCGGTCCTGGGCCTTGCCCTGCCTTGCCTCAATCACGTAGACTACCTTCCGTGGGGCCGCCACCGCCATGCTGAGCCGGATGATGACAAAAATAGGTGCGCGCACAGCGGCCCCACGGAAGTTAAGATTTTAAAAGAGAAATCATATATTTGGGCGGCTGGGGCCCATCACTTTCGAAGTGATGGGGCACAGCCGCCACTCAAAGTAAGTTATTTCTTTTAAAATCTACCTTCCGTGGGGCGGGGCCCCAAGGAAGGTCAGGTTTTCAATGAAAAAAGAAAAAAACGTACTTTTGGGCACAATCCACAGGCCCGGCCACCAGTGACAGAGTCATCCGAATCAGTCTGCGGCAGCCGGCAGCCCCTGGTCACAGAAATTGGCCTGGGCCTGACACTGACTACAGTCAGCAGCACACTGCACACAGGTCACACAGACAGAAGGCCGGGCGAGGACGGGCCCTGGTGGGGTCCTGACTCCTGGGCAGTCAGGACACCACCAGGGGACCGTGCCGCCACCCGGGCCCTGAGCTGGGCCTTGCCTGATCACTTGACTGTGACAAGCTCAGGCTGCACCGCACGCAACAACAACTGACTTACCTGCTTTGCCGGCTGGGACGTGGTCTCCTCTCGGGGCCTCATGGTGGGGAGGGCCGGGTGCGCACACTGGCACCTGCACAAATGAAAAAGCAGGCAGAGAGGGCCCCAGGAAGCAACTATGCCGCACCACGCAGGGCAGGTTCTCTCCTCTCTCACAAGTCAGGACCGACGATGCCACGCCTCGACACCTTCACTTCACAGTAACTCGTGAAATGAAGGTGGCACCGCGCTGCCTCCTGTGGCAACAATAACACGTCACCATGTCATTTCACTGGCTCAGAAGAACAGCCAACGAAAACTGCACATTCTGTGTTACTATACAGAATGTATCAAATACTGCATAGTAACAACAGAATGGTAGTTTTCATTGGCTGTTTTTTGTAACAGTTTGTTGTTCATGGCTATTGCTGGCCGCTCCCAGGCCCAGCCAGCCATGGCCTGCAACCTGCAAGCACGAGAGAGATCATAATGAAAAATTCCACTGATTTATAATCGAAGCAAAGTGAAGTGGAAGAACAAGCAAAGCAATTGCACGTGCGCTGGCCCCGCGTGAGTTCCGGTGCCCAAAAAAGAGTGCCGGTGTTGGCCACCTGCAACCACCCCCACAAATTAAGCTGTGGCAGTCCCTGCTTTCTGACTTGCGGTTCTCTCTGCGGATTCATTTCTGGCCACAGTGCTTCGGCGGCGCCACACTGGAATCGTACGGGGCTGCAGCATCATCAGTCCGGTTGGGCTGTTTATTGGAGGTATCTCCACTGCTTGGAGGCTTCAGTGCCTATGTTGGCTTTTGGTAACACATCAATGCTTTGAGGACTCACTTGCTAAATTGCTCGCCTTGGTTTGCATCAATTGTTCCCACTTTCCTATGGTGGTCCACTGATTGGGAATCCAAAGTTCCCTCTTGTTCTATGTTCGCTGTTGGTTGGTGGTCATCGGAAGTGAGCGGTGCATAGAATATTTTCTCTGTTTGTAGTTTGGCTTTGGGCAACATGAGTTGAACTGCCTCTGATCTTGTAGAGCTTAGTGTTGGCGGTGAAGGCTCGCGGATGTTGCAACACACTCTCAGGTTGAGGACCAATAGAAGTTGTACTTGGGCTAGTCCTGCTCTGTAAAACTGGGCTTGGACTTCTGCTGGACAGCTTTTGAAAGGGACCTCCTTCGACATATGCATCTGGAGAGAATCCTCTCAGAGGGGCTGTTCGTTCCAGAGCGCCTTTCTGTGGATTAGCTGTATTTAGGATTTATGGATACCAACCTATCGCTGTTTTATTTCTGGAGCTTCGCAATGCCGACTTTCTTTATTGGTGCCTGGAGTCAATGTGTGCCCCTGATCAGCTGTTGCTGGATTGCTTCCCAGTCTCTTACTGCCTGGATGTGGGCCTTCTTCTTTTACATGCTCTTCACACGGGCCTCCAGGTTCCTTCTTGTTTTACATGCTCTCCACACGGCCTCCAGGTTCCTTCTTCTTTTACATGCTCTTCACACGGGCCTCCAGGTGCCTTCTTCTTGTACATGCTCTTCACACGGGCCTCCAGGTTCCTTCTCCTTTTACATGCTCTCCACACGGGCCTCCAGGCTCCTTCTTCTTTTACATGCTCTTCACACGGGCCTCCAGGTTCCTTCTTCTTTTACATGCTCTCCACACGGGTCTCCAGGTTCCTTCTTTTACATGCTCTCCACACGGGCCTCCAGGTTCCTTCTTCTTTTACATGCTCTTCACACAGGCCTCCAGGTGCCTTCTTCTTTTACATGCTCTTCACACGGGCCTCCAGGTTCCTTCTTCTTTTACATGCTCTTCACAAAGGGCCTCCAGGTGCCTTATTCTTTTACATGCTCTTCACACGGGCCTCCAGGTTCCTTCTTCTTTTACATGCTCTTCACACAGGCCTCCAGGTTCCTTCTCCTTTTACATGCTCTTCACACGGGCCTCCAGGTGCCTTCTTCTTTTACATGTTCTTCACACAGGCTTCCAGGCTCCTTCTTCTTTTACATGCTCTTCACACAGGCCTCCAGGTTCCTTCTTCTTTTACATGCTCTCCACACGGGCCTCCAGGTTCCTTCTTCTATTACATGGTCTTCACACTGGCCTCCAGGTGCCTTCTTCTTTTACATGTTCTTCACACGGGCCTCCAGGTTCCTTCTTCTTTTACATGCTCTCCACACGAGCCTCCAGGTTCCTTCTTTTACATGCTCTCCACACGGGCCTCCAGGTTCCTTCTTCTTTTACATGCTCTCCACACGGCCTCCAGGTTCCTTCTTCTTTTACATGCTCTTCACACGGGCCTCCAGGTTCCTTCTTCTTTTTCATGCTCTCCACACGGGCCTCCAGGTTCCTTCTTCTTTTACATGCTCTTCACACGGGCCTCCAGGTTCCTTCTTCTTTTTCATGCTCTCCACACGGGCCTCCAGGTTCCTTCTTCTTTTACATGCTCTTCACACGGGCCTCCAGGTTCCTTCTTCTTTTTCATGCTCTCCACACGGGCCTCCAGGTTCCTTCTTCTTTTACATGCTCTTTACATGGGCCTCCAGGTTCCTTCTTCTTTTACATGCTCTCCACACGGGCCTCCAGGTTCCTTCTTTTACATGCTCTCCACACGGGCCTCCAGGTTCCTTCTTCTTTTACATGCTCTTTACACGGGCCTCCAGGTTCCTTCTTCCTTTACATGCTCTCCACACGAGCCTCCAGGTTCTTTCTTTTACATGCTCTCCACACGGGCCTCCAGGCTCCTTCTTCTTTTACATGCTCTCCACACGGGCCTCCAGGTTCCTTCTTCTTTTACATGCTCTTCACACTGGCCTCCAGGTTCCTTCTTCTTTTACATGCTCTCCACACGGGCCTCCAGGTTCCTTCTTTTACATGCTCTCCACACAGGCCTCGAGGTTCCTTCTTCTTTTACATGCTCTTCACACGGGCCTCCAGGTTCCTCCTTCTTTTACATGCTCGTCACACGGGCATCCAGGTTCCTTCTTCTTTTACATGCTCTCCACACGGGCCTCCAGGTTCCTTCTTCTTTTACATGCTCTCCACACGGGCCTCCAGGTTCCTTCTTCTTTTACATGCTCTTCACACAGGCCTCCAGGTTCCTTCTTCTTTTACATGCTGTCCACACGGGCCTCCAGGTTCCTTCTTCTTTTACATGCTCTCCACACGGGCCTCCAGGTTCCTTCTTCTTTTACATGCTCTCCAGACAGGCCTCCAGGCTCCTTCTTCTTGTACATGCTCTTCACACGGGCCTCCAGGTTCCTTCTTCTTTTACATGCTCTCCACACGGGCCTCCAGGCTCCTTCTTCTTTTACATGCTCTTCACACGGGCCTCCAGGTTCCTTCTTCTTTTACATGCTCTTTACAGGGGCCTCCAGGTTCCTTCTTCTTTTACATGCTCTCCACACGGGCCTCCAGGTTCCTTCTTCTTTTACATGCTCTCCACACGAGCCGCCAGGTTCCTCCTTTTACATGCTCTCCACACGGGCCTCCAGGTTCCTTCTTCATTTACATGCTCTCCACACGGCCTCCAGGTTCCTTCTTCTTTTACATGCTCTTTACACGGGCCTCCAGGTTCCTTCTTCTTTTTCATGCTCTCCAAACGGGTCTCCAGGTTCCTTCTTCTTTTACATGCTCTTTACATGGGCCTCCAGGTTCCTTCTTCTTTTACATGCTCTCCACATAGGCCTCCAGGTTCCTTCTTTTACATGCTCTCCACACGGGCCTCCAGGCTCCTTCTTCTTTTACATGCTCTTCACACGGGCCTCCAGATTCCTCCTCCTTTTACATGCTCGTCACACGGGCATTCAGGTTCCTTCTTTTGCATGCTCTCCACACGGGCCTCCAGGTTCCTTCTTCTTTTACATGCTCTCCACATGGGCCTCCAGGTTCCTTCTTCTTTTACATGCTCTTCACACAGGCCTCCAGGTTCCTTCTTTTACATGCTCTCCACACGGGCCTCCAGGTTCCTTCTTCTTTTACATGCTCTCCACACAGGCCTCCAGGTTCCTTCTTCTTTTTCATGCTCTCCACACGGGCCTCCAGGTTCCTTCTTCTTTTACATGCTCTCCACACGGGCCTCCAGGTTCCTTCTTCTTTTACATGCTCTCCAGGCGGGCCTCCAGGTTCCTCCTTCTTTTACATGCTCGTCACACGGGCATCCAGGTTCCTTCTTCTTTTACATGCTCTCCACACGGGCCTCCAGGTTCCTTCTTCTTTTACATGCTCTCCACACGGGCCTCCAGGTTCCTTCTTCTTTTACATGCTCTTCACACAGGCCTCCAGGTTCCTTCTTCTTTTACATGCTGTCCACACGGGCCTCCAGGTTCCTTCTTCTTTTACATGCTCTCCACACGGGCCTCCAGGTTCCTTCTTCTTTTACATGCTCTCCAGACAGGCCTCCAGGCTCCTTCTTCTTGTACATGCTCTTCACACGGGCCTCCAGGTTCCTTCTTCTTTTACATGCTCTCCACACGGGCCTCCAGGCTCCTTCTTCTTTTACATGCTCTTCACACGGGCCTCCAGGTTCCTCCTTCTTTTACATGCTCTTTACAGGGGCCTCCAGGTTCCTTCTTCTTTTACATGCTCTCCACACGGGCCTCCAGGTTCCTTCTTTTACATGCTCTTCACACGGGCCTCTAGGTGCCTTATTCTTTTACATGCTCTTCACACGGGCCTCCAGGTTCCTTCTTCTTTTACATGTTCTTCACACAGGCTTCCAGGTTCCTTCTTCTTTTACATGCTCTTCACATGGGCCTCCAGGTTCCTTCTTTTACATGCTCTTCACACTGGCCTCCAGGTGCCTTCTTCTTTTACATGTTCTTCACACGGGCCTCCAGGTTCCTTCTTCTTTTACATGCTCTTCACACGGGCCTCCAGGTTTCTTCTTCTTTTACATGCTCTCCACACGAGCCTCCAGGTTCCTTCTTTTACATGCTCTCCACACGGGCCTCCAGGTTCCTTCTTCATTTACATGCTCTCCACACGGCCTCCAGGTTCCTTCTTCTTTTACATGCTCTTTACACGGGCCTCCAGGTTCCTTCTTCTTTTTCATGCTCTCCAAACGGGTCTCCAGGTTCCTTCTTCTTTTACATGCTCTTTACATGGGCCTCCAGGTTCCTTCTTCTTTTACATGCTCTCCACATAGGCCTCCAGGTTCCTTCTTTTACATGCTCTCCACACGGGCCTCCAGGTTCCTTTTTCTTTTACATGCTCTCTACACGGGCCTCCAGGCTCCTCCTTCTTTTACAATCTCTTCACACGGGCCTCCAGATTCCTCCTTCTTTTACATGCTCGTCACACGGGCATCCAGGTTCCTTCTTCTTTTGCATGCTATCCACACGGGCCTCCAGGTTCCTTCTTCTTTTACATGCTCTCCACACGGGCCACCAGGTTCCTTCTTCTTTTACATGCTCTTCACACGGGACTCCAGGTTCCTTCTTCTTTTACATGCTCTCCACACGGGCCTCCAGGTCCCTTCTTCTTTTACATGCTCTCCACACGGGCCTCCAGGTTCCTTCTTCTTTTTCATGCTCTCCACACGGGCCTCCAGGTTCCTTCTTCTTTTACATGCTCTCCACACGGGCCTCCAGGTTCCTTCTTCTTTTACATGCTCTCCTGGCGGGCCTCCAGGCTCCTTCTTCTTGTACATGTTCTTCACACGGGCCTCCAGGTTCCTTCTTCTTTTACATGCTCTCCACACGGGCCTCCAGGCTCCTTCTTCTTTTACATGCTCTCCACACGGGCCTCCAGGTTCCTTCTTCTTTTACATGCTCTTTACACGGGCCTCCAGGTTCCTTCTTCTTTTACATGCTCTCCACACCGGCCTCCAGGTTCCTTCTTTTACATACTCTCCACACGGGCCTCCAGGTTCCTTCTTCTTTTACATGCTCTTCACACGGGCCTCCAGGTTCCTTCTTCTTTTACATGCTCTCCACACGGGCCTCCAGGTTCCTTCTTCTTTTACATGCTCTTCACACTGGCCTCCAGGTACCTTCTTCTTTTACATGTTCTTCACACTGACCTCCAGGTTCCTTCTTCTTTTACATGCTCTTCACACGGGCCTCCAGGTTCCTTCTTCTTTTACATGCTCTTCACCCTGGCCTCCAGGTGCCTTCTTCTTTTACATGCTCTTCACACGGGCCTCCAGGTTCCTTCTTCTTTTACATACTCTTTACACGGGCCTCCAGGTTCCTTCTTCTTTTACATGCTCTTTACATGGGCCTCCAGGTTCCTTCTTCTTGTACATGCTCTCCACACGGGCCTCCAGGTTCCTTCTTTTACATGCTCTCCACACGGGCCTCCAGGTTCCTTCTTTTACATGCTCTCCACACGGGCCTCCAGGTTCCTTCTTCTTTTACATGCTCTCCAGACGGGCCTCCAGGTTCCTTCTTCTTTTACATGCTCTCCAGACGGGCCTCCAAGCTCCTTCTTCTTGTACATGCTCTTCACACGGGCCTCCAGACTCCTTCTTCTTGTACATGCTCTTCACACGGGCCTCCAGGTTCCTTCTTCTTTTACATGCTCTCCACACGGGCCTCCAGGCTCCTTCTTCTTTTACATGCTCTTCACACGGGCCTCCAGGTTCCTTCTTCTTTTACATGCTCTTTACACGGGCCTCCAGGTTCCTTCTTTTACATGCTCTCCACACGGGCCTCCAGGTTCCTTCTTTTACATACTCTCCACACGGGCCTCCAGGATCCTTCTTTTACATGCTCTTCACACGGGCCTCCAGGTGCCTTCTTCTTTTACATGCTCTTCACACTGGCCTCCAGGTGCCTTCTTCTTTTACATGTTCTTCACACGGGCCTCCAGGTTCCTTCTTCTTTTACATGCTCTCCACACAGGCCTCCAGGTTCCTTCTTCTTTTACATGCTCTTCACACGGGCCTCCAGGTTCCTTATTCTTTTACATGCTCTCCACACGGGCCTCCAGGCTCCTTCTTCTTTTACATGCTCTTCACATGGGCCTCCAGTTTCCTTCTTCTTTTACATGCTCTTTACACGGGCCTCCAGGTTCCTTCTTCTTTTACATGCTCTCCACACAAGCCTCCAGGTTCCTTCTTTTACATGGTCTCCACACGGGCCTCCAGGTTCCTTCTTCTTTTACATGCTCTCCACATGGCCTCCAGGTTCCTCCTTCTTTTACATGCTCTTCACACGGGCCTCCAGGTTCCTTCTTCTTTTACATGCTCTCCACACGGGCCTCCAGGCTCCTTCTTCTTTTACATGCTCTTCACACGGGCCTCCAGGTTCCTTCTTCTTTTACATGCTCTTTACACAGGCCTCCAGGTTCCTTCTTCTTTTACATGCTCTTTACACGGGCCTCCAGGTGCCTTATTCTTTTACATGCTCTTCACAAGGGCCTCCAGATTCCTTCTTTTACATGCTCTTCACACGGGCCTTCAGGTTCCTTCTTCTTTTACATGCTCTTCACACGGGCCTCCAGGTGCCTTCTTCTTTTACATGCTCTTCACACGGGCCTCCAGGTTCCTTCTTCTTTTACATACTCTTCACACGGGCCTCCAGGTGCCTTATTCTTTTACATGCTCTTCACAAGGGCCTCCAGGTGCCTTCTTCTTTTACATGTTCTTCACACGGGCCTCCAGGTGCCTTCTTCTTTTACATGCTCTTCACACGGGCCTCCAGGTGCCTTCTTCTTTTACATGCTCTTCACACGGGCCTCCAGGTTCCTTCTTCTTTTACATGCTCTTCACACGAGCCTCCAGGTGCCTTCTTCTTTTACATGTTCTTCACACGGGCCTCCAGGTTCCTTCTTCTTTTACATGCTCTTTACACAGGCCTCCAGGTTCCTTCTTCTTTTACATGATCTTTACATGGGCCTCCAGGTTCCTTCTTCTTTTACATGCTCTCCACACGGGCATCCAGGTTCCTTCTTCTTTTACATGCTCTCCACACGGGCCTCAAGGTTCCTTCTTCTTTTACCTACTCTCCAGACGGGCCTCCAGGCTCCTTCTTCTTGTACATGCTCTTCACACGGGCCTCCAGGTTCCTTCTTCTTTTACATGCTCTTTACACGGGCCTCCAGGTTCCTTCTTCTTTTACATGCTCTCCACACGGGCCTCCAGGTTCCTTCTTTTACATACTCTCCACACGGGCCTCCAGGTTCCTTCTTCTTTTACATGCTCTTCACACACGCCTCCAGGTGCCTTCTTCTTTTACATGCTCTTCACACGGGCCTCCAGGTTCCTTCTTCTTTTACATGCTCTTCACACGGGCCTCCAGGTGCCCTATTCTTTTACATGCTCTTCACACGGGCCTCCAGGTTCCTTCTTCTTTTACATGCTCTTCACACGGGCCTCCAGGTTCCTTCTCCTTTTACATGCTCTTCACACGGGCCTCCAGGTGCCTTCTTCTTTTACATGTTCTTCACACAGGCTTCCAGGTTCCTTCTTCTTTTACATGCTCTTCACACAGGCCTCCAGGTTCCTTCTTCTTTTACATGCTCTCCACACGGGCCTCCAGGTGCCTTCTTCTTTTACATGCTCTTCACACTGGCCTCCAGGTGCCTTCTTCTTTTACATGTTCTTCACACGGGCCTCCAGGTTCCTTCTTCTTTTACATGCTCTCCACACGGGCCTCCAGGTTCCTTCTTCTTTTACATGCTCTCCACACGGGCCTCCAGGTTCCTTCTTTTACATGCTCTTCTCACGGGCCTCCAGGTTCCTTCTTCTTTTACATGCTCTCCACATGGGCCTCCAGGTTCCTTCTTCTTTTACATGCTCTCCACACGGGCCTCCAGGTTCCTTCTTCTTTTACATGCTCTCCACACGGGCCTCCAGGTTCCTTCTTATTTTACATGCTCTTCACACTGGCCTCCAGGTTCAATCTTCTTTTACATGCTCTCCACACGGGCCTCCAGGTTCCTTCTTTTACATGCTTTCCACACGGGCCTCCAGGTTCCTTCTTCTTTTACATGCTCTCCAGACGGGCCTCCAGGCTCCTTCTTCTTTTACATGCGCTTCACACTGGCCTCCAGGTTCCTTCTTCTGTTACATGCTCTTCACACTGGCCTCCAGGCTCCTTCTTCTTTTACATGCTCTTCACACTGGTCTCCTGGTTTCTTATTGAGGTTGGTTCTGGGAAGGAAAACCTTCTTATCCATTGAACTGCTCCTTTGCTAGCAGCCTGGACTCCTTATGCGGCAGCATCTCTGTTTCTTGTCATGGATTGTGTGGATGCGCATGCAGAGATCTAGCGTTCTATAGTGGCGAGTAATCCGAACCTTAACCAACTGGACTCAGATACAACTGTCTTTTCCAGCGGCTCGGGATGTACTTTTAACCATAACAGGAGGCTTCTTGAGGGAGCTTCCTGCAGTTGTGGTTGTGTTTTTTAAAAGTTTTTTTAAAACATTTTGATTGTCATAAAATTTGACTTTTCACATATATACATTACAAATATGAACATGTGCGAAACATTAAAACGAATAAAAAAAAAATCATAACCAATCCTCCAGTCACAAACAAATACATTTACATCAATAAATAATACCCAACAATAATACAAATCAATAATAAAGAAAGCAGACGGCGGGAACATTTAAAGAAGAAAAACGTAGAGTAGAAGAGAAGAGAAATAGAAAGACTTTTTTAACTTTCAATCAATGTTCAAATTAATTAAACCTAGACCATTCAGCATTTTCAAAACTTCCACCGTCAGGAAGGTTTCATGACCTGATGATAGTCTCTCCCAAAAGTCCTCTGTATTTAACCACTCTGCTTTATCAACAAAGCACCTCAGATACAGAGTTATTTGCGCCTGAACTGCAGAGCATTCAGTCATAATGTGGCTTAGGTTATGCTTTAAAGCTTAACCACACAACATTAATTTGTCCTCTATTTGTTTACCCATGTTGCCAGCTGACAAAATCTCACCCGTCAGTACCAGATTTAGGCAGAATCTTAAGAACTCTGCTCTCCAACAAGCGTTCTAAAAATGCCTTAAGTAAGTCGTCAAACATCCTCTTGGTTTGTCAAGGGTGGAGAAAGATTTAGCTAGGGAATAGCTACGCATTTGCTCTATTGTACTTGCACAGTCAGATCTCATGATTGCCAATTCTACCCCAATGCGGTTAGTGACAAGATCTCGCTCTGTTCGTTGGCACTTTACCAGGATATGGCAACAATTTCCTTCAATTTCCGTAGAGTCAGGTTCTTCCCGACTAATAACTGAATTTGGATGTCTTTATATAGTCAGTCGTTTTCGTGGTTGTAATTTGAATCTGAATAATTATACCAATGTCCAATCCAGACTAGAACCAAGTGAGTTTAAACCCAGCTGGAATCGCAAACGCGCCATTGGAAGGGACCGTGGTAAATGTCATGTTTTTTTCCACAGCCTGACTTCCATTCTAGTCCAGTCTAGGGTCCAGGATTGTGGCTCTATGTCCATTGCGTTAATGGACTACTATAGCTTGTAGACTCGCTGAAAGTCCCCACTGTTCTCCAGCATTGGATATTTCATAGATTCACATGCTGTGAATATTCCCCATCGTCGGACTGGGAATCCGCAGTAACATAGATTAGTTTAAACATAAACTGAAACTTTCAGTCAGTTTTGTGCTCTATTACAGTCACTTTGGGTCGTACTGCCCACAGCCAATAGGAACATTTCCCTTAACGCCTCATCTGTCGGCCGTCTTCAGATCTTTTCCCGCATGTTTGTGTTGGGAGCCCTCAAATTTTCTCTCTTCAAGTTATCTTCATTAAAAATTAACTTGTATTGTTATTTCGATGAAAAAGTTCTACTTCTTGACGACTCTTTGACAACCGGCACTGACAGTGACGCTGCAGGGTCCGTAGACCATTCCCGCCACCAGTAATCTTTGACGTTCTTCCTCTGCGTAGTTTGGGCCTGCCTCATCACCGAGTCCACAAGGAGGAGCCTGTTCAAGGATTGTGCCGTCAGGCGGCTGAAAAATGTCTACATTGAAGGCCATCACGATGACTGTCTCTACCGTCTTCACTCACATTAGGTAATACAGGACTGCAAGATCTGACAGTTTTCTCCAACAAAACAATGTGTGATCGTCACCGGTGTCTCTTTGCATGGCTCAAGGATGCCGAAGGGGCTTCTGTACAGATGCCTTTCTATGGCAGGGCAGGATGGCCCAGTGAACCATCTCCAGTAAGAGGTCTATGCCGCATGAAGTCCACGCCAGCAGCAGTACGAAACACAGGGAAGCCTCCAATGACGAGGAACCAAGATCGTCGCACAAGGACCGGTCATCACCCAAGGTCAGTGCCCAGGGGGTGTCTAAGGAAAAGAGCAGCCATGGTCTTTCCCCCCGCGCCTGACAGAGGTGACCTCATCAAACAAATCCACTTCGAAGTCTAGTGGCCACTCTTTGATAGTCAAACCTACCCCGTCAACTTAGTCTTCGAGGTGGGCACCAAGTAAGTTCTCGACAATGCCCACGTCTTCCTCTAAAACATCCACACTGAACCATTAACACTGTCCATGAGTGCTACGCTGAAAAGACAGTCGACGATGTCAGGCAAGTAAGCGACCCCGGTCGATGAGACTTTGTTGGCTGTAGTACCCCCGTCAACGGCCCGTCAACGGAAAAAAGGGTATTTTCCTGCATGATTGCAACAACTGCACCATCAATGGTGATGACCATTTGTGCCACCCTCAGCGACACAGTGTCAGCCCTAGCTGCGCTATCGCGACAATCATATCCAAACCTTGGAGTGGCGGTACTTCCAGAAGGGATCATTGTAGTGGAGCCAAGTCTCTCTTTCTCTGAAGAGGTGGAGGAACGAGATGTGGAGCCTGTAATGTCACCTCCCTCTTCCACGCAATGCAGGACACCACCTCCTAAGAAGCAGCATATTTCTCCACATGGTAAGGCAAGCCTCATAAAACTACCAGTATTGCCGCCCTTGCATGCGTCTTACACGGGGAACTAATTGCCACCAGTGCAGCCAGCTCCACCACTGCCTCCCCAAAGTGACGTTTCACTGGACATTTTATCCACCCTGTCAACACTAGTGGCTGCATTGCAACAAAGACTTCAGGCTCCATCACCAACCCCAGTCCTGCCTCAGCGGCCTCCCAGAGATGTCCCTGTTCCATCCAGTGAGGATGACGCTCTGCGACCACCGAGGAGGGTTGAACGCCAGTCAAGGCCCCAGAAACTGTCAGAAAAGGGGACGAACATGGACACAGACCACCTGGGCGATGTGGCATCCACACATACATCTCATACTGACGAGTTTGAAGATTTCATCACGGCCGATGGGGAACGTGATGAGATCCCGATCAGAGACTCCCCCCATGGATAAAGTGGGGGCGTTCCGTGCACTCATGGTTGGAGCCACCAAAATGTTCGGTCTCGTCCCAGAGGGGCAGCGCAAAGACAGTGTCTTGTACCAATGTAGAGAGCAGTGAAGGAAATCATTGGAGAATGTCTGGGAGGATGGTCTGGTCACACCCTGCAACAGCCCCTGCAAAAAAGGACTGATTTGACAAACAATACAGGGCCCGGGACAGTGCCCCCGCCTGCCTTCGTACTCAGCCTACACCGGATTCTGTTGTCTCCGCTGCCGCCAGGAAGAGGTCAGCCAACCCATCGTCTTCCTGCACCGTTCCGCCTAGATGCCTTTGCCAAGAAAACTATTACCACCGCAGCTACGACTTACAGGGCTGCAAATGCAATGGCTGTTCTCGCAAGATATGATCAAAGGTTTATGGTATAAACTGGGCCCCATCCTCGAGTTTCTGTCTGACGACAAGAAACAACAGGCACTGGACATCTTCCACAAGGACGAATTGGCATCGGACCGTGCCATCACGTTATCAGTAGATATCACTGACAGTGGACTTTGCCAGCTTGGTAATGGGGCGGTAGTTCGCAGATAAGGGTGGCTCAAGGCCACAGATTTTAGACCTGAAGTCAAATCCCGAGTCATAGACATGCCGTTCGGCGGCAAAGACCTATTCGGAAAGAAGGTGGATGAAGTATTGCAATCTATCAAAACAGACACAGAGACTGCTTGCTCCCTGGGCACGCTGCAGCAAAGGCACCAGTCTTTTCGCTCGTGAAAAGGACATTATAATAGAACTTCACGGGACAACCGCTCCACGTACCAGTTGTCTTCATCATACAAGTCTCTGTACTCCTCAGGGGACCAGTACCGGAAGAAATCCCAGTTCTACAGAGTTTCTCAGTGCCCCTATGGCTCCTACCAATGAGGGAGCCAGCCCGACAAGCAACTATGACCAGCCAGGGCCCAGTCCTCCCGCTTCAGCACCCCAGTGGCAGGACCACTGTCGTAATTCGTTAAGGAATGGAGAAACATCACATCCGACGAATGGGTGCTCTCCCGTCGCCAGAAGGGCCACTCACTGCAGTTTGTACACTTTCCACCGGACATTCCACCCTCACATAAGCCGGTGAAATTATGGCTCCGCCAGCTACAAGGATGCGCACACAACTAGCAAAAGGGGCGGTGGAGAAGGCGCCAAAGGATGATTGGCTACAGGAGTCTACAGACGCTACTTCCTGATAAGAAAAATGGCACTGCACAAAAAATCAATCATGGGGTTGGAGGCCCATATTAGATCTAAGGGTGTTTAACAAATTCCTAAAGGTGCAAAAGTTCTGCATGGTGATGCTGCAACAGGGAGATTTATTGGCATCCCTCGACCTTGAGGATGCTTATTTTCGGTATTAAGTGAAATTATTGTTTTTTTTAACTGGAAAAAACGATTGATTTCGAAAAGACCGCCCTGTGAATGCACAGAGTGGTCTTTCTAAATCGAACTGTCAGCTCCTGTGATGCACAAGAGTGTGTGCGCGCGGGCTGACGGGCATGGCAAGACCCAGGGGAATAGTCGCGCGAGTGAGTGTCTGTGTGTGAGAAAAGGAATTATTCGAGAAGGGGAGGGGTAGGGGAAAATAGTTGTATGTTTGTGTGTGTATGTGGTATGTGGTGGGAGAGTTGGGGAGCAAGGTAGCAAGGAGGAAAAAGGGCTTCGGGGGGTGAAACCCCCGATCAATTAAACAAAATAAACCTCAGACATGTGCTTTTTTGGCTGTTGGCCGTACAACATCGACCGAAATAAATTAGTCTTTTTTAGGTGCAGCCTTCAAAAATCTGAAAAATCACATAGAACCTTATTTTCACACCCCTATTCGCTGCTCACACTGCAGCTACCTACACTTCATAGTGGCAGGAGTGCACTATCAATTTAAGGCCCCTTACCCTTTGGCCTGCGTTCAGCTCCACGGGTGTTTACCAAGTGCCTCACACCGATAGTGGCACACCTAAGGGGGAGGGTCATCCACATATACCAGTACTTGGATGACTGGTTTGTGAGAGCCCTCTCCTACCCGCTGGTGGAAGTCAGCATGGCGTCCACCATCCAGTGTCTGCAACAGCTCGGATTCTCCATAAACTTCCCAAAGTCACACCTAGTGCCTTCAAGACAGGCGGTCTACCTCAGACCGAAATTCAACACCCAAACCTGCACTACCAGGCCCTTAGACGAGAGGGTGACAGCACTTCTGGCAAAGGTATGCTGCCTCAGTGGTGCCCAGGTGACCCAAGTCTGTAGTTACAAGTTATTGCTGGGGATGATGTAATTGTGCATCCGTCTGATCCATCGCTTCACATGCGTCCGGTGCAGGAATTCCTGGACGCCCGATGGATTCAGGCGTCGGGGTCGTGGAACGATTGCATCATTCTGACACAAACCTCCAAGCGGAGTCTTCACTGTTGGTCAGTGAGGAAAAATCTGGTGAAGGGTGCCCCATTCAGTCTGCCAGACCATTAGGCCACTGTCACGATGGATGCCTCACTGGAAGGTTGGGGCGCCCACTATCAGGAGCAACATACAAGAGGCCTCTGGTCCAAGGAGGAAAAGAGCCTGCACATCAACCTGCTGGAGTTGCGGGCTGTTTTCTGGGCCTTGAAGTCCTATGTCCCCCATCTGGCAGGCAAGGTGGTATGCGTCTTCACTGACAATACAACATCAATGTGTTATGTCTACAAGCAAGGGGAACTAGGTCCCCACAGCTATCCAAGGAAACCCAGGCCCTCTGGCAATGGTCACTGCAGCACCAAATGGTCCTCATTCCTCTCGATGTGCCAGGAATTCAGAATACCCTAGTGGACTCCCTCAGCAGGGAGTTATGCTCTTGTCACGAGTGGGAGCTGCACGAGGATCAACTTCACCGGTTGTTCCAGACATAGGGCACACCAGAGATCGACCTTTTTGCCACCTACGACAACAGTTGGTGCAAGAGTTTCGCCAGCCGATTACCCCACCGAGAGAGCTTGGGGACAGCTTTGCATTCCCATGGGAGGGGAAGTTCCGCTATTGTAATTGTAATTGGTTATTTGTAAAACGCTTGATACCCAGAGGTTTCTATGCGCGGACCCAGGGATCGAACCCGTGTTGCACTGTGTCGTCTTGCTTCCAAGGTGAGCATGTTGCTCCTGAGCTATCCTCCCGAGAATCTATGCATTCCCTCTGATCCCGCAAGTGGCTTGGGTCATCCACACGTTCAGACTATATCGGTGCAAACTGATATTAGTGGCCCCTGAGAGACTGAGGTAGTTTTGGTACTCGAACCTTCTCGCCCTCTCATGAGTTGCTCCTCTCAAGGTGACGCTGCACCATGCTCTCCTGTCCAGGAACCAAGGTGCTGTACTGCACCACAACCTGGCTTCACTTAATCTGATGTCCTGGCTTCTTTGTTCTTAGAGTTTGGATCCTTGTCCCTTCCACAAGACTGCCAAGAAGTCTTGGCCCGGGCGAGGGCTCCGTCCACTTTGAAGTGCTACAAGAACAAGTGTAAACACTTCCAGGTGTGGTGCAGGAGCCAACACTTGCAGCCACATGTCGTCCCGCCACAAGACATTTTGCCTTATTTTTTTATCTTTGGCCCATGTTTGACACATTCCTCTATCAAGGTGCACTTAGCTGCAATTTCCAGATACAACTGTTATGCAATTACTACATGGGCTGTTCAGGTCTTTTCACCCGTCCGTCGCCCAGCTCCAGCATGGGAACTGAATGTCCTGCTCTCAAAGCTCATGAAACCGCCTTTTGAGCCTCTGAACAACGCATCCATCATGCATCTTTCCTGGAAAACCGCCTTCCTGGTTGCCATAACATCAACCAGGCAGGTGAGTAAAATTCAGGCATTTTCTTGCAAACCACCTTATTGGACATTACACAAAGACAAGGCTATCCTTCGTACTAACCCAGCATTTATGCCTAAGGTGCCGTCCGCCTTCTATCTGAATCAGCCAGTGGTTTTGCCCGTGTTTTTCGGCACACCGACATCTCTAGCTGAGCGAACATTGCATATCCTGGATGTAATACGTGCCCTCAAGTACTATTTGGCACGTACTAAGTCATTCCATTCTACTGATCAATTGTTTGTGTCTTTTGGCCCCACTGGACTGGAGAAGGCTTTGTCAAAGTCTTCCATCTCGAGGTGGATTGCGGCCTGCATTTCCTTCTGCCACCAGGAAAGACAGAAATCATGATCATATCCAAAGACCAAGAGAACAAAACCACCATCCCGTGGCCAACTGAAATGGGAACCACACCATCACCATCTAAGGTAGTAAAAAATCTTGGAGTCCTGGTGGACAACACCCTAACCTTAGAACCACAAATAAATGCGATAGTCAAGAAATGCTTTTTCCTATTCCACATGGCAAGAAGAATCCTACCTTTCCTCTCCTTCACACACAAAACACTAATAATCATCGTCCTCATCATGTCAAGAATCGACTATGCAAACAGCCTCTACCTCAGAATACCAGAATACCTCCTGAAGAAACTACAACGGATCCAAAATACAGCAGCCAGACTACTCCTCAAACTATCCAGAAGAGACCACATCACTCCTGCCCTAAAAACACTACACTGGTTCCCAGTAAAACATTGCATCACCTTCAAAACAATGTGCATAACGCACAGGGCAATCAATGGACATGGAGCAGAATTCCTACAAAAGAAAATAACAATCTACAAGCCAACAAGACTCCTCAGGTCAACCAACGAAATCCGCCTGGAACAAAAAACATACTTAAAGAAAAAACTTGGAGGCACCTCCTTCTACCACTTAGCCGCAAAAACTTGGAACAACATCCCAAAAGAAATAAGAAACACCAAAGATCACCTAAAATTCAGGAAATTACTAAAAACCTGGCTCTTCAACACCACAGACTTTAACTGAAATCCGATAACACAGAAAGGAAAAAGGATGACTAAACTTAACAGGACACTGACAACACCCAGAACCAACCAAGAAACTCCCACCACAACTAGACAGGTAACGCCAAGTCAAATAGAACACAAGCGACACCCATTAGGACAAAATCAACAACCCCAGCCAATCCCAGCCAACATCCTTACTCGCCCCACAATTGCTACCAGGTACCACACTGTTATAGAGTTATCTGAATGTTAGCAATCACCACACTCAAACTGAGTTGTGGACATTAGCAGGCACACTGGCCGTATCGGTGTAAAGGGAAGGCAGGTAATGTTACGTAGGAAGTTGTTGGAAGTGGAGGCTAGATGTGAAAGGGACGGTGAATACCGGACAAGCCCAGCTCAGGACAGAGGCGCAGAAATGCTCCCACACCCCATCTGGGGAGATTACGCAAACCCAGCGCCTCACTTTGAGACAGAAATGCCAACCAACCAATACACTAACAATTTCCCCCTCTGCATACACCTGTCAAACTCCAAACCAAACACAACCACAAACCTACAGCACAACAAACCGCACAAACTTCACTACACTGCAACAACAAACTTACTTAATGGCCGATGGGAGGAGTTAAGGGAGATGTTCCTATTGGCTGTGGGCAGTGTGACCCAAAACAACTGCACTAGAGCACACAATTGACTGAAAGTTTCTGTTTCAGTTTAAACTGCTCTGTTACCCAGGATTCCCAGCCTGAGGACGGGGAATATTCACAGCATGGGAATCTATGAAAGATACCAATGCTTGAGAACCGGAGTTACAGGTAAGTAACTAATTCCTTTTAACTTCTGCCAAAGGCACTCTCTGTTAATAGTGTCGAATGCCTTTGATAAATCTACCAAGGCACAATAGATGGGGGGACCACCCTTCGTCAGGTCTTTCCACCCAAGATATTTATTAGTAAACTGCTGAGGGAAGTGGACATACCCTTTCTGAAACTGATTTGAGTTCATGGAAAATGCCCCCACTGGCCCATAATTCCAGTTCTCTTAAGACGGCTCCCACGAAGACCTTAATGTCCGCATCTAGAATGCTGATCGGGTGATAGTTGACAGGATCTGCCCGATTGGCCTTCTTATAAATTGATATTATAATAGCGGTCTTCCAAGTTTGTGGGCACTGTCTATTTCTTAACACCCCTTTAAATAGTTCCACCAAGATTCTGGACCAGGTTTCAACATCTGATTTTAAAAAGGCATTGGTTAGGCCATTTGGACCAGCTGCTCTGAAGGATGATGATTTTTTTTAATCAATTGCTTTATATCCTCCTGCGTCAAATGTAGCTCCCATATTACCTTATTCCACCTTCCGTTGACCTCACTGGAGGGCTTCTTGTATAATCACAAGAAGTGATTTCTCCACACATGCTTGCATACTGTATTACTTTGGAGGTGGCATTGTAGACCTTTATCTTTATTTACCAATAACCAGAAATTCCCTGAGTTCTTTGCTACTAGGATTCCCAGCATAAGCTCTCCCTCGCTTTGTGCTCGTAAAAAGCGATGTGCTCTGGACCAGTTGTAGTCGCTATAAAAAAATGTTTTGCCTGATAAAAATCTATCTCAGAGATCTCCTTATACTTCAAGACCCTTATGTTCTTTCTTAGAACCCTTTTCCATTCCCAGGTTGCTTGGTCAAAGGTATACTTTTGGGCTGGCTTTTACTCCAGTGTGCACTGGGGGTTATGCTCCCATAGGAAATCTACAAAATTAGATGGTCTACATGATTTTCCAAGTTCTATTTCAGATAGTAAACACAAGGTTTCGCTTAGCTTTTTATTAAGCTTCACACTTCCACCCATAAAATGTAGAAATTCTGTTCCCACCAACATTGACCAAAATCTCATCCTGATTCCCCACTTCCGCTCCAGTCACTGTCAATAATAAACTAGCGGTCAACATTTTATGGCAACTATACCCTGTCTCTTTTACCTCCATAAGAGCACAGTGACCACATTTTTCCAAGTAGGAGCCGGATGCAAATTCCCCTTTAAACTCCCATTCGCCATTTAGCGGTCCCAGTCCTTAAAGAATCTTGGCAATATTTTACCATTCTTACAGGCCACTTCATTTTTACTTCTTGGAGGATGGACCTGTAAACCCACTGAGTCATTAAAGGAAATTGTGTTCACCAAGACTGCACATAGGGTCTCCAGAAAATCCTCCATGTTAGAGCTCAAGGGGTTCCAATACAGATTCACCACTATTACACTATTTAATGTTTGATCCATTTGAAAGTTTACTATAGTTTCAAGGATCCCCTCGATATTGGTTGGTATTTTTTCTAAACTCAGAATAACTGAATTAAGATTGGCTATTATTAGTCCTCCCACTGGACGAACTCTGTTGTAGTGAGTTGCCAATTGTTCCACAATCAAGAAGCCATCCATTTTCATACTGCTAATTAGCCAGGTTTCCTGCAGCAATATTGGGTCATGCTTATCAAATATAAACTCCTAGAACCCTTTGTGTTCCAACTGATAAAGTTGACACTTTAATTAACTAAAGTGTCAAATTATTCTCCCCCAATTTCTGAAAGACCCGAGATAGTATGCAGGGATCATACTTTGCTCTTACTATCCAACAGCACATGCCTTGGGTTTACATCCATAATCCCCTTTGCATGTGTTACTATTTTGTTGATTCCAACAACATTAGAGTGCTCCAAAAATCTGTATGCACCCCTCCCACTGTTGTTTTTTTTCAGGACAAGAACCTTTCTTTTCCAGAACATAGTTTGTAATCCCAAATCCCAGTTTATAAAACTCTTCCTCAGCTGCTGTAAGGAAGGCATGGTATCAAAGAAAGACAGACACAAGTGATCAGAATTCAAGGGTGTTTATTGAACTTCAAAATGGGTGAGATAAACGTTTAATCTAAACTTAAATCTAAGATGGGAGCAAGCTTCGACCATTTAATAATAATAATACATTTCTAGTGGAGTCTAGTCAAATAAAAAGGGCCTATACTAAAAATAAATATTGCCAATCCTTATCGCTATGGTACAAAACTAGTGTGGAATAATGTTCACAAAAAGAAAGAAGTGTTCACAAAATTATAAGTCAGGATGTTATGCCATAGGCCTACCTTCACCACGTTTTTAGCATGGGACAAGGCGGGTCACTCCAGCACAGTACACTCCTGGGCATCTCTGGCATAAGGTCACAGTTCCTTTCCCCAATATCAGAGCCTTCTGAGCCCAAGTCTCTTTTATGCAAAGTCTCTTGCCTCAGAGGACCTGATGTATCACAAACAACAAAGAAAGTTCCTTTCTTAATAGTCACGTTGGGCGATTTACTCTTCACCGCGGATCCCCCTCAGCCGGGCTCAGATCCTTCTTTCACTCACAAACAACCTTCTTTTGGCAGCACTCAGTTGGGTTCACATTTGCCACAACAATCTTTAGGCATCCCTCAGTCGGGTTCATATTTGCCACAACAATCTTCTTGGCTGTGTTACTGTTCACCCCGGGATCTCCCTCTTCTGGGCTCAGATCCCCTTTTTCTACCAACTAGTCCCCATCTTCTGGGCTCAGACCAGTTTCAGTTCTTTAGTTAATTGAAGTCTTTCGAATGTGCACAGGATTTAACTTAACCCACTGTAGGACCACTTCGATTTCACTGTTCAATATTTACACGCTCTGGCGTACCAAAGAGAGACCTTCGAGTGAGCACACACATGGCACCGGACCACTCTGTATATGGCACTTAACTGGGTTTTCTTAAAGTTCATTTGCACTCAAGTTCTGATGTTCATACAATGTTGCTGCTTTCATCCTTGAGCGTAACACAGACCGGTCTGCTATCGGTCTCCCCCGACTCACCGGCTGTGCTGTGAAAAGGCCAGGGGCAATTCCCTCCTTGCCACCCTTTCTGGTCTCTCCGTCTTTCTCCTCATGTTAAATCACCATCTCATAACTGCTGTTTCCTCTGGTGTTTTGCCTTGATCAGAGTGTGCGATCGTGCTCCACTTTTTATTCCTGTGGGGAAGAGAAATGGAAATCAGGTGTGTATAATTAAGGTTCATTGCCTCATCTTGCCTAGCCTCAAATTTGGGACAACATGCCAACCTCTCATAGGGAGTTATAGCCCTCGTATTCCCGTGGGGATTCTTTCTGTCTCCTATTTCTTTAACCCTCGTCCTAGGGTGGTTGGTAAAGCCAGAAGGGTGAGAATTGTAGTGTTTATGGAATGAATTGGAAAAATCAGTAAAATAATAGTTTGGAGGTCTGTCAAGGGAATGACCGGGATTATTGTCACGAAATGAATAGGGGAGATTGTGGGACCTGAGCAGACTGGGAGTTCAGAAAATAATGATCAGAGGGACGGGGAGAAGAATGACTGGGAGTACACAGGTAGTCATTAAACACAACAAGAGGCTGAGGGAGTGGTACTGCCCAATGCTAACCGACCATTGTTAAGGTTTTTCACCTTTAAGTACAGACATAAAGGTTAGACAAGCTACCACTACTGTTATCACCAGGTGATGCCCGGAGGTAAACCAAAGGTCTACACAGCCTGTTAACGCTTACAGTGCATTACATTATTAAGCACAAACAGCTCTAAATCCAAAATAGACAATTTTATTCAAATACAGAAAATATATATATATGCAGTGTCATACAGGGACACCGTAGTAAAAAAAAACATAGGTTAGTTATACTCAATTAATAAGACAACACACGTTTAAGTTGATAAGGACAGTGCAGTTTTGATGCACACAGTGGAAGGATAGGACAAGGGTTGTAAATTAGATGACCTAAAGTGTCAGTGGTGTCATGAAAGTGTCATGTGCTGTGCCAATACGCATGTAAACTGAATCTAACACTCCATTCAAACTCTCTATTACTCATTCATTCACATAAAATCAAATCACTCCACACAGGTAGTCAACAGGAAAATAGGGATTCTGGGAGATGTAATTTCCCAATGCAACTAGGTTTGGGTTCCTAATAGGTTTACCAGATTCTGAGGGGTTGTTGGCTTTTCCTTTTGGTAAGGGAGATTTATTGGGTGGAAGGGAGGTTGATTTGGAACAGCCTATAAAAGCCCCAGGGACTTCGTCCTCCTTGCCTTCTTCCCCAGTGTAATACTGCACCTCGCCTGGGGTATTCCCCTGAGCATAATCCCAGACTCCCCTATCCAGGTGATCCTCCCCCACTGGTCCACCCCCAGGAATTGAATCCAATAGTGATGGCCATATCCTGGTCACCTGGATAAGAGATTCTTGGGGTCTACTTGGGAGAATATCCTTAGGTTTCTCACACTGCCAACAAAGCGTTGGCTTCCATTCGTGATTTCAAGCCCACCTCTGCAATGCTCATAGAGGCTTCTAACGGGAAGTGGATATAATCAATGTAATATATGTATAAGAGGTAGAGTTCAGGGATTTCTTTCGCTATCTGCTGGAGTGCATTTCGATTCAGAACCCTAGACTTCTCCATTGCTGCCAACTGTTGTAGCCATATTCTCCAGCAAGCAAATGGTTGACTGGTACTCTCTAAGAGCCTTTGTTCCTTGTTCCTTTCCACGTCCTTTTTTAATCGGGATAGAGATCTGTGGGGGCGCTTTCTCCATATGCTGTTGAAGGGACATCTGACTGTCAATTTTACCATCATTGACATTTCCCAGTATTGAGGGGTCCCTCAAATTCTGGTCATCGGTCTGTAATTGAACTGTTGCTTTTAGTTTAGTTGTCTGAACATCCCTTGGAATGCTTTTTCCATGATACAATATCTGCTTCTACTGTGCAAAGGCCAAACAACTCTTAATATGTATAACTGAATCATCTTGTTTTGACGTTCCTTCTTTTGGGTTCTAGCAGGCGGTATCACTTGTCGATGGTTGATCCCTATCTTGTGGCAGGCCAGAATTTTAATTCTGTGACCATTGGGTCTCTGTTTGTTGTTCTGCATCTTTCGATTTTGTTTTTAATCTTATTCTATCTGTGGTTTGAGGCCAGAAATTACAACTTGTGGATTTGTGTTGATCTACCCATAATAGACTATTTACCTGTACACACTCTTCCACCAAGATTGGGCCTTTAATGCCACACTGTGTCTGAGTGCCTCCATCTCTTTATTCTTGTTGTGTATCACAAGAGCCTACTGGCTCTTTTGTACTTTTCGCCAAGCTTTTCTTCCAGGCCAATTGAGGTATGTTCGAGCTTGTCGACTCAGTTTGATCCTCCCGAAGATTTAAGTTTCAAAGAAAGTTTCTTGCACTCCTCCTTGAATTCTTTTTACCATTCTTTGATTTTTTCATTGCCTTTTTCAATGCTGCCCTTTGTAAAGAGCAATTAGGATTATTTTCTATAATTTGAGAGTTATAACCACTCTGGGAGTCGCCTCTTTTTCTGCTGGTGTTCCTACACAGGTCGTCTGAGTTGTGTGAATTACTTTTCCTTGATTTAGTATTGGTACCGGTGTGGAGATTCCTAAACAGGCTTCTTGGGTTTCGATACCAATCTCATCACTCTCTTGATTTAATCTTGGTAATGTATTAGGAAGTACTATTCCAGTTTCATCATCTGCTAATAGTTCATTAGAGAGTGCTTAACCTTTTTTGTCCTTGCAATTCCTTCCTTTTCCCTCTCTGCATCTTTCACCAGCTCCCTTTCTACAGCATCCCTTTCATTTTTTCCCCATAGTTTCCATTAGCCACAACAGAGCTATTTATATCTCGTTCAGTTGTAGAGTGTTGGCTGACAATTTTACCTTTATCTTTTCATACAAATTGATGAAAGCGCACAGTACCAGGTATAATGCGCAGATAGATGGTGATGTTAATTTTACTTTATCATCCATTTATCTAAGAGTCTCATGTAAACCGTGAGTCCTATCCTGACCAGGTGATGATATGGAACTTAAGGTTAAGTGTCCTGTCAATATAGATGTCATCTCTTCTAGGTTGATATTCGCTTCATCCATCATCATTTCACCACTCGCCAGGGCCACAATTACCTCATGGGGAGAGGTTACAAGCGAGACTCTCTCGACATCTATTTGGGAGGCACATCCAAGATACTTCAGTCTTAGAGAATGTACTTCCAGGACTCCGCCCTGTAACCTATTAGATTGAGTATCTGTATTCATTCAGGCTTTGTGGAAAAATTCTTTTAGGCTCTGTTGTTGAACGCCCTTTGTTATTTGAGCTGAAGTGGAGCTTTGTCTCGCTGCAACTTCTCTTCCCATTACCAGTTGCGCTTTCAATTGCTCTGTTATTATACTGTGACCTAATGGTCTCCTAAAGCCCTTTTTCTGGATTTTCTTCTTAGCCAATCATGGTTTGGGAGATTGCGTTATCCCTGCTGGGATTTGATCCCCCTTGCTACTCACGGCTGCTGCATATGTTATTTTCATATTAGTTCTTATGGGTGTGGCTGGGGAGGGAATAGAAGAGGGGTCCCGGGGACTTTCCCAAAGCCTGAGAGCATGATTCGATTAACTGCAGCGATTGATCTAATCTCAATTGCCTTGTCCTGTCTAGGCTTAGCTTTCTGAGTTCTCATGCTTTATCTCACAATGGTTCTCCGTTACCATTGCCATTTCAACTTCTCCCCCCCGCCCCACCGCTTCCATTAAAGCCTACATGTTACTTGATTTATTATTGCTACTTCTTAGATCATACATATATTAAATGCGGTAAAATTGTTGCCAGAGGACCACTTCAGTACATGTGGTAACCCAAAATGACCGTGATGGATAGGAATTGTTTTCTTTATTGCTGCACTGTTTTCGGTTCAAGTCCAATTCTGTCAAACGTATTTTATTATTATCACTGTGGCTTATATCATTAATCAGAAAACCAGCCAACCAGCATGTAATTACTCGACTACTCTTTATCACGTTTAGATACAGTTATATTGAGTCGCTAACCGCTGCAAGAGACCAAGCAACATCAAAGCAGCATGGAGCTGGGCACGCACATCAACCTCCCACACTCCCCACAATTATGTGGTGCAATTGGGTACTCCTACTACTGGGTACTACGGCTCATGAACACCCCCACCAATATCCGGCATACTTTTGGACGTTTAGATCATTTTCAGAGCACGGTCAACCTTGTCTCTTCAATGCGAACTCATGTAGTGACACCCACGAAGCAGCCTTGACTCTCAAGCGAGCACCAGACATCCAAACACCGCTCAGGACCTCCGGGCAGAAGGATGTCTGTGCTTCCGTCTTCTGTGCGTTCAAACTTCCGGGGTCTCTGCGATGCGACGCAAATGTGACCAGTAACTGGATCAAGCCCAGAGACTCTGAAAGCCGCTGTGAGCCTTCAGCCAGTAATCGTTCTAGTAAAGGACCTCACTACACACTGACTCAGATCGTCAAGCGCAATGGTGAGCACCAACCACATAGAACAAGAAACCAGCAGCTTCCGACAATCCTCTGTTGTGTTTTTAGTTTTAGCTATTATGAGGTACATAAGCACCACCTGTAAGTCTAAACGATTGCATTGGAGTAGATAGGAGGGAGATGGGATTTGAGCAGGGACACACATCTTATGGGTGTTTGGTTATTTATTAATTCACTGACTGCCCATGTCCAGGATAATCTCTATGGCCATTCCCATCCACCACCTGCCGCTCTCTGCCCAAAGCGCTTGCTCCTGAGAACTCATTGAGCTAGCTCTATCTAGCAGTAACATCGAACATTGTGTTTTAAATGGTCTGCTAGTGTTATTTTTAAGCAGTTCAAGGCTGCTGTAACTTTATTACTGGTGTTACAAAAATGTTTCAATCAAGAGTGCCTTCAGCTTTTTTGTTTATAGCAATATCTGTGTCCATGCATCTCTGTTTCAAGTCTTGTTGAAAGCAAGCACTGGCAAAGCCAACAATTTTGGTTTGTACACAGGTATTAGATCTGAATTCCCAGACACTGATATCATATGCTCAGGTGCACATTTTTCCAGCTGCTGACATCTTATGGGCAGATAATACCATCATGGTATTGCCTAGCAAAGGCCAATCCCCTGCCTACACAAAAGACCAAACTGCTGCTTTTGCCAGTGCTTGTTTTATTAGTATGCCAACAATATCCAGGTCTTGAGTGGCTTCTGGAGTAAACAAGACATGCTCTTCTCTACAGTGGCACCAGTCATTGGTGACAACAGCTCAGTGCAAATTACTAGGCATATACTATGCCTAACTTGAAGTCCATGTTAAGACAATGGTACAGCCTTCCTCGTTCCAGAGTAAGCATATGATTAACTCAGTAAAACACTCCACTTACATCCACCAACGCAAGGAATGCTGTAGCGGGTGGTTAAAGTGCTGGAGGATTCTAATGAGCCAATGCTTGGGGTTCAGACTCATTTTGTCATGTATGTTCTGATGGGGTGGTCAGGAAGGGTCTCCAGGATTATGAGGGGTTCATGTTGCACGCACCATATGACTGGAGGTGGCAGAAAACTGGGCACAATGTTGCAATTTCATATGTATTAAAGTGTAGTTAATTTTGGATGCGATATGTTACTTTAGTGTTACTGTTTGTCTAGAAATTGATACATATTAGCTTTCATACACAGAAAGATAAAAGGCCCAACCCACCAAATGTAAAAACATACATGCACATTAATACAAATACATGGGGAATTCATGTATCTCAATACAATGGGCTTTTCACAAAGGAATCAAAAACACTGTAGTTGGGGCACTTTGACTTTTAAGAAACAGACTTTGGAAGGTTTTTAGAAGGCATGGGATGGGTGAATGAGTAATTTCATAACCTTCATGGTTAGCAGCTGAAGAAACTAGCCATGAGTTTTATGGTCTGATAAGTATCGTAGATAGTAGATATAACCTCCTGATGACTGAGAGCATGACAGAAGGGGTTTGTGAGAAACCTGAAGGTGTCTTCCTAGCTAGTCCCCAGAAATCTGTCATCCAGTTGGCCAAGACATGGCCATTGCTATTGGATCCAATTCCTGGGGGTGGACCAGTGAGGGAGGATCACCTGGATGGGGATTCCTCGGGACTGGGAGTGGGACACCAACAGGTGAGACGCGGTATCCCCTTTCCTTCAACACCTATTCCCCATCCTACCAGGTAGGACATTCAAAACCACTGCCCCCTTTTCCAACATGAACACTTTCACACAATACCCCAGAGAACGGACTAGCACCAGATCCTTTTACCTGACATGTCCCAATACAAGGGTCAGGCAAAGTCAGGCAATCGATCAGAATCATACACATCTGATGGCTCTTTCCCTTCCCCTTGCCCACAGGGATTAAAGGTGGAGCAAGAGAGCACAGTACGAGCAAGGCAGACAGCACAACAAGACGGCTAACCCCGCACGGCAGTTCAAGAGAAGGAGAAAGGCAGCAGGAATTGAGAGGGTGGCGAGGAGAGAAGCAACCTTTCCCTTTTCATCCCAGGCCTGCGGAGCCTTCGTGGAGCAGAGCATAAGACCACAAACAATAGCCCAAGTGTCATGCAGCAGATGTCAATGGTACACGGGGCAAGCCTACACCAAGAGGCAGGAGCAAGGGAAGCTCCTGCGACCGTGGTACCGGCCTTGACTCCAGTGAAGCCGAAAGCTGGTACAGCACAGCTGGTGAGTCGAGGGGAGAACTGACAAGAACCAGGCTATGTTGAGTGAGAATCACAAAGTGGAAAGTTAGAACCAAGTTAATGAACTGTAGAAAGTGTTAAGGGGAGACCAGCTGCAGAAGGAAACCAGCTCCACGTGGGTGCTAACTCAAAAGACTGTGGTCCATCCCCATATGAGCAAAACTAAAGGTACCAGAATGCCATAGGAGAGCCACCACGTTAGATCAAAGTGGTCATACAGGAGGTCAAACAAAATCCCTATACAGTTGAAAGTCTTTGATCTACGAACGTGAGAAAGCAAGGGAAGTGAATCCCGCAAATACAAGTGAATGTGAAGTTGGCAAGTGAGCCCGACCAAGGGATGCTGACAAGAGGGACAAAGTCTAAAGTCCCGATAAAAAGTGTGTTGACAGATGTGAACCCGGCCGTGGGATGTCCACTACGAACTGTTTAAAAAGACATTAAGATTTGTGAGCAAAATAAAAGCCGTAGTGAACCCAGAGAAGGGAGGCTGAAAGTAGAGAGGGTCAGCGCCCAGAAGAGGGGGACCACGGGGTGTATCCATCACCCCAAAGAACACATGAAAAGGAACTTAGTGTTTGTTTGTTATTTTACTGAATCTCGAAGGCAAGAGACATTTGCTAAAAAGATACTTGGCCGTCGAGGCTTCTGAGAAGTTGAAACCAGAAGTATTGTCTTGTTCTGGGGAAAGCTCAAGAACTGTGCTGTGCTCCAAGATCCCACCCTGCCCCGTGCTCAAAACGTGGAGAAGGGAGACCCAAGCCACCGCATCCTGACAGATTATTTGATAATACTTCTTTCTTTTCTTGCAAACCACCCCACACCCTTTTTGTATTAGTTGTAAGGTTTGGCGATAGGTTTTTTAGTATAGGCCCTTTTTATTTGATACAACACCACTAGGATTGCCTTATTTTCATTTGATGGTCGACACTTGCTCCCATGTTAGATTTAGGTTTAGATTAGCTGTTTTTCCAACCTGCATACAGTTTAATAAACACCCTTGAACTGTGATCACTTGTGTCTGTCTTTACTGTTGCCATCATGAGTTCCTCAAAGGTTTCATTACTTGTTTTGGTCAGCCGTAAAGTGTGTGGTAGGTCAATGTCCAAGGCTACCCAAGAGATTCAATTGTGCCATAAAGTGGCAGTTTTGTAGATTGTAAAGTTTCAATAGAACTATGACCTGGGGAATGATATTATTGCTAACTCAAAGAGAAATTATTTACCTAGCCGTGCTCATATCGCTTGAAATATTTATGCAAACCATGTGCAAATTAAAAGTTAAGGCTAAAGAGCTCAGGCCAGTTATTGCTAGTAATGAATTATGTTTCAATACCAATGTTTAACCATGTGCTGACATCATGACCTACCATGAACAAATCGTAAGAAGAGGTTTGTTCTACATATAATCTGAAGATTTTAGTTAAGATAAAACTGGCCAATGAAAGTGTAGTAATTGGGAACAGATAGAATTTCTTTGAAGAGGTTTTTGTCCAATCATGTTTGGGGAGTGGATTGTAATAAAGCATCTGGGAGTGTTTTAAAAGTTGCAAAATTCTATAAAAGATGTCAACTGATGTTGTTTGTTAAGACTTGGGTGAGTTTGTTCCTACAACACCATCAAACTGCTCCCTGGGTTTCTGTACAATAAACTTGCTTTATGTACAACTGCAACTGTGCACTCACTTCTTAAGTGATGGGCCTGCTTGGGTTGAGGTGGTTAAGGGGCCCACCCTTAAAAAGTTGGAATGTCAACCAGGAGCCCAGGCTGTCCGAGACATTGGGGGTCTTCTGTCAGCACCACTTAGCTATGGCACCTCACTGCGGGGACCAGCCTTTTGGCATGGTGAAAAGGAGAGGTTTGAGGATGCCCTTTTGGTTAAAGTCTGTCTGCTCCCCCAGAGGTGTGGTGCCTTGGCTTAGCTATGCAGGACGATTTGACGGAGCACCACATCAGAGCGCTTTGGGTTCACATGCGTACACGTTTGGGGGTAAAGCAAGAGGGGAAATAGGGGTAAAAAAGGGTTGTTTCTTTGATTTAAGGGGTTTGGTAAGGGTAGTCTTAGCGTGTGGATGTGAAATTAGGTGAAGTTGCAGTGATTGGAAAAGTGGATGTTTTTGACAGAGTGGTTGAACTGTTCTGTGTTGAATAATGTTGAATTCACTAACTTTGCAGGTGACACGCATGTGTCATCCCGCTATCAGGAAATTATGAGCAAGATACTGCCAGATTGAATGAGGTGATATTATTTAAGTATGGATGGTAGAAAATGGGTATGCCTTAAACAAGGAAAAGACGGAAATCATGGTTGTTGGTCCACCGAATAGAAAAGTTAGGGGAGAATTATAAAAATGTCACACTCGATAGGCACCTTCTGGAGACCAAAACAAAGGTAAAAACCTTGGGTATTGTTCTGGATCAACATCTCACCATGAAGGCACAAGTGAGCTATTTGGTGTCCTCTTCAGGATAGCATATAAAACTGCTCACACAACTACACCCGTCTATTTCACAAGCCAACTGTGAAACTATAGCAAGAGCAATCATTGGGTCTAAGATAGACTATTATAGTAGTCTCTTTGTAGGGATAAATAAATCAGAGTTTGGAAGACTTCAGGTAAAAAACAACAAACACAGTTGGTGCTATTACTGGCCTGAGGAAGTTTTTGCCATATCACCAAACCAAGAAAGGCTTTGCAAAGTTTTCCGATAGAAGAGAGGGTCAAATTTCACATTCTGGTCATGGTACATATGGTGCCATCTATTTGTCTGAGGCCGTACAGGTTAAGTCCAAAATAAGAATGCTCAGCTCAAATGACACACTACAGCTAAGAGAGCCTAGATGTTCTCTTACACAAGTCAAACAAGGTGCCTTCTATGCAGCGGTCCCAAAGAGTTGGAACTCGTTTCCAGAAGATATCTGAACGACTAACCCGATGGAACATTTAAAATAAAATTGAAAACATATCTATTCATATAAATTAGGTAGCCGTCTTCCCCAGTAACTTGGTACCCCCCCTTCCAATGAGGTGATCTCTATGTTATTTTGTTTTGTTTGCAGTTGCGCCCATGAGCCTCTGGGTTCTGAGGTGCGCAGTATACATTTTTAAAGTGAAGTAAGTTCCCTGCATATATTTTTTTTACCTAGTTTGTTATTTTAGAGGTGTGAGGGGGTATTTTATCCCACACGCCTAGTGTGAGGCTTGTCCTGGTAAACTTTAGTTTGCTTGTCTGGTTGGCTGCAGACCTCAATGGTATCTTAGGGTAAGTCCAACCATAGACACCTTTCTGAAGTAGGCCTTGATATTCTTTTGTATTAGCTGTGTGGGAGGGGCCCCTCGCCTCAATTTTTTTGATTAGTCGAAGTAGTGAAGGGGAAGCTTCGTGTAGTCAGGAAAATACAGTTTTGAAGTAAAGAAGACCTTTCTATTGATAGAAAGAGCAAGAGAAGTGGTGCTGTAGTGTAAAGCATTGCGCACCTCCTACACTCGAGTGGTGGCGATATCTCAGAAATATTGGCCGGCAAGTGTTTTTGATAAAATGATGTCTTTTGTGTAAGAGTCTGATGTAGAATTGAAGCAAGTAGTTGAGTGAGGTAATTGCGGTATACACGAGTTTGGTGAGTGATTGTGGGGATCGACTAAGAAACTGGGTAGGGGTTCTTTGGGTGAATGTTTTTTGTGCTGCGGGTTTGGTTTGACATTTAATCTGTGAATTAATTTTTTGATAACTTGGGGAGAAGTATGGAAACTCCATTGAATCATTTGTGCCAGGTGTTGCCCGGCTATAAGGCGAACATTTTAAAATACCACAGGGAGTGGTTGTGGGAAAGTAAGGGGAAAATGATCAATTCTTGGCCTATTAAGGGAACCTATGATACCGGGATATTGGAGAACCTCCTTACCTTATTAATTACAAATCACCAGGGCTCGAAATTAGAGGAGTAGTTAAATATCTTGGAATTATGGAGGAAGTATCGAAAAGGCGGGAAGGGCCATAATCTCAAAAACGTGGGGGGGCTAAAAAAGGAGGGTGCAGGAATTCCTTCTGCACCACTCCCATATCGGTGGTATCCTTTATCGTTTGCAGAGGGGTACACAGACCCTGAGTTTGTACCACCATTTTCCCAAGCGGCCACTCCAGTGGTTGCGAGAATGGCACAAGTGACGCCTTCATCAGTTACAATTTCTAAGAACTGGGATTTTGAGGAAAGCGGAAGGGTAACTCCTGCAATGGTTAGAGCTGCAGAGAGGTTGAAAATGGAGAGCGGGAAGGGGATAACTCCCACGAGTGCTAGGTTAGCAGATAGATTAAGGGTGGAGGAGCGAGAAAGAGTGAGGCCAGTAATCAGAAGAGCAGAGGAAGGATTGAAAATGAGAGCGATACAAGAGGTTAGGCCTTTTCCTGCTAGGATAGAGGATAGGTTGCAAAGAGTGGTAGAGACACAAGCGCGAGAAAAAAATCAAGGAATCGCTAAGGCTAGCGGAGGAAGAGGTAGTGCTGCTACAGTGGTAACAAGATGTAGAGAAGGAGGAAGTCAGATGACAGGTAAGGGACGTAGAAGAGGGAAGGTGGAGACATGGACAGGTTCTCGTTAGGTTGGACAGCTCGATTATCAGAACGGTAGAGGTGGATATAGAGAACAGGAATGCTGCCACAGATACAGGGGTTGAGCAGGCAGGATGGGAAACGGCACCCTATGGTAGTGCTGATTATGCTCCCATACCTGTAAAAGGGTCAGGAGATGTGGTAACTGGAGTAGGAGATGAATAGGGATGGGAATCAGATGTCGAGCAGGGAAAGTAGGGTGTAGCCAGCCTAACTCCTGCTCCAATAGCAGCGATAGAAAGCACACTATGGAACCATAGGACACGCCAGTATACTCGCATGGCTGTAGCAAGTATTAGGGAAGAGATGGGGAAAGGCCCAGTAAAAACAGGTGTAACTCAGTTTCCGTAGCTCCAGAAGGGTCTGAGAAGGGGGTATTATCTCACGTAGTCAAACATGGTCCAGAATAACTTGATGAAGACACGCCTTCGCTCACTGCAGGGACAGGAAAGTAGATTTCTGTGTTAGAGAAACATACTGCCGATGTTATGTTGGCCATAGGGTACATGAAGATCTTATTCACAGCTCTAATGGGGGAGTGGTCAGACGTTTTTTGGAGGAGATCAGGGTATTGAGGAGTTCAGCTGGATACAAATACTAATTATGGAGCAGCTTTTAATAATCTTAAGGCACAGGTATGGGGGCTTTGTGGATTATGTATCGCAATACACCTGATACCAAGAGTTGGCCGGAGATTCAGGCACATATTGTGAATTATTGTAAAAGAAGACAAGAAAAAGAGAGGGAGAGTGTAGAGGAGGCACAAAAAGTAGAGGCTAACTTGTTCAAAAGAAAATGGCGAAGATTTGTCTAGAAGGGGCAGTAATTATGAATTCTATGGAGGGACAGCAGGGGAAATCGGGACAACAGGGACACAGTGAACTGGGTATGACATGGGGTGGATGGATGGGTATGTACCCCGGTCCAAGCCCGATGAGAGGGTTTCCAAGGGGCAGGGGAGGATTTCTACAGGGAAGTGGGTCATTTGGTAGTTTCGTAGGAATGGTTCCATGGTTTACCGGGCCAATGGGAAATAATTATGGAGGATTTTATGGGATTCAGTGTTGATCATGTGGAAGGTTGGAAAAAACACGGGGGAGAAGAGGCGCACTACTGGGATCTGTAGAAGCTTAAATATCAAAGTATCAATAAACTAATATAATTCAATAATTCAACAGTTTTCATGTGCAAACGGGTAAAGTCCCCTGACCATACGGCACTCAGAAAAATCAGATACCATAGAAAGCATGTTGTCACCAACAGGTGACCTAAATGCACTCCAGTGGGACTAATCCCAAAGAACATTCAAATTGTACACCAAATAAAAATATGAAATTCAAAGTCAATAAACACGTGTTAAAAAATGAGACAATTTGACTCAATTCCAAATGATAAATATGAAAATAATTTACTTCAATGAAAGAAGCACGTGCCTTCAAAAATGAAAGCAGTAATATTAACAGGTAATTCTTTACATTTCACACTCAGTTAGCATAAATTAAAGAAGAAAAATAAACATTACGGATAGAAACCAACATTTCCTATCAAGTTTCTATTGTACAGGCGGGTGAAAGTAGAAAAAGAGCTTTCAACAAATGGTAGTTGCCTGATACAGCAAACAGATGGTCATGTACCGATGCAAATGAATACGTTCAAAACATCAAGCAGTTTAAACAAGAAGTGTCCAGTCTGTAAACTGTGAATTGCTGACACTTCGCAATTGCTGACCATTTTGGATCAAATCCTTTATCAAGGCTCTTATGCTGCTTTTTCTCTAAATTCACAGAAAATCTGTAACCTAAAAAATATATATATAGTTACTCATAACTAATTCCTAAATCACCAAAAATAACCAACAAAAAACACATATAAACAAACCAGCCACTAACCTCACTGATTGAATTCCCATAGTGCTGGTAAAGACCTAAAATGATATGTATAAAGAGGCTAATCAGTCTCCTGAACTAGTCACAGAATGACACAACATATAATCCCCTCTCCACACCAGTGTAGGGATTCACTCACCCACATCTGGATGACATTTAGTGCAGTGTAATGCATGCAAATAGATGCTTCAAAGATATGCTCTATAGAATCTGAAAAAGCAATATATGAGTAAATGTTCTTTCCCTCCCAAACTACCTACAGTGCGTACTACACATGTGTATCCAGCTTACCCTAAGAGTGGCACTAGGGATCAAACACTTAGACGGACCACAGGCAGCAGACGGGCGAAACCGGCAGGGTGCCTGTAACGCTCACCTGATTCCCGTAGAGGCGCCGGTCTTGACTGGGCGTATACCGTATCTGCAAAGGTGATGTGTAACACACGGCTGGCTCTTTGGGCTGGACCTCTGTGCACTGTATGTCTGACTTGAAGGGTAAGATGTCTGCAGATAGAAAATATGGGATTAAGGCACTGGGTTATTGAATGTCTCTCTCTTCTTCCCTTTCTCTTCTCCTGTAGAACCCCAAAGGTTAACGCTCTCACCTTAGGTAAGTGAACGCCGTGCTCTCCATCTGCCTCGGGGCAGGGTGCTGTAACCAGTTTCTTCACTGGATAAGGGGAGCAGGCCTCTTGACTTCAGAGGACTGCTGTCCGTCGTTTACTGCACGAACGGTAAGTTTCGAGTAATTCTAATGTCTTTAAAGTCTTTAGTAATGATGTTTCTTGTTTTGCAGGGTTCCGGCGATGGCGGATGACGGGCTGAAGTGAGTTGAAGATGGAGCCCGTGTGATGAATAGAAGCGCCTGGAAGCACGTAAGTAAGCGCTTGTTGCCTGCTTCACGATGTGCTCTAACTGTCTTTTTATTTTGCAGGTACAAGTTCGGAGCGGCTGCAGGGTGCCGGAATACCCACTGGGTTAGATGTGGAAAGGAGTAATGGCACGTGAGTATTAAAGTTCCCCAATGTCTTTAAACGCACCTTGTTTTGTCTTTCAGATGCGGGATGCAGCGCCGAAGGCCTCCGGAGCGTGCGAAGAGTTGGTAAGCTTTTGTCTTTCAGATGCCGGAATGCAGCGCGAGGCGTTGGTGACAGCCGATGGACCAGGTAAGTGAAGAGCTGTCACTGAAGACCGTAATGCTAACCTGTTCTTTCTTGTCTTTATAGGTGTTGCTGAAGACTGGATTCAGGATGGTAAGCCTTTTTCCTTAGGCCCAGGATCAGATGCAGAAGACACGATGAGCGTTCTGCTGCAGAGGATGCAGAATAACGCAAAGCAAGATTCATCCATCGGGTGTGGTTTAAATAGCCTCCTGTAGTGCTTAGGTGTCTCCTTCCACAGCCACGCCTAGGTAAGAAAAGAGTTCCTGCTTTCCAGAAGAGTTCCAGTGTTCTGAATCTAGGGAGTGGCTCCTGCCCCACCCAACAGGAAAAGTAGTTCCAAACAGAAGAGGATCAGAGGCTCAACTGGCAGGCAAGTAAGCAGCATGGTCTGCTGCAGGTAAGTCCACCCAAGCATTATGAGCCCGGCGCTTCCAGCGCTGGGACTGGGCATATTTATGAGCCTGGTGCCACTGGCGCCAGGACTGGGTCCAAAAGGTCCCAATTGGGACTGGTTGGCACTCGGAACCTGGGTTATGGATCTGCTTCCAAGGGAGTTGGGAAAACCCTGACCTTTTGGAAGCAGAGATCATGACAGTACCCCCCCTCAAGGCCCCTCCCAAACTGGGCTTCTCCGGGGGTTTTGGCTTGTCAGGAAATGTTCGGTGAAATCTTTTGATTAGGCGAGGAGCGTGGACATATTCAGCAGGTTCCCAGGATCTCTCTTGGGGGCCGTAGCCTTTCCAGTCAATTAGGTAAAATAGTTTAGATTTGGAGATCTTGGAGTCCAGAATGCTTTTGACTTCAAACTCGAGTTCTCCATCAACTAGGATAGGTTTTGGAGATTTAGTTAGTCGGGTTTAAGGTTGCACGGGTTTTAATAGAGAGACGTGGAAGACCGGATGTATCTTCATGTGCGGGGGCAAGTCCAACTTGACCGCTACTGGGTTTACTATGGTAGTGATGGAATAGGGACCAAGGTATCTTGGGTTGAATGTGCGTGGCCCTTTTAGAGGTAGATATTTGGTGGATAACCAGACTTGATCCCCTACTTGATATTGAGGGGCTTCCTTCCTATGTTGATCTGCTCCTTTTTTGTATTGTTCTTTAGCCCTTTGAAGGTGAGAAACAGCTTCCTTAAAGGCTTGGGTGATTGTAGAATGCAGGTAGTCTACTGCTGGTGTTTCAAGATCTTGGAGGGGATCCAACTCCGAGGTTCGAGGGTGACTGCCGTACAAAAGAAAAAACGGGGTTTTCCCAGTTCCCGAATGGACAGAGTTATTGTAGGCATATTCGGCTATCCAAAGGATGTCTTTCCAAGTTTTTTCAGTTTGTTGCAGCATGCAGCGTAAATACTGTTCCAGAGTTTGATTGGTCCTCTCGGTTTGTCCGTCGGTCTGAGGGTGGTGACTGGTCGATAGTCTCACATAAATTTGAGCCGACCGACAGCAACTTCGCCAAAAATGAGAAATAAATTGACTACCTCGATCCGAAATTAGAACCGAAGGAAAACCGTGCAGTCGGACGATGTTTTCGAGAAATTCTCGGGCCAGAGTTGCTGCTGTTGGCAAGCCTTTGAGCGGAATGAAATGCGCCATCTTGGAGAATAAGTCCACGATTACTAGAATCGTATTGTATCCGGAGCATGGAGGTAGATCGGTGATGAAGTCCATAGAAAGCGTATGCCAAGGGCGAGGTGGGATGTCAATAGGGCGTAAGAGGCCTGCTGGTCTTTCCTTTTGACTCTTGTTTTGGGCGCATACTCCACAGGACATTATAAAGTCTCTGATATCTTTTTTCCAAGACGGCCACCAGAAGTAGCGCTTGATCTTTTCTGAGGTCTTGGCCATACCGAGATGTCCTTCCATTAAAGAATCGTGATAACAAGAGATTACTTTTTTCTGTAAATCTGTGCTGGGTAGGTATAATCATTCTTGGAAATACAATAAGTTGTCCTTTACTGCAAAGTCCTTTCCCTGCAGATGCCAATTCTGTATGTCTGCTGGAGTTACAAGTTGCCTGGCCTTATCCTTAACTTCCTCTATGGATTCTGTGGCGATTACACCCAGAATTCTTTGTTCGGGAATGATTGGTACAGGTTTAGGGTTGATCAAGTGTTCTTCCACTCCCATCCGAGAAAGGGCATCAGCTTTACCGTTCTTTGTACCAGGTCGATAGGTAATTATGAAGTCAAACTCGGCAAAGAATAATGCCCAACGGAGTTGTCTAGAGGATTGGGCTTTTGCGGTTTTCAAATATTGCAGGTTTCGGTGATCCGTAATCACAGTAACGGTGTGTCGGGCCCCCAGCAGATAATGCCGCCAAGCCTTAAAGGCAGACTTGATAGCCAGAAGTTCCTTGTCAGTAATCGTGTAATTGATTTCAGGAGGCGAGAATTTGCGGGACCAAAATGCCACGGGATGCAACTGATTGGTTACCGGGTCCTTTTGTGATAGAACTGCCCCCATGGCAAGGCTTGAAGCATCAGTTTCCACGATGTAGGGGAGTTCGGGGCGAGGGTGTTTTAAGATTGGTGCAGAGATAAATTTAGTCTTCAAATCCTGGAAAGCTTGTTCCGCCTCGGTAGACCATTCAAAACGTTTGTTTTTCTTTAACAAGGCAGTGATGGGCTGGACTATTCGAGAGAATTCGGGGATAAACCTGCGGTAAAAGTTAGCGAAGCCTAACATGCTTTGCACACCTTTCACGGAGGATGGTGATGGCTATTTGAGAACTGCATCGACCTTCTTTGAATCCATACGCACTCCGCCAGGTGATAATATGAATCCCAAGAATTCAACTTCAGTCACGTTGAAAACACATTTTTCCAACTTAGCGAAAAGTTTGTGTTGACGCAATCTTTCGAGGACCATTTTCACGTGTTTCCGATGTTCAGATTCCGATGAAGAATAAACGAGGATGTCGTCAATGTAAACAATAACACACACATCTATGAGCTCTCTGAGGACATCGTTCATAAAATATTGAAAGGCGGCCGGGGCATTGCAAAGTTCGAAGGGCATGACCTGATATTCAAATAGCCCATACTTGGTGCGGAAGGCCGTCTTCCATTCATCGCCCTCTTTTACTCGTACCAAGTGGTAAGCTCCTCTAAGGTCCAGCTTTGTATATATGCATGCTTTTCTGACTTGGTCCAGGAGTTCAGGGATCAAAGGTAACGGATATCTATTCTTAACGGTGATCTGGTTCAGGGAGCGATAATCTATACAAGTTCTAAGGTCTCCTTCCTTTTTTGGAACGAAGAACAAAGCTGAAGAAGCAGGGGACTTGGAAGGACGAATAAACCCATTTGCCAGGTATTGATCCAGGTATTGTCGAAGGTGAAGGTTCTCAGGCTCGGTGAGGGCATAAATTCTACTACAAGGAGGAGTAGATCCAGGTATCAGGTCTATCTGGCAGTCATAAGACCTATGAGGAGGTAGAGAGTTAGCCTGATCCTTCCGGAAAACATCTTGGTATTCTAGGTATTCGGGAGGTAACTGGGGAGTCTCTGAAGAAATTGCTGCCAGTGCAACACCAGGTGGAGGGTGACAAGTAGAGACACATTCTGGAAACTGGACCGTTCTTGCTCGCCAATCGATCAGAGGATTGTGTTTCTCTAACCAAGGTATTCCTAGAATAATCTGAAACTGAGGGGCCTTGATCACATCGAACACGATCTTCTCATGGTGTCCATCTTGACTTACTAGCGTCACCTCTTGAGTGGTATGCGTTACTGGCCCGGAGGCTATCTCCGTACCATCCACCGTAGTAATGACGTCCTTTACAGCCTTGGGACAAAGAGTTAGATTCATCCTCAAAACCATTTCATGATCCACATAATTGCCGATGGCACCGCTGTCGACGTAAGCTTCAATTGCATGTAATCGATCCGGATTATCAGGGCTAATGAGGACCATAGGTATCACGAAATGCGAGGTCACGGAACTGGTTTTCACGCTCGGCAAGAGGACCTCTATTCTTGTCGGGCGAGGTCGTTTCCCTGCTCAGAGTTCGTAACTTTGGTAACTGCAGCTCCTACTGCCTTCTTGGCAGGTTTCACCGGACAGTCTCGAAGAAAGTGCCCCGAGTTTCCGCAATAGAGGCATAATTGCAACTGTTTTCTCCTTTCCCGCTCCTTTTGTGTTAGAGGACCTTTCAGACCCCCTATTTGCATGGGTTCCCCGGAGTCTACTCCTTTGGAAGGAGTTGGCGGTTTGGAAAATACTCGAGCATCAAACTTGGAACGATCGGCCTTCCTGTTCTGCAGTCTGTGATCTATTTGAACGACTAAGTCTATATAGTCCGAACAATCTTGTGGGGGATTCACTACTTGGGCTAACACATCTTTGAGCTCTCCACGTAGACCTCTATAAAACAGCGTAATCCTTTTGTCCTCAGGTCATTGAGTTTCCACTATCAGTCTGTTGAAAGACGCAATATAAGCCAAAAGGTCTTGATTACCTTGTCGCAACGAAAGAAGCTCATTGTCCAAGGCCTGCCCCTGTGAATGTCTTGCGAACAGTTTTTCCATACTGAGCTGAAAAGCTTGAAAATCATGGAGGACCGGATCATCTTGATTTACTAGAGGGATCGACCAGTCTGCCGCATTGCCACTAAGGTACGAAAGCACGAAAGCTACTTTAGCTTGATCAGTTGGAAAGGCTGCTGGCCGGCATAAGAAATGCAACCGGCACTGATTGATAAATACTGCAAACCTCTTTGGGTCACCAGAAAATCGTTCGGGCGGAGCCAGAGGTACATTCCCAGGTAGGTTGATCTGCACTGGATTCATAGAGGATGTAGAAGGAAGATTTCCCCCAGATGCGGGGTCTGTCCGGCTTGTGACTGTAGCAATTGTCTAGCGAGATCATCTGTTCGCTCCTTGGAAATAATCAGTTCCCTTCTTAGAGCGTTCGTTTCCTGACGGGCTGCATGCACTTCTGCCCTTAGTTCCCCAAGTAACTGGGCTAGCTGGTCGGTATCCGAGGTTTCCATAGCGCCTGGACGGGAGTTTTGTGGTAGGCTTTGCGTTCTGTAACGCTCACCTGATTCCCGTAGAGGCGCCGGTCTTGACTGGGCGTATACCGTATCTGCAAAGGTGATGTGTAACACACGGCTGGCTCTTTGGGCTGGACCTCTGTGCACTGTATGTCTGACTTGAAGGGTAAGATGTCTGCAGATAGAAAATATGGGATTAAGGAACTGGGTTATTGAATGTCTCTCTCTTCTTCCCTTTCTCTTCTCCTGTAGAACCCCAAAGGTTAACGCTCTCACCTTAGGTAAGTGAACGCCGTGCTCTCCATCTGCCTCGGGGCAGGGTGCTGTAACCAGTTTCTTCACTGGATAAGGGGAGCAGGCCTCTTGACTTCAGAGGACTGCTGTCCGTCGTTTACTGCACGAACGGTAAGTTTCGAGTAATTCTAATGTCTTTAAAGTCTTTAGTAATGATGTTTCTTGTTTTGCAGGGTTCCGGCGATGGCGGATGACGGGCTGAAGTGAGTTGAAGATGGAGCCCGTGTGATGAATAGAAGCGCCTGGAAGCACGTAAGTAAGCGCTTGTTGCCTGCTTCACGATGTGCTCTAACTGTCTTTTTATTTTGCAGGTACAAGTTCGGAGCGGCTGCAGGGTGCCGGAATACCCACTGGGTTAGATGTGGAAAGGAGTAATGGCACGTGAGTATTAAAGTTCCCCAATGTCTTTAAACGCACCTTGTTTTGTCTTTCAGATGCGGGATGCAGCGCCGAAGGCCTCCGGAGCGTGCGAAGAGTTGGTAAGCTTTTGTCTTTCAGATGCCGGAATGCAGCGCGAGGCGTTGGTGACAGCCGATGGACCAGGTAAGTGAAGAGCTGTCACTGAAGACCGTAATGCTAACCTGTTCTTTCTTGTCTTTATAGGTGTTGCTGAAGACTGGATTCAGGATGGTAAGCCTTTTTCCTTAGGCCCAGGATCAGATGCAGAAGACACGATGAGCGTTCTGCTGCAGAGGATGCAGAATAACGCAAAGCAAGATTCATCCATCGGGTGTGGTTTAAATAGCCTCCTGTAGTGCTTAGGTGTCTCCTTCCACAGCCACGCCTAGGTAAGAAAAGAGTTCCTGCTTTCCAGAAGAGTTCCAGTGTTCTGAATCTAGGGAGTGGCTCCTGCCCCACCCAACAGGAAAAGTAGTTCCAAACAGAAGAGGATCAGAGGCTCAACTGGCAGGCAAGTAAGCAGCATGGTCTGCTGCAGGTAAGTCCACCCAAGCATTATGAGCCCGGCGCTTCCAGCGCTGGGACTGGGCATATTTATGAGCCTGGTGCCACTGGCGCCAGGACTGGGTCCAAAAGGTCCCAATTGGGACTGGTTGGCACTCGGAACCTGGGTTATGGATCTGCTTCCAAGGGAGTTGGGAAAACCCTGACCTTTTGGAAGCAGAGATCATGACAGTGCCCCTGTGCGAAATATATAGTTAGTTTCACACTTTGCACTCTTATCAGAGAGAAGTGAACAGCAGTCGTGCTTGGTGGCCATGTTGGAATGGCCGAGGAATGTAGAGAAACCGCCATGGAGAAGCAGTTTTTGTTTGTAAATGCATTCAGAATACCTAATAAAGGAATTGAAAATAATTCACACCAGACCTAAACAAGGCACTTCAGCAAGTCAATGTCGTAGTCACAAAAACGACCTGGGATGAATTCTAAATTCCCCCAGGATGCCTTATAGCTTGTATAAATAAAAAAGATCAGTTAAGCAGTCGGATATCAGACCGAACCATGTGGAAGTTTGGGACACATTTCACAAGAGTGTTGTGGTGGATTACAGTATTTCTACAATAAACATTGAGATAGAGACTAAGTATTGACAGTTCAAGGTACTAAGAGATTGGCTTTTAATCCATCAGTATATATAAAATAAATGTATTATTTAGCAAAAAACAATAGCATGTGACTGTGATACATAAAAATATTAAAATGAAAAGGCACTTAAAAAATAATGTAATATAAACACAAAGTTGTCCAATTTCTAAAAACATGGTAGGTTTCTTGTTCGGAAAACTCAGAACTCGAAAGTCATATTGCAGTTATGTACTCTAGTAATTTTATACCTGTGAAAACACTCCACAGGTTATTATCTCTTAAAGTATTTCAATATGGGAGCACAGCAGATGCAATCCCTGACCCTGCCATGTGCCCCAGGCTCTAAGCGTTCACAGCAGGCTTGGGTTGAACAGAACCTGTGACTGGAACTGCACAGACCTTTAGGATCCCACCAACCATGCCAGCACAAGCATCGGTGCAGACATGGGATAAAAATAATTTACCACAAGGAACGGTTACTCACTATACAGGAGCAAGTGTTTTTGGAGGAAATACTTTTTATCTTCCCTGTGCTAATATGTACCAAGAGTAGGACAGTCCACAGGGGTCTCTGATGTGTCCAGTACTGTCCATTACCACCAATTCAGAAGAGGACCTCCGGATAGGTGTGCAGGTAGGTGACCAAACGTTTTCTTTTATGGTCAACACAAGGGCTACAAAATCTTGCATTACGGAAGGTGAGTTCCTCTTGTCAGGCAGAACAATGGACACATAGGGATTCTTTGGGGCTACCCTGTCGGTTCGTTATAATGAAGATCTTCGTATTAAGGTAGGTACTAAAAATGTGTCTGCCCCTTTGTTGTATTGTACGGACACCCCAGCAAATCTTTTGGGAAGGAACATCCTGAGCAAATTGCAGATGTCGATTGCTTTCACAAACAAAGGTATTGTATGCTTGACTTCAGGGTTGTATCCGGTAAGGGAAGCAGCATGATCAGAGGGTTCCCCTGCATTCACCACTGTTTCTTTATGGGGTGATGCTTTTGTTGAGTTGGGTCCCGGGGATCAGAAATCATACTTGGCGGGAACGAATTCCGTTTTTATTTTGGCCTGATGTGCCGCAGGAGGTAGCACTAGGCACCTTTGTTACAATTCTCTTAAAGGCTGAAGTGATCAAGAATAACAGGGTGGTTCTTTCAGGCACAGATCCGGAAGGCGGAGAGTGGCACACAGTTCTGTGCATTGATCCAACCTTGTCGCGGAGGGACGTGTCCAACAAGGAATTGTTCCAAGACACAGGAGAGATGGTCTTTAAAATTGGGGTGCCTTACGAAATAGCGATAGATCAAAGGGAAGTACCACAGACCATGCTCATCGTTAAAAATACATCACCATATTGGAAGGGGGATTTGGGAAACGTGCCGGACCATTTGTGGACCAGCAATCCTCATGATGTGGGGCTGCTAAAGAGTGTTGGAGCGGTGAGGATACAATTGAAACCTGGTGCGATCTTTCCACGGTTTAAGCAGTTCCTCATGTCTAGGCAGGCAGACGAGGAGATTTATTAGACTATTATGACGTCGTTGAAGCAAGGCATAATACAGCCTCTGTGTCCCCATGCAAAACGGTCATCTACCCGGTGAGGAAAAAGAAGTGGTCCAGGATTTGCGCTGCCTCAAAAATATTGTTGAGGCGGTGGTACCGAATTCTGCCACCATTCTATGTGACATCTTTACTGAGTCGACCCACTTCACGGTGATTGACTTAAAAAATGTATTTTTCTCTGTTCCTTTACACTGAGATTTTCAGTACCTCACAGTGTTTATATATCGTGGTCAGAGATCCGAGATCCGAGCACACAAGTTTGGCCCAGGGGTAGTGCAAATCTCTGAGTGTCTTTAACAGGCTGGTTCAAATGGATTTGGGGAATTTACACGTGTCAAGTGACATAATTCAGTACATGGATGATCTATTAGTCTGTAGCACTTCGGTGGAACAGTGTCTAGGAGACTCAATACCGCTCCTCATCCTGCTCACGGAGAAGGGGTAAAAAGTGGACAAAGAAAAATTACAGTACTGCCAGACAGAGGTAGTATATTTGGGGCAAGTAATATCACCTGCCGGAAGAAGGGTAATGCCGGAGAGAGCTGCTGCAGTTCAGAATATGCCTCAGCCAGTCACAGTGAAACAGATGCAGCAGTTTTTGGGGCTCTGTAACTATTGTATATCGTAGATCTTCAATTGCTCTAGTTGTGTGAGGCCCTTACTGCAAGGATTCAAGGAAGCACAGAAGGTGAAAGGTCTAATAGAATGATCTGAGGAAATGGGGACTGGATTTTTTGGAACTCAAGGCTGCGATGAGAAATGCTTCGGTCTTGGCAATCCCCATTCTTTCTGTTTTCCCATTCGAATGGCCAGGCCACAAACCTTTAGTGTACTATAGTGGACTCCTAGGCCCAGTGACGCAGGGACAGTTCCTTTGTGAGCAAGCTCTAGCGGCAGTGGCTTTTGCGATTCAAAAGTCTTCAACCATCACTATGGGTTGCCTGGTAACATTGTAAGTGGAGCATGCAGTTTTTGCAATTTTATAGAAATCTAAGTCCATGTTACCAACTCAAAGAGTTTCAGGGTATAAGGTAATTTTGTCAAATGCATCGATTATTCCTGTGCAATCTCGCCTAGTCAATCCTTCTGTCACACTCAGCCCCTTGTCTCACCTGTTTGTCTGAGGTGGATTTCTTCTTTGGCGATCTTTCCTTCTTCCTGGCTGTCCGGGACTTATATAGGAATGGGTGGGTATCCTCTGGGTCCAGCGTGAGGATCGCTGCCAGCCTCAGGAAGCAGGTAAGTGTTCAGTATCCAGGAGGAAGGAGTGCAGGAGGTGGAGTCCGGGAAGGAATGGGAACAGGAATCCAATGCTGGCTGCGTGCGAGGGTAAACCCGTGAGCATAGAAGCGCAGAGCAAGGGTCCGGGATGGAAACTGAGAACAGCCCTTGGCGGAAGCAAAAGGGGCAGCTCAAGGGGTACCAGGGAGGAAAGGACGATAAGTATCGGAAAGGGGCACTGACGGAAGGAAGAAAGTAACGAGCACACTTACCGACAACTTGGAACAGTAGCGTTGAGACGCGCAGAGCCGCAGGGGCGTTCCTATTTTCTAGAAGGCAGCGCGTCATACGTGAACGCTTGAGCGCAGTGTTTCCGTGAGGTCGCCCAGGTTGGGAGAACAGCCAACCCGATGTTGCAGTGCATTATGGACCATGAAGTTCATAAGGGCCAAAAACGGCGATTCATGACAACATGCCCCTCCTAGACCCTGATCCACCGGGTTTACCTGGATGGGTTAGATGGAATCTCCGTACTAAACGGGGGGTATTCATGTTGGAGACTGGTTCCCAGGTTCGTTCGCTGGGGGGGTATCCTTTCCATTCCACTAAGTATTGAAGTCGACCCCTTCTGTACCTAGAATCGCGTATCCTGGAGACCTTGAATTCAATCTGATCATTGACGAGTACAGGGTTAGGTCGATGAGTCGATCTGGTGGATTTCACATAAGGTTTCAGTAATGAAGTGTGGAAAACGGAATGTATTTTCTTCCAAGATTCTGGCAGCTGAAGTCAAAAGGCCACTGAGTGGATGATTTCCTTAACAGAAAAAGCCCCATAATACTTGGGAGCCAGTTTATTTGGTCGTAGGTATCGTGGCAAGAGTTTCGAAGATAGCCAGACTTTGTCACCGATCCCATATAAGGTACTGGGTCTCTCCGTTTAGCATTCGCATGTCTTTTGACGTCCATCCTGGCCTTTTCCAAATGATCTTTAACTTCTCTGTGTACATTCACTAGACGTTCAATCCAGAAATCGACCAAAGGTACCGGGGTAGAATGCGGAAGGATAGTTGGTAGGACCAATTGATGGAACCCTTGACTGCAAAAGAAGGGGCTAGACTTGATAGCCGAGTGGTCAGAGTTGTTGTAAGCAAATTCAGCTACCGGGATTAAAAGTGACCAGTCATCCTGGACCTTGGCTGCAAAACATTGTAAGTATTGTTCTAGGGTTTGGTTTACTCGTTCAGTTATCCCGTTGGTCTGGGGATGGTATCCTGAAGACAATGCACACTGGATACTCAACGTTTGGCACATATGTTTCCAGAATTGGGATATATACTGAGGCCCACGGTCAGCGATGATCTTGGAAGGAAGTCCATGCAGCCTGAAGATGTGCTTTAAGAATATTCCTGCCAATTCCGGAGATGAAGGTAAATTGTGCAAGGGGGTGAAGTGAGCCATATGGGTGAATAGATCAATGGTAACCATTATAGTAGTATACCCCCTGGACGGAGGTAATTCCACAATGAAGTCTGTGCCTACTATTTCCCAAGGTCATACTGGCAATGTAGGTTGGTGGAGAAGACCTACAGGTTTTCTGTTATCGCACTTATTCTGACTGCAGAACACGCAGGCTTGGATGTACGCCCTTACCCCATCAATCATCTCTGGCCACCAGAATTGTCTCTGAATGAAGCAGCGAGTGGCAGTAATGCCTCGATGCCCGGAATGGAAGGTATCATGACAAAGGTTTATAATCTTGGTTCTCAGTCTTTGCGTAGGTATAACCAATCTCTTGTCTTTAAAGAGGTAACCATCTTTTGTGACCAAGGCCCATTGGTTGGCCTTGGTGTAGTCCTCACAGAGATCAGAAAATGGTGTTTCGGTAAGGATATCTTCCAACAAGGAACTGGCCTGCGCCACGAAAATGGTGTCAGGAAACATCAATGGAAAGGCACGAGCTTCGATAGGCTCATAATCGGGACATCTGGATAAGGCATCTGCGATTATGTTGTTGATTCCAGGGACGTGATGTATGCAGAACTGATACTGGGCAAAAAAAAAGGCCCAACGACCTTGGCGACTATTTCTGCATTCCAAGGATTGGAGGATCTGCATGTTTCTGTGATCGGTTTGCACTTGTACGGGATATTTGTTACCTAGGAGTAGATGATGCCAGTCTGTAAAGGCCTGCCGGATGGCTAGTATTTCTTTCTCCAGGACTGAGTAGTGGGTTTCGCTGGGAGTCAATGTCCGGGGTAGGTAGGCAATGGGATGTTCCACCTTGTCCTCGAATTCTTGTTTTAAGACTGCCCCGATTGCATAATCTGAGGCATCTGTTTCCACCAGGAAGGGTTTATTTATGTCAGGTTGAGCCAGGATGGGACCTTGAGTAAATCTTTGTTTAGCTCCTGAAAGGCTGTCTCTTGAGCAACAGACCAATTGAACGGTGTGTCAGAGAATGTGGGAATTCATTTCCTGTAAAAAATGTGCAAGTCTTAGGAAGGATTGGATTTGTTTTACTGTAGTAGGTGCTGGCCAAGAAAGAATAGAGTCGACCTTAGCAGGATCCATTCCGATTCCCTTGGAACTCAATACAAATCCTAAGTAATGAACGGTTGGGACATGAAAGGGACATTTTTCTGGTCTGGCCAGGAGCTTGTTTTCTCGTAGTCGTGTAGAACTGATTTTACATGTTCCTGATGGACCTGTGGGTCGTTGGAATAGATCAGTATGTCGTCCAGGTACACTATGACAAAAAGAAACAGCATATCTGAGAAGACTCTGTCGATGAAGCACTGAAAACCGCAGAGGCGTTGGCGAGGCTGAAGGGCATAACCAGATCCTCAAAATGACCAAAGGATGTCCTGAAGGCAGTCTTCCATTCATCACCTTCCTTAATCCGAATGAGATGATAGGCACCCCGTAGGTTGAGCTTGGTAAAGATTACAGCACCTCGAACAGCCTCCAGTATGTAGGAAATGAGTGGTAGAGGGTAACGATCTTTAAGGGTGCATTGGTTAAGACCTCTCGGTAGTCCAAGCAGGGCCGGAGTTCCTTGGTGTTCTTCTTTGGCACGAAGAACAAGGAGGCACCGGCTGGGGATTTTGAAGGACAAATGGTTCCATTAGCGAGATTGGTGTCCAGATATTCTCGTAGTGCTCTTTTCTCAGGTTCAGAAAGTATAAACATTCTGCCAAAGGGAATTACAGCCGAGTCATCAGTATCAATTGCACAGTCCTCGGGTCGATGGGGTGGTAGTGATTGAACAATGGCTGTTGAAAACACATCTGAATATGACTGATAGATCTCTGGCACTTGGGTAATGTTGGAAACACACAAAGGTGGTTGCTCTGGAATTTGGGAGTTCATAGGAGGGCTCTGCTCCACGTTTTGAGACAAGCAATGAGATGAGCAGAATTCTGAGCCTAGGAATAGGGATCCAGCTGCCCAATTGATATACAGGTTGTTTTTCTGGAGCCAGGGCATACCTAGAACCATGAGGTAATGTGCTGCCTTTATGATATCAAAACAAAGCTTTTCTTGATGGTTGTTATCGAGAGCAATAATTCCTTGGTTTGGTGAGTAATGGGCCCTGAAGATAGTGGTTTTCCGTCAATCCCTTCGACAGCTTGAATTACGTCTTTGGTATCTCTAGGAATGTTGTGCCTTACGGCCGATTCATGGTCTATGAATATTCCCATGGCACCACAATCCACTAGAGCCAGGATGGGATATGTTTCCTTATTAGGGGTTGACAAGAATGTTTGCAGAACCACCAAGGTATTTTGTCGAGGACAATTCAAGGAAGGAGCAGAAGCAAAGCAAACAACTTTCTCCCGAAGCTGTGCTCCGCTCAAGATTGGGAGCTGGCGTTTCCCGAACGCCTGGGTGGTGCTATTGGATAATTTCTTACAAGATTTCTATCCGAAGCACAATACATGCAGAGTCTAGTATTGATCCTATGGATCCTTTCTTGTGGAGAGATCGGACCTCGAAAAGAGCCCAGCTGTATAGGTTTGGGATCAGAAGGGTGTTGAGTGGGTGTTTCTTTGAGACTAGGGTACTCCACAGATGTCTTTGGGGGTGCGGTTCTTGTTTTTCTTTTCTCTGCCTTTCTCTCCTGGATTCGGAAATCGATTTGTAGAGACAAATCCATCAAGGCCTGAAAGGAACTCAGACGGGCCACTCTGGCTAGCTCGTCCTTGACTTTGTCATTCAACCCTCTCCGAAACAGGGTAAAACTAGCCTCCTGAGACCAATCGGCCTCTTTAGCCATTTGTTTGAAGCGAGTCACATAGGTAAGCATATCTTGATTTCCTTGTTGGAACTCCAGGAGCCTTTCCTGAGTGCTGTAAACAAGTTCCGACCGATCAAACATGGTTTTGAAAGCTTCTATGAATCCATCATAATTATCCAGGAGTGGATCCCCTGAGTTCACCAAGGGAGGTGCCCAGGCTAAGTCATTGCCAGAAAGGTATAAACCCCACCTTGGCCCTGGGTGTAGAAAAATAGTAGGGTTTAAACGTGAAATGCAACAGACAGGAATCGAGGAAGGCACGCAGGGATTTGGAGGAGCCATCGTATTTGTCCACTATACCTCCTAACAGGGCACTTTCCTTGAATGCCGAATCTCTGGACAAAACAAGTTGTTTTAGTGCTGCGTTTTCAGCCCTGAGGTTTTGAACCTCAGTAGTTAACTCTTGCATTCCTCTCCTGAGGTCCTGGACTGCAGCCTCCATGTCAGATTCAGTATCAGGTTTTGGGCGTCTCAAACTGTCACACTCAGCCCCTTGTCTCACCTGTTTGTCTGAGGTGGATTTCTTCTTTGGAGATCTTTCCTTCTTCCTGGCTGTCCGGGACTTATATAGGGATGGGCGAGTATCCTCTGGGTCCAGCGTGAGGATCGCTACCAGCCTCAGGAAGCAGGTAAGGGTTCAGTATCCAGGAAGAAGGAGTGTGGGAGGTGGAGTCCGGGAATGAATGGGGACAGGAATCCAATGCTGGCTGCGTGCGAGGGGAAACCTGTGAGCACAGAAGCGCAGAGCAAGGGTCCGGGATGGAAACGTAGAACGGCCCTTAGTGGAAGCAAAAGGGGCAGCTCAAGGAGTACCAGGGAGGAAAGGACAATAAGTATCGGAAAGAGGCACTGACGGAAGGAAGAAAGTAACAGGCACACTTGCTGACAACTTGGAACAGTAGCGTTGAGACGCGGGGGCGTGCCTTTTTTCCAGAAGGCAGCGCGTCATACATGAACGCTAGAGCGCAGTGTTTCCGTGAGGTCCGCCATGTTGGGAGAACAGCCAACCCGATGTTGCGGTGCGTTATGGACCATGAAGTCCAAAAGGGCCTAAACCCAAAGGAGATGGGTTTAGTTAAATGTGCTGCCCAGACTAACTGCATTAATTCAATAGCTCTCGGAAATGATGCCGCAGACGAAGTGGGAAAGGAAGCATTGTATGTACCTTTCACAGATTCCTAGAAAATGGAAACTGGGTCTCAATAGGTACAGTTACCAGCCCTATACACGGCAGTCCCGGTGCTCCCGACAATAGAAATGCAAGGGAAAGCCCCCAGAGAAGAACAGGAGCTGTGGAAAAAGAGAGGATGTGTTCTCTCACCCACAGTTTTGCTCTGGAGACAGGAGGTGATGCATAAGGTAGTAATGACATGTAGAGCTACTTCTTCTGGCTCTAAAGCAACTACACTACCCGTTGCATACTTCTCGATGTCAAATCGCAGCAGAGCTCCAGGATGATTGGTTTATCCCTAACCTACAAGAACATGTAAGTTGATTTGTAGGGAATTGTGTAGTGTGCAAGGAGTTCAAACCTGGAAATATTATGAGATCAGTGAGGGGGTCTTGCCCAGTCCCTCTGATCCATTCAATGAGCTCCACGTCGATTTTGTGGACATGATTACAAGGTGTAGTGATTTCAGATATTTAATATTTGTTGCTTGTCCATACTCCTGGTGGCGTGAGGTGGGCCCCTGTGTACACCCTGATGCTAAATCAGCATTAAGATATCTGTTGAGAGAGGTATTTCCAACGTCAGAAATCTGTGAGGTTTCAAATATAATAACAAAAACCCACTTTTGTAATGCCTTGTTGGCAGAACTTCGCTGTTAGGAATCAAGCAGAGGCTGTGCTTGGTATACCACCTGCAGGCCAATTGAATAGTGGAGAGGCTCAATGGGGTCCCTCAGGCCTGTTTAGTCAAACTTTGTATGCAATTGAAAATGTCCTGGCACATTGCTTTCCACTGGCGTTATTCTATTTGAGAAATAGAAAGGACCATCACTTGAGCCCTCATGAAATCGTAATTGAGTGCAGGCTACACACAGCTCTCTCACCTGTATGCACAGCATCAGACACACACAAGGCTGCAGCAATCCTAGGAGAGGATTTAGGGAGCACCTTAGGGCTTTAACGAAAAGTGTTAAGATTATATCTTCACAGGTTGTTTCTTCTCACCAGCAGACAACATGAGAAAACGGCGAGACTACCGATGATCAGCACAAGACACAGCTTCTCCCTAGGGACAGGATCTATATCTGCACCTTCATGCATCGCCACTGGAACGAACAGTGTTTCCATGGGCCTCACTGTGTTATCTATGCAACTCCGACTGTTGTGAAGGTTGAGGGCAAAAAAAATTGGATTCATCTTAGTGATATCCGAAGACATACCGGCAGCTCTCCACAGGCACAGGAGCAGGCATAAATGTTAAGTATGCCCTAACGATTCACTGTTCATTTTAGTACAAAGGGGAGTGTGAACAAAGATCTGGAATTTAAACAATTTTGTTTAGGAAAAGAAATATCTAAGATTGTAAATTGTGTGAAAATGAATGTATTTTTGGTTTTCTTGGCCCTTGTGTCATCAAATCTGAAGATGACAGCTAGTGCAAATATGGAAAAGGTAAAAATGTCAAGTTTTATGGAATCCAGGAAGAAAAAGTTAAGAGAAAAATCAATGTTGACAATGATCTTTTTGATAATAGGGATGATGTATTAGATCCTACAATGAATGCACATGGTTTTGCAGCAAATAACGTATGGTATAGCCATATGAGGAAGATGGGAGAGAGAGATCCATAGGATATTGCTACATATGCTCTCTCACCTCCAATGCTTCTGGTGTTCCTAGGGTATTTATCCTGAGTAGAAGTAGTAGATTTGCTATGTTAAGGGCACCCGGCCCTGTGCAGGGTCTGAGGGCAGTTTAAAGGGCAGTCAATTATGGCATCAATCCTACCAGTTGACAAAGGTTGCTTGTTTCTCAATGGTGCAGAGCAGAAAAATATTAAGTATATTCAGAGAGCCCAATTGACTTTGGAAGGGGCTACTTTTTCTCAAAATGGATTGAAGCGAGGGGTGAAGAGTTGAAGAGCTGGAGGAATGAGGGGACTCTCAGAAGAAGGGGTAGAAAATGTGGGACAGTGTTGAGAAATCACTTGCCTTATTATCACGTGGCTCAAGGTGCCAGAAAAACCTGTTAAGATACAGACCCCCATTTTTATCTTTGTTTTAAGGGCGATGGCATGGTGCCCGCTAGCACAAATGGGAACTGCAGCTGCACACTTCGCATCACAGATCTGCCTGGAGGTACAGCTTATCTGGGCCTGTGGACAGAATGTGTACAGGAAGTTGCCTCCAGCCTGGCGAGGTGTGGGCAACTTCTCTACTCTTCATGTGTCTTTTCTACTCACCTAATTTTGGCACTTCCAAAGTTACATCTGTGCCATCTTTGTCATCACCTTTTATGGACAAATCAAAGACTATATCTGACAGCGAGAATAAAGGACAATTCCAACAAAGGAGAATACCTAACTATCTTTCAGCAGCATCATCACAGGCTTTAGCAGACTTTCCTGATCGATATTAGCTGTTTAGCCACACAGACATTTGTGAATGCTTCCGAGCCAGCGTTTAGTGCCATTAGGGAAGGATTGAGGTCACTCAGGCTTCTGATGCTGCAAAACTGATAAATACTCGATCTCTTGACAGCAATGCAGAGCTGAGTATGCCGGAAGATCGGAAGTACCTGCTGCACGTTTGTGCCTCCCAATGAGACATCAAATGGAACCCTCACATGAACAATCGTTGCCTTGCATAAACTCAAAGTGATCATGGAGACTGAGGCAGGGATCACCAACGATTCATGGATTGACTCACTGTTCTCTTGGGTACCTTCTTGGTTGAGCCTTGCTGTGAAGATTTTGTTGCCTATTTTTGTCTTTTTTCTCATTCTTTTCTGTTCCTGTCAAAGGCTCTTATGATGTTGCTCTGCCCAGGTATCAACGGCTGCTGCCATGATGACTGTAACCCTGTCCAAGGCTAGTGTCACCAGCACTTCATCCCATACAGGTACTCAAACTGAAGGTGTCTTGTGTACTCCACCAAATTGGCATGCTTGTGGGGAGCAGCGGGTAGATTATGGGAATGGTGGGGGGACAAGTTGGGTTTGTTCGTTCGAGGAGTATTCCCATATTGAGACCTGTGTGTGAGATGGTTGTAGGTTTGTTCCCCAAAAAGAGGATTATGATTTGTTAAAGTATTAACTAAAGGGGGGAATGTTGGGGTGGTCAGCAGGGGTCCCAGGATTACGAGGGGTTTATGTTGCACACACTATATTGATGACTATGGTGGTGCCAAACTGGTTGTGATGTTGCAATTTCATTTGTATCAAAGTGTAGTTAATTATGGCTAGGATATGTTTCTTTAGTGTAACTGTTTGTCTAGAATTGATACATAGTAGCTTGCACACACACAGAAAGATAAAATGTCTAACCCACCAATGTGAAAACATACATGAACATTAATACAAATACATGGGGAATTAATGAAATTTCAGTACAGTGGGCTTTTCACAAAGGAATCAAAAACATGGCAGTTGGGGCTTTTGAGGAAGTGACAGTGAAAACTGAGGGAGCACAGTCTGCAGCACGCAGGGCAGGAAGTGGTTAATCTCTGTGTGTGAGATAGCTATGCGAATGAAGGACTGTTGGGTGTGAGCCAGGGTGTGGATGCGGAGAGAGGCAGAGTTGGGTTAATAAGTTTGCTCTGTCTTTGTCTTTAAAAGGAGGAAGAGGCCCACCAAGAGACGGAGGTCATGCCATGATGGATTGAGGAGACTGCCGGTCATAGTGCGAAAGAGGCGTTTGTCTGGACTTGTTAGCAGGCCTGGGAAAACAGTACCGGAGGGCCGACATGAACAGTCTCAATGCAGTGTATGCCAGGTAACGAAACCCAACTCGCGAATAACGGCCGGAAGAGGTAACAGCGGAAGACCAGGGTTTACCATGTGGCACAACGACAACGACACAGCAGGTGAGCCTGCGGAAGAGAAAGTGAGTTGTGGGTGGAGAAAAGGGGTGAATTCTTAAGCAGAACGCCACCACTGTGGGCTTTGTTCAGAACCAGGACAGTCAGTGCCAGAACGTTCTAAGAAGTGACAAGCAGTGGGCAGGGAGTGAGGTAACCACTGCTCGACTACCAGAATGTTGGACTACTTATAAGTAACCATTAAGAAATAAAATAAAGAACTGTGTGCAACTTTCCTTTAGTCTCAGCAAACTTTGTGTAACTAAACCCAAGTAATGACAAGTGATGCCAGCGTGGGGATCGAGGCAAGAATGCCATGGAGGGTCTGCTAAATGCAATAATGGAAGGGCAACAGAAACTTCAGCATTCACTACAGATACATATTCAGCGGGTCCAGGCTGACAGGCAAATGTTTCAACAGGCCCTGCAGGACCAGCAAGCGCAACTAGCAGATGCAGCGACCGCCAGAAGGCAGGCCCAGGTACCGGTCACATTATTACCGAAGTAGGTCCCGGGAGAGGACCCAGCGTATTTCTTTGTGAACTTTGAGAGGGTTGTCAAGAATGCACAATGGCCACAAGAACGATGGAGTTACTATGTGGCCCCCTTGATGACGGGGGAAATGCAGAGCGCCTACAGGTGGCCCATTCCAGTGGAGATACGGCCTTCATCGATATGAAGAAAGTCATCCTGGAGAGGCTAGGGCACGACGAAGAAACCTACCGGGTAAAGTTCTGGGATACAAAGTTGTTACCACAGGAGATGCCACAACAGCTATACTATAGAGTAAAGTAGTTGCCAGACAAATGGGTCCAGCCAGCTGCTACCACTACCCACGAAATAGTCAAGAGAATCATCATAAAACAGTTCCTGGAAGCCTTACCCACTCCGGTTCAAAGGGGTGTGAAACAACATCACCGTCTGAGCCTGACAGCTGTCAATATAGCCTCAGCATACCAGAAGGCCGGTCAGGGAGGAGTGATGACGTATGTTACAACTAATACAATGGTGGGAGGGCCCTCCAAACCTCCTAAACGACTGGGTCTGGGAAGAGGAACGACCACAATACCCCAGAAAACAGAGACTGAAGGAGGAATACCGGGCCAGACGAATGTGTTACCTCCACAGAGCCCACAATGTTACGAATGCAGAGAATGGTGGCATATTGCCCAGCATTGCCAAGGAGTATAATTGAGCCCATGGATATTGGGCTATTTGATGTACAACAGGCTTGGGCCTACCAAGGAGAACAAGGCCCAAACCCCAGACCGCAGTACCCCTATGTTTGTGAGGCGGAAGTGGAAGGAATCCCCACAAGAGCCCTGCTGGACCCCAGAAGCCTGCAAATGACAGTCAGCCCCCAACTGGTAGGTGGTGAGAACAAACAGGGAGAATGAATACCAATATGTTGTGTGCATAGAGTTGTGAAAGTGTATCTGACCCAGGATATCAGGGTGAAGTTGGCTGCAGTGCTACCTGTGCTCCCTGAACCTCTAGTGGTGGGGTCGGATATGGCGCTACTGCCTAAACTCATATAGAGCATCGAAGAAAATTGGTTGGCTAGCGCTCCCTTCCAGGGAGAAGAAATTACGCCTCCGGCCGGATGCAACCCCAGGAGAATGGGCACGACAGAAAAAGTGCAGGAACACGTTATAATGCCCGTCACTGTTGATTGGAAGATAAATGAGCAAGGGGACAGTTAGTGGTTGGCACAGGAGCTGGACCCCACTTTAAGAAATGCCTGAGTCGCAGTGCATGAAGGGAAAAGAGACCAAGGGCCTCACTTTATACACAAAAATGGTTTATACTACCGGGTGGTACAGCAACTCGGGGAAGAACCCCTTAAACAGATATTGGTCCCTAACAAGTTTCATACAACGGTATTGGAAGTCGCTCATATACAAGTGGGAGAGGGCCACTTGGGGTCCAAGAAAGCTTTATATAAAATCCTGGCACGGTTCTTCTGGCGCAGAGTGTACGGGCAGATGCAGAGGTTCTGTCAGCAATGTGATGAGCGTCAGAGAAAAAAACAGAGATAACATCCCGAAAGCCCCGCTGCAGACCATGCCCCTAATTACTGTACCCTTTCAATGGATAGGAATGGATATTGTGGGGCCACTTGATCCCTCCAGTAGATGGCATACATTTTATTGGGGATTGTATACTATCCTACCAGATACCCGGAAGCATTTTCCCTATGGAGCATTACCACCCAACAAGTCTGCAATGCCCTAATGCTGTTGATTGCCCAAGGTGGGATCCATGTCAGCCATACTAAAGAAGGTAGGTCAACCCCCCCCCCCACATATAGCATTCAAAAACCTCTGTCTACCATCCACAAACTGATGGTTTAGTAGAACAGCGTAATCAGACGATCAAACAAATGTTGAGGAAAACTATGATGCCCACCGATAAGGGCTGGGATCGAATGGTACGGTGTATCCTCATGACTCTTGAAAATATGCCACAGTCCTCCACGGGGTTCGCCCCCTTTGAGCTATTGTTTGTCCGGCATGTGAGGTCTCTCTTGGATATCCTGAATGACGAATGGGGGGAACAGCCCCAGCAAGAGCTGTCGTTGACAGAATATGCTGCCAAGTTGACAGAAAGGGTTTCAAAGCTGTAAGCAGTCACCAACACGCATTTGCAAAAAGCACAAGGAATACAGGGGATCCAGTATAACCGAGGAACCAGGATGAAAAGTTTTCAGGTGGGGGAAAAGGTATTGCTGCTGGTTACATCCTCTGAGAAAAAAATGTTGGCAACTTGGAGGGCCCTTTATACGATAGAGCAAATACTGGGGCAGGTTGCATACAAGGTCCGGCAAGAATACTGGCAATTCCCGGTGCAAACCTATTACTTCAACCTACTGAAGAAATGGGTGGAGTGGGTCCCAACGGTCACTCGAATCAGTGCGGAACCCCAAACCAATACAGAGTTGCATTTTGGATGGGACAGACTTGTGTTAGAGGTGTTGCAAATTAGTCCGGACTTGAGGAAACTGCAGAGAGTACAACTTGACCAGCTCCTCCAAGAGTTCCACAAGATGTTATATTCCTTGCCCGGGAGGACTACGAAAGCATATCATAAGATAAATACCACCCCGGGGAACACCACCAGGGTACGGCCCTATAGAATTCCAGAGGCCAGCGTGCAAGCCATGAACAAGGAGATACAGTCCATGATGGCAATGGGAGTCATAGAATCCTTACATAGCCAGTGGTGTTCCCCCATAGTTTTGGTGCCTAAACCAGATGGCAGCATATGATTCTGTATGGATTTCCGTAAACTAAACAAGGTCTCCAAGTTCGATGCATACTTTGAGAAACCTGAAGATATTTTCCCAGGTAGGGCCCGGGAATCCCTTATCCAGGTGGCCAAGACATGGCCATCACTGTTGGATCCAGTTCCTGGGGATGGACCAGTGAGGGAGGATCCCCTGGGTGAGGACGACCAGAGTTATGCTTGGGAGGATATCCAACGTGAGGCGCAGTACTGTACCAAGGAGGAAGAAGAGGACAAGATCCCTGAGGCCTTCATAGGTTACAATACATCTGCCCCCCCATTAAATCTCTCCTACCCATCCTCTAAGATACTAGGACAGAACACTACTATTCCCACAATCCCCTATGTACTGTTCTCCGTTGCGGTCATTCGCGTCCATTTCACAAACCTTCCCTATCCTGTCCCGTAGGATACACTAACACTCCAACCCCTCCCCTTTGCAATACGAAAACTAAAATTCCTGATAACACCTTATCCCCATCCTACCACGTAGAACATGTGGAAACTCTCCCACTCCCCTTTTCCGACACCAACACTTTTCCCTGATGTAGAAAGAAACTGACTTGCAATTAGACTGTTTACCCGGCATGTCCTGAGACGAGGGCTATGCAAAGTCAGGCAATTGACTTAAATCACATACACCTGATGGCCCTTCCGTTTCCCCACAGGGATAAAAGGTGGAGCAAGAGAGCACAGTACGAGCATAGTGAGAAAGGCGAGCACGGCTGACAGCACGACAGCACAGCTAACCAGGCAGAGCAGTTCAAGAGAAGGAGAAAGGCAGCGGGAATTGGCAGGGTGGCGTAGAGAGAAGCAACCTTGCCCTCTTTGTCACTGGCCCGCGCAACCGTCGTGGAAGAGGACATAAGACCGCAAACAGAAGCACAAGTGTCTTGCAGCAGATGTCAATGTTACACAGGGCAAGCCTATGCCGATAAGCAGGAGCATGGGAAGCTCTCGCAAGCGTGGTACCGGCCTTGACTCCAGTGAAGCTGAAAGCCAAGTGGTTCGGCACAGCCGGTGAGTTGAGGGGAGAAGCGATAAGAACCGGGCTGTGTTAAATGAGAATTGCAAAGTGGCAAGTTTGAACCAAGTTTCAATGAACTATGAAATAACTGTAAAAAGTGTTAAAGGGAGACCAACTGCAGAGGGAAACCAGCACCACGTGGGTGCTAACTCAAGAGACTCTAGTCAACCCCCATATGAGTGACACTACAGGTACCAGAAGGCCATAGGAGAGTCGCCAAAAGAGGTCAAAGTGGTCATACAGAAGGTATAGTAAAATCCCTGTACAATCAAAAGACTTTGATCTACAAATTGTGTGAAAGCAAGGGAACTAAATCCCGCAAGCAATTGTGAATGTACAGCTAGCAAGAGTGAACCCAACCGAGGGATGCTGACAAGAGGGGCAAAGTCTAAAGTCCCGGGAAGCAGTGTGTTGACAGATGTGAACCCGGCCAAGGGATGTCCACTATGAATTGTTTGAAAAGACATTGAGAAACAAAGAGGAGAGAGGGGCCTGAGCCTGACAGAGGGATATCCGGGGGTGAAGCCATCACCCAAGCACTGGCAGTCAAGAGGGGTCTGAGCCCAACTGAGGAAGATCCAGGGGGGAAGCCATCAACCAAACACTGACAGTCAAGAGGGGTCCGAGCCCGACAGAGGGAGATCCAGGGGTGAAGCTATAATCCAAAATTCATTGAGAAAAGAAATGTTATATCATTTATGGAAGAGGCAATACATGAAGGGTCAGCGCCCAGAAGAGGGGGGACCCAGGGGTGAAGCCATCACCCTACGTGAAACTGTGGTGAACAATAAAGAAGGGTCAGCACCCTGAAGAGGGGGACCCAGGGGTGAAGCCATCACCCTACGTGAACTGCAGCTAACAACTTAGAAGTTCAGTGCCCAGAAGAGGGGGACCAAGGGATGAGTTGGTATCACCCTAAAGAACTTTCATTTGGTTAAAGGAACTTTTGTTTTATTATTTTGAAGACATCATGTCCTCGAAGGCAAGAGACTGTCAAGTGAAACGAGACTTAGCCATCGACGGTCCTGACAGGTGAAAGCTGAACTATCATCTCGTGCTGGGAAAGTGCGAGAGTGAGCTGTGCTCCACGATCCCTCCTTACCTCGTGCTTAAAACGTTTGGAAGGGAGACCCAGGCTACCACATCCTGGCGTATTATTTGAGAACACTTCTTTCTTTTCTTGAGAACTATCCCACACCCCTTTTTGTATTAGTTGTAAGGTTTGGCAATAGGTTTCTTGGTATAGGCCCTTTTATTTTGACACAACGCCACAAGGACTGCCTTATTCTCATTTGGTGGTCGACGCTTGCTCCCATCCTAGATTTATGTTTAGATTAGGCATTTTTCCAACCAGCATACAGCATTCATTGTTCAATAAAGACCCTTGAACTGTGATCACTTTTGTCTGTCTTACTTGTAGCCACCATGAATTCCTTACACTACCCGATGCCCAGGATTGACGACCTACTGGAAAGGCTCGGGAAAGCAGTGTACCTCACCACCATCGATTTATTCAAAGAGTATTGGCAGATCTCGTTCCGGCCAGGGGACAGAGAGAAGACAGCCTTTGCTACCCCCTCTGGTTTGACCAGTTTAGGGTGCTGCCATTTGGCCTACCTGGTGTCCCCGCAACCTATCAACATCTCATGAACTCCCTCCTGAGGGGGCACAAAGAATATGCAGAAGCCTACCTCGATGACATCATTATATATAGCACTTCCTGGAGCTCCTATCTGCAGCATCTGCGTGGCCTTGTTTAAGGCTTTAGAAAGCACCGGTCTCAACATCAGTCTCAAGAAGACTTCAGTCGCCTTCGCCCATACTAAGTATTTAGGATACTACATTGGGCTGGGCACCATTCGGCCTCAACAGGACAAGTTGGAGGCTATTGATCGGCTTCTGGTCCCCGCCAATGCTAGACAAATCCAGGCTTTCCTGGGTTTTGTAAGCTACTATAGAAGATTCATACCACACTTTTCAACATTGGCCGGCCCATTGACGGATCGCCTACAGTCGACCCAGACCACCAAGGATAATCAACGAGAGGTCGAACAGGTGTTTAGAGACCTGAAGAGGGGCTTGGCCGAACATGCCATGTTGCAGTGTCCGGATGTTTTGGTGCCTTTATTCTTGCATACGGATGCGTATGGAGTAGGGATAGGGGCAGTTCTATTTCAGAACCAGGGTGAAGGAGAGAATCCGATTCTGTTTACCAGCAGGAAACTATTTCCCACTATAGGGCCGATGCCACTATTGTTATATTATGTTATGTTATGTTATAGTACTTATTTAGCGCCAAAGCCCTAAGACATTCAGGCACTCGAGAATTGAGAAGGAGTGTCTGGTGGTTAAGTGAGCCATTGAGTCACTGAGGTATTACCTCCTGGGATGCAAATTTACCCTGGTAACGGATCATGTGCTGTTGGTTTGGAAGTCAAGGAATAAGGACTCTAACCCCAGCATCCTGCAGTGGTTTCTGGTGCTACAGCCTTTCACCTTTATGACTGTCCAACAGCCGGGTAAACTGTTGACGCAAGCAGATTTCTTATCAAGAGTGCATACCCTCCCTGAACGTCAGGGCTTGGTGGGGAGGGTATGTGAGGAAGTGATGGCAAAAACTGAGGGAGCACAGTCTGCGGCACGCAGGGCAGAAAGGTGTTAATCAGGGTGTGCAAGACGGTTACGAGAATGAAGGACTGTCAGGTGTGAGCCAGGTTGCGGATGAGGAGAGAGGCGGAGTTGGGTTAGTGAGTTTGCTCTGTCTTTGTCTTTAAAAGGAGGAAGAGGCCTGCCAGGAGGGGGAGGTCGTGCCATGAGGGACTGAGGAGAATTTAGGTCACGGTGCGGAAGGGGTGTTCATCTGGGCTTACTAGCCATACCGCGTAAACGTTACTGCAGGGCTGATGTGAATGGTTGCAGTGCAGTGCGAGCCAGGTAACGAAGCCCAACTCGTGAATAACGGCCAGAAGAGGTGACAGAGTAAAACCAGGGTTTACCATGCGGAACGCCAACAACAAGGGAGCAGGTGAGCCTGCAGAACATTGCATAGGGACGTTGGGGAGCCAGGGGGCAAGTGCCACGTGGAATGCCACCACCGAGTGAGCAAATGAGCCTGCCGAAGATAAAGGGGGTTGTGGGCAGAGAAAAGGGGTGAACTTTAAAGCGGAACACTGCCACCGTGGGATTTGTTCATAACCGGGACAGTCTGTGCCGGAACTTTCCAAGAAGTGACAAGCACCGTGCAGGGGGTGAGGTAACCACTGCTCGGCTACCAGAATGTTGGACTTCTTATAGGTAACCATTGAGAAATAAAATAAAGAACCACGTGCAACTTTCCTTTAGTCTCAGCAAACTTTGCATAACTAAACCCAAGTAGTGACAAGTTGTGGCAGTGGTGGGATCGAGGAGAAAATTCCATGGAGGGGCTGCTAAAAGCACTAATGGAAGGGCAACAGCAACTTCAGCATTCACTACAGATACATAGTCAGCATGCCCAGGCCGATAGGCAAACGTTTCAACAGGGCCTATAGAATTCCGGAAGCCAGCGTGCAAGTAGTGACAGGACTCTTTTGCAATATGCACATTGTTTTTTAAGAAACTGACTTTGTGAGGTTTTCAAAAGGTAGGGGATGGGTGAATGACTAACTGCATAACCTTCCCAGTGTAAGGAACGCATGGTGGCAATAGTAAGACAGACACACGTGACCACAGTTCAAGGGTGTTTATTTAACTTTTGCAAGGGTGTGCTAAATGCCTTTCTAACCCTATATCTACAGATGAGAGCATGCTACAGCCATCAAATAATAAAAATGCAGTCCTAGTACAGTCTTGTCAAATTAAAAGGGCCTATACTAAAGAAAACTATTGCAAATCCTTATCACTAAGTTACAAAATAATTTGGGGTAATGTTCATGAAAAAGAAAGAAATTTTCACAAAATAATATGTCAGGGTGCTCAGGCCATTGGCTTCCCTTGCACACATTTTCAGCACGGGAAAAGGCTGGTCACTCGAGCAAAGCACACACTCTGGCTTCTGCGGCACAAGGATTCAGTTCCGTTTTCCCAGTTCAGGACCTTCTGTGTCCAAGTCTCTTTACTTCTCGCAAGTCTCTAGATGTAGAGGGCCTGCTGTATCAGAAACAACACATCAATATTCAACTTGGGTGCTCCCTCCACCAGGCTCAGATCCTTTTCATAAACCAAAAAGTTCAACCTTGGATTCCCCTCTGCCGGGCTCAGATCGCTTTTAAACAAGGTTCAGTTAGTTATTTTTTGGGTGAGTCTCAGTTCACCCCGGATCCCAGTCTGCCAGGCTCAGATCCTTTTCAAGCACGGTTCAATTAGTCTCCCTCAGCCGGACTCAGACCAATTCGGATTTACTTTAAACTATCGAAGACTTTCAAATGTTCACAGGGTTTAGCCTGACCCGTTGCATGACCACTTCGATCTTGATATTTCTCTCACACTCAGCATCTGTTGGATACGTACCAGAGACTTTTGAATGAGCACCGACGTGGAACCGGACCACTGTGTGTATGCTATCTTTTCTTGGCCTCCCAAAGTTCAAGTGTAAAGTTCAATTACTCCTTTGGTTCCAATTATATTTGCGTTGCATATTTATAAGCGCCTCACACACTGTTCTCTTTATACAAAGTTGCTGCTTGCAACCTTGGTTCAAAACACAAGCTGGTTTGGTATCAGACTCTCTGACTCACCGGCTGTGCTTTCTTTTGGAACCCCGCTTCATTGTAGGAGCCAAGGACAGTACCATGGCAGTAATCGTTCCTCCCCACCATGGTTATCGACACTCTGTGCAGGTTTGATCAGCCTTAGTTTTTGGTCTTTGGTTTCTTACTTTCCAAGGTTCATGAAAGTAACAGTCTTTATAGGTCAAGGGTGCTTCCCTCCTTGCAATCCTCTCCGTCTTTCTCCCTGTATTAAATGGCCATCTTGGAACTGCTGTTTCCTCGTGTGTTTTGCCTTGCTCAGAGTTGGCTTTCGTACTCCGCCTTTTATCCGCGTGATGGAAGTCAGGTGCGTGTAATGATCCGTAATTGCCTGACCATGGTGTTGGGACATGTCCGGTATATGGACTGGTGTTAGTGCGTTGTCGTCCATGGTGAACTGTCTTTGAGAAAGTGTTTGTGTTGGGAAGGGGGGGCGAGTTCCTAGGTATCCTACCTAGTAGGGTGGGGAAAAGGTGTTACAGGGAAGGGGATACCATGTCTCACCATCCGGTGCCCCACTTCCACTTCCCAAAGACCCCTCATCCAGGGGATCCTCCCTCACAGGTCTACCCCCCAGGAACTGGGTCCAAATGCGATGGCCACAGTCCTGGCCACCTGGATGACAGATCCCCAGGATGAGGGGGGAGTCATCTTCAGGTTTCTCACATACCCCTCCCCTATGTGATGTAGCTGCATCTGTTTCACAGGGGAACCGACAGAGCAAATCCACATTCCCTTGGTCTTTACCTTTTTGGTGCTCTACAGTGAAGCAGTAGGGTTGCAGGTCTAAGAACCATCGCATGACTTGAGGGTTAGAGTCCTTTCGTCGGCTAATCCGAACTAGTGGAGAATGGTTTGTGACAAGTGTGAACAAGGAGTAGATGGAGCTAGGTTCAGTATTCTTCTCCGGAAAGCACCCTCCAGAATGGTTAACCAATTAAAATTCTTCATAGCCAGGGCCTCTAGCCCATATAAAATAGCAGGACAGAAGCACTGTTTATAGAGCCTGAGGATACCCCTGATCTAATACCCTGCTGTTTCCTTAGCAAATTTGTTAATCAAAAAGGTGAGTTGGCAAGCTTTTATTTTTTCACCCTCAATAATGTTCAAGTAATCCCCCTTTGCACTTTTCACATATTCGATGGTCCAAAGTTCAGAAGGTGACCTAATTGATTTTATGGCCGGTCACCACCATGGCTTTAGTTTTGCTCATATTAATACACAGTTAATTTGCATTGGCATATTCCATGAGATCGTACATTTTTGCTCGTATTCCACTGACGGTCCTGTCCACAAGGACCAGCTCGTCAGCGTGTAGCATAGAGGGGACTGAACAATGTCCGACTCTAACAGGTGTAAGGAAGACATGGTATCAAACAGTAAAACAGACACAAGGGATCACAGTTCAAAGGTGTTATTGAACTTCAATTGGGTTTGAAAAACGCCTATCTCATCCTAAATCTAAAGATGGGATCAAGCTACGATCATCAAATAATAATAACGCAGTCCTAGTCTAGTCTGTCAAAATGAAAGGGCATATACTAATAAACCTATTGCCAATCCTTACTTCTATATACAAATAGTGTGGGAAACAGAGTTATGCAAAAGAAGTGTTCAAGAAATGATATGTCAGAATATTCAAGCTGTTGGCTTCCCTTCCCCACGTTTTCAGAATGCGACAAGGAGGCACACTCAAGCTTAGCACATTCTCTGGCTTCTCTAGCATGAGGATGCAGTTCAAAACCTCCACATCAGGGCCCGCTGTGCCAACGTATCTATGCCATTCAAAGTCTCTTATTCCAGAGGGCCTGATGCAATACGACAAACATTAAAGTTCATTCTTCTTAGGATTTCACATACACAACTTCTCGGGTGATTTACTGTTCATCCAGGGTCCCCCTCTGCTGGGCTGGGACCCACTTTAACACTAAACCTTCAATTGGTCTCTCTCCGCCGGTCTCTGACCAAATTCATCTACTCTTCCAAACTTTCTCTACTTCATCAAAATCAAAGACTTTCGACTGTGCGTGGGATTTTGATTGAACTGTCCCAGGACTACTTCAATTCTCAATTACTCGTTCTCTTCTTGATATAACCTTTTTCTCACTTTTGCTTTTGCCACTTCTCAGTTGTATACCTTACAGAGACCTCCGATTGAGCGCCCACGCGGTGCTGCACCACTCTGTCAAAGGTATGGTATCTTGCTTTTAAATTTCACTCATCAGCAATTCAACTTTGCTTGCGTCTCTTATCAAACGCGCTTTAACAATGTTCGTTCCAGCGCTCGCCATGCTTGTAACCTTGGCTTCAACACAGACCGGTCTTGTATCGGTCTCCCCAATTCACTGGCTGTGATGCTTTCACTGATGCTGCTTTGTTCTTGGAGCCAAGGACGGTACCACAGCGGCTGGTGCTTCTCCCGGCCTTGGTTATTGACACAGGAGGGCCCTGGTTCTCTCTGACACACAATGCAGGTTTTTTCAGTCTGGATTTCAGGTCTTACGCTTTCTAATCTCGAGGTTCCTGCTGTTTCCTCATGTGCTTTGCCTAGCTCAGAGTGTGCTCTTGTACTCCGCCTTGTATCCATGTGGGGAAGCTTTATGGAAGTCAGGTGTGTGTGTGATGGTCAGTAACTGCCTGACCTTGCCTGACCACTGTATTGGGCCACTTCAGGTATACTGCTCGGGTGTTAGTCTGTTTTTTCTCATAGCGGGCTGTCTGTGTGAAAAAGTGCTAGTGTTGTAAAAGGGGGAGGAGTAGAGTTCCTAAATATCCTACCTGGTAGGATGGGATAAAGGTGTTACAGGGAAGGGGACACCGTATCTCACTATCCGGTGTCCCACTACCTGAAGACCCTTCACCCAGGTGAGCCTCCCGCACTGGTCCACCCTCAGGAACTGGATCCAAAAGCGATGGCCATGTCCTGGCCACCTGGATGATAGATCCCTGGGGACTAGTGCGTGAGGCACCTTCTGGTTTCTCACACAGGACAGCCAACCGCAAGCAGACGCAATGGTAGATCAGCCAAGAAGAGGTTTAACAGCAGGGGACCCAGCACACTACCTTGCTTGACCCCCATGCTGGTGCTCACCAAGGCGGATAACGCGCCTGCATTGTTGAGCCTCACCCCCACCCCTGTGTTGGTATGAAAACTGACCAGGAGTGCCAGGAGCCAATCGGGGCAGCCCAGCCATCTCAACTTCTGCCACAAGATGGATTGGTTGACAGCATTGAATGCCACTCTAAAGTCGACGTACATTAAGTACAGGGCTGGGCTGCCCCCATCCGCCTCCTCCTGCATCAGTTTATCCAGCAGTCTGATGTTATGACTAGTGGCAGAACCAGGTCGAAAACCTGTCTGCAGGGTGCCCAAGATGTTTTCCTTAGTCATCCAGTTTTCCAGCTCAGCCAGTACAAAAGAAGCAAAAAACTTGCCAGTTACGTCTAGGTGTGAGAGCAGTCTATAGTTCGTTGGCAAATTTCTGTCACCCTTTTTGTATACTGGCAGCAGAATTGCTTGCTGTGAGGTCACAGGTATTTCAGAGTCTCTACAGACTTTAGCAAACAGGGTTTTTAACACCTTTGGCCATAGCCCAGGATCTGCCTTGAGACCCACGTTTGCAAGACTGTTTGGGAGCCGGGAGCCTTAGAGGTTTTTAGATGGATAATGGTAGTATAAATCTCGCCCGTGCTAATATTTAGTGGCCAAAGGGACTCAAACCCGCTACCTACTATCACTTTTGTAGGATAACCCATAGAATTTATAAGGTAATCTATCCACCTCGTTTCGCTAATAGGAATGACTATTTGTTTCCCTTTGTCCCCCTTAGCAGTCTAGAGCATCTGCCATATGGTCCACGGCTCTGTGCTACATAGCACAGCGGACATGTGTTGCCAACTAGCATTTTTGATAGAGTACCTCCATCTTTTTAGCAAAGATCTATATCCCGTTTTTATCCTCATAATCGTGGTTTCCACAAACACCATTGGCCCCCTCATCCCTTTAGCTTTATGGATTTCCCTTCTCATATGTCTTTTGGCATCACAAATTACTATGTCAAAAGCATTAGAATGCTTAGAAGAAATTATTGGAAGCCCGCTTGCCCTAGTTGCCACTTTGGATGTGAGCTGCTTTAGGCTTCCCTCCATTTCATTCACACTAAGTCGTGAGAAGGCAGTGAATTCAGATGTGGTGCTCTGGATCACCAGCCTAGCTGCGTGTGCGATGTTACCATGAGACTATCGAACAGAATTGCGTGCATGATTATGTATTGCTCCCCCACCACCTTCAACTCTAGTTTGTGGATTGAAACTGACAGTACTATAATAGCATGGTCACTATATTCAGTGTTATGCACCTCCAGCCAGGTCATTGAGGTCAGTTACATCAGGAGGAGCATACACGTTAATCGATAACATCACAACAGGCACTTCATCGCCATTGACACAGACCTCAATGGTCAAAAACATTTCTATTGTTAGAATGCAATCTTCGACTAGATATACACCATTTTTGTTTCACGCCTATCAGCAAGCCGCCAAACGGGCCACCTTTTGCCCCATTTTCGTCCAATTCCTGATATAGAAAATAATCATCCCTCAAAATGATTGCGGTGAGCCATGTCTCTCGGAGAAAGATGATATATTTGCGTTAGTATAGCAAAGACCCTTTATAGGACAAGAAGTGTTTATGTCCCCTGGTGTTCCAACTGGCCAGTCTCCAGGTTCATTTAAGTTCAGCCAATTGTTTCTACAGAAACCGTTTGAACCATTCCCACCCTTGGACATTGCCCAATGGGCCTTCGGGCAGCTTTTGTAATCCAGATTTGGCTGGGAGAAGACTATTAACTTGTCCAGCCTGCCTAGGTTGGATAGGTACAGTTCTAACCGGTGGGCACACATGAGTCGCACAATCGACTATATACCCCATACTAAGGATAAAAGCCTTTTGTGCACATATAAGGAGTGGCACCGCAGGGGCCACACAATGGATTTTAAAAAATGGCCCCTGTTTATTTTCACAGGCTCCACAAAGCAGAAGTCACTAGTGGTTAACACTCTGAAAGCCAAAACCTTTTTGAAGAGCGACAATAATTCCGTTCGATTAGTCCATCTTTTCGTAAAGGTCAATGGCCCTTGGCCATTCGTGAAGAGGACTGGATCCACCTCAGAGGCCCTGTTTACAGGCATCTCTACACAATGTCAGGAATTACAGCAGGGAAAGCAGGGGACATCCTCATAGTCTCAGACTGGACCACCATTGGCAGCACTACCTCAGTAACTGAGACCTCCGCCGATGCCACGGCTCCGTCACCCACCAACCAACTGGTGAGGGTACCTGCAGACCTGCGAATACGCTTCTGGCGTCTGGTCATTTTTCTCTTGGTTTTCTTAGGTATCCTAGGCTGATCAACAATTGTACTTGAATTTAATGGTTCAATTTCTGTGGAAACAGGTGTTTGAAGGCTTTTGCTAAGCGCCATCACCCCCCATTCCTTGACAAGTTTTGCCAAACGCCTTTCCTTTCTGGACATAAAGATAGAAGAATCTACATTTAACACTTCCACCACATGGCACTCGTCCCAGTTATTCCCTTTTTTTGGCCATCATGTTTTTGGGTAGAAGTGCCAGTGTTTCCCAGCACCAATTCTGGCGTTACCTTGTTCTTGGGCCCGAACCCTCCAGCCTCTGGTCAATAGATTCGATGACACCACTGACGGCCAACTCCACATCTACCCAACCGACACATTATAGGTTTGGAGGTAGATCCTGCTTATTCAAGAGTGCACCCTCTGTGATTCCCTGCTGACCCATCTGAGAGGGGAGGCTGACTTTCCCCAAATTCTACATGGGTGTGAAATGTCTACCTTTTCATTTGGTGTACAGTGACAACGCCCCACTCTGATGTTTATACCCTCCTCAATCGCCATGGCTCCAACATGGTTCGATCCCTACTTTGCTACTTCATGAGCCTAAAACTGGTTGAAATAAAACAAGAGTAGGTGCTGGCTCTGTGGAATTGCCCACCCAAGGACTGCACCGCCATTTCCTTGTACACTCAGGATGCCCCACGCCAGTAGACTGCGACTCTGAACTCGCTACTGCTCAGAAGTTGACCCATTATGGTGGGAAGACGTACAGGGAGTAGTACAATACTGGATTGCTCCCGGCACTGTGGGCTTCATTGGCAATTTCAGACTAGCAGGCCTGTAAATTGCTAGCTAGTCGCACCCGACATCTGATTGGTTCACTTCATCATCTTTGTATACAGCAACTTTATTTAAACAAAGGTCCTGTGAGGTCATAATTGGTGCTCTTCGGACCTCTGTCTTGAATCAATAATCACCATAAGTGAAAACAGCCTAGATAAAGACCCATAGGGTCGAAACACGCGTTAGCTGTGTGATTTACAACACTGTACGGGAATTGTACCCGCAATATTTTTGGCCAGCAAATAAACCAATTGCAAGCCGCAGTGAGACAGTGTTCATTTCAATTCTGTAGAGCTATAAACATACTCTAACTACAGAAAATAAATGAGAAGGCAACAAAACATCACAGGCCACGTTGTAAAAACGAATAAAACACCACCGACTCACAACAGTTCAAATGTGTAGCGAGGGTCCATTACGCGATGAAGGATTACTCTGGAAGGTCCCAAGCAGGAACTAGTCCTTTTTTGTCATTTTTGACTAAAGAGTAAATGCGCGATGCACCCTTCAAAATTCATAATAGCCTCTCTGCCCTAGAAGCCACTGCACTCTGAAGTGACTGCTGTTCAACACAAATGAAAGACTTTAGTAACGACCAACCAAGTGCCGCCGGGGCCGGCCGGGGATTAGCGCCTCAATAGGGTGAGCTAATGGCAACCCCTCCGGTTGGTGGCAGGCCATTGAATACGAGTGCCGAGCTGGCACTTGCTGTAATCCCTCTCCCTGCGCTGACCTCGGGCTGGGGGAGGACCTTGAGGTGGCACACAACTGTTACAAAAAGAGCCTTTAACCTGCTGTGCACCCAGAAAGTTCCGCTCAACGCCCCGGAGCCTCTCTGGTGAGCTAACCCCGCGCGCTTGCTCCCACTGGCCGCAGAATAACACAATGAACGCAGTAATGATCATAGGGACTGCGGTTTCAGTGTGTAATTGATTGATTGATATTTATTTCTATCACGCTTGTACACACGTGTTTCAGAGCATGACAAGGCAAGGGAGGGGAACAGGGGAGAACAAAACAGCGATCTTACTAGGCCCAGTGACATTGAGAACGCGCAAGTGCATGGGAGAGGGGGGAGGGGAAAAGTGCATGGAAGAGGGGGAGAAGTGGAAAGTGCGAAGCAGAGGAGAAACAGATAAATAAAAATAAATAAATAATAAAGGCAACAAACAGTGGCAATGCAGCCAGCAATTTGCAAGTGCTAGGTTTAAGGCAGCAGACAGGGTAGGTCTGATAAGTGCAGGAAGAAAAGGGGGGCTGTATGGGTACAGATACAGACCCCAGTGCAAGGGGTGGCCCAGAGGCAGTGCGGGAGGGTGGCAGGATGAGAAGGTACCTGGGCCCAAAAGACAGAGGGTGGCCAGGTGCACGGTGCCAAGAGAGAACAGATCAGCTGTGCGGGTTAATGAGAATGCTGCAGTGCGTAGCATAGAACCTGGGTGACAGATTTCAACTTCCGGAGAGGATGAGCAAATAAATGATGTGATAGACCTGTTATTTATAGTGTTGTCAATCCAGTATATTGTAGCAGGAAACAGGGTATAATTATTAAACCACTTTATAACGTAAATAAGAAAAGGGTTCATGATTCAAGTTATTCCGTTTTCAGTATGCTTGTTATTACAGCTCAGCGGGCTAACGTGAATGCTGTGGCGTGTGACAGAGTTCAGAATCCCGTTTTTATCCATCTGCGGATGTTAAAGGATGTAGATGGTAGTAACACCTGGAACTTGTAGCACTATGAAGACACAAGTCTGTTTCACCAAGGAAACATTTTAGAATGATTAAAGCACTTTTGTGAAATAAAGTGAATGAGAAAATGCATGTGCCACCTGCCACATCGACTATGGCAATGTCTTGCCTGCCCTGGCACACCAACCCCAGCTTCGTCTTCCAGGTGGACCCGCTTTTTCAGTGGTATGGTTCCGCCAACCCTTTTTAATTTTTTAGTTTATCTCTTTTTCCATAACAACACGCTTATATACAACCAGAGAAAAAGGAAAAAAAACACATAATTGGGGCATTCACGTAATATCCTTCCCCTTCCGTAGAGCTCATAACCGCCACCCCACAATAACTGACCCATCTATGCACTCAGTCACCAACACATTCGGGGGTGGGGGGGAGTCAGAGTTCGATTACAAATATTGTATATCTGGTCCCCCAGATATCAGGAGGACGTGCATGGTGCATATGTAATCCACTTCCAAATCATAGCAATAAGCCACATCTTCCAACCATGCCAAGACCCTAGGAGCTGCGCCCCTCCCCCAGTACATTCCCACCCTCCTTGCAATCCAGCCAATCGGCGGGCGTTGCCAGGGAGACTTCTCGTACACCCCAGGAGGACCACCAGCGGTTCTAGCCCAATCAGCTCAGCAATAATCCGGGACACTTTGGTGAGAACTTCTGCCCAAAACCCAGCCACCTGCGGAGAAGGCCAGGTGTAAAAAGCCAGCGGTGCTCGTTGCACACCGCACACACTCATGTATGTGATCATCGGGGAATGTCTTAGGGAGTTCCTCACAGGAACGGGAGACCTTGTCCCCAAAGGGGGAGTCTCGCCCAGTGAGGTCCCGCTTTCCTAGCCCCATAGGGAGAGTCTTGCAGTGCGGGCTCACATCCCTAGCCTAACAGGTGGGCCTTCCCCTTGGGGAGAAGCGAAAAATTCCCTCAATTCATCACAATGGGTATATCTGTTTTAGGATGGGGAGGTAGGTGGGTTGGGGATGGGATGGTGGGGGGACATGGGTGTTGGGGATGTATGTTTTTCACACTTCACTATTAAATGCAAGTTCACTTGAAGCAATTCTAGGACAATACTTATCGTGTGAATGTGATGTATTCAAACTGGCTACATACAAAGGTGAGCAGCAGGTGATCATTGATGTATTGAGAAATAATTGCCAATTAGGTCTTGCTGCACCAGACGATCATGCCTTCCCTCCTACTGCTCACTGTGTGGCAGCACTGCACCTCCAAGAAGTGAGTCCTCTGGGGAAGGCATGTCCTCATCACGGGGAAGCGGGACCTTTCGCCTAAGGCAGATGTTGTGCAGCATGGCACAGGCAAGAAGTATGGGTCCAACCTTCTCTGGCCTGTACATCAAGGCCCCTCCGATCCAGTGTAGATCCCGAAAGTGACCCTTCAGCAGGTCAAGGGTCCATTCTAGGAACAGTCTGGTCCTGACATCTGTCTCATTGTAGGCCACCCCCTGTGGCGTGCTTGGATTGTGCACAAGTGTCATTAGCCAGGGTAGCTGGGGGTATCCAGAGTTACCTGTAAGGGCAAAGGTCACAGGTGTCAGTCACAGTGCATTGTGGATAAGTTGCCTTTTCTAAAGGCATGTTGATGGACACTCTGATCATGCTCATGCATTTTTTCTACATTGTTGTACAACATAGTTTTCCATCCCAGTAATTGATTGTAGTGTCATATACTATGGGGTGGTCGTGTTACTCCATGCACACAGCTCACACCCAGAAGTTGTCACTTTCATGGCCTGTGACTGGCATTGTAGAGTGCATGTTGCCTGTTTTGGGCCTGTGCGTTGCCGTCATGCATGTGGCCTGATGGGTTATTAGTTGCTCTTGTTCATGTTTGCAGTGTGTCTGTTCCTTCCATTACGGCTTCACATACATGGTTAGCAGATTACATGCGGTCACTTTTTGCCAGTGTTGCATTGTGTTTATGCAGTGTAGAACAGTGACATTGGATGTATGGGTATGTGTTCCCTATGTATTGCAGTACCTGCTGTCCTCTGTGTGTGTATTACTTACTTGCTGGGTCAATATGCATCACATACATACTACTGCATTGTCCTCCTGCATGGCCTAGTCCTGTGGGTTGGTGGCTGTCATCTGTTGTGTGAGAGGGTAGGTCCTCCATTTACAGAGTCTTGACAGGGCATGCATTGATCAGTTGTGACGCCCCCACTTTCACATAGCATTTCAATAGTGCTGCAAGCTTAGTTTGTGTGATGGTACTTGTACTCACCCACTATCCAAGTGTGTTGGCCTCTGTGGCTCTCCATGTATGCAGCAAGTGTGCTGTTCCGCATGACCATAGCATTGTGTAGAAGCAGGGAAGCAGGCACAGCAGTGATCAGGAGGTCAGCATCGCAGGTGACCTGGACTTTTATGGAGTGATAGTGCTTCCAGATGCCTCGGGGTGGGGGTGACCAATGCAACACTGCTGCAGTCCAGAGCAGCAATTACATTGGGCAGGTGGGCTGCTGAGTAGAAAATTGCCCATGTGGTATTTCATTTATGCTGGCGTGGTGGGAGGCATAGCGCAAGAGTGCTTCCAGCACCTGCCCAAGCACAAGTGAAAATGTGGGCTGAGACATGGCATGCAACATGCCCACAGAATGCTGATAGGTGACAATTGCAAGGAAAAGAGGGACCAACACAAGCTTCAGCAGCGGGGGTAAGGCAGTTCTTATGGTAATCCTACTCTGTGTGTCGTCATGGATCAGGAAGAGTAGCTCTTCAATGGTCTACCTGTTCAGCCGGTGCAGGGTAATCAGCTGGATGTCAGTTAATGTCCAGGGTGAGGGCCTGACCCGGGGAATGTGTCCTCGTCTTCCTCCTGGGCCCTGTGCTGCTGTTCCTGCCTCTGCAGCTCAATGAGGAGCAGAAGGAGCTGCAAGTTCCAGTTAGCGACAGCTAGTGGCAGCATGGTTTTGGCATGTGTGACTTTTCCATCACCTGTATGCATTTATCGCCACCCTTTAGTTGGAGGTAACTGCACAGTTTTTTTGGTGGAATTACCACAGATTTTGGGTGGTATTTCAGCAGTATTTCAACTTGTGATATGCCGGAAAACTGCTTTTCATCTTGGCGGTAGCGCCAATGCTAATTCCGCCTGATGTTGGTGATAATTCTGCAGGGGCTAATTCTACCGGCTACTCACATTTCTTTTGAAAGTCCAGGGAGGTAACAAAAGCACAGCTAAGGAGCGTAGCTCAGAAATGTCTCTACTAAGCCTGATCCTTGCACGAACTGTGAGCCGGCTAAAGCCAGGGCTCAAGTCGAGGGTACACGCGGGTGGACCTAGTCCACCCACTTTATTCAGGGGGTGGACTCAGTCTCCCCCAGCTACAATGAGAAATATTGAATGTTTTCTTTGAATTTATGAATTAAAGCCGATTTCGGGGATCGAACCGCAGTCGTAAGGTTTGCAGGCCAGACACTTCACCATTGCATGATGAAAAATAAACAACAAAAGGTGAAATGTCCCGTTTTGGTACAGCAAGTTCCAGGGAAAACATTTGTATTGGTTCTTGGAGTTTAAAACATGCACACTTTTAAACTTTTTTTTAATGTTTTCAAAAATACTATTAGAAGAAAATATCCTCTCTTGGTTTTGTGTGTGCGTTGATGTAATGAAAGGCAAATGCCATTCGTCCTGGGCAATTTGGGTGGTTAGGCAAAGCCAATTTAATGAAATGTGCATATTTCGCCATGATATGCTAATTTCTGGTGATGTCACATCCCACTGCGTTTGTTGATGAGTCCCCCACTGTAATTTTTAGGACTTGACCCCTGGCTAAAGCCTCAATACAGCATTATCTTCCACTATGTGGCATGATTGCTATGCATTCTCTCTAGTTTGCCTCTTAGGACAAACACTTTGTCTCTCTTCAGCCTAGTCTCTAAATGGCACAGAAGCAGATCTGTAGGTAGGTATATGTTTCTACGACAACCTGATTCATTTTCTCTTTTCCCCCCGATTTTGTGACTATTTTGGGGAACACAGGTCTTTCATCATCCCTTGGAAAGACGGATGTGACTCAGGCCAGCCTGGCTTCATTGCTCGCCCTTACTTGCTACCAGTGACTCTCCTATTGGATGTTGCCTGGCTACACATTTATTAGATTTACTTGCATCGGGTTTTCATATTACGGTAAAAATCGCACCCATGAACCTACGTGGGATTGAAGAGAATAGATCGTGATTGCTCCAAGCCATTATATTACTAATGTTGCCTATACGTGTATTTGTTTTAAATTGTGGCTTTAAATAGAATTTGATCTTCTTAATTGAATTAATAGTGTTAATATTGTTTTGCCTATTTGTACATTGGGTGCTCTCTTTTTGTAATGACATGTTTTGTTTTCTTTTATGAAGATATTTCTTTTAAATAAAGATTGATGGAGACGTGTATCACGACTGAGGGTTGCTGCAAGGCACGGAATGGGCACTGTAAGCCAGGCTGCTGAACTGACGTGTTATTTTGAAGTTGTGACTTCAGAGAGGGCCTTAAGAAACTCACAAATCTGATGCAAGCTTCAAGGGTTTTTATTAGCAGGTATCTTGAGTGGTTGCAGTGCGGCAGTGATAGCTGCCAGGTGAGGACTAAAGGGGTCTTCTAGCTGCTCCCTCGCCTTCCCCGGGGCTCCCTCCACCCTAGCCTAAGCTTCCCTGACCCCCAAGGTCACCTTGAGCACTAGAGATCGGTAACCCCTACCATGGCGAATGGCCTCTCTATCCCGGGAGGGCCTTAAGTCCGAGCCCTTCTCTACCTGACTCCCTCTGCAACCTAAGGGGTATCCTACTCTAGTCCTACTCACATTATTGTCACAAAGAAATGGTGTTGGTTTTCCCTCTGCCGCTCTCCTGGTTCCACTCTCCCTCACAATCCCGTTCACTCTTCTCACTGATCTTACTATTCTTTACTCTTCTCTTTCTTCTACTCCCTTTCAAACCTTCCAATCTTTATACGCTCCCCTTCACCACTCCGCTCCTACTCCCTCTGGTGTTTCCCTTTAGTTCTTCCACTTTCCTCCACTCAACTCCTACTCCCCTTCTCCAATCTTTTCCCCCATGTGCTCTCTCTCTGTCTATCTCTCTCTAGCGCTCGCGACTCCTCCATCTTGTTTCTTCTGTCCCTCTGGCTTCTCAGACTTCTCTCCCACATACCCCTACTCCTCTTACTCTTAAGGTAGCCGTCTCCACTCTTCTCTCCACTACTCCCCTCACTCTCCCCATCACACATTTCCCTGCTTCTCTCTCTTCCACCCCCACTACCCCTTCTTCCACCCACTCCCCCCTCACTATCATTCACCCTGACAGGCATTCTCCCAATCACAGCTACACTCTTTCCACTTGGTACCACGCTCTCTCACACAGCACCTCACCTGCACCCCTGTCCAGCTGCTCCACAGACTCCCCAGAGCTACGTACCCCCTTCCATCCTGCGTGTGGTCTCTCGGTGCACCTCCATGCCACCTGGCCTCACCCAAGCACGGCACACACATTGCATCCTTCAAAGCGTTTTATCCCCGTGCCCTTCTGGGCTTTGTCTCTCCCTCTCCTCCATTGGTTATACGCTCCACCTGACTTGGGGCCCAATCTGTATCTTCATTTTCCCACGGAGGTGGGTGACTGTCTTGCAAAGGCACAACAACCCCTCTTGACACTTTTGAGCAATTTTGACTGTTTCCCTGATGGCTCCTGCTGGATTTGGCGGGGGCGTGTCGCTGGAACCCTGCTGTGGTGAGTGCCACAGGTACCGGGTTGCGTTTGTCTGCCTGCCGGGACGCTGTTGTTTTTCTTCTCCACAGCCTGTTGAACTTGTTTGTTCTAGTAATGCATACTGGTCCTGGTAGTTCTGAAATGAAGCACAGAGAACTCAGGGTGCTTGAGATTGGGGGATCGAAAGTGGTTCCGGTTTTCACATTCATGTCGTCTTCAAGGGGGGAATTTCAGGAACTGAGGTCCGCCCAACTCTTTGACCCCACCTCTGGGCTGCGACAATCGCCCTGGTAGGCTTCCTACACCAAGGTGGGAGGGGGCCACTGCTCCCCCTGACAGGGTCAAGGCTCAGACCATGTGACATAATGTATACATGTGTCTGAGGTGCAATTCAGGTGCTGTGGGAGGTGAGCTTGAAGATACTTTATTAAGGGGAAACGTGGTAGGTCATTGTAGAGCGTTACTTTCTTTATTTAATTTGCATGAAGGCATCAAAAGCTACAGCAACAAATGAATCAACATTTGTTCCATATAAAACGCACACTACAACACATTTATGGTCAAACGCCTTTTCACTTTTTCGAATGGCCTTTTTGTAAGCGTTGACAGTCACTTCTCTCACTAGGCTCTGCATTCACTTGATATAGACGTTTCTTGTCTTAAAATCAACCTAAGCTTGAATAATGTCACCTTTTAAATGAATATAAAATGCAGTCTCTTCACACAAATCAATTTGGCCCATATACTATCATGTACACGTGCCCCCTGGTTTACCTCCACAAAATGGATTCCCAAAGACGTCACTGTTTGCAATGCATCTCTGCCTCCTCCTGACAACGCAGGCCCTACCTGTGCCAAGGTCTACCCTCGATTCCTTGGACGCTGTCACCTGTTTTTTCCAGTTTCCACCAGGAGGGGAAGTGAAACTCCTAGTTCCCCATTCCACTTTATGGCCTAACATCGCCTGCCCCTTGAGATCCGAGATTTACAAGAGCTTGGGTCCCGGCTGGGCATGCTAGGCAACTCCCAAAGCCTCCTGTTATCTACCTGTATCTTATCAAGAGCCGGGCGGGGGGGGGGGGGGGGCAGGCCGGGATCAGCTGTTCTCAAGGGAACAGGCGAAAGAAGAATGAAAGGAAAGCAGCCCTGTTAATCAATGACCGGCCGCCTTCTCCATAACTTCCGGCCTGCCGGCCCACGCGGGCAGGGCAGCTTCAGGACTAAGCCCCTGCTTCTGCGATTAGAGTTTGGGCAAGTTATCCATCTGTCGGCCCTGGCCATGCGACATCTGGCCATCTGGCACAGTTTCCACCACAGCTCAGAGCACGCTCAGCACTGGGAACCTTCAGAGGCCCTGGCCATGTGTTTCCAAGTGGCCCCATGTCACACCGTGTCGAGAAAGCCCAACTCCTTGAAGTGGAATTTGGGGGTCCTCTGCCAAGCATATTTAGAAAAAAGATGTCCAAATCGTGAATTTTAATGCACATTTATTCCTACGTAGGAATTAAAACGCAGTTAAACATAACAAATGCTTTCAGTCCGTTTTTTGTTGCGAGAAAGGCATGATTGCCTGGAATCTTGCTTCAAAGGGATGAGGAGAGATGGATAGAAGGGTCTGGGAGAGGGAAAGAGGAGCAGGAAACCAGGGCCCACACAAAAGAGGCCCAGGGTGTAGAGGCCACCGGGAAATCTCCGTAGTTCCCTGCAGGCCAGCCCACCACTGGCCCACACATGTCCCTTCCGGCAAACGCAGAGTCACGAATCTGCATCGCAGACCAACATCCACCCCCCCACCCCTGTGACTGAAACCCATCTAACCCAGCATTCATGTCCTCCCGAGTCCCCTGACCACGAGGCCAAACTTCATGAGGAGGCCCCCGCTTTATTTTGGCAGATGATCCAACCTGCCGCCTCGGGAGGGATTCTATGCTGGTCTGGAATCCTGGTGGAACTCATAAGGAATAACACACATCCCTTGCTGGTGTCCCCCCACAACAATTTGGGGGCTGGAAGAAGTTACAGAAAATCATCTTCACACGTTGCTTGACCTTTCTGAGATTATGTACCCCTGAGCGCCATTCTTCTAAACTGTGGCTGTGCCGCGCCCTTGTGATTCCTGACAGTATTGTGATGGTAGCACCATTTAACTCTGCTGCAACAACCCTGCGATAGGCAAGGAAAAGAGACACCAGCATTACAAATACATACTTCATATTGGGGTCAAACAATCAGGGCAGCTGGGTGGATGAAACAGGACCCATGGCAAATGAACAATAGGACGCCCAAGTCCGCATGCAACCTTTCAAATGCTGTGTGCCCGCTCACACCCAGTGGAAGCCTGGTTCCTTCACTAAACTCTGTGAGATTGAGCCCTTCCCCCTACACATTTCACACAGGATAGCACCTGTTGGGCCACCATCCAAAATGCCCTATTACTCAAAATTGAAACACTCCAAAAAATAATCACCATTAAAAAAGACTCCTCAAGTAGTGTCGCAGTTACTACCCCTTTCCCTATGCTCCAACCCAGCCCACATGATCTACTGCTTTTTTAGTTCAAACCACTCTGAAAGGGAAGTCCTTCAAATCATCAAAGGCCTCACACCTTCCCACGGCTAAGGAGATATCTTCCCAGTGGCAGTGATCAAGGACTGTGCCTCACCACTGGCACCATTCATTGACACCCTTATCAACGCCTCCTTCTCCTCATGCATTGTGCCTTTCAGCCTCAAAGCTGCATGGGTTCTCCCCCTTTTAAAGAAACCTACCCTTGACCCTGCCATCCCTACGAACTGCCACCCTATCACCACTGTCCCCTTCCTTCTTAAAATCCCGGACTGTGCCGTGTTAAAATGGATTTCTGAACACTGACCTGGTGGGCAGAGGTTCCGAAGGCCAGTCTAGTTTCTTGGAACAGGGTAACTTTCTGGACAAGAGCAGACCAATCAAGTTAGCATTGGCTCAGGAGGGGTGAGGGTGATCGAAAGGCCACAATGAGCACACACAGCAACCAACACCACATATTGCTCTCAGTCAGATGTATATATCAAAAATACATACATTTATTATAGGCCTTTTATCCCAAACACAAGATGAAACCCAGCAATTTTAACAATACTAACACAACACTATACTAGGAAACACATATACAGTAACTATTAGTCTAAAGTAATATTCAACAAGTAGAGATCCACAACCTGCAACAGAAAGGGGTCCTACAGTACAAATATACTTTAGGCAGTCCTTCAACAAATCAAACCCTAACTAATAGGCAGTCCAGTCCCTACGAAGTGTGGAGCCTTGTGCTCAAAAGTACATTCAGTGCCGGAGCACTCCATCGTGCGGTTAGTTCAAAATGGGTCCCTTCAAAGGGCTGTAGTGACTCGGGAAGGTGGGTGAGGTGATGAAGAATAAGGTCCCACTGTTCGAGGAGGGTCTCCAAAAGACGGCAGAGCGATTTCCAGGAATCGGGAATAGGATGGAAGCACAGGCTACCTTAACAAAGGGAGAGTGGCCCTTGGGGGACACTTGTGCGTAAAAGTCTAGGGATGCGCCAGGGGCCACCGGTAAGGGTTGCAAGTACTTTCCGACCATCAATGCAGTCCAGACTAAACTTTGCCAGTCTGGTCCAGTTTATTCACAGGTTTGAATTCCGCAGTTGCATGTCTCTACGGCTTTCAGGCCCTGCGTTCCAGGTCCTCAGTCCGTGGCGGCACAATGGTGATTTCTCCACTTCTGGTGAAGGGATCGGGCCAGTTCCACTGCAGCTCATTTTAGGGCACAGGGAGGCACAGCAGCAAGGCACCCACGAAGTTCGTCACCACAGCGAGGTGACACGGGAACCGCATAGGCTTGGGTTCAGGCAGATTCTCCTAATTCCAGCCCTAGGAATGCAAGGTGTACGAAACTTGACAGGAGAGAGCCTTCTACCAAAAGATGGTGGTTCACAAAGGCCCAAGTTGAAACTCTAGACGGCCACTTTTCCAGGGTAAAGGTCCCATACAAGCTTGTTAGTTAACTGGGCGGTCCAGGAACACTTCCGAAGGGGCTTTTTTGCAGGTTAAGCAGGCGGTGCCGAGAGTAGTTAGTCCCACTACTCCAACGGGTCGAAGCGTCCTTGCAGGTCTTCTATGAGCAATGAGAAGCAGGGGCTCCGACAGGACAACAGCAGGGTCAGGATGCCAAACCGTCTAGCGGGTCACCAGCGGTTCCACGGATCTGCTTCTTTGGTTCAGGATACTTGGATCCTTTACTAAGTTCGGTGTGAACTCAGAAGATCGACCCGGAATAGGTCTAGAGTGCCTTCTCTTATCCAGAATCTCCTTCACCCCAAACCGAAAAGAAACCAATAGGAGATCTGCTCAAATTCAACCATCCCAGTCATGGACCAATCACAGACCACAGTGGTCCAGTGGTCCTAGTCATCCCAGCACACCAGACATCCTGGCACCCAGGCTGTGTCTTGGAACTAGACAGCTCCAGCCCACACAAGGCATGCAGAAGCCTGCAAAAGCTTCAGCTTGTGCAGGGGTCTGCATGACCAAATAAGGAATTCCCTGGGTCTGCTCAACCTGGGGAAGGCAAAGGGACAAATTGGCCAAAGGACAGAACAAAGGACCTCGTGGCATGGCCATTTTCGGCACTGGTCACAGTCTTGGGCCAAACCTGGTAAATGCTGTTCGGACCATAGAAAAGAGTAAAACATGCTTTAAAAGTAACTGCTGCCACCAGCTCTGTCCTGGACACACTTGTACATTCACCAAAAAACCTTCGAGGGTGCGTAGGGCCTTAAAAATGAAAAAGAGACCCCAGCGCACTGTACTGGAAGGTACATTGTGCACTGATAAAATGTTGCTAAGAACTAGCAACAAAGAGTAAGACTAAGGGAAACAAAGTCTCCCAGTACAACTGGAGGGAAAATTACCCATAAATGGAAATCTTTCCTAACATGCGGCAAACATACAGATCCAGTTCTACCTTGAAGCCCAAACCTCCTGGGCTTTCACCAATCTGGCTTCCGACCTGGTCACGGCACAGAGTCTGCCTTGCTTGATCTTAGGAACCACCTGGATGAGATTAAAGACACTGGCAACGTACCCTTGCTCCTCCTGCTGGACCATTCGGCGGCCTTTGACTTGGTGAGCCACCAAATCCTCTGCCGTCACCTTGCATCAGAAGCTCATTTCTCTCCAGATGCCATCTCTTGGATAGCCTCCTTCCTTTCTGAGAGATCTATGAGAGTGTTTTGAACGATCATCACAGCCCCTCCTGCTCCGTCAGCTGCAGCGTGCCACAAGGGTCATGTGTCACACCCCTTTTCGACCTGCTTGATGACAAAGGAATATCTTACACCAACTATGCGGATGACATGCAAATTCTTCTCGACCTCCTGGGAAACTATGAGACTGATACCAAGAATTTGCACTCCGTCTGCCATACCATTCAGGCCTGGATGGCTTCCCATCCCCTCTGCCTTAATGACGAGAAGATGGAGATTCTTCTGGTGGGCTCCCAAACTGCACTTAATTAGCTGGACCAATCCTACAAATCTTTCAACATTGAGGGCAATACCATCCTGCTTTCAAACAATGTCAAAATGCTGGGTTTCTACCTTGATTCCCCCCTGTTGCTCTCTAGGCAGGTTAACGCGATTGCCTCTTCTGCTACTCATACATCCAAACTTATTAACGCTTTTGGACCATGTTTAAACACTGACGGCTTCATCACCATTGTCAGGGTGCCTTTCGGTTCCAGATTGGATTATTGCATGGCCCTATTTGCAGGTACCTCTTCACGTAACATTAATAAAAATGCAAATCATTCAAAACGACACCCCCATGGGTGCCCTTAACATCCCGAAGCGTGACCATATCTCAACGGCAAGAAAAAACACATACTGGCTACCCATCCGTGAATACATTATCTTACAAACATTCGTGATCACGCAGAAATGCCTCTCCAGCCCCGCCCCGAAAATACCTATTGCAAAAATTCTCCAAAGCTCAATCTTCAAGACCAACCTGTGCCTCCTACTCTCACCTACTCACCATACCCTGTTTCAGGCAAAAGAGATCAGGGGGTACTAGCAAACAACTGGAACTACTTACCGCTTTCACTAAGATTTGAACAACCCTACCAGAGCTTCCAGAAACAACTCAAGACTTTTTCTGAGAGCAAGCTCTCTGCCTAGCCAAGTACCTAACCAGACATGTTGACTGTTTCACTTGTGATATTCCTGTACATAACCAGGGCTATGATGCCTTTGGGTTTAGTGCACTTAACAAATGCAAAAATAAATAAATAAAAAGAAGTTATTCATGCGCCGCCCAGCTGCGCCCTCAACTTCCATAGCTGCCTCCCAGTGCTAGGCTTAGCGGCGGCAGGGCCCCGGTCAGTGAAAGAAGAACTTGGTGCCTCCTGCTCCCGCGCGACCTGGTCAATGCTTGGGGGTGGGTGGCGCCACATTTATTTTAACTCTCCACTCCCGTGCCTCAGCAGGGAGTTAATCACTGAAACAGGGAGCCGATGCAAAAGCATCAGCGCCCTATTCTAATGAAAATCACCTGCTCCTGCGCCACAGTGGGGAGGTAATAACCTCAATAGGGTGCCAATGCGAAAGGATCAACACCCTATTGCTATTAAATGCTCACTGCACCCGCGCTGGGAAGCCCGGTGCCAGCACAAGAGCGGGGTGCATTTAATTTCAATAGGGCACCTGTCAAACCTTCTCCCACCAAGCCAGCCCAGGGGAGCCCTTGAAAGACTCCCCCAAGATGACGTAGCTGGGGGCTAATTGCTGCCCGGGTGGTCGCCCAGGCGGTCCTGCCCTAATGCTGGCCCTGCTCCCTCTTTTATCACATATCTCAGGAAAGAAAAGAGGGGAGTCATATATTTGGTGGCCACCGTCGTTATGGACAGCAACCACCATGCACTCCCTGTGGTCAGCATGACTGCCAGTACAGCAGCAGCCACATACCAAATGACAAATCCGGTCTCAGACCTCTTTGCTCCGATGGTTGCTACCCATCCAACACAGCGTTTATGCTCTCACCAGCCCCCTCACCACGAATTAAAAGACTCAAGACCAAATTTAGTGTTGGGCAGAAGAAGGCCACAGCTGCTGTATTTTTGGCGGGAGTAAAATTACTGGTAATCTATAACAAACTGTCATAAGCTAAGGATTCTATGCTGGGCCAGCGTCCTAGCTGATTCCAATGCAAGGAATAAACAAATATTCCTCACAGGGTTTTCCCTAAACTAATCTCCCTAAACGTCCGTCGCTACACATTTACTTTGTACATTTCAATTTACTTCACTTCTCACCAGTTTTGCACTTTGCTTGGTACTTTACTTCCCTCCAATATTTTGGGGACTAGAAGAAGTTACAGGCTTCCTAGGCCTCTCATCAGTTCCTTGGACACCCCAAGTTCTTTTACCCCTGAGCACCCTTGTTCTAAGCAGTAACTGTGCAGCCCCCTTGCTGTTCATGACAATACATTCTTGACTGATGCACCATGCAACTCCACCAAGACTCTTAAGAGGCTTACAGCCCTGGAGAGTTCCCACCATGTTCCCCTTACTAGTCTTCCGAGAGCTCCCCCCTTCACACCACCTGCTCTCGCTCAACCGTCAGAAGATGGCACTTACCACATAAGAAACCTGATGCATTTATTGATGGAGATAAAGACTGAAATATCTTTTACTCAATGTTTATTGGAAATAGCACACATTGGACAACATGATACATTCAGGGGGGATGATAGGCTAAGGAGGAGTCGCAGTGACGTAGAGCAGGTGGAGCATGGAACAAAAACGACCATTGTTAATATGTATGGATCCCTTGGACAGGAAATCTGCAGGGAATTAGTTATTTTACATTAATATTTTTGTATTTCATTTATTTATAAAAATCACAGGGAAAGCAATGCATTGTTGGCACACAAATGCTCACAAAAATGATCATTGGTAACAGAGTGGAGGACATTGGTCCTTTACAATGGGGGGAGAGAGTGCGACTTGAAGATCAGATGTTGCACGGGACAGTGGACAGAAACTAGGGACGAGGACAGGACAGAATGACATGGGAACAGGATGGCAGAGGAACTGCTGAATTAAGGATGGAGGGGCGGATGGAAAAGTGCTGCTGGGTTGTCCATGAAGGGTAGGGAGAGAGGAAATCAGGGCGATGCAGTAACGTAGAGTGCTAGGAAACAGGTTCTTCAGAAAGAAACAGAGCTTTGACGTTGGAGTTAAATGTGGTAGAGTTGAAGTAGTACGGAGTGGAAATGCCTTCCAAAGTAGGAGAGTGAGGAGAGAGAGAGACAGAGAGAGAGAGAGAGAGAGAGAGAGAGAGAGAGAGAGAGCAGAAATGAGAGGGATCACAGGGGGCTTGAGTCGTGGCAAGGAGGTGAGATGTGGATGATTGAAATGAGCGAGGAGGAGAGTAGGGAGTGAGATCAGCAGATAGGTAGGGTGGGGCAAGGCCATGAATAGTTTTGAAGATGATGAGAAGAAAGTCATAGTTGGCCTTTTGTTTCATAGATAGCAAGCCAATTTAGCAACAGGCAGAGGGTGTAGAGGTAAAGCAAGAAAGCTTGAAAAGTGTGTGGACCGCTAAGTTGAGGACTTTGTCCAGAGGTGAAAAAGCATAGTGGGATAGGCCATAGAGGAGACTGGCACAGTAGTCAGATCAAGAAAGGATTAAGGAGGAGATTAGCTGTTTAGCGGTATTGAAAGGGAGAAGATGACAGATTTTTCTGATATTGAGGAGGTTGAGCCAGGCTGCAGTGGCATATTTGGAAATGAAGAGCGAGGCGTTGTGTGATGGGTCAAAGGTGACACCTATGTTTACGTGCAGAAGCAGAATAACAGAGGTAGTCAAGAGAGAAGAGAAGACGAGGGTGAGAGGAAGAGATAGCCCATTTGTGTGGGAAGTAGCGAACTTGAGACTTATTGGAGTTGTGAGTGAGTGAGTGAGTGAGACACTATCCAATAATTGATGGCGGAAAGACAGTTTGACATTTTTGACAACAGCTTGTCAGATATGGAGTGAAAGGAGAAGATCTGAGTGTCGTCAACGAAGAGTTGATAGGAGAAACCCTAACAGGAGATCAGAGGGCCAAGGACTGAAGTATAGAGAGTGAAGAGAAGTGGGCCAAGGACAGATCCTGGCGGAACCTATCCGGTAAGGGGGCGAGTAGGGAGGTAAGGCTGTTTCAGGACACCTGAAAGTGATTGGGGCGAGGTATGAAGCAAGACAAGTGAGGGCCTTATCCCAAGGAGAGATAATGTAGAATGAAGGGCAGAATGGTTGACAGTATCAAAGGCAGCAGAGAGGTTGAGAAGAAGAAGAATAGATGAAAGGTTTGCATGACGAGCGGAAGAGATGAATTTGCTGGCATTGAGGAGAGCTGTCTCTGTTGAATGCAAAGGACAGAAGGCAGATTGAAGAGGGTCCCGGAATTTGTGAGTATCAAGGAACGCAGTGAGTCAATTGAATACTTATCACTGTAGGAATTTGGAACAATGTGGTAGACGAGAGACAGGGCGAAAGTGAAGAGACTATAAAAAGAAGCAATCATTGTTCAAACCTCCTCACATTGGATATTGGCATGGAGAATCTTGGACCACGTATTGCCACTAAGCACAATTGTAGTTGTAGGAGTAAAAGGGTGTGGTGGAAAGAACATGTTAACTTTATCACCTTTTTGATAAACTATTGCATTACCAAAAGTAGTTGCTGTGCTATCCTGACCAAAGTGTTTTCCTTTGAAGAATAACTGTGATGTGCTAATAATTACTTGGCATTTCGAAGAGAACAATTGCCTTGGTTTATGAACTTGTGTTTTGAGGGACAGAAACGTACTTTACCAAGCAGTAGACTGTGGGGAACAATAGTTGTTTGATTTGTGTCCAAGCATCTGTGAAAGACACATTTACTTTGCTAAGTGGAAGGACGAAGTGAATGGAAAATACTTTCTGTGGTACACTGAATGGAACTTTATTGAATTAGAATTTTGCTCAGGGTATGTCTGAATTGACTCAGGGCAAGGAAGCCCAACCCTGGTCACTAGGAGTCATTTCTAAAACCTTTAAGTTTTAATTGGTATATTGTTTTGTTGGACTCAAGACAGGCAAACATTCCTTGCATAATTTAGTTGTGCGTATTAGTGTGAGGGTCAGAGACTTTCTGGACACTCTTCCTAACCCTCTTCCCCTGATTGGTTGCCTTGAGGTGGCCTGTGTATCATAGTGGGCATCTCATGCTTTCCAAGGTGGGAGGGTCATGTACATGTGGCTTCCGTGGTTAGGTTGAGGGTGCGGATAGCACTACTGACACATATGTGCAAGTGAATTAAGGGCGGGTATCTATTTGAATCGCAGTATATTGTCCTACCGTATATTATGGATAAGGAATGGGTTTGTAGGAAGTATAACAGTAATCCCTCTATAAATTACATGACATTAGTAAATCAGTCCTGTGTGGATGAGTGAGGGTGGCTAGCCCGCTGTAGGGGCTTATTGATGCACAGTGACAGCTATACGCTATTCTCTACCTAAATTCCTACCACAGCCCCTACAGGGGTGGTCTACACGCACTCCCTTTGGGCTGGAAGAAAGAATCTGGCTGTAGAGGTGATACGAATCACGCCAGGGGTGTCCCCATATGACATCCTACGCTTGTGCTTTATGCCTGCTTGTGTGTCTATGTGTGTGGCCATAGCCCATATTCTTTCAAGTCTGCGTCTGCATGATATGACATAACTATATCTGCTGACATTCAGATACCTTGGTGGATCTGCTAAACTCAAGTCACTTTCTAGGAAGGCACCTGAAAGCATCTGTACATGCACATGCCCTGGGGAATAGCTTGTTGAGGGCTGTGAGGGGTGCCATACCACTTCAATCATGGAGCCCAGTCGACATTCTGATGCTCAGTCAGGTTTGGGACGCTTTGTTTCTGCTGAATGTGAGCTGATAAACATGACTCGCCTGCAGGGGAGGAACCATGTTAACGTTTCTTCCAGGGGTTTTTGCTATGTCTGGAAAAGATCCGGGGCTACACTAATGTTGGGACTGTCACGACCCAGGGCTAGCAGGACTTTTGGTTGTACCCCATGAGCTTTTATCTTGGGCTACAACCAATAGATCCCCCAGGGCTATAGCCCGCTTAGCCCCCCCCCCAGCAACACCTCTGGTTTCTTCCTTTTTCTTTTGTTTGTTATGGGCTACCGATGAGACAACAACCAATGGGGAATACTGGCAAGGACAAGGCCCTCTTCAGTGACCCTTTTACAGGTTTAACTCCATAGCTTCCTGGAAAGTGCTGGCTGACACTGTGTGATGGCTGGGCCCCCTTTCTTTTTGATACAACCTGATGTTGATTGACTTGCAGGTAAATAGCTGCAGAATTCTGCATAGCTTTCTGCGTGTAAAATAAAAACGACCTTTACTTTGCGCGTGTAACTGCACACTTTGTTTGTTTGTTTGTTTGTTTATTTATTTATTTATAATGCGCGCCAGACCCTAAGGTAACCGGGCACAGCAGAACAAGAATATGTGAAACTTACAGTGTTACAAAAATCTGGGCATTACAGTGTTACAAATTTACAATAGTACATAGATATCCACTTTACATATTTACAATGATGCAGTATAGTCAAAAGGTTAATAGCAATTAATATACAGGATGCAGAGGTTGTATAGAAATAACCGCATATATACAGTTAGTCTAAGGTACGGAAGGATCTAAAGGTGACTACAGGTTTTTAGTGTTGATGTGTTTGATCAGGTTCTTTCTAAATTGTGAGAATGGTTGGTCTGCTCTCATGTTGTGTGGTAAGGCATTCCACAGTTTGGCAGCTGTTACAGGGAAACTGGTACTGCCAGACGGTTGGAGTTGACAGTTCTTGTCGGTCTGCTAGATATATTTCTTTTTATTTTCTCCGTCAAATAGCTAGGAGCCACGTTATTGAGAGCTTTGTGTGTCAGGGAGATAATTTTTAGATGGATTTTGTCAACAGTAGAAAGCCATTTATGTTGGTGTCTGATAGTGGAGATATGCTCCCTTTTATTTATGCCAAGTGCAGCTCTGAGGGCATTGTTTTGTAGGGTTTGGAGCCTTTGGGTGATGGCTTTATTGGCACCACAGTAGAGGGCGTTGCAGTAGTCGAGTCGGGAGAATATTAAGACTCTCGCTAGGATCATACAACTATCATTGGATAGGAAGGGTTTACCTGCTCTTATTAGTTTACAGGTATAGGCCGTGATTGATGCTAAGGAATTGACCTATTTGGTGAATGACATAGTAGAATCAAGGTAAAAACCAAGCGTTTTTACTTCCCTCGAGACCTTAATAACATTACCATCTATACTGAACTTGGAATAGTCAGGGCCTAATTTTTTGATATTGGCCTATGTGCCTAGAATGATCAGCTCTGTCTTATCATCATTCAGGCATAGGCCATGAGATGCCATCCATGCCTGAATATAATAATAATAATAATAATTATTAATGAATGATGAGATACACTCTATTCACCAACTCCCTGTCCTTATCATGTTCCCCAGAAAGCGGGAGGAGAATCTGTGTATCATCTGCATAGTTAGTGTAGGTGATACCTAGATGGTCCAAATCATCGAAGAGGGGTTTGGTAAATATATTGTATAGGGTTAGGGAGACACAAGAACCCTGGGGAACTCCGCATGTGATCGGTATGGGGTCTGCTTCAGCAGAGGGGGAGAAGACTCGCATAGTTCTCTCGCTCAGAAAGGATTCTATCCATCTGATGGCCTGGGTGGAGAAATGAGCAGCAGAGTCCAAATGTCTACAGAGGACCTTGTGGTCCACAAGGTCGAATGCAGCTGAGAGATCAAGTAAGAGTAGGAGTGCTATCTTTCCTTGATCTCTCAGCTCATCTATTTGGGTCTTTAAGTCGATAAGGGCTGTTTCAGTTCCATGTAATGGACGGAAGCCAGTTTGTCTAGCTCTCAGAAGCTTATGTAGTTCAAGGTGTTTTTGAATTTGTGTGTAGGCCACTTTGTCCAGTATCTTCAATGGAAATGGTACCGTGGTAATAGGATGGTAATTGGTGGGGATAAGAGGGTCTAGTGTTTGCTTCTTGAGAAGCGGGAGCACCCAAGATTATTTTAAGTTGGCGGGATATTACCTCTAGAGAAGGAGGCATTAATGATTGTGGAGATGAAAGGAGATAAATCTCTGGCAGCATCTTTTATTATCTGTGCTGGGCAGATATCACTTTTGCAGTTAGAGGGTTTAAGGGATAGGATGATTTTCTCTATCTCTATTGTGGTGGTTTTGGTGAACGAGAATTTGTGAGTTTGTTCGTTGAGGGTAACAGTAGGCAGTGACTGAGTCTGATTGGGGAGGTTAAGCAAGTCTTTTTTTAGTTGGATTTTATTTGCTAATGCATGTTGAATCTCAGCACACCAGGCCTGATCATTGATACAGGTGTCTGGTATGGCAATGGGTAACTCCAGTTCTTCCAGTATGGAGAAGAGTTCCTTCATGCTCGAGTTAGAATTGGCAATGCGATCATTGTAAGAGTTTCTATTTGCCAGGCAAACTTCTTGTTTATAGTGATGGGAAATAGTGGTTAAGTTAGCCTTATTCTCATCAGTTGGGCAAAATTTCCAGGTCGATTCACTTTTTCTTTTTGTAAGGCGTAAGGCCTTGAGATCGGGCGTGAACCATTTATTTAAGTGGGCCTTAGGTTTGCTTGTTCGCATTTTTAGCGGGGCAATTTTGTCCATGGTGTCGAGCATGATTTTATTATATTCATGAACTAGTGCACTACGGTCTAGGTTGTCCGGTAGTGCATTTAAAGTTGGGAGGATAGCAGGAATTATATTGTCCACTGTCATATTCTTTTTATTTCTGGTATGGCAGGATGGTGCCGTAGGTAAGACTGAGGTAGATGGTCGGGAGGTTAGGAGGTTAAAGGACACCAGTGAATGGTCGGTCCAAGGTAATGTAGAGATGGCAACTGTACAGTTGGAGTCGGCGACCCAGTCTAATATTCTGCCCTTTAAATGGGTAGGAGTGTTGACTTTTTGGGATAGTGCTAGTGAGTTGGGAGTATTAGTAATAGTTGGGGCGTGCACGTCTGCTTGGTCATTAAATCATAGGTTAAAGTCCCCTAGTAATAGCAGTTGTGAAGTAGGTTTGGCGTTATTGGATAGTAAACTGTGCAGATCCTCCTCAAAAGTCCCAAGCGGGCTTGGTGGTCTGTAAACCAAGTGAATGGTTAGTGATTGAGTGTTGTTTATAGGGAGTTTATCAGTAAGGGTTTCACAAGATTGCAAAGTTTGGGTAGGGGCTAGCCGTAGCGATAAGTTTGTTTTGGATATGATGGTGATCCCACCTCCACGGGAACCCTCTCGGTCTTGCCTAATTATAGTATAGCCGTCAGGGATGGCCAGCAAAAGAAATGGCCCTGCCGCGTTGTGTAGCCAGGTCTCAGTTATAGCAATGAAGTCCAGGTTGGCCTCAGTGATTAAATCAGCTATATCGAGTGCATGGGCAACTAATGATCTTACATTGAGGAGCTCTCCTTTATAGCAATGCGCTTCCGTTTCCACTTTGATTTGAGCGACGTTAGGTGAACTTCTAGAATTAGGCTTGTGCTTGAGTTTAAGGATTCGGGAATTCGATGTAGCTAGTGAGGCAAGAGGGGGGTTAGGAGCATTACATTCCCTGATGTGTTGGGAGTTAATTTCCCGTTTGGTAGAAGGGAGAAGTCTTCTGGGCAACTCGTGAAGTTTGTTGAGTCTGGCACGTAGTTTATTATTTCTGTCAAATGTTGAGCTAGGGTGGGAGGTATAGGCTCCTGGTTCTGGTACAACCTGGTACTTTGAACTGACATGGTCAGGGTTATTACTTAAATTAGACATATTTGGTAGGGTGTATGCTGACATGTTCGGGTGGATAGGTTTTGACTTACATGGGGTGATTCCACTGTGACAAGCCTGGTAGTTAGTGACAAGGAATGTAGATATAGCTATTATGCAAAGGATATTGCGTGATCTTGAAATTATGCAAGGCTATCACTTTAAATATATCAGGTTCTTATATAGCTGCGAGTGTGCTGTTGTAGGCAGGAGCTGGTAATCAGGTAATCTGGGTACAGTTTGTTAGGATAGTCAAGCAATCTAGATTCACTTTACCAAAATAGTCCAAAATGTTGCAAGCTTTGGGCACTTTATGTGCGGATTTGCTATGGTAGCCAATAAGCACGCAGGTTTCCAAGCAGTCTATGTACCATTAGCTAAGACAAACAGGCAATCTAAGTGCCATTTCCTAGAAGTAGTACCTAGTGTAGCAATTTCTTGATTTCTTGGGCACTCTAGATATGATTTTTGCCCTAGTAGCCAATCATTAAGCAGGTTTCCTTGCAGTCTAGTTATAGTTTGCTAAGACCGTCTGGCAATCTAGATGCAATGTTCCAAAGCAGACCAAAGTAAGGCAAAATCTTAGATACTCTGAATGCAATTTGCTGGTGTGGCCAGTACTAAGGCAGGTTTCAAGCAGTCTAAATGCAGTTTGCTAAGAAAGGCAATCTAGATGCAGATTTCTAAAACAGTCCAAAGTGGAGCAAAATCTTAGGCACTCGAAAAGCAAGTTCTTAGGCACTCTATATGCAGTTTACTAGTGTAGCCAGTAATCAGGTAGATTTACATACCATCTAAATACAATGTACTATGAGAAGCGGCAGTCTAGGTGCAATTTTACTGATATGGCCAGAGTGAGGCCGGTTTTCAGGCAGCATGCATACAATTGTGTTAATAAAAGCTGGGGTGAGTTGGGTTCTAAGGCAATCTAAGTGCACCTTAACCACTGTATGTCGGGCAGGTACTCAAACAATGTGAGCTACTATGCGCAGGTATAAAATAGCTGGCCGGTCTGACATGTAATAGAAGTGGAGCGGAGGTAGGATGAAAGGCTAGAGATACAGCGCTCAGTGTAATATGTTACTCACAATATTTGCAACAAGCAGAATGCCTGTTCCAACCAATGATGAAAGCATATGATTCTATTTTAATAATACACACTGAGCAGTTTACAGGAATCTCAGCACTACTTCGGTTCCATGCCAACTAGATCGAGTGTTCATGGGACAGTGGCTGCCAAGTCCCGGCATTTTGCTTTTTAGCCACTGGCACTTTGCATTTGGCACGAATGCAACCTTATGGGAAAAGCGAAACTACATTTCCAAGAATGCAAAGTGCAGTTGACTGACGAGGCAGAGCTGTATGGCGTTTACACAGGACCTCTTACCAATACTAAAGGCAATGTTGTAATGTGGTCCCTTCTCAGTAGTTTGTCAGGCTTTTCCAGGTCAGGACAGATAGGTGATGTGCCAGCCCTGGCACCCACAACCATGTCACTCAGCAAATATGCTTCTTGTAGTGCTGCATTTCTGGGGGGAAATAAAACTTCACTATTGCATAAGAAAGCCTAATGGCATGAGCCAAACCACCAACACTAGGATACGTTATTTATACGGCGCTTAATACCGAGAGGTTTCTAAGCGCGGACCGGGGATCGAACCTGCAGTGATCCGTGTCGTCTTGCTTTCAAGGACAGCCAGTTGCCCTGAGCTATCCTCCCAGTACTTTTCGGATTGTCCATGGGACAGAAAAGGAGCTGCGTTTTGGCATACTTCTGAGATCAGGGTTTAATGAAGGAGTTATGTTAGATGGCAAACGTGGGCAGTAGTTTGTGAACATTTTTAGCTTTCCTGACTGTGACGTCCCAGTCAGTTGTAGCGCATGCGCGAGCCTCGTTTGGGACCCACGCATGCGCAGTTTAATAAACCGCGTCCATGCGGGCAGTTGCCGCCGGGACGCGTAGCAGGCAGCATCGCGTCCCGTGTCTCTCTGAGTGTGTGCGTGCGTGCGCGCCACCCGAGGCACGGGTGGCTATACAACAACTGGCGACGAGGCGGGATACCATTGCAGCATTCGCTCGAACACGGCGTGTTTTACATCAGCGACGCTACACGGTGGTGAGTCACGGACCCGGCGGGAACAAATCTATGGTGTCCTAGCGTCTGGTATGCAGCAGTAGCGGCCTGAAAAGGTGCTCGTGCGCTGCTCATACCACATTCACAGAATTTTTGGAACTCTGGCAGTCCTCTACAACCCAGAGGACAGCCCACATCGCATAGCTACCGCACAAAAGGTGGCTGGAAAGCACAGCTGGCAACAAGGAAGACACACAAAGCTGGAGGGGAGCAATGGCATGCTGAATTCCACCGTACAGTAACGTGAGGTACGTGCACTGCCCACCCAAGTCAGGTTTGCGGCCTCTGAGCCATAAGGAGGTGCCTGTGCGACCTGTAAACATGGCGGGAATTGACGGAGAGGCGGAAGCTGCGACTGTGGTGGTGAAAGCACAACAGGGGTCGTTGTTACCCATGCAAGAGTTTGATGTGTCCGGTCCCCCTTCGAAGTTGGGCCCAAGATGGTTGCTATGGATAAAAAAACTTGATATGTACTTTACAGCGACTGGGATAACCAATGACGATGCGAAGAGGGCCACTCTTTTGTACTCGACAGGCCTGGATGTCCTACGCATATATGAATCCCTGAACCTGCAGGTAGTCACCTATGATGCCGTCAAAACTGCTCTGGAAAATCACTTTATACCGCTCTCTAATGTCGACTACGAGAGGTTTCTCCTATGTGGGGAAAAACAGCGGGAGGAGGAATCACTTGATCAGTTTTGCGCTCGACTGCGGCTCATGGCCACCACGTGTCGATGGGACAATGAGGAATCGATGATTAGGAATCAAGTACTCCAAGGGTGTGGCTCAGGAAAACTACGAAGGCAAGTGTTGAGGGAACCGGGCTGGACCCTGCAACAAATCCTAGACAGTGGTAGAACCTATGAACTGGCGGAGTCGAGAGGTGCCAAGGTGGACGCAGCAGTGCACCCTGGAAAATCGGAAGAGGCATTTGCTATCAATAAACAGACTGCGTCGAAAGACAAGTGGGGTCAGAAACGACAGGAAACTCGTTCCCCGACAGGGTCTGGATCTATCTGGCAGTATTGCGGATATGATTTGCCCCACTCTGAAGAGTGTCCAGCCAAATCGAGGTCATGTGGCCGGTGCAACGGACCAGGACACTACGCCCGAATGTGTCGTGCCCCAGCTCCCGTGTCAATACAGAGGGGCCCGGCCAGGGTACGAGGGGGTGGTTCGAGAAAGCAGAGGAGCATTGCGGCTTTGGAGCAAGAAATGCAGAGACTTCAGCTAGCTGAGGAGGAAGAGGAGGAGGAAGACGAAGTATTTTTCATCTCAAGCATCGCCACTGGGGCGAAGAGTAAAAGACAGCCCAAATGTGTTGTGAACATTCAAGGGGTGCCGACACAAGTGCTAATTGACACAGGGGCCTCAGTATGCGTGCTAGCCTCGGAACATTACCAGAAGATTCCTGGCCCTCCTGCGCTGAACATTTCGACGGCGAGGATTTTCACATTTGGCGGAGACACTCAGCTCCCCATCAAGGGTGTGTTTGTAGCGCCTGTATCCAGGGGCGGAAAGACCATAAAGGCCCGATTTTTCATTACAGATGTGAGTCCCCACTCTCTACTCAGCCGTGCGGCATCCGAAGCCCTGAACCTGGTTCACTTTGCACTAGAGGTCTATCAGGTGGATATTTAGACACTGCTGGACAGGTTTGCTGGCATTTTTGAAGGAGTTGGGAAGTTGAAGGCGCCCCCGGTCCGTCTGCACATTGACGACACGATCAGACCAACGGCCCTCAAGCACAGGCGAATTCCGTTTCATCTTCGAGAGAAAGTGGAAGAAGAGCTCCGGTCGCTTGTCAGTATGGACATTATCGAGAGGGTGGAAGGACCGACGCCCTGGGTTTCGCCCATTGTGGTGGCGCCCAAACCAAAACAGCCTGGGGCGGTGAGAATTTGTGTAGATATGCGTCTCCCCAACGCCGCAATTAAGAGAGAGAGACACTTAACGCCGACCCTCGATGATATCATTGGGGAGTTGCAGGGGGCGAAAGTTTTTTCGAAATTGGATCTACAGGCGGGCTATCACCAGCTTGAGCTCCACCCAGACTCTAGATTCATCACGACCTTTACCAAACACGAAGGCCTTTATCAATTTAAGCGCCTGAGCTTTGGCATTTCATCGGCCGCCGAAGTCTTCCAGAACACTATTAGGGGGGCGCTGGCAGGCCTTAAAGGCGTCTTGAATATGAGTGACGACATCTTGGTGTTTGCCGACTCGGAAGCAGAACACATGAAGAGGCTCGAGAGCACGCTGAAAAGGTTGAGTGATCTGGGACTTACCCTACACCGTCAAAAGTGTGAATTCTTTAAAGACCGGATAGGGTTTTTTGGATTTATTTTTCACGCCGCTGGAGTGTCACCAGATCCAGCTAAGATCAGAGACATTCGAGAAGCTGCGGCACCATCATCCCCCACGGAGGTAAGGAGCTTCTTGGGGATGGTGAATTACTGTGGGCGCTTCATCAAGGGTTTGGCTTCCTTGTCTGAACCCCTCAGGGCGCTGACCAGGAACGACGCCGTGTGGAGGTGGGAAAGCAAGGAACAGGAGGCATTTCAGGCCCTCAAGAATGCTCTGTCCGATGGGGACACCATGGTGTACTTTAACCCTTCCGTGGAATCGGAGATTGTTGTGGATGCCAGTCCCGTGGGTGTTGGGGCAGTACTATTGCAGCCTGATGAAAGGGGGGACATGCGTCCCATCGCGTACGCGAGTAAGGCTCTCTCCAACACCAAAATGCGATATTCGCAAATTGAAAGGGAGGCGCTAGCCATTCTGTGGGGCTGTCACCATTTTCGACTGTACATCCTGGGCAAGCCTGTCGTAGTGGTGACGGACCACAAGCTGCTGCTGCCCATATTGGTGGGGGTGTCTTTGAAGCCGCCGCCCAGGATCGAGAGGTGGATGTTAGCCCTAATGGAGTATGGGGTTCGACTAATATACAGACCGGGAACCAACAACCCGGCAGACTATCTCTCACGACACCCCAACACAGAGAATACGGACAAGGACGGTGGCGTGTCCGACTGCCAAGGGTTGCTCTGTCACGTGGTGGATGGGGCGCTACCGGTGGCGCTGTCCAGGCTGGCTATAGCGACGGAATCATCCAAGGATGAGGTGTTCGGCATCATCAAGGCGGCCGTGAGAAGTGGCGACTGTAGAGAGGTGCTGCGTAACAATTCACGGCGACAGTCAGATGCCCAAAAGGACCTGCAGGCACTCTGGAAGGTACGGGATGAACTGTCGGTCTCAGATGATGGATTGATTCTAAGAGGGAGGCAGATTGTGATCCCGCAGGCGTTAAGGATGCGTGTGTTAGAGCTGGCTCATATCGGGTATCAAGGGGTCGTCAAGACCAAGGCGAGACTTCGGCCCAAGGTCTGGTTTCCTGATTTGGAGGGGATGGTGGAGAGTTTCGTGAGAAAGTGCTTGTCATGTCAGGCAGCCAACCCAGGAGACAAGGCCCCACCTATCAGTTCTATGGAACGGAGTGAGAAGCCGTGGGGAACCGTCCACGTGGATTTTGGCTCGACTGGTCGGGGCATGTATCTTCTGGTGGCGGTGGATCAGTGGTCGAGGTATCCGGAGGTGGAGGTGGTGGAGTCCACAGCGACGGAGTTTACCACGAGGGCCCTTGACAAAATGTTTGCGACGCATGGATTCCCAGAGATACTTTGCTCGGACAATGGACCGCCATTTACCGGCAGCCAGTTTGCCCAGTATCTTCAACATAGGGGGATCCATCAGCACAGGGTATCCCCGCTATGGCCTCGAGCGAACGGAGAGGCTGAAAGGATGATGCATACCTTGAATAAGGTACTGAGGATTTCCGCCAGTGGGGGTGAAGACCTTCTGAAAAAGCTCGTGGAGTTTCTGCGAGAATATCGCACCACGCCTCACCAATCGACGGGGGTTGCCCCTGCGGAGGTGCTGTTCGGGCGTTGCCCTTGGGGAATGATACCAGAAGTAGAGGGCAGGAGACCAGGTGTCATAGACAATGACAAAGTTCGAGAGGAGCGCGCCATGCGCAATCAGAAGGAGAGCGAGAGACGAGGTCTGCACGACACCGAGGTGTGTGTCGGAGACTCCGTGTTAGTTCGGAACCGACACCCCAAGGGCAAACTGTCTCTACCGTACGAGCCTCGCCCGTGGAAGGTCACCCACGTGAAAGGAACTATGGTGACAGCGGCCTGTGAATGCGGCACTGTCACCCGCAACAGGTCTTTCTTCAAAAAAGTGGACACATCACCAGAGGCCACAGGTCTAGAGGAGATGCCACACCAGGACACGATCCACGAGGCTCCAGACGAGGATCCCACCAGGGCCATCGCCCCTGCGGACGTCAGAACCAGTGGAACTTTGCCGGGTACCTCGAGGTACCCCGTGCGGAGGGACCGGAGACTGCCTGCTCACCTCAAGGACTATGTCCTGGACTCAGGGGACTGAGCCGAAGTCCCAACGGGCCGTCACCAGTGATGGGAGTATCCAGTTTGTGTTTACCAGTTTTGCGTTGTTAGAGCACCATATTGTTGTACTGTTTTGTTGATGGAAAAAAAAAGGGATGTGACGTCCCAGTCAGTTGTAGCGCATGCGCGAGCCTCGTTTGGGACCCGCGCATGCGCAGTTTAATAAACCGCGTCCGTGCAGGCAGTTGCCGCCGGGACGCGTAGCAGGCAGCATCGCGTCCCGTGTCTCTCTGAGTGTGTGCGTGCGTGCATGTATGCGTGTGAGCCACCCGAGGCACGGGTGGCTATACAACACTGACCAAGAAGAATGCTTTTACCGAGTGGTTACTCAGATGCAGACTACGAGCCTGTGCCTGAGCTATCCGAGGTGTATCACTGCCCCCAGAGCCGGCCTTAGGGGGGGCGAGCCGGGCGACCACCCGGGGCGCCACCCCCCCAGGGCGCCTTTTGCCCCTATCACGCCAGCTCGGGAGAGTCTTTCAAGGGCTCCCCCGAGCTGGCGTTGTGGGACAAGGCGCAGCAGGCGGCCTTTTACTGTAAAATGTGCCCGCGGCGGTGGGTGCATTTAAGTGCGCCCCTCCGCCGTGGACACTTTTCACAAGAAAAGGCGCCATTAGCCCCCCACCACGCCAGCTCCGGGGGTGCCTTTCAAGCGCTCCCCCGAGCTGGCGTGGTGGCAGAAGGTGTGTCAGGCGCCTCATTGTCATTGAACATTGAATGAACCTGCAATGGCGGGCTCATTCAGTGACAATGGGGTGCTAACGGCACCTATTTAACCTCCTCGCCGGAGCAAGGAGGTTAAAAAAAAAAAAAGTTTCCCATCCTGACTCTGCCCCCTTCCGCCCCGCCCCCTGTTAACTAGGGGGGTGCGGTGGGCGCGCCAGTTCGCCCAGGGCGCTGCTGCCCTTAAGGCCGGCCCTGAGTCTGCCCCGCACTGCTAGTTGGGAAACACCACATTTACACCCGTGGGTGAGATATACCCCTGCCAGAGTAGTTCGTCACCTTTTAGACCAGAGTCTGGCTTTTCATTTTTTTGCATTGGATTTAGTTGATGTCGGCTTTTGGAACTTGAACCTTTTGCAGGTGCACAATGCACAATGATTGTCCCCTTATAAGCATGCCCCGGGCACGAGTCTTTGTCTCTGTATGTCGTTGACAGGTGTTAATATTACCTAACACAAAGGTCATTATTTTGACGTTGGATGATGAAACACCATGTTGGCCAGACCAAGATTCAAACTTCTGACAGAGATCCCTCAGATCTCTGCAGGGGCGTTCAGTTCAACCCGCTGAACTATGTTACCATCATTGTGGTGCATTTTAAGGCATGGCCTTACATATGCATACAGCTGAGTACACCAGACTAATCCATCAAGAATTTATATTTAGAATCATGGTTTGTCACGAAGTTTATCAACTTTGCAAATAGTATCTGGAACTCACCCCCAACATATGCAACGAGCCCTCTCAGTATCACTTCAAGAAGCTTCTAAAAACGTGGTTATTTAATACATTCTAACCTGTATGTTTCACATGTTATACCTACAACCATATGCTTTGCTGATTAACTGTAAATGTATACTGCTATTAACTCAAACTGACCTCACCTTCCTGGAACCAGTAAGTATTTATGTAACTATGTAACCTACGCCGTGATACGCCAGTGTTTGGGCGTATAATCAAATGTAATAAATAAATAAATAAATAAAAGTAGCTCACTGTAAATTAGTGGAGCTCACGGATTTCCGCATACACACAGTCGTTTCTCTTCCTTGTATTTGCAATTGTATTGTGGAGAATCACGAACCTTAATGTTTAATGTGCATGCTTTACTAGACTGGCTTGTACTTGTTTTGCAAACACGCACTCTGTTGTGTTCTTTTGCCATTTCAGAGTGGATCATACTTGCTTTGCCTAACACATTTATATTAAGAATTATTATATATTGTTAGGTTTACCATGTGGTTTAATGTTTTTACTGTAGCTTTATTGAACACACGATAGCTTTTTAAAGATAACTATGCAGCATTATATGTTGGTGCACATCTAAAGAAAGGACAGGATCAGCTAGAGGCGGGTGCTTCAATTGCAAAATGCGCAACCAAGAAACATGGCTCAAATTCTGACTTACCCAAACTGTGTGACCCTGTGCACATACATTTACATTGCTCTGTCTTATTTCTCTTAGCTACTAAAACTGGGGTAACTTACAAGTGATTTTCTTTTTTTAAAACTTTTGTTTATTGGCAGAAGGTTACAACAGGTACAGCACAGATTGTGCAGACAGAGACAAACATCTTTGTATCACCCATAGGGCTTACATCTTAAGCAGTTCAGATCATCACAAACAGAGCCCGAATATTCAGTTCCTATGGTACGTTGGGCAGGCTTGATGGAGGGGTGGAGGTCCACTCCACCTCGTCTCTGCTATTCAGGTAGCTGCAGAATTCGGTCCACACATTTTTGGGGCGGGATGGGATAGGCAGGGAACCGATGTAATCCTCTTCACACATTTGTACCCAGGTGAGGGCTTTCAACCACATCTCGAAGGTGGGGGGAGTGCTGCGCTTCCAGCATTGCAATATGCATTTCTTGGCTACAATGGCACTTACATTTAGAAACTTTGACATTTTCCTTTCATTTTCCCCAGCCCAGATTCCGAACAACAAGGCTAGCGGGTCCAGGCCCACTTGGGACCCAATTATCTCTGAAAGCGCCTTTGTCACTTCCGTCCAGAACGCCTCCAGCACGGCACAGGACCAAAACATATGTACATGATCTGCCACTTCAAATTTACATTTCCGACACGTGTGGGACGGAGTATGTGTGAATTTCGTTACTCTGTGCAGTGTGTAATAGAGCCTGTTAAGGAGTTTGTATTGTATGCAGCGGAATCTGGCGCTCAAGGAGACCTTGCGTGTATGTACACACATCTTGCTCCATATCTCATCGGTGATTTCCATTTCGAGCTCCCTAGCCCATGCTTCCCGTGGTTTTGGTGATATGTCCTCTAGTTTGGCTAGCGGCATTTTATATAGGGAGGATATTATGCCCCTGCACCCAGCGGAGTTCGCTATGTATTGGAGTTCGGGAGAGTCTGGGGGTTCGTGCGGGTGCGTAGGCCACATTGCTCTAAACCGCCGCCCGTAGCCTAAAGTACTGTAGCAGTTCAAGCGCTGAGTTGGAGTGTGCGTGTCGCCATGTCTGGGGGGTGATAAATATGCCATCCGCTCGGTAGCCCATGTCCTCCCAATGTTGTGAGAGGTGTTGGTCGTGTGTGGGGGCCAGTCCAGGGAATTGCCATATGGTGAACCATTTATAGTATAGGCAGTGGCCTTGTTCAGGGTGCAAAATATTCTTCCATGCTCTGATCGTGGCGGCCACGGGGTCTGACGGGGCGTCTGTCTGGAAGGTGCGGTGTAAAAGTAGGGTCATGATGTTAGTTCCTTCACCTGCCAGTTTCTCTAATTTGGCGTGAGGTGGCGGGTTTAGGTGTGTGTACCAGTGAGTGGCGTGTTGGGCTTGTGCTGCGTTCCAGTATAAAATTAAGTCTGGGGCTGTGAAACCCCCTTTCTCATATGGTAAGGTCATAAGATGCCACTTCCTACGGACCGCACCGGAGTGCCAGAGGAATTGAGCACACGCCGAGTGGAGCTTCTTAAAATATTGCCTCCCGGGCCATATTGGTACATTAGCAAAAATGTAGAGGAGCTTGGGGACCACAACCATTTTTATAAGGGATAATCTGCCCGGCAGGGACAATGGGAGGTTGCGCCACTTGAGCATTTTGGATTCCACAAGCTGTGCCGTTGTCTCGTAGTTGTCTGCCCGTAGGGAAGCTACGGTCAGTGACACTTTTACCCCAAGGTATCGGACGCCACTTGGAGACCAGCGCAGGGGGAATTCGTATGTCGGCTGTAGGGTTGCACTGGAGAGGGGAAACATTTATGATTTTGAATAGTTTATGGTGAAACCTGAGTATGTGCCTATTTTTGTTATGTCCCGGATGATAGGATCTAGGTGTGTGGAGGGGTTCCTGACGTATAAGAGTATGTCATCAGCGTACAGGGAGATGATTTCCGGCGTGTCTTGCAGGCGAATGCCCTTGTTGGTGTGCCTATCCCTGATATGGTACGCCATGGGCTCAATGGTGAGCGCGAATAGGATGGGGGAAAAAGGACACTCCTGACGGGTGCCCCTGTGTAGCACAAAGGGGGAGGAGTTGTTGACTAGTACCCTGTCCAGTGGCCCTGTATACAGTAGTTTTATATAGGAGAGCATGTTGGGTCCTATTCCCATCTTCTCTAGGACGGCCCATAAGTATTGCCAGGAAACCATGTCGAATGCCTTTTGGGCGTCTAGTGTGACTGCCACTGTGTCCGTCTTCGGGTCGATTCTGGAAATCACGTTAAATAGGCGGCGGATGTTAAGTGCTGTTGAGCGACCCAGAACAAAACCGCTTTGGTCAGCATGGACTAGGTGGGGCATGAATGGGAGGAACATGTTAGCGATTATTTTAGCAAAGATTTTCATGTCCGTATTAATGAGTGACAGGGGCCTATAGGACCTGCATTCGTCTGGGGGTTTCCCTGCTTTGGGGAGGACTGTTATTAGGGCTTCTCTTAAGGATGGAGGGAGGGTGTTTAATCTGAGAGATTCGATCCAGACCCCGTACAATACGGGTGCTAATATAGCAACATGCTCTTGACAGAACTCAGATGTGAGCCCATCGGGGCCCGGGGCCTTATTTTTAGGGAGGTGTGAGATTACTTGGACGATCTCGTCTAAGGTAAACGGGGTCTCGAGTTGTTCTCTGGTGTCTTGGGAGATGAGGGTCATAGGGATGCTTTCTAGTAGGTCGTCCAGATCATGGGTTGTGTGTTCATGCTGGGGGCCATAAAGGTTGGCATAGAAGCTAGCGAAGGTGTCTATGATGGCCTGGTCCGACCAGTGCCTTAAGCCTTGTTCGTCAATGATGCCATCTATGCGAGTCCTGCCGCCTTCCGCACGAACCAATTTAGCAAGAGTTCTTCCCGGCCTATCCCCCTCTCCATATCTACGGGCCGCCATGGGGCGGGCAAAGTATTGCACCTTGCTCAGGGTATGGGACTCAAACAATTCTAGTTCTGTTCTGATCTTAGCTAGGGTCGGCGGGGTTGGTGCGGAAACATAATCTCGTTCAAGGGCTCTTAGCCTGGCTTCAGAGGCATTTAAGGCTTGCCTTATGACTTTGAGAACCCCAGCCTCCCTCGATATACACATCCCTCGAATGTAGACTTTAAAAGCCTCCGAGCGGGTCCCCTCAGGGGTATCGGACGTATTATTGGTGTCAAAGAAGGTGTTTATGTCCGCCAGGATCTCGGCCTTAAAGACGATGTCAGAAAGAGCGCCTGGCTTAAAGCGCCAAGCGGGTCGAGCTGTCATTGTGTTACCAAGCTGGATCTGTAGCATCACAGGGGAGTGGTCTGAAAGAGTGCGTGCGAGGATCCTGGCCTCCGAAACCCTGCCCACTCGGCACCCGGACAAGAGGAACATATCTATCCTTGAGGAGCTATCGTGGACGGATGAATAAAAAGTGTAATCTCTTTCCTGGGGATGGAGTGTTCTCCACACATCATGTAAATTTAGGGAGCTCATATGCGAATGGAGTCGTTTGGCAGCTCGGGTTAAGACCCTGCGGGTAGTAGTCGTTCTATCAAGGACATTATCAAGTATGAGATTCATATCCCCTCCCCATATAATGGGGACTTCCACATATCGCATGAGGATAGCTGTTATTGTGTCTATAAGTTCGGGGGAGTCAGTGTTGGGCGCGTATGAGTTCACCAGTAAGCATTCTTCGTCAGCAATATTGCAGTGAAGAATCACATATCTACCGTCTGTGTCAATGTGGGATGTGTGGAGGGTGAATTTTATCAATCTGTGGATGAGCGTGAGGACTCCCCTAGCCTGAGTGGAGTATTGGGTATAGTACCTGTTGGGGCCCCAGGTTTGTGCCAGATTCGATGAGAGAAGTTTCAGGGCATGTGTCTCCTGCAGTAGGAGTACTTGGATATGGTGCCTCTGTGCGTATGCCGTGATCCTACGGGACTTTGTGAAATTCGTCAATTCCCGAACATTCCATGTCAGCATTTTAATAGCCATACAGACAATTTATGGGACATCCCTGAAGTAGGATCTTTCTCTGACTGCCGCCATGTGTGCTGTAATGTCGTGGAAACACCTCTCTGAAGTACCTGTCCAAAGCTCTCTGCCATTTTTAATGCAACATTCCCAAACTTCACCACCCCCCACCCTCACCGCCCGGTATAAACTAGCAGTGTATTGATACCCACCCCCAAACACCTGCGCGCCATCCCCAACTCGGCGACGCCTTAACAACAGCCCAACCAGGGCTTAAACACAAATACTCCGTCTTGGAGAGCATTGCAGCTGCAATGGGGGCTGCTGTTGCCGTCTGACCCACATTTTATTACTATTTTTATGAAGAAATATCATCAATTTGATTCGGCTGATGAAACAATAGTTACGAGGAAAGGGCACGCATGTTCTAGGATGGCGAGATCCAGGTAACCACTGCCCTGAAGTGACGTACAACAGTGAGGCCTGGCTTCCAAGGGCCGGGCCCAGTGTGTGGTGATACAGTCCGGTGGATTGAAGATGCATCCCCCAGATGAGTTATGCTCCTGGTCTGTAGATGTACGAGCAGCGTTGGGCCCATAAGGGAAATGATGGGGGGGACCGTCAGCTCGCTAGTGGGCTGTTCACAGGTTGGCCGCGGCCCTCAGGTTATAGTGCAGAGGCCAGGGCCATGTGTTAGTCATTGTCCATGGGGTCCCCTGGGGGGTCCACCAGCGGGATTTGTGCCACAATGAACTTGACTGCCTCGTCAGGGACCGTAAAGAAATACAATTTGTTGTGGTGGGTGATTTTAAGGCGAGCAGGGAAAAGCATTGCGTACTCAATTTTTCTGTCTCTCAGCATTTTTTTGACACCACCAAATTGGCGTTGTTACATTTGGACTGCCACCGAGAAATCCAGAAAGATCCTGATGATTTGTGAGTCCAGCCTCAATTCTCCCTTCTCCCTGGCCAAATGGAGTATGTGGTCCCTGTCTTTGTAGCTCAGCAGTTTAGCAATTATTGGTCTCCTGGCTTGGGCCGGGGTGCCAGCCAGCGATGCGCTCTTTCAACGGTAAAGAATGGTGAGAGAGTGGGCTTGTCGAGGAGATCTTTAAGGAGTTGTACGACCGCTTGTTCCATGCGACCTTGTAGCGCGGTCTCGGGAACCCCCACTATACGAATGTTATTTCTCTGCGATCTTGATTCAAGGTCATCGCACATAGCTTTGACCTGCTTCATATCACGAACGAGCTCAGACACAGTGTTTTGCAAGGTATGGACATTGTCCTCATTGGTTCCGATCCTTTTCTCCGCCTCGGCGATCCTGGCCCCGTGCTGATCGAGCTTGGCCCTTAGGGAGGCTACATTAGCATTGATGTCATCTAGCTTTTCATGGAAGGAAGCAATGTTTTTGGCCATGGACTCCATCATAGCAGTTAGATATGGTTGCGGGGGGTCCGGCAGGGCATCACCATCTTCTTGTGCTGCAGCCAAGGGTGCCTGGCCCGCCCTGGGCGTCATTTTGGCGAATTTATCCATGGCGCCCGCCTTGTTGGCGCCACGTGCCCTGTTGGACATTGCTGTACCAGGGGACCGTGCACCGCTTGGTAGGGTTAAAGATGGCCGCAAGCTGGGGCCTCCGGGGAGAGCATGGTGAGCGGCTAGTATTCGTGGCGTGTAGCAGGATCAGGTTGGGCGGTGCCAGTATTGCACGTATGGGCGAGGGTGGCTAATTCGTAGACTGGTAGTGCCGTCAGCGGGGCAGTGAGCCAAGTGTGAACAAGGGGGCCGTATGTTAGTGGGTTCCGCAGGTTACCCGTGGCGGCCGTGGGCTCAGCGGGCGGAGGAAGTTGAGGGGGGACAGGTGCGTCCAGTACAGCTAGGGTGGTATCCGAGCGTGGATGGGCTCGCCGAGTTTTGAGCAGTCAGCAAATGGAGGAGGCGGTATTGATCACCGCTATGTTCAATGATGGAGTAGGGTATTTCCACCTTCACTGGCAGTCCATGATTCCGAGACCCACCACGGGAGTCCGCCGCGCATGGATATGTGGGGTCCAGTGAGGCGAAGGCCAGTGCAGCGCGTAACGAGGGGGGGTGATTGGCGGGGTGGTCCAAAGGCCCCCCAGGATACAGGGTTGTGGTATCGCTCAGATCACCCACCTCATAGCCTTAAGGGTGGCTCAACCCGCGTGGCCGCCCACGTAGTGTTGTAGCACTCAAAGGAGGACCAGACGAGGGGTCGCCGGGGCGCGGGAGAAGGTGGTCCGCCGGCAGCGCCGCGGCTCTCCCACAATAGGGCCCGTAGCTTGCTCCGTGTTCCTAGGCCCTCAGCTGGTGACTGCAACTTCAGGGCGCAAGAAGGCCGCAGGTTTGTGCCACAGATGTCTCCTCCCCGGTGATTGAGAGGTGGGTGGGCACCGGTCCGCAGGGACGCTGCGGGCCGCACAGTGCGGCGCCCTGTCCCTCCACACCTCCAGGGCCGCTCACGTATGTCAGCGCGGGAGGGCTCCAGCCCAACCCGCGGGAGCGGTGGAGGTAAGGCCGCTCCCTCGTCCGCCCGGAGACGCCACCGGAGCAGTAGATTCAGGCGGCTCGGCGTATGTCCACAAGCGGGGGCGGCGGGGAGTCCGAGGTCCTGCCCCAGCGGTCACCAGCAGCGAGCGGGTCCCCCCGGCGAGGGAGTGCCCCAGGGGCACCGCGCGGGGAGCAATCAAGTCGGCAGCAGGGGATTCAGTATGGAGGCCTCAAGCCGTCACAAGGCCGGCGTCCGCCGCAGGGGTTCCCGACTCCGATTTTCTCCAAAAGTTCGGGCAAATATAGAGGAGAGTGTATGCTGGCAAGTCGTTGCAGAATTATTGCTGGATGTGTAGGATTAGCGCCGATATTCGTCGGATCTGGGCGGGCAGGTCCGGAGCTCAAAAGCTAAGCAGCCATTTTCTAGGCTGCTCAACAGCGCCCCCCCCCCCTTAAATGTGCATTATAGGACAGTACTCACTTGTGCATAGTTTGATATACTCCAGTGTTCCCTCATTTGTAATATTGACAGTTTATATAGTGAATACAACATACTGAATTGTCTCTTAGTTTACTCATGGAAGGTCACTACCCACAGCTCTCTCTGCACATAGATGTGTGAAATAAATGATACTACAATGTTTGGTGGGTGGGGCTTGGAGATTCATATCCCAAAAATTGCTCTGGGTGTTAGAACCTGCCCACAAGCGACCTGTGGTTTATTCAGAATTCAAACTTTAAAAATCTGGTAGCCCACGGATATTTGTAAGGCACTCAGAGGGAGCCAACCATCCAAACACTCTGTTGCAACCCCCTTTATCTTCCCCATCTTTACTTGTTTGCACTGCAGTGGGATGCCAGTGCAGACTGTCGGTCAGAAAAGGGCTTCTTCTAGCACCAGTGGGCACCATTGCTCGAAATACGAAGGGTCAGAGATGAACATTGATAAGACCCCTTTTCTATTTCTAGCACAGGCAGGCTCTGGAAATAACGAAAATGTCAATTTCTAGCCTGCGGAGATTACTGCGCTGTAAATAGCAAACAAGTTGTTTTCCCAGTGCGAGAGGGCTGGCTCTCAATACAGATAGAAACATGTTTTTTTTTCTATTCTTAGCCTATAATTAAGTTTGAAATTGAGTTAAAAAAAAAGGAACTGTGGGGGTGACAGCCTGCCTTTCTCTGCAGGGCACTTGTCAGCCTTAAACCCTTGATGTTTTTTGGCCATACATCACCGACATTTTTTTTAAAGTTCGACGCACCTCATACCTGCTGAAATTCGAATGGTTTGACTTTCCCTCAAACTGGTTGAAGCAGTAATAATTATGACAGAGACACATCCTGCAAATGTAGAGGAACAAAATGGGAGATATGAAGTCACAGCAGACATTATAGGAAATAGTTACTAATCAGTTCAAAACAATTATTTAATAAGGGTCGGTTTTCTGGCTCGTGAAGGTTTCCTTTTTAGTGGGGTGCACCTCATTGCCAGTTGGGAAATCACACAGTCACAAATCTCTAATATTACTGAAAAAGCTACACCCATGGATGTTGTGACTTAAGCCCCTGCTGGGCTCGTCCTGTGTGAGGCGTGGGGCACACGCAGTCCCACCAAGTGGTGCCTCGGAATAAAAGCAGGGCACGGCTCCCCGCCGACCCTGTGAAACCATCTCTACTGTGACAAGACACAGAACAAGAAGCATTTCAAACCGGCTACACTCTGAACCAGAGAAATTGGAGTAATGAGACACAGCCTCACCAAAACTGTTAGCAAGATAAAGTTCTCTCGTGCACCAGTCCACAGCGAAGACCCTGTGAAACCAGCCCTACTGTGACAAGCCTCGGTGTCCATAAATCACAGCTGATGGATCAAATCCATCAGCAAGAAGAAGAAAGACAGAACCATGCGCCAGTCGACACCACCTAACTCTCCCTGTGTCCCTCAGTGCAGCGCTGCGTCAGCGCTATCACCTAGCTGCAGGGCCCTGTTCGAGAGCTGCCCGGCAACCCCGAGCCCTCATAACAACTGGGGCATAGACAGGGAAGGGCCTGTGTGGGCAAGGCCCACCCAAAATCTTTGAATGCCTGCTCTAAAACACAGGAACCTGAGGCCTGGAGAGGAGTTTTTGGTTCAGAGCTGGTGAGGAAACAGGTAATAAACAAAAATGTGAATGCGTGCGTGAGAGGGTGTTGGATGTGTATGAACTAAGTCTGTGTGTAACCTTGTACCTTGCATTGTACCTTTCTCTAAGTTTATCTACTTGGGCGGCTTCCCTGTAACCCTTAATCAAGCCTTCTTAAGCACTGTTACAGCGCCTCATGCCTGTGGGCTGTAGTGTGCTCTATAAATACAAATAAATAAATATGTGTGTGTCTGCATACATGGGAGAAGGTGTCCGTTCAAGTGCGTGAATGAATGAGAGTGCAGTGTGAATGGTGTGTATGTATGGGTGTGAGAGTGTGTGTGAATGAGAATGCAGTGCAAATGTTCTGGGTGCTCATGTGAATGATCGAAAGAGAAGCTGCATGGGTGAGTGACTGATGGGTATGAATGTGTGTGTGTGTGTGCATGCGCGTGGGGTAAGGACTGTCGGTGTCAATGACCTTGCAAGATGTGTCTACCATGGGATTAACAGATGTTCCACTGTGTAAGGACTGTGCATTAATTAGTGACTTTGTACAGAGTAAATATGGAGGGAATGACTATGGGCATTGAAGTCTAGAGGTTGCAGGACTTAGAGGAAGAGGTTTCACAGCAAGTAATGCATATGGGATAATGTGTAAAGAGCAGAAAGGCCTACATTAAATACCCGTGTATGGCTGCAGTGGGGAGGCAATGGCTGCCAGTTAGGGGGCCGGGTTGCCATTGTGCAATCCTCATTGGCCAATGATTTCTTACTTTTGGCTAGCAGGTGCCACTTGTACAGCCAGTAATTTTGTTAAGTTGGCTGAAATGTGCAAAAGGAAGCGTGGTTTACTTGGGTCAACATTTCAGAAGTTGATCATCATACAATGATAAGAAGTAGGGGTAGGCGGATTGATTGGACGTGAGGCTGTGAGAAGACTTTACACGGATGCACTTTCTGTGCTTGGTATGCTGGTATGGGCTCTTCCCATTCCCTTTCTTATTAAGGTGGGGCATATGTATGTTTTTTGGGTAAGCCACCTCTGTCTATTTCTTTGTGCTGCTTGGGCAACCACACAGACCTCATCCCCCAGCTTCCACGATGATGCAGCAATCCCTGGAACCCCAACTGGACCTTCCTATCCTTTCGGCTCCCACTCCTTTACCACGCCCACCAACTCCATCTCAGGAAATCTCCAAGGGTCTTGCCTTTATATGGCAATCTAAGGAAGGGTGAACATGCTCTACCAGATGGCTGTACTTTGCCAAAACCTTTGTCTGAGCCCCTTGTACTCTCCATTTCCTTGCTGTTCTCCTAATTGTCTGACCACGCAATTGGTGTGCAGACTCTATCTCTCCTGCCCAACACAACTCCTCCATGGCATCTCTCCCCTTGTCTCATACACCCACTCTTTCAACTTTGCCCTACAGGCCCGTCCTCCAGACCCTCTCTTCCCTCTGCAAGACCCCCTCTGAGTCCCTCAAAGCAATCTCCCAGTCCCATCGCAAACCGTTTACCCTTCGTCCTGGTCCGCTATGCCTGCATTCCCTCTTTGTTAGCTCCCCCCTTGCTGTCCCCTCCTTAACTAGTCTTTTACCTCATAGCTTTCAAAGTGCCCTCAGAATGGCATCAAGGCTACAGGCAACGGACTGGGGTAGCTCTGTAAGAATACAGTTAGTGGCTGCATAATACACAGTGGTCAGTTGGATGCATAAGGCTGTAGGGAGTAAATGGGGTGCTGGTGCAATGCTGGACTAGGCAACATATGATTATTGTTAAGTCTATGAAGGGCAACAGTTGCCTCTGTAAGGATGCAGTCAGCAGGGGTGTCTTAGTAGTGTAACGCTCTTTAAGACTATTCCCTCCCCTCCTTAGTTCAGTATCAGCAAACTAATTACTACTTATAATAGTAGGTATATTTCAATGAGCAAATACGTGCATGAATGCGGTCAGGGGGAATCTGAGCATTGATGTTTTCTCACATAATGGCTTCTTTTACTAGCATTTCTGTGCTAAGGCCACTTTAGGAGTGTTATAATGTGGGGTTTGGGTGGGAGGTTAATTTTGCAATGGTGTAGGCAGCCTGGAAGTTTACTTAATGTGGTATGGCATTTTAAAATTGCATTAACGACAATGCAAACGTAATGTGTGTTCTTGCATCGGTAAGGAGCATTTGTGAAGCCTGCACAAAATATTTCCTTACTGGCCCATTACATTTTCTACTAGTGCTAAGGGCAAAGTCAACATGATGAGGGTTCTTACAAGGTGAGGGACATTTGTGCATGCAGGAAGTAGATCATTTGTATTTGTATTTTATTTATTTATATAGCGCACCAGACCCTGAGGGCAACCGGGCGCATTATTTAGAACATATGATGTGAATTTACTGTGGCATGACATGTTTTACTGACATTAGGGAAACATGTGTGTTCTTACATTTTGGGGAGGCATTCATGCAGTTAGCAAAGACATGTTTCCTACGTGGCATTGTATTTCTTAATATTGTTAAGGAAAAAGCCAATATGATGAGTGTTCTTATATGGTGGGGATGGGCATTTGTGAATTCAGCAAGAACATGTTTACTGTGACATGAGATATTTACTGGCTGTAAAGGCAAAGCCAACAGGAGTATGTTCTAATATGGGGATTGTGGCATATATTGGCAGAGCCAGCATGAACATGTTTTCCTAATGTATCATTACTCACATTATGGACAAAGCAAACTTGAGTATGTTTTATGTGGGAATAATGCCATACGTTGGTGCAGCCAGTATGGACACATACAGGAACATTCAGCATGAACATTATTTTTATACTGGCATATAGTGGACAAAGGGATCACGAAAACGCTCCCGTGCACTGTTGGGGATTTGTAGTCCAATTGATTTTTTCATGTCTTATTTTACCAAACTGATTATAAATTGTGTGGCTTTTTACTCAATTTTTTTCAGAAATAGTGTTGTAAAATGCACAATTGTATCCAATTATTAAAAAATTATTCTTGGGGGTGCAACCTCCCATCAATGGTCATTGGTTGGTTTGTGCTCCCTAGCTACGTTCAGTCGCTCCACTATATTCTTGGAAGAAGAAACACCCTTCTGGTGGTCCCAACTACATTAGCTTCAGGCCCCACTTGTTGAAATGTTGAATAATCCTGGCTACTCCTCTGCATAACAATGTATATACAGTGCTGGTCATTGGGCTGGCTGTTGGGGGATCCGAGATCCGGCACCAGATATGGAGCCGGATCTCGGGATGCGGCCAGAGTCAGCCGCCCAAGCCCATGAACGTGCTACTTAAAAAAAAGAAGAAAAAAAAAAAAGCGCCTGGGACGGTAGCATTGCCTTTTACTGCGGCTTTGGCACTGGGTTTTTTTTTTCTTTTTTTTTCATGTATTCCAGCATTGCTGGATGTCCACTACGAGCCCCGCCCCTCTATGCCATGACCCCTCGGGTACTGCCCCCTCTCCAAAATCCCCCCCCACCCCAGCCCTTGTGTTGTGGGATCCCCCACCACATTTTGTCCATTCCCGCCACTGTGTATATGTACATACCTGACTGTATAGTAAGTATAGCAGCAGAGAAAGGAGGATTCGCGGCTGTGGCGCCTTCTGTCCTGAGTCTCCCTGTTCAGAATAATGGGATGGGTGGAGACCCTTCTCTGGTGGCAATGTATCTCAGCGTCTTTCAAAGCTCCGAGGCGCGGTGCTGCCAACCCCCACGCGGGAGAGACGGCAGTAAACCCTACTCTGGCAGGTGCTCGGGTCGTGTACGCACCTGGCTGCATCTAATAGGCCTACCGTTAACTGTGTTAGGATCCACTCCAAAGCAGAAGGCCGTAAACGCTCCTGTTTGTTTACCAGAGAAGCAGGTGCAGGAGCATATGTGGCGCGAGGACCATAGAGTACTTCCGCGTGTGAGGAGCCAGCTGGCAGGGAAGAAACGACGAGAGGGGTTAGAGAGGGGAGTACACAGAAAATAGGGGACATACCAGACGGGGAAGGGCATTGCGTCGCACTAGGGGGGCCATCTGAACGATTAGCTCGAAGCACCAGAGCACGCCCCACTCCCGCTGCTCCTCTGCTGCTCCCCCGCACTGCACTTCCTTCTATCAAAAATCATTACATCATTGGAATTAAAAACATGTTTTTACTTGTACTTAAAATCAACAATGAGACAACTTTTTATATACAAAAATATCACCAACAGGAATTCAATTTCATTAGCCTATCTATATGTTAATTATGATCTAAATGAAGGGCACTGTTGCTGTAATATGTCCACCCATTTTAATGGCCAATATCTTTCAGTTGGTGAAAACAGCGCCCAGAGGCTGTTCCAAATACTCCCAGAGAAGCATAGAAAGTGGCAGGGGCGCCGAGTACGCAGGCGCTCTGGGGCGGCAACCCCCACGAAACTCCATTTTCATGTAAGTCCCTATTCTTAGAATGGGACGTTTTTTTTATTTACCGGACACCCTCACCCCAAGTCAGACCCCCCCCCGCACCCCCTCAACCCGTACCCCATCCTCTGTCCCCGGGGGAAAACCAAATGTCGGCACCTCTAGAAGGTGGGTGTGAAAGAAAGGGAAAGAGAGGCGCTGGGGAACAAGAGGCAGTTCACATCTATATTAAGTACGGTTAGGTTACAAAGAGTGCCTCGAAACTGCTCGAAAGCGCTATCTTCGAAGACAAGAGACGCAGGTAGGCTATGAAGGGAAGCAGTCATATAGCCATATGATGTGAGTAAATAGCACTAATTATGACAGTACGTGCCAAATGGTCTGAGTGAATGATTATTTAATGGCAAAATCTACCATTTATGGAAGACGTTTGTATAAGGTTAGTTGTCTTAAACCAATTCATAACAAATAAATAAAATCTGCCGTATAGTGAGAGGACCTGAGGATAGGATGGCAATATCTAAAAATGGCAGGGTTACTTAGGTAAAAAGGTGGCCAAGTGTTCTGAGTCACTGGACACATAACTTCTGGCAAATAGGTGCAGGCTGGATGGGGAGCTCACTTGCAAAATGCTCATTTTAGAAATAAGTTTGCAACCCTGGCTGGACTTCATCCTTCTGTGGGTGATGAACTCCAATCAGTGGGTAATAACACTGATAATGACAGCGCTTAGAAGCGATCCACCTGCACGAGGCGCTATGAAAATCACCAGATTAATAGTATATGGTGCTGGTGTAAGACCAACATATTGACATACCTAGTAAATTGTGTGATGTGATGTTGTCTGATGACAAAAGCTGACAGTTGGAATGTCTAGGTGGCAATAATGCGAGTAATTTACTGTTCTGTTATACTATGTTAACAGGGTTAGTTCCACTCACCTCTGCCACTGGCATGGCCTCCAGGCGCTCTGGCGGGTCTGGAAGAGAGTGGGTGGGCTTGGTTAATTAGCGGGAAAGGCAAGCGTTCAGTGCTTTGTGTATGATGACATTTTGCCTTTGCTATGTTGTGAGTATGTGACCATACCCTGACAAAACCTAGCACATGATGATAATTTGGCTATGCAATTGCAACACTAGGCAACCCATGAAGGCACTTGGGCAGGTGATATCAAGGCCTACAATAGCAACAAACGACACATGTTCACTAGACTCTAGTCAAAATGCTTATCTTTGTCATTACGCCCCTAAAACGGAAAGGGCAGCAACAAAGATAATGGGTAACTTTATGCCTCCCAGTAAACTGAATCGTTTGGCATTGTGACTCCATGCCACTTAAACACATGCCCTCCAGTCCTAGGCTTTCAGGTAACAGACTGGTTAATTCTCGGACTTGGAATCATTTTTGCTTTCAACCGAATGACATACCAGAAAACAATGATATTGTAAAGAAACCTCTATTTTTTAAAATGATTTATTTGCATTTTTAAAGCGCTTACACAGCCCGGGGGCATGAAGGCGCTGTTACAGGAATATGTCTTAGTTGCCTATTTATAAGTGCTTAATACCCAGAGGTTTCTAAGCACGGACCCGGGGATCAAACCTGTGTTGCTTCGCGCTGTCTTGTTGCTGCTGAGCTATCCTCCTGGGATAATGTCCAGATGACATGGACTTACTCATTTGATCTCCCTAAAACATCACATATACAAGAAAATGATTCATAAATGAATGCAAATTCGTCCCTTAATCATTCATATATTATACCTTCTTTTGGTCATTTACTTCTGTCTTCCAGCCCTGTCCCCACAACCTCCTGCAGGCAGTCTCTGGCCCTCGATTAAGCCAGCAGAAAAACAGCCTCTTTAGTGCCTCGTGAACCCCCAACCCTGCATTCTGGCATGCCAGTGCCCCTGCGCAGCAATGATAACACTGGCAACGGCTGTGGGGGTAGTTCAGGGATGTTTAATGTCACAGAGATGCTACTGCAGGAGGTGGGAGATGTATGAAGCCTTTCGCTGCACCGTGGGTGGTAGATGGATATGGGCAGGGCAGTCGAGGGTACAAGCGGGTGGACGGAGTGCCCCCACTTTTTTCAGGAGTCCCCACACTTTTTTCAGAAGGCACCTTGATATACTAATTTCTGGTGACGCCACATTCAATTGTTATGTTAATGAGTTCCCCACACTTTTTTTCTTTTTAGGACATATATGGGCAGGGCAGGTTATCATCCTCTGCTCCTGTCCTCATATTGCTGATGATTGTTAATGATGTCAAAATTCAAATGCCGAACGCTCTCCCAGGTGGGAGATTTACAGGCTGTCCCTGCTGTGCCCTAGTCCCCACTCGCGCGCCCCAGGCAGTTGCCCGGTGCACCCACACCTAGTATTGGCTTTGATTGTGTAGATGGCATAAAGGGGTACTGGTGGCTAAAATAGGAGTATAGGTTGCGAGTGATAGAAGGGGTGAGGTCTGGGGAAACGATAATGGGGAAATGGAGAGGGGTACAATGTGGCAAAGGCGCTATATGGAGACAGGAAGCAGTTATATTCCTTTATCTGAATGAGCTAGGGGACCTCCGAAACAGCTGATTTCTTTGTTGAAAGGAACAAGGGAAAGGGGAGAGAAAGATAGCTCAGCCAGTTGAGCACCCGAAACAATGATCTGTGTTCAACCTACAGGTAATTTTTTCGAATTCCAGCAGGACCGACTCAAGTCTTTCACCCTTCCGAAGTCGAGGAAAGAAGCATCAGATTGTAGGTCCAATACTGCTCGCCTCAAGCAAACTGTGCCTTGTGATTCCTGAACAGTGAGGAAATGGACCTGAACCCTCAAGCTTGGCAGGAGTGTCCCATATGGCTCACCACTTCCACAACATGCCCTGGCAGGAAGGTACCCAGACCATCCATGGCATATCCCTCTTGCGTGCACATGGCCTTTCGTACATCACAGTCACAGAATAAATGGCAGGGCTTGGCAAGGTACCCCATGATTCACAGGCACCCATTAAGGAAACAGCCGACCTCAGATACCAGGACTTTAAGTAGGGGTGGGGAAGCCAGAGAATTCATGGGTTGAGCCAAGCCAGAGCCAAGCCAGAGACTCTCTCTTGGCTGTAAGAGACAAACATGAGTTCAGCCAGTAAAAAACAAACACCTTGCATTGTGTTTCCCCAAAATACAAGACTCATACTTGGCATCCTGCCGCCCCACAACACAAGACACATACCCCTTAAAAAAAAGGGTACGTGCACTGCGTCTCCACTCAAAACCCATACCTGGTGATCAACTATCGTACTCCCACAACACAAGACCCATATCCAGTGTCCTGCCTCCCCAGCCCCACAACACAAAACCCATCCCTGGCATCCCAATGTTGGTAAATATGGCATGGTGAGATAGAATGGCTTGCCCAGGATCCCATGTTTTAGTTAAGAAGTGAAGCCAGGATTTGACCCAATCTGCACTTTGGTCACACACATGGCCAACACATGTGTAGAGGTGGAGGCATGTACCCCCACCCAAAGCTCCTCCCTCATGTTGCCTATATGTTGGGAGCCAGAGTGTGAGACATGTGCAATACCAGTGAGAGTATCAATACCGAAGAGAATCCTGGAAGTAAGATTCCCATTGAGAAATCCATACATGCATGCACGACAATATGATGGCCATTTAAATGAAATCCCAGAAGAAGTGTGAAAACTGAGCAAAAGAGAAGATTGGTGACATCATGAAGAACAGAGCTGATGCACCTAGAATAGATGCAGAGACGAGAGAGTATAAACACTCTATAGTCACTCTAAGGAGGAGGTGCCAAAGATGAACAACATTTTGGGCTCTAGATGACGATGTTCATGCTAACAGAAATAATGATGAAGATATCAAGTCGTTTTACAATTGTACAGAAGCAGTAACGCAAGCAGACAAAGTATTATTAAAGGCTAGCTATGTAGTGAATAGATTGCAGCGATGCACCAACGTATATGCATAGGAAACCTTTGAACTAATGATGATTCAACAATGCACTTTAGTAGAGCTAGATCCAGTGAAACGAAAGGGTTTCAGTATGTTGCAGTTAGAAATCGAAAACTTACCAAGAAGTCAAGGCCATATTGGGCCTGAATGTTCACACACTAGTTACAGAACGTGTGAAATAACAAAACCCATGTCTTGGGTGAGGAGTGAGAACATTGAAGACGTCAGAGGTTTATCATTCAATAGAATGCAGAAAGACTCGAAACATGGTCTGCAGACATGGATGAAAATAGACACTGGGACAAGCTGTATCGAAACAAAGAAGACAGAGTATGCCTATACTCACTCATATTCTCGAGCTAAGAGAACATTTTCAAGGCTAAATTCAAAGCTTAATTGACTGGCAGACTGCAAGGGTGATGATAGATGACAGGCTTATTGGTGGGAAGCTATGGTTATGACCAGCCCCCCAGCACCTGTATGTTAGCCTGCGTGCTACTTGCATAGGTGGAATATTACAGAGGGGAGCAAGGGTGCCAACCAATTATAGAGGGCCATGTAATAGAGAGCCCTATAGTTTGTATAACCAACGGGACGTTGTGTATTTGATGATGTTCATAGTGACCGGCACTAAGGGAGGGTTTAGTTGCCCCACCTGATGTTAGAGACCAAATCACCTTCCCAACAAGTATGGAACGTATACCTAGATGTTCCCTGGAAACCTATCACTTTCCCAAGTAGGTTTTTGTAGTTTGCAACGTAGGTTGACGTCAATGATGATGAGTTTTTAGTATAAAAGTTGCTTTTTTCATGAAATGCATTGAGTGTGAAGATCGAGCAAATTCGTTGATGTTCGTTGTAACTCCCTGTTTTAGATAATTAACATTAAAACAGTTACATTTAGCCAACTTCCTGAGTTAGTTTGATAATTGATGTTTGAGCATATTCTCCATCTCCATCCATCTCATAGTATTGCTACCTCGTCTTAAAGGACTGGGTCAGACACCCCAGTTCACATACCTTCTCAGCTCTGCCTTATACAAATATGTGTCAAAGTATGGCTTTATAGAGCTAAATCATACTCTTTTATGGAGAGGACTTGATAAGTATATCAATTGTATACCAGCCAACTTGGCAAATATATAATTCCTTATAGTAAGCACAAAGAGTATGTTTGAAGCTTTGTTTTCCCATCCTGAATGGAGGCCTACAAGTACCAGAATGTAAAGTAATGTGAGCCTTAAAACATCTCATCTGGGTTTTGCTACTGTACTTTCAAGACTTGAAGATACACAGCAACAAACAACAAAAAGATGTCACAGGTCACTGGCATGTAGTCGCTCGTTGACACAGGAATGCAGCTTGTTACACTTCTCCCCAAGGGGGGGCCCTTCCGTATAAGGCTAGGGTGCTGAGTCGGCTAACCAATATTCCCCCTAAGGGTGGTAATATGCAAGAGGACCTTTCAGGGGAGGACTCTCCTCTCCGGGATGAGGATGTACATTTCAGGCCACACAACCCTGATTCCATTCTTTTCCCCATCACACAGCCCATAACCCCATCACAGGTCACTCTTTCCCACACCCACATGCTGTGTTACAATCCTGCAACCTACGGTAGTACTGACACAAGTAGCACCCCCCACCCTGAGGAAACATGAAGATCACATAATTGAAACTGATAAAGGACTTAGACAGTACTGACACAAGCAGGCCCTGAGGAGGCATGAAGATTACACCACTGAACCAGAAGGAGTGTTAGAGTGTTCCTTGGGGGCGGGCCAAACAAAGGAACATATAAAGCAAAGAAAAACTCAATAGGAACTCAAACTGGCCAGTCCAGACCCAGAGCAACAGTGGAGGCAGAAGCTGGAGAAGTTGGGAAAGCCAGAATACCGAGGATGCCGGTGTGTAGGTGTGGGAGTCCTCATGGGTTACAGCAGGAGCTGGTCCACCAAGAAGATAAAAGAAGAAGAGAGGTGGAATTACCTTGAGAAGGTGGGCTGTTTAGCTCAGCAACTGCACCAAGACTGCCAAAAGAGGGCCGTGGAGCCAAAGGTGAAAGCCCAGACACCAGGGAGCCCAGGAAAGACTGATACCTTCCCAGGAACAACCGGAGTAGTGCCCAGGACCACTCAGAGCTACAGGGGAGCGTGGGCAGACAGGTGTCATGATGCCTACCCTCGGGGACCCAGACCAAGTCCAGCAACCCCAGAAGCAGGCATCAAGTTATTCCAAGCAAGCCCAACAACCCCTGTTAAGGGCTATTTGGGTGCAGTCCTGGCGTCTACGGCGCCAGGCTCATATGGAGAGTCAGTCCTGGCACGATAGGTGCCAGGCTCATAGATTAAAACTTACCTGATGCAGACCATGCTGCAAACTTACCCGATGCAGACCATGCTGCAAGAGCTCCAAGCCAAAAGAGGCTTGGAAGGGACTACTTTACCTAGGGACTATTGTTTTACTCAGGTGGGGCTGTGGAGGAATACTTACCTGGGACTACTTTGGTGGCTATTTAAACCACGCCCGAAGAGCAGCACACGTTTTGCATTATTCTGCATCCAGCAGCGTAACGCTCACCGTGCCTGCAAGTCTGCATCCAGTCTTCTGCCACGCCCGCCTCGAGTCTGGAGCTCTTAGAAAACGGGAGAAAGAAGGAGAAAAGGTTAGATCAAGAGCAATACCTTTGATCCTTACCTGAATTCCCGATCCATCGCGCCTTCGAGCTGGAAGAAAGAAGTTATTTTATGCGCGTCGCCTCGCCTGCTGCAGCGCCGCGCTGAACTCACCGGCCTTCGCAGCATCTTCACATTCCACCGCATCCTTCTGCATTTTCCCGCCGCACTCCGGCATCTAAGGGGAAGACAAGAACAGCAAGGTGAGCCAAGGGAATACACAGAGGCAATATTAGTTACCCCCCATAGACTTACCTGATTTTACCACCGGGGGTACTATTCCTCTTCACGGGTCGGCGCAGCTTCCACTGCATCCTCGCCGAACCCCGGCCCCTAAGGGGAAACAAAAGGACAGCAAGGTGAAACAAAGGTACAAACAAGGGGAAACCTTCTCACCACAATAGACTTACCTGATTTTACCGCCGGAGGCATTATTCCCCGAGACTTCATACTTTCTCTCAGCGCCTGAATAAGGGAGAAAGCAACAGGTTACATATTGACATTATTTTATTGAACTGTATTGGATAATACAAATCCTTACCTGAATATTACCGGTTGCCACGAGGAACTCTTCGCTAGGGTCAAGCTGCAACCTGCAAGGAATCGGAGAAGAGTGAAAGTCAGACATTTGAACTCTTACGAACTACATACTTACGGCGTCTTGCCGGGAATCTCTGAGTCAATATTGTTCTGGAACTCACCAATTCCTTCGAGCCAGTGAAGCAACTGGTTATCTACGCGCCCCTGCACTCAATGCAGGATGGAGAGCTCATCTTTCCAAACCATCAGGTGAGACTATAAGAGGGGGCATCAAAGGTGATCAGTGGGGAGAACAGCGGGAGTGGGGGGGGTAACGCTCAACTCCACGGGTGGTTAATTCCCTTTCTCCATTTGCAGAAGAATATTCCTACAGGCCAAGCAAACGGAGCTAGGTGGGCCAGTCCAGTCCGTCATCTCGGCACTACGCGTCACCTTGGTGGAGACCGCAGCTGTCCAGTTCAGATCGACGCCCCTCTGGGAGCCAGGTGAGCGTAACAGAACGCGAAGCCTACCCACAAATTCCGACCCAGGCGTTATGGATACCTCAGAAACTGACCAATTGGCCCAATTACTAGGGGAACTGAGGGCTGAAGTGCATTCCACCCGTCAAGAAACCAATGCTCTTAGGAGAGAGCTGATTTTGTCAAAGGAGCGAACTGATGACCTTGCTAGGCAACTACTGCAAAGCCATGCTGGACAAGCACCCCTACCAGGTCCCGGGGGAAATCCAGCTCCTGTGCCATCGAGTAACTCTGTGCAAATAAACCTACCAGGAAATATTCCATTACCTCCGCCCGAACGCTTTGCCGGAGATCCCAAAAGGTTCGCCGTGTTTATGAACCAATGCCGCTTGCACTTTTTATGCAGACCTGGAGCCTTCCCAAACGATCAAGCCAAGGTAGCCTTTGTATTGTCATATCTCAGCGGCAGTGCAGCTGATTGGTCAATTCAACTAGTTACTCAGGATGACCCAATTCTTCGGGATTTTCAGGGCTTTCAAATGAACGTGTAAAGACTATTTGCCCGGCACTCCCAAGGACAGGCCCTGGATAACAAACTTTTGTCCCTACGACAGGGTAACCAGGACCTTCTATCCTACATCGCGACCTTTAATAGGTTGATAGTGGAAACTGGATGGCCTGAGGTAAAACGAATCACGTTATTTCATCGAGGGCTTTGAGGAGAACTCAAGGATGTCTTGGCCCAAGTCGTGAACCCACCTCAAGACTGCGCTGAATATATAGACTTAGTGGTCCAGTTAGATCACAGACTTCAGAACAGAAAGGCTGATCGAGCCAAGTTTGAGAATCGGGTGTTGGTCAAAACCCACGCTAACCCCAAAGGAGCAGATGCTTCAGAACCCATGCAAATCGGAGGGGTTAAAGGACCCTTAACCCAGAAGAAAAGAGAAAGGAGACTGCAAATGCAATTGTGTCTATATTGTGGAACTTCTGGGCATTTTCTACGGGATTGCCCTGTAAAACCACCCAAGAAGGTGGTCGGAGCTGCTGATAAAAGCCATATGGAGTCAGACTCGGGAAACGACCACGCCCGACAAGCGTAGAGGTCCGCTTGCCGAGCTTGAAGAAGGATACTCAGACCTCGCATTTCATCATACCAATGGTCCTCGTAGATCCAAGGCAGCCATCGCGTATGCACGCAGTAAGGGCATACATTGATAGCGGGGCTATAGGGAACTATGTGGACTACGAATTGGCTTCCAGGATGAATCTACCTCTCTGCCGAAAAACCACCTCAGATGTCATCACCACAGTCGATGGAACTGAAATTTCCTCTGGGCCTGTAACTCATTCCACCGCAGAGATGACACTATTGGGTCAGGATGGGCATTGAGAGACTATTGTGTTTGATCTAATCAAAGCCCCACAGTTCCAAATAATACTGGGGATACCTTGGTTGGAAACACATAATCCTTGTATTGATTGGCGAGAGAAGAGAATAACCTTCCCGGATTGTGCACAAACCTGTTACCCAAAGTAAAATCTGAACGCAGGCCTGGCCACAGTAACCACAGCAGTCGTGCAACTACCTCCAGAATACCAAGAATTCCAGGATGTCTTCCAAAAAGAACAGGCAAACACCTTACCACCTCACCGATCGTACGATTGTCAAATCGATCTCATACCCTGTGCACAATCCCCTTGTAGCAGGATTTACGCCCTTACGGAACCTGAGAACCTTCACCTACGACAATACTTAGACCAGTACCTTGTTAATGGCTTCATTCGCCCATCCAAGTCCCCTGCATCTTCAGCTTTGTTCTTCGTGCCCAAAAAGGAAGGTGACCTCAGAACGTGCATAGACTGCCACGCATTGAACCAGATAACTGTTAAGAACCGATACCCATTGCCGCTGATCCCTGAACTATTAGACCAAGTGAAGGACGCTTGCATATACACTAAGTTAGATCTCCGGGGGGCATACCATCTGGTACGTGTAAAAGAGGGCGACGAATGGAAGACTGCTTTTCGCACTAAGTATGGGTTATTCGAATACCAGGTGATGCCTTTCGGGTTGTGCAATGCACCAGCATCCTTCCAATACTTCATGAACGATGTCCTTTGTGAATTCATTGACGTTTGTGTTGTCGTATATATCGATGATATTCTAGTATACTCCTCTTCAGAATCTGACCATGTGAAGCACGTCCGAGCAGTCATTGAGAAATTGCGCCAGCACAAACTATATGCAAAACTGGAAAAATGCGTTTTTCATGCCACAGAAGTTGAATTCCTTGGATTTATCCTGACCCCAAGAGGAGTCCGGATGGACTCACGAAAGGTGGACGCAACACTTAAGTGGCCATCACCAAGTTCAGTTAAAGGAGTACAAAGCATGCTCGGCTTTGTCAATTTCTACCGCAGATTCATCCCGGATTTTTCACATGTTGTACATCCCATCACAGCACTCTTGCGAAAAAATAAACGCTTTATGTGGACTGAAGAAGCTGAAAATGCCTTCCAAGAGCTGAAAGCGAAATTCACGTCTGCACCTGTATTAAAGCACCCGCGCCCTGAACTTCCGTACATAGTGGAAACTGATGCATCCAGTCTAGCCATGGGAGCTGTACTGTCTCAAAAGGACCCTGAAACTGCCCATCTTCACCCAGTAGCATTTTGTCCAGAAAGTTCTCGGCACCCGAGTTAAACTATGCAGTTACCGACAAGGAGTTATTAGCCATTAAATCCGCCTTCAAGGCTTGGCAGCACTATCTTTTCGGTGCCAGGCATACCATTACTGTGATCACCGATCACCGGAACTTACAGTATTTAAAGACAGCCAAGGCCCAATCGTCACGCCAACTCCAATGGGCATTGTTCTTTGCCGAGTTCGATTTCGTGATAACTTATCGACCAGGTTGTAAGGATGGTAAAGCAGACGCCTTATCCCGAATAGGGATGGGAGAGGCAGAAGTGAACCCAGAACCAGTACCTATAATTTCCGAACAAAGGATTCTTGGCATGACTACTCTACAGACACTAGAGGACATTCAGGTAAAGGTCCAGCAACTCTTTGATCCTACAGCCCTGCAGGACTGGGTAAAGAAAGGCCCGGACTACTCTGTCACTAATGACCTGCCTTATTATCAAGGGCCGCTATTTCTGCCACACAAGGAACTACAAGAGCTAGTCATTTCCCGTTATCATGATACCCTAATGGAGGGGCACCCAGGTATTGCAAAAACTGAAGCTAAAATTAAGAGACAATTTTGGTGGCCCACCTGGCGAAAGGATATTAAATCATTTGTGATGTCTTGTGGCATTTGTGCCCAAAACAAAAGCCAAAAGAAAAAAACAGCTGGACTCTTACAACCTTTAGACATTCCGCCTACACCATGGCACACCTTATCGTTAGACTTTATTACTGATCTACCCCCATGCAATGGATTTAACACCATTCTAGTTATTGTGGATCTTTTTTCCAAGATGGCCCACTTTATTCCTTTAAAGGGATTACCTTCAGCCTCAATCCTGGCAAAGGAGTTCCTCGAAAACATTGTTCGCATACACGGATTTCCGTCCGTATTGGTCTCTGACGGGGGCAGTCAATTCATTTCACATTTTTGGAAAAAATGTTGTCAATTGGCGCAAATCGATGTGAGGTTATCGACCAGTTGCCACCCCCAAAACGATGGTCAAACAGAGAGGACCAACCAGACTCTCGAACAATACCTGCGTTGTATGTTACATCAGACTCAGAGTAATTGGAAAGACATTCTTTGGATCGCCGAATATGCATACAATAATTCAGTACACTCTGGAACTGGACAAAGCCCCTTTTATACCTTATATGGGCACCATCCTTGAACCTCAGACCTTGACTCACCCCAAAACTTAGAAATGCCCGCAGTGGACCATCTGCACGCTACGCTTACACAAGCCTTTAAGGAAGCAACTGCACATTTAAAACAGGCGAAAGAAAAATGCAAGAAAGATGCTGATCAGCATAGAAGTAATACTCCACAATACCAGATAGGGGACCAAGTATGGTTAGCCACAAAACATATACCTCTAAAGGGAACACGGACCTTTAACCCCAGATATTTGGGACCTTACTCTATTAAGGCCATTATCAACCCGGTGGCTGTCAAGTTGGACTTACCTGCTAATATGCGAATTCACCCCGTCTTTCATGTGTGACTTTTGAAGCCAGTGCAACCAGGGACAAGACTAACCAAGCCACCAGACCCCATCCTTGTAGACGGGGAGCCCGAATTTGAAGTTAAGAACATCCTGGACTCCAAGCTGATAAAGTCAAAACTTTTTTATTTAATCGACTGGAAAGGTTACGGACGACAGGAAAGGTCATGGGAACCTAGTGACCACGTTCATGCACCCCGATTGGTGAAAAAATTCCACTGAAATTTCCCAGACAAACCGAAACCACAGGGAAGAACGACTTTAGGAGGGGCCTTGGGGGGGAGTGCTGTCATGATGCCTACCCCCGGGGACCGAGACCAAGTCCAGCAACTCCGAAAGCAGGCATCAAGTTATTCCAAGCAAGCCCAACAACCCCTGCTAGGGGCTATTTGGGTGCAGTCCTGGCGTCTATGGCGCCAGGCTCATATGGAGAGTCAGTCATGGTGCCATAGGTGCCAGGCTCATAGATTAAAACTTACCTGATGCAGACCATGCTGCAAACTTACCTGATGCAGACCATGCTGCAAGAGCTCCAAGCCAAAAGAGGCTTGGAAGGGACTACTTTACCTAGGGACTATTTTTTTACTCGGGTGGGGCTGGGGAGGAATACTTACCTGGGACTACTTTGGAGGCTATTTAAACCACACCCAAAGAGCAGCACACGCTTCGTGTTATTCTGCATCCAGCAGCGTAACGCTCACCATGCCTGCAAGTCTGCATCCAGTCTTCTGCTACGCCCGCCTCGAGTCTGGAGCTCCTAGAAAAAGGGAGAAAGAAGGAGAAAAGGTTAGAAAAAGAGCAATACCTTTGATCCTTACCTGAACTCCCGATCCATCGCGCCTTTGAGCTGGAAGAAAGAAGTTATTTTATGCGCGTCGCCTCGCCTGCTGCAGCGCCGCGCTGAACTCACCGGCCTTCGCAGCATCTTCACATTCCACCGCATCCTTCTGCATGTTCCCGCTGCACTCCGGCATCTAAGGGGAAGACAAGAACAGCAAGGTGAGCCAAGGGAATACACAGAGGCAATATTAGTTACCCCCCATAGACTTACCTGATTTTACCACCGGGGGTACTATTCCTCTTCACGGGTCGGCGCAGCTTCCACTGCATCCTCGCCGAACCCCGGCCCCTAAGAGGAAACAAAAGGACAGCAAGGTGAAACAAAGGGACAAACAAGGGGAAACCTTCTCACCACAATAGACTTACCTGATTTTACCGCCGCAGGCATTATTCCCCGAGACTTCATGCTTTCTCTCAGCGCCTGAATAAGGGAGAAAGCAACAGGTTACATATTGACATTATTTTATCGAACTGTGTTGGATAATACAAATCATTACCTGAATATTACCGGTTGCCATGAGGAACTCTTCACTAGAGTCAAGCTGCAACCTGCAAGGAATCGGACAAGAGTGAAAGTCAGACATTTGAACTCTTACGAACTACATACTTAAGGCATCTTGCCGGGAATCTCTGAGTCAATATTGTTCTGGAACTCACCAATTCCTTCGAGCCAGTGAAGCAACTGGTTATCTACGCGCCCCTGCGCTCAATGCAGGATGGAGAGCTCATCTTTCCAAACCATCAGGTGAGACTATAAGAGGGGGCATCAAAGGTGGGGAGAACAGCGGGAGTGGGGGCGGGGTAACGCTCAACTCCACGGGTGGTTAATTCCCTTTCTCCATTTGCAGAAGACTATTCCTACGGGCCAAGCAAACGAAGCTAGGTGGGCCAGTCCAGTCCGTCATCTCGGCACTACGGGTCACCTTGGTGGAGACCGCAGCTGTCCAGTTCAGATCGACGCCCCTCTGGGAGCCAGGTGAGCATAACAACAGGTAGGGACAAGGGGGTGGTTGGGACAGACCAGAGGAGGTCTATACGTTATCCTTGGATGAAGGTGTGCATCCAAGGAGAGCTTTCTCATCGCAGTGGCTGTCATTAGACCACTGACTCAAGTAAACGTATGTTTGTGCATACGGGAGCTTCCTTGGGGCAGTGGCAGACATAAGACCACCGACTCAAGTAAACTTTGTTTATGTATTCGAGGAGAGATTCCTCATTGCAGTGGTGACAATGAGCCCACTGACCACCAGAGATGGGTCGGAGACCCTAAACAGTACAAACCCAGCATCTGAGGAGAGCTTCCTCATTGCAGTGGTGACAATAAGCCCAGTGACCACGAGAGAAGGGTCGGAGATCCCAACTATTGGAAACCAAGCATCCGAGCAGAGCTTCCTCGTCATAGTTGCAGTAACAAATCCACCGGTTGCAGTGGCGACACTAAGCCCAGTGACCAACAAAGACAGATTTGGGACTTTGCTAACACCAAGACAGAGTGACAAAGTGTACATCAAGCTGAGGATTGTGAGAGAAAACATTTTAGACACCATGAGAAGGGAGTCATTCTCCTGGAGAAGGGGCTAAAGCTCTGGGAACATACTCTAAAGATGCCAGTGAAAGGGAATCATTCCCCCTGGCCTTCCTGTAAACTGTGCCAAGCAATACCAGGAGAAGGGAGTCATTCTACTGGTCCCAAAGAGGGAGTTTTGCCAAAGGCCCCAGGGGAAGGGAATCATTCTCCAAGGCCTTGTTGTGAACAGGGCCAAGCAAAACCAGGAGAAGAGTCATTCTCTGGGTGCCAAAGTGGGAGTTGTGCTAGAGACGCAAGGGAAAGCGAGTCATTACCCCTGGTTTTGTTGGAATTTGTATAGATCTACACCAGGAGAAGGGAGCCATTCTCCTGGTCGTGGAATTGTATAAATGCTGTGTGATACTCACAAGCCAGGGGAAGGGAGTCATTCCCCCTGGCATTTTTTGTTGCAGGAGAACATTCTTTTGAGCACTATCCCAGCTTCAGGAGAAGGGAGTCATTCTTGTGAAGAAGGAACCTTCTGTTAGATTATCCTTTAGTTGTAGTATGAGGGATAGAAGTAGGTTGTGACACAAGATGGTGGCATTAGTTTTGACGGACATTCTGATGGACCTTTTAGTATTAGGTTTGAGGCATGGAAACCCTTCTTAGAAGATACAGGTAGTGTGGGTCTTTTTTGTGCACAAAAAAAGTCTATAACCACCCACATGCCACCTTTGTGTCAGCTTCCTTCATCAACACCCTTAGAGTATGATGGAAAGGATATCTGAAGTGCCACAAAAACAAGCCCTTTTTGTGAGTCTCAAACTAGAAGGCACCAAGGAAAAACACTAGGCAGTTTAAAGGAGGATTATTTTGGAACTCAGTTTAATTGTTATGTTATGTTATGTTCTGAGGCTTTTGTACTGCACCAGCTCACCATCGTAGTAGTTTTAAAGTGCCTGACTTGTCCAGAAAATGGTAGCATATTGTGCCCTCATCTAGGGAATTCAGACGGTAGTCTGTGGGAAGGGAAAAAGGAAGAAAGGGGCAAAATAAGAGAATGGCAAAGATGGTACAGAATGATGAATATTAAGTAGGGAATCAGTGTGGAGAGGAGAGTGATTGTATTTGTGTGAATGCATGTGAATCCTTTGGGAGACCCCTGTATCATTTATGAAGAAGATATAGTCAGTATACCATGGTTTAGTTTGTAATCGATTATCTATATGAGGCAGTTTCAAGGGAAAATATTTCTATATAGAATGTTCTTACAGTGTTTAGATGTGTGATTGTCTCAAGAAGTGCTCAAACTGTTTAAGGCACTGACTGGGTAGTTAACTGGAGTTTTGGAGAGGGGGATTCAGGTACAAATGTACACAACAGTTCTTATTCTTATCTCCTAAAATTCATACTTATTAGGAGGGCTTGTCTATTTAAATGTGCAACTGATAACAGTGAGACAAGGTATTATTGAAGCCCCAATTGTCACACCTCGGCTCCGTTCCACACTACGACACCGTGCTCCATACCTACCTCAGGGCTGGCTGCGGAAAAGGACATTCGACAAAACTATTGCGCTGCGCCGTTCTCTTCGGCATTCTGCAGCGCCATTCCTGATGAAGTGGAAAATGCCCTGGAGGCTAACGACTACTGCAACAGCCAGACGGTTCCGAACTACGATTCCCATGAAACCTAAGGGAATTCGTAGTCCTTAACATCACGTGATCTCCACTCACTTGGCTCCACCTCCTCATTGATATAAGCGGCTGCAGCCCGGAGGACGCTGCTTCTGTTTGATAGTTACAACCGGCGCTTAAGTTCCTTCTTTTTCGCCCTACTTCCTGAAGCTCCTCCTTACGGTTCTATTCTGCTTCATCCCGTGCTCAGGTAAACAAACCCTCTTTTGAACTAAGGACTGCCTGTCTGCCTGCTGATTCTGTTACCTTCTTGCTCGCCAGTGTACCGACTTGTGGATTGTTATAAGGACTGTCTGCCTGCTGATTTGGTTACCTTCCTGCTCGCTAGTGTACCGACTTTTGGATCGTTATAAGGATTGTCTTCCCATTTGGCTCAAGAGTTCAAGGACATTGGTTGTATCGGATTCCGTCCTTTAAAGTGCACTTTGGGGACGCCTTGCAGTTGTGCACCTACCCGGATCTAGTGCGTCCCTCGTTCCGCCCGGGACTAGTTACCCAACTAACATTCCCCGTTTATTATTTTGCACTATCGTTGTTGTTCTGCATCCTGGAGTAAAGGGAACTGTGACTTCCTAGGGGACTATCAGAACATTGTGGTATCAGGCTCCTAGGATTGGGTTGTTCAGGTACTATTCTGTCCTATCCCCATCTATTGATAGTCGCTGTTATTCCAAGTGATTAATTGTATGTTGTTTCTTGCAGCTGGGTCCGTGGCGGCGCGTTTTCTCCCCGCTCTTTCGGGTGATCGGTCCCTCTGTCTGGCTTACATATCAGCAGTGGGTCATATCATCAGAAAGGTCGTTTTTCCCTCATAGAGAGGAGGCTCGGGTGGAGGCTCCAACCCGAGCTCTTCAATCAACGCACAGTCTCGCTGGTTTGGCCTCCTATCTTGTCCACTCCCGTGCGGTGAGTAACACTAATGCCAGGCCTTACCCTGTGTGCTGTGTCACTGGCATACCACATGACCACCCGGCCAGGTACGTCTTTGAAATCTGGGGCGAGAAGTTGGAGCTCAGTTTCAGTTTCTGGCTGCCAGCAGCTTGAAACTGGAGTCGGGGCTGGGGTAGCCACTTGGCCCAAACCAACCTAAGTCCCATTCTGCTCCAAGTCAAACTTCCTGCCCAGCAAGGCTATGGCATCTGAAATGCTGTTAACCTTTCCCACACATTCGCCACCAGCTAAGAAAGATGATGCAGCCATTTGGCCTGTATTCTGGCAGCCAAATGATCATATAACAGAGAAAAACAGGACATGGACACATAAAATGGAATAAGTAACATGAAAAAAACAAGTCTTATCAACCTGCATGTGGAAGAATGAGTACTACATTAGAAACCTATGCAGCTTTGGACCTTTATAGCTGAACCAGACTTAAAAAAACGATTAGTGAAACGTAGTAACAAAGCCAGCTATTCGATCGTCCTCTGGCCCCAGAACATCTACAAATAGATCCTTAATAAGGAAATATCAGCTGTCAATGTTCTCAAATTAATGAACTGCTTGCTGCAAACAACCCTTGTACCAAAAGCAATCACCACTGCCTACACATTCGAAAAAGCAACACTGGAGGCCCAGAAGATCCCTCCAATTTTCATCCGAGCTCAAATATACTGTACCCAGCTACAATTCGAGAGTGCCATGTATATAACCAAATATAACCAAACTATGGAATGTGTAGAAACAAATAATTTAGTAGATCACTCACAAGCAAGTTTTAGATCTCAGAGGCATATAATCTGCCTAGTTGCTATTTGAGATGACTGCAAAATTACAGCAGATGACAACATCATCTCGGCACCCAAACTCTTCGATATCTCAGTGGCCTTCGACACTGTAAACCACAGTATACTAATTAGAAGGCTTAAAGAAATTGGAATCCATAACACAACTCTAAAATTGATGTGATCATTCCCAACAGACATTGGAGTTCCCCAGGGTTCAAGACAATCGCCCTTCTTCTTTAACATCTATATGACCCCTTGAAGAAGATACTAAAATCGTATGGGCTCACCTATTACAACTATGTGAATCGCTCACAAGTCATGCACAAAATGACTGATGAAGGAAACCTCAGCACCACCCTCAGCAACTGTGTCACGCGAATAAGCAAATGGACAGCAACCAACTACCTGCAGAATGAAAATAACAATAGACTTACCTCATGCCACACCTGGAACACCTAAACCATGGCTTTTGGAAATGGGTGACTGCCCCAAAACATCTAAAGTGATGAAGGCCCTAGGCATTTTAATGGACAACAGACTCACGCTGGAACAACAAGTCAACGCAATAGTTCAACATGGCTTCTACCATCCCTGCTCCATTCGTCTGATTATGCCATACCTCTCCTTTGCACATAGGGCGCTGGCTGTCAACTGTCTTATTCTTTCAACAGTTGACTATGCAAACAGCATCTAAATAGGTATGCCAGACTACCTTGCTAAAAACACAGCAGTTAGACTACTACTTCAATGCAACAGAAAGTAACACATGACACCGTTTCTCAGAACACTCTACTGGCTACCAATCAAAAAAAGGATGCAGTTCAAGGCCCTCTGCAATGCCCACAGCGCACATGAACTTCAGGGAGTAGAATTCCTTCATAACAAAATCTCACTCTACTAACCAACCAGAGACCTAAGGCAGAGAAATGACATACTATCAGAACCCAGATGGAGGCTCTACCTTTTCCATTATGGTGGCAAAACACTGTAATGTGTTACCTAGGGAAATCCTCACCCTACGGGGAGAAACTCGGGGAGAAACTAGAAACTTGGCATTTCAATACATAAGCGAGAGAGAAAGCCTGACCTACACCCACCAAGCAACGTAAACAACACCTTTCAATAGCTCTGTTTTTCACATGCTGACACACCCTAACACAAAGCCATACCGGTTCACATCCATCCAACCAGAATACAACGCATGGCATTCAGAATACTATAGCAACTAGAAAACATCACATCCAGGCACTGCCAAAACACTGAGAAAATACCTTCCCCATCTCCCAGAATACGTAAATTATAACAGCCATTTTCGCTCATAGGCCACCAAATCCAAGCACCTCTCACCGTAATGAAAGTAACAGGAAGACAACTAATTTGAAAGCACTAAGGAAACTCCAAGAACACCCCACCCTGATTATCCACTAAACCTTCACCTATCTTCACCTTACTTACCACACACACATGTAAACCAGCCACTTGCATATGGCTCTTAAAACGTCCCTCTTTCCATACTTCAAACATTGTACATTTAACTACAACTGACATACTCAGCTCGCATGCCCACACTATAAGCAGGAGGCCGCCCCTTCTGGACAGAAAGCCCTTGATGACTCCTACATTTCGCACCTAGCACAGCTAATGGCATGTCCAATCTGCAATCTCAACATGAAGCATTGCAATTCTGCATTTCACTCTCTTCTCAACTAACCAACTGTGTCCGCTCTCTTCCTGATCCACCTGAGTGCCTAGAGACCATGCAAATGGAAGTGGTGCGCAGTACAAATCATCTTAACATAACATAACATTGTTAATTAGTCAGAGAGAATAAATGGAACACCCTAGCAAAATGGCTAAGGGGTGTAGTACTCCGTAGATGGCGGCTGGGATGTATTTGCTGTGGAAGATCTATGGCAGGAGGCTGTTTGGCGAGTGGCTCACACATGAAACTCTTCCTTCTTCAAAATTTGTGGTGTAGAGAACTTTTTTGGCAACAATGGAACCTTTGCGCTTCTGCTTTACACCATGGGCAGTGCTTTGCCTTACCACAGCTGGTAGCTGCGTTTCCAGTTGTGACCTGGCTAGTGAAGTTGGTTGCATCTGGGTCATTGATGCCCTGTTTTCATCCAGACATGGCAATCTGCTTCTGCTGGCTCAATGACAAAAGTTGCTTGTTAAGCTTCTGGTTTATGCTCGTGTCATTTTGTTGATGCTTGCTGCTCTGTTCCTGATTTGCCATGATTTGAAGCAAAAACCCTTCATCCTGCCGCGGGACTTCCGAATCGTAATGAAGGCCTATGTGGTCTTGCACATCGAATGGGGAAATGCCCTGGTGACAGGGCTCCCAGCCACTCACATTGCTCCCCTAAAATTATTATTATTATTATTCTATAGTTGAGCGCAGACCTAGCTTCGAGAAGTAATGGAGCACTTTACAGAGGTGTACAACATTATGGATGCATAATGGAGCGCCTTTCAGAGGTAACAACAGAACAGATGTACAGCATGGGGTAGGATACAGAGGGGCACAAAGGAGGGTTACAGCTGTACCGGGTGGTGGGGAGGAGAGGGCCAGACGTCATCTAGCGAATCAGGTGGTGCGAGGGGCGATGTGATGGCCCAGGTGTTGAGGAGGAGAGACTCCTTGAAGAGGTGGGTCTTGAGTTCTTTTCTGAATTGTGGGAGCATCGGGGCGCGTCTGATGCCGGCGGTGAGGAGGTACCATAGTCTTGGGGCAGAGACAGAGACGGATTGTTTTCTGGTCCTTTCCTTTTTGCAGCAGCAGATTTCAAGTCTGCAGGTGTCCTGACCTCTGGGGGTACGCTGTCCGCTGGAGAATGCTGAGTTCCTTCACAAGGTAGCTGGGTGACTTGAGGGCGACTACCTTATGGATGATGCAGCAAGACTTGAAGGTGATTGGTGCATGCAGTGGGAGCCAGTGAAGGTCGATGAGGGTCGGGGTGATGTGGTTGTATTTCCGTAGACCCTTGATGAGGCGTGCGACCGTGTGTAGGAACCCTCTCAGGGGTACAAGGGAGGATGACGGCAGTCCACCACTCTGCAGCATGTCTTATTACTGGTGCACAGAATTTTTACTGAATCACTCCCGTTCTATGCAAACTACTGACTTCCTCTCCAGGCCAGTATATGGTTCAGACTGCATATATCATCTACAAAGCAGTCATGAGTAGCACACCAGTGTACCTGGTGACTAAAATCCACATATCTGGTGGCACACGCTCCTTGCGCAGCAAATCAACCAGCCGTCTCGAAACACAACTCATCTGCAAAGAGAGGCATCGCAAACAATCCTACTCTTGCCTTGAATGCCCCCACAAATCTCCAATAAAAAAAATAAATCAAAACATGGCTTTTTTAACATCACCTGACAAAGGACTAATCCCAGTGAATGTACAGATCGCAACTGGCTACCCACACCCTGTACAGCGCTCTGCTGCCCTTGAGCTAGGTCCTCCATTTAAACAATAAAATAAAGATAACAAATGCACACCCAAGTGAACAGAACAGTAACACGTGCTATTGCTTCCTGTGCAACCAATTGCATGTCATTTTGAAGATTTGAGAGACTCAAGGGTCATGGCCCGAGATATGCCAATTGTTCACATAAACAGTGTCGAAATCCAAGAAAAAGTCACACATGCCAAAGACCTGTCCTTGGAAGACTCCATTGCGCCAATGGATGATGTAACCTCAGTTTTGGAAAATGAAAGCAGCCAGGGGAGATCAGCCTGAGGAAATGAACACCATGTTCATAAAGCAGGAAGTTGAAAAAACAAAGGCCGAGAAACAAACAAAATCAGGGAGACAAGAGAGAAAAGCAGCTACATAACTTTTTCACGAAGACAATGACAGACATACCATACGATGACAGCGATGGTATTTTATTACTGGACATCTATGATAGATGTCCAGTAATGAATACCATGCTTTTCCCCTGGGCCTCCAGCGCCTCGCATACACACATAATCACTTTAATTGTGTGCGTGTGTTAGGTGCTGTGGTGCCCAGGGGACAGCAATGGTATTTTTTTCCTGGACATCTATGATAGATGTCTATTAAAAAATACCATGTCTGCCCCCTGTGCCCCCGAGCGCCTTGTATACACACATAATCACTTTGATTGTGTGATTGCGTGTGTGTGTTAGGTGCTGTGGGGCCCACAGGACATGGATGACATTTCTTTACTGGACATCTCTAGTTAAAAGCTCTGTGGCTGCCCCCTGGGACATTCAGCACCTAGCATACACACGTAATCATATTGATTGTGTGATTGTGTGCGTGTGTTAGGTGCTGTGGGGCCCAGGGGACAGGGATGGCATTTATTTTACTGGACATCTATGATGGCTGACACCTATGCACTCCAGCGCCTTGCATGCACACAATCACATTCATCTTGTGTGTGTGAGGCACTGAGGTCCAGGAGGCAAGTATGACATTTATTACTGGGTATGCCCAGTAAAGAATGCCAAATATATCACAAAAACAACTTCCTATACCAAAATTTTGTACAATGATATAGGGAAAACTCATTTAACTTTTAATTTTTATTTTAATATCATTCATATTTGTTCCAATAATGAAGACTTAATACAACAACAGCAACATGTTAATAGGATGCACATACATATACAAACAAATATGCAATAATCTTTATAGACAAAAACATTTATTTTGCATTTGTTAAAGCCCTCACACAGCCGGCAGGCATCGAGGCGCTGTTACAGGAATTGCTTGTTTATTTTTCAGTTGCGTAATTGTTTTTCTTTCTTAGTTGCGGATTTATAACGCGCTTAAGTACCCAGAGATTTCTAAGTGCGGACCCAGGGATGTTGTCCTGCTTCCAAGGCGAGCACGTTGCCGCTGAGCTACCCCCCCCGGGATGCAATGTATGACATTAAAAAAGAAACACAACACCATTCAGTTGTACACAAATAATGTACAAAACCCGGCTCTAATGTGCAAGCAGTTCGGGCTGGACTGTCCCTTTTGGGGTGGAACCAAGCCTGATTTGCATATGGTCCTTCTCCTTTTGTAATGGCTTGGCAGGCAAAGAATGGTGGTCTTGAGGGTTGCCCAGAGCAATGCCAGAGGTTAAGATTAATTCAAAACCTTCTTGTTTTGCTTTAGTCACCCGGAGTGGGAAGGGTTTGCCCAGACGTGGGTCCCATGCCTGCTGGGCCTAGAGACCCAAGCTACTCCTCACTGGTGATGCCCAATGAGGCCGACACATGTCTGGGGATGCTTGTGGTCTCAGGATTAATTCAAAACCTTCCAGCCATCACCTCTTTTGATTTGCTCTAATGTGCAAATAACACAGATTAAAGTGGAAAAGAGAAGTCAGTGCAAATCGAACATCAACAGGTTGTACTAAAAATCAACCTAGCAGCATAGTTTCCTTACAGTGTGCCTTGTTATTGATCAAACCACACAAACATCAATGTGTGTGGCTATGGCCAACACTATTCAAAGCATATTCAGAAAAGAAGACTCAATCTGCCTGCCAACTCGAGTTTCTGCTGTGGGGTTGATGGAGAAACATTAACCCAGCCTTCATCAGGGCGAGACACATCATAACAAACATAAGTGGTGACACGACATCTCAAAAAGCTTAGTTAAGGAGGTGAATAGTCAGGTGCAGCATCCTAGCTGGGTCCTCTGGACACGCTAACATGGATGCAACAGGGGGGCAACCCGCTACATAAAATCACAGTAAGCTTGGAAAGTCTGGCTGACACCAAACAGCAAGGGACACGTAGCCTGGTTGTGTATGGCAAAAGCTCTCAAAACGACAATGCCACAAACCAAGAATGTGAAAAGTCACCATAGAATTCTGTGACTCCTTAGAGGGAGATCTAAAAGATAACACTGCCAATCACAGAATCTTGTATGTTTTGATAGCTATTGAATAGCTAATGATGCAGAAAGCTTGACGAGTGACAGGTGAGGACAGCATTGTGCTACAGCACTTTCTGCAGCATTAGCTATTCACTAGCTATCAAAACATATGGGATTCTTAGTGCCTCACATGCAATGCTATCCTTGACCCCTAAGCCCTCTAGCACCTTGCATGCACACATAATTGATTATCTGTGCATGCGAGGCACTGGAGGGCCTAGGGGGAAGGCATGCTATTTATTAATGGCCACTGTCATAGATGCTCAGTAAAATAGTGCCATTCCTGGGCCCCCCAGCACCTCACATGTGAGGCACTGGAGGGCCTAGGGGGAAGGCATGCTATTTATTAATGGCCACTGTCATAGATGCTCAGTAAAATAGTGCCATTCCTGGGCCCCCCAGCACCTCACATGTGAGGCACTGGAGGGCCTAGGGGGAAGGCATGCCATTTATGAATGGGCATCTGTCATAAATGTCCAGTAATTGATTGTGTGCCTAAAAGGCACTTCGGAGACCCAGGGGGTGTGCATAGCAGATTTTACTGGGCATCTATGTCCAGTAAAAAATGCCATGGCTGTACCCTGTGTGAGAAACCTGAGCTGAGGGTATTCTCACTTCTACTTCCCTTGGGTCCTCTTCTCAGGTGGCCAGGGAAAAGCCATTGCTCTTGGATTCTGACCCTGGGGTTGGAGAAGCGAGGGAGAATCACTGTGTGGATGGTCCTTGGGGTTTGGGAGTGAGACATACTCAGGCGAGATGCAGTACTCCACACTTCCCTTCCAGGAAGAAACCTCTTTTCCAAGAGCAGTTGTGGGATATTGTTATCCATGTCCCATTGGCCAATGAAAAGATGTGAAATACCCACAGTCCAGACCTATTGGGGGAAAAGAGCAAAAAGGGTTAAATAGAAAATGGGTGAGGCATGGTATTCCCCCTTACTCTTGTGACAGTCACCCAAACAATTCCCTGACTTTGTGGGCTATTACAAACCGGTTTCCCCCATGTTGCCACATACAACACCTGACAGTACTGAGACGAAGAAGAGGCAACTGATAGTGATGAAGATTACCTCTTTTCACCACTTTGGTACTGTGACGCAGCAGATGCCTCTAAGGAGCTGTGAGAGTCAGGCATGTCCCTCTAATCATGGTCAGGCAGGGCCAATAGGGTTTTCACACTTGCAGCCAGTAAAGAGGCTGCAGGTGTATAAAGAGAAGGACAAGGAGAAAGAGAGGCAGCAACAGTGAGACCTGAGAGCGGAAGAGTAACAGGGAGACCTGATAGCGGAGGAGCAGCAGGAGACCCGTGTGAGGAGGCAGCCGTGGTGGTCTAAGAGGAAGAATCAAGATGCCGGCAAACAACCCAGAGTACTTGTGGGACCCGAGGTGAATGGGCTTTGTAATTTCCCCGACCCTGGGAGCCTCCAAAGTTCGGCACAAGCAGCAGGAGCTACTGGAGAGCGCGGAACACCGAAGGCGCGGGCTGTGTCTAAGAACAAGTGCCAGAGGTGCCGGCACGAAGGAGAAACTATGCGGCGAGCAAGTGAAGCTCACACCGTTCAGTTTTTCCTCTTCTGCAGCTGAAAGGAAGCTGCGGGAAACATCGAACAAACCCAAAGGAGGCTGGTGAGTATCGGAGGGACGATCCAGCGGCAGGAAGCTGCTAATGGCCCTCCAGTAAGTAATGGTCTGTGAACATTAACAATTGAGCACATATTGAATACTGAACTATATGAAAACTTAACTTTGAAAGAAAAAACAATATATCTTGCATGCCGTACTATATGAAAACTTAACATTAAGGCAAACAAATACATTGAATATCGAACTCACTCATAGTTTGGCCTTGAAGCAACCAAATATTATTAAGCAATATAAAACCACCTTTGAACGCTGAATTGAAATTCAACCATAATGAATTTATGTTGCACAACAAGTTACATTTAACCTGAAAGTTGAATATATTAAAGGCTGAAGGAAGCCTAAACAATGCACTGTACTGACTGAGTGCAGTGTGGCAAAGCTACAACATTACAAGGTATGTGTGATACATGGTGGACGAGCCACAAGACAACCGAAGAGAAACCAGAAGAATATAAGGGTACATCCTAAAGCCAAGAGGCCAATAAAAGCGGTGCCAGTGCCAAGAAACCTGCATGTGGGCTAAGGAACCGAGGGATCCTGGTTACTCGACCTGTGATGGGTGGACTGTGCGGTCTAATATTGCGCCTAGACCTGGGAGCCCTGAATGGTGATAACTAAAGACACCACAAAGTAAGCCCAATAAAACCACTGCAAAACTTTTGAAAAGACTGAAGCAAGTGAAGTCTTGGGGAAGGGGATCCTGAGGCTTGAGGTATTATTACAATTGTTCTCTTAGGAACAAAGTCACGAGCCCCTTTTTGTTTGGATTGTGCAACTTAAAGCTTAAGGAAGGGAACCACAAAGATTGGTTTTGAACTATATCACCTATAAATTGGGTTTGCTGTCTTTGTCGGCTCATGTACTGTGGAAAATGTGTAGTTTGTTTAGAAAATGTATGCTGGGATTAGATGTAAACAATATTCTAAGTGTAGTAGCCCATCATGTGGTATCATCTAAACTTGAGTGTGTATTAAATACTTTGACAGATGCAAATATTTCCTTAGATCTTTTGTTAGAAAATCCTAACCGAGCGAAAGTAACAGTAGGACTGGTTGTGTAATCGTGAGAAATGCACTACTTATAAAGATTTTAACACCGAGTTGTTTGGTTATAAGAAAATGAAACAGACAACAGATTATTTGGTAAAGTGCCCCTCACCGAAGATAAGAGAACAGTAGCTATGCTTTAGATTGAATCTGTGGCATACAAGAGAGATCTTAATGAGGAGAGGTGTCTTACCTAAAGAGATGAATTTTTGTCGCTTTTGTTTCGAACAAACTCAAAAAGAGACGTTAAAACATTTAATCGTTAACTGTCCAGCTTTAATCTCACAGTGGCAAATGTATTTTACCAAATTGTTAAATTTGTATAAACCTGCAAATCACGATGAAATATGGCAGAACATCTTCGCCAGTACAATATATGTAGTAAGAATAGTGATAGTACACTATTTAGAACTACTACTACCGTATCTAGATGCAAACATAAAAACCATAACATGAAGCAGACATTTGAATACAGATAAGTAGCAAGTCTGTATATATAAGCATAGGGAACTCCCAAATTTAATTTTAAACCACCTGGAAGTTACTACCTTTTTCATTTCACCATTTCGTTTTGATGTAATAGCACATATTAGAAAATATGATTTCTAAACTAGTGAATGTGGGACTTTTAAGTGTTATAAATATTGGAAATATGTTAAATGTTGTAAATGTTTTGTAAATGCTGGAAATTTTGTAAACATTTTGTAATTTGTGAAATGTTTTTTTGTCTAACAATTTTATTATATATTTGAAAAGTTGATCTGTCAGCCAACCAAATAAAAAAATGTTTTTAAAAAAAATTGGAGAATGTAAACTAGACTTTTTTTGTTAATGGAACTTTCATATGCTTGTGAAGAACTTTCATATACTTGGGGAAGGGGAGCTGAAAGAAAGCTGTGAGCTGGAAGAAGCTCAGAACTTTGCGTTAAACACTGTTTCTTTTGACTTTGATATCCCTATAAATGTATTGGCTCTAGTTGTGAGGGCAAGGATAGGTTTCTGACACAGACAGATTATTAAGTTGAAATCTTTGACGCAGACTTTTCTTACATTTATTATGGTAGGGAAATCCCACCATAGCAAAGGGCAAATTATGCCTTCAACCATCCTGATATTTGAGTTAATAAATATCTTTTGTTTGAATTTTAAGTCTCTTGTCTGTGTACTTCTTCATGATGCTTTCACACCTTTGTCTCGGGAGGATAGCTCAGGGGCAACGCGCTCACCTTGGAAGAAAAACAACGTGGAGCAACACAGGCTCGATCCCCAGGTGCATGGTTAGAAACCTCCTGGTATTAAGTGCGTTATAAATAACCAATCATAATCATGATCACCTGGGACCCCAGCACCTGACACACATCGGCTCCCTGGACCCCTAGCACCTCACACTTGCACATAATTGCATTAATAATGAATGGGATTATGTTTGAGTTTCAGGTGCTGATGCACCATGGGGCAGGCATGTCATTTTTTACTGGGCGGGGATGATAAAGCAAGCATGATAAGTGTTAATATGTAGCTAAAGCAACCAGTCTAGCCATTTCTTACTGTGGCATGGCATTTATTTTATTGGGAATCTTTGATAAAGCAAGCATGATCAGTGGTATTATTCTTACTGTGGCATGAAATTTTGTATTGGGCATCTTTGATAAAACAAGCATGATACGTGTTATTATGTAGCCAGTCTCGCATTTTGGTGCAGCCAGTTTGGGGATGTTTTCATACTCTGGGATTCATTTTTAAGGGTAAAGCCGACTGCATTATGTTTTTATATGGGGATACTGCCATATATTGGCAGAACGAGTACAGAGATGTGTTCTGATAGTATCATTACTGGCATTATGCGCAAATCCTCCTCCTCCCTCTACTCCCCTCTCCTCCTCTTGCCCTTCTGTGGCCACCTCTCCTCCCTCCTTCCCTGCCTTTCCCCTGTTCTCCCCAGACAAGGTTTCTAGACAAGTCTGATCTATGAAAGTCTTGTCAAAACCGGTTCTCCCCTGTTGCTCTAAAACCGTCAAGGACAACATTGACACCCTGGCTCCTGCTTTGGCTGATTTCTGCAACCACTCCTTCACCACTGGTGTCTTCCCTTCCCTCCTGAAGCACTCCATTGAGCACCCTATTCTTAAGGAACTCTCAGCCGACCCCTCCTGCCCTGCTAACTAACACCGAATCTCCATCACTCCTTTCCTAGGCAAACTCCTGGAAAAGCTGGCCATCTCTCAGCTTAATCTTTACACTGAATTGGTTGGTTGTCTCTATGACCATCAGTCTGGTTTCAGAGCTGCCAGAAGCACGGAAACGACTCTCCTGAACTTCCGTGAAGACCTGCTCGCCAACCTTGACTCCAATAGCCATGTGTCCTCCTCTTACTTGATCTCTCTTCTGCCTTTGACATGGTCAACCGTGCCATCCTGCTTAACTGTCTCTGTGAAAACCTGGGTATCACTGAGCAGGCCTTGGCTTGGGCGACCTCTTTCCCCTCCGATCGACCCTCCCATGTCCAACATGGGTCATTCCTCTCCTCTATCTCTATCTCTACCTGTGGTGTTCCCCAGGGGTCTAACTTTTCTCCCTGGCTGTTCAACCAATACCTGGCACTTCTTGCCCACCGCATTGCTGCTCTCTGCCCCTACTTTCAGTGCTATGCGGACGACACTCAGCTCATTTTCAGGCTCCCTTCCGCCACCTCTTCTCCATCTCTCCTCTCTGACTGCCTGTCCGCTATCCAGGAGTGGTGTGCCGCCAACAATCTCTGCCTTAATGCCAGTAAGACTGAGATTCTCCTCATCAGCACACCTGCTCCTCTTTTCCTGTCGCTCTCTGGACGGTCTCTCTTGGCCCTCTTCCTTCTCCCACCTGTGCGGCTAAAAGCCTCAGGGTCTTATTCCACTCCACTCTCTCCTTCTCTCCTCACATCTCTGACGTATCTAAGAAGTCACACTACCAGCTGCACTTCCTCAGAGGTAATTTTCCTTTCCTCTCCTTCCCCCAGAAGCTCTCTGTCTCCCGAACTCTAGTTCTCTCTAGGCTGGACTACTGCAACAGCCTCTTTCTAAATCTACCTGCTTCTACTCTCCACCCTCTGCAACTCATCCAGAACAGGACTTCAAGACTTGTCCTTGTCTTCAAGCCCAGGGATCGTATCTCTCAAGGACTGAAATCTCTGCACTGGCTCCCAGTGGCTGCAAGTATTAAGTTCCAAACCCTCTGCATTGTCCATAAGGCCTTCCGGGGCCTGGGTCCTCAATACCTCCAACTCTCTCTTCCTAAATATCTTCCTTCTCGAACTCTTCGCTCATCCGCCTCCAACTCCCTCAGAGAGATTCGCTTCTCCAAGCAATGTGTTGGTGGTAGATCTCTTTCTTTGGCTGGTGCCTCCCTCTGGAACAGCCTCCCTGAAACTTGAGGAGAACCATCTCTGGTTCCGGAAGCACCTCAAGACCTTCCTCTTTGCTTCTGCTTTCACTCCTCCTCTCCCCTCCTGAACTCCTGACTGAAACTGCGCTGGTCACCTGGCTACCCTCTGATCGCAGGCCCGGACCCCTCCCCCGCCAGCTGCACACCTGCACTGCCTCCCGGGCAACCCCTGCACTTGGTGGCTGTTTCTGTATCCCTACAGTCCCCCAGCTCTTGACACTTGATGTCTGCATTTAACCCGCACTTGCCACTAGCTGGCCGCGCTTTTCCCCATTATTTTTAATTATTCTTTACTGTTGATCCTATGTATTGCACTGCCCCCTCCCCCTTACCCCGCACTTTCCCTTCCCCCCTCCCCTGCACTTGCGCGATCTCACTGTCACTGGGCCTAGTAAGATTGTTGTCTTTGTCTTCCCTCTGTTCCCCCTCCCTTGCCTCGTTGCGCCTTGAAACATTTGTGCATAGGCGCGTTATAAATGCCATATCATATCATCATAATCAAACATGAGTATGTTCTTATACAGGAATACTACGAATGGTGGTCAGCATGGAAATGTGTGGGCACAGCCAGTGTGAAATTATTTTATACTGGCACATATTTTAGGCAACGTCTTCATGGAAATGTGTTCAAAAAATGCTCCTGTGGACTGTTGGTTACTTGCATCTAATGGATTTTTCATGAGTTACCCTACAAAACTAATTGCAAACTGCTTACCTTTTTACCCAATTTTTCTAAAAAGTGTGCTCTAAAATGCACCATTTTAAACCATTATTTTAAAATATTTCTCGGGGGGAGAAGACCCTGAATCCCCCTTGATTGATTTGAGCTCCCTCGATACGGTTGGTCACTATGACATATCTGGGAGAAATATTATTATTATTTTTTTTGTTTATTTATAGAAAAACTACAGTTTGAACACCAAATTTCAAACTTTTGCTTCTAGAACAAGGAAAAAGAAAAGGACCAGCGCAGCTACTCCAAAGAATTAAACATCTGCTTTCAAAATCATATCAAGGTAATACATGGTAGCACATACGAGTTTTATGTTGTTTCCGGAAATGATTTTAGCCCACCAGCCCTAGATGTCTTCATCTATAGGGGCAAATTTTCCGAGATGTAGTGAACGTTGCTTGACAGTCTGACAGCATTCAATTAGCAGATGTTTAGATGTTTCAATCGACTGGCCACAAAAGCGGCAGAGATTATCATGTAGATTTATCTTTTCTTTGCCAAAGAATTTCTTTGGTTTTTAGAGTATTTACTCGAAACCTTAGAAATTGCTCTCGATGGTGACGAGACGGGCAGTTCAATAGGTAGCGCGCTGATTCATTTAGTTTCCTATGATCGGTGCCCATCAATTTTATTAATTTCAGCTTTTGTCTTGCTTCGTTGTTGATAATCCAAGCCCAGTTATCAAATTTCTTTTTGGCATGCTGCGGGCGAGTTAGAAGATCGTTGTTAGTTATGTCTGCTGCCAATAGAAAAGCCATTATTTTGTGGAACCATATGTTAAGTAAACTTTGGTTGTTTGTTGACTGATCGTTGGCAAAGATTCTGTATGCCGGTGCCAGTGATTTTAAGGCTATTTTGCGCACTGTGGCAATCGAGTTCCAAACCACTCTCGTATACAATGAATTCATAGCTAATTCATGTCTCAGTAAGGTTGTCGATGTTGATGGTGAAAGCCTCAAGACTTTCCGCCAGAAGCGATCTTCTAATATATGCCAAGTTTGCTCTCTTATGTTCCAGCCAGCCTCAGCCCCAAAGATTATCATTGGGACCAATTTTTGTTGATAAAATTTGAGGACAGGTTCCATTGAGAACTTTCCGTAGTTTCTGTTAATTTTTGCACCTTGCAGAGCTAGCTTCGTCATTTTTTATGTTAGTTCGTCGACCCGTTGCTGTTCGCAGATGGAATTATTAAATTGTATCCCCAAGTATCTTATTGAATCGACGGAAGCAATATTGGAGTCAGCGATTTTCCACTTAAATGCTTTGTCTTTTTTGCTTCTTACGTTTCCAATTGAAACGATTTTTGTTTTTGAGGTGTTTATTGATAATTCATTCCGAGACATGTACGATTGTAGACCTGTTAACAGACGTTGGAGCCCAATTTGGGTTCTATCCATCAGAACCAGATCATCTGCGTAGATGATGCAATTGATCGGAATTTGATTTATCTTGGGTGAGAAGCAGGGAACTTGTGCAAGGTCGTATGGTAAATCAGCCAGAAATAATTTGAATAGCTCCGCAGCTAAAGGGCATCCTTGTTTGACCCCTTTATGGGTTAAGATGGTGTTGGATAGCTCACTGCTGTTGTTTAATCGGACTTTGATTGATGTGTGATCGTGAAGGGCGATGATTGGCTCTAGAATGGATGCCAGACAGCGCCATTTTGACAGTTTCGCCCATAATCGACTACGGTTCACACCATCAAAGGCCTGTTTCATATCGATGAACGCAAAGTGTATCTTTCCGTTATTCTTTAATGTTTCCAATTTTAGAATCGTCAGAATTAGTAGATTTACATCCACTCCGACACCCTTTGTGAATCCAGTTTGTCGTATGTTGTTTAGCTGTGAGTCTTCCGCCCATTTTGCAAGTTTGATACGCAGATTGGACCCAAAAAAAATTCCAATCGTATCTAGCAGGGCAATTGGGCGATAGTTGTTCGGATCATCCCAACTACCCCGCTTATGAATTGGTACCACTATTGCAGTCTTCCATGATTCAGGCAATTTTTTGGTCAGGCTGATTTTCGTGAACAGTTTTCCAATAAAGTCTGCCCACTCACTTGGATGTTTTTTTAAATCCACATTTGAAATCAGATCTGGACCGGCTGCACGTGAGATCTTTAAGGCGTTAATAGCACGGACGATTTCATCGTGCTCCATCTGTACGTCCCACTGAGTGACATCGGTACGGGTCGTTATCGAGACCTCAGATTCAGATTTTTGAAAAACCAAGGAAAAATGCGAGTCCCATACGTCATCGGGTATGGTGTTTATTAAGGTTGGAGTATATTTAGAAAGGTCGATGTTCAGAATCTTCCAAATGTCACATGTATTCTTAGTCACGATAAGGCGTAACATGTACTCAGCGCGATCTTGCTCGATGATAATAGCATGAGACTTTGCCCAATTACGATAGATCGTGCGTCTTGATTTTATCGCCTTATGAGCTTCCATTGTTGTTAAACATTTTCTCAATTCTCTCAGGTCTTTCCGCAGGACCTTTTTAGCATCATGTAGCACCTTGCTGTATGTATGTCTGAGGGACCGCCCGAGTTGCATTGAGGTTTTTCCTGGAATGGTGAATTCTGTCAGCAATGCGATATATTCAGGGCCTTGAGTAGCTGGATTATTCATTAACTTCATCCCAAGGCGTTGAATCCGATTGCTACTTAGTCAAAGCCGGTTACCACTTGAATTTGTTTCCAAAGTGACCTTAGTAGGACTCGTTGGTAGATTCGAGTCAATCATGAAGTGAAGTTGCAGGAGACTGTGATCACTATATTTCATATTCTTTATTTGTAGGTCGACTATCTGTTATCCTCACCTGACTCCCACGGAGGCGCTGGCCTGGTTCGCGCTGCTGTGACCTCTTCTAAGGTGATGCGCAGGGTTCGGAAGACGGACTGGACCGGGCCCCCAAATCTGGCTTGCCTGGCTCGCAGAAGTATCCTTCTGTAGGCGAAAATAGGGGATTAACTGTCTGCGGGGTAATGCAATCGGCCTCCCACGTTCCCCTCTCACCCTCCCCGAAACCCTTCTGTGATTTCTCATAGCGTCTCACCTTAGGATGTGGAAGGACGAGCTCTCCATCCTGCTTCTGATGCAGGGGCGCGTTGGTATCCAGTTACTTCACTGGATTTTCGGATTGGTGAGAACCAAACTTGCTTGGCTTCCAGGTAAGTCTTTTTGATAAGAGGTTCCCCTTGTGTCCATGCATTAATGTACTAATGCCAGTGTCTTTTTCCCCATAGGGCCCGGGGTACGGAATGCCGGGGAACAGGGACCGACCCGAGATGAGAGGTGAAATCCTTGTAGAAATCAGGTAAGTCTTTAATGAGCGTTTTTTTGGTAATGTCTTTTCATTCGCTCATTAACGCTGATGTCTCTTTTTCCCCTTAGGGGCCGGGGTCCGGAAATGCCAGGATGCGGCGCGGACCCGAAATGAAGAGGGAATGAATCAACAGGTAAGTCTTAACATGGAGATTTAGCTTTCCTTATTCCCTTCTCTCTCTCACCTTTTGTTCTGGTCTTTTTCTCCCTAGGCGCTGGGGCGTGACTGCGAATCCGGATGATCGCTGCTGAACATGGAGGCGCCCTGTAAAGGTGAGTGGAATGCGGCGCTGCAGCGATCGACGCGATGAGCTTTTAAATTAAAGTCTTCCTTTTCAGGATTGTCGGCGAGATGTCTCCGGGATGCGGATTTAGCAGGTAAGGACTTTTCCTTCTTCTGTTCTCTTCTTCTCTTCCTTTGCAGGTGATCCAGGATGCTGGCAGGCGTGGCAGAAGTCAGGATGCAGGAGCAGACACGGTGAGCATCCAGCTGCTAGATGCAGAACAACGTGAAGCACGTGTGGCTGTTCGGGTGGGGTTTAAATAACCTTGGAAGAAGTTCCAGGTATGTATCCTTCCTCCAATCAGGTATGTATCCTTCCCCGACCACGCCCGGATGGTAAATTAGTCCCACAGGTAAAGTAGTTCCTTTCAGGCCTCAAGGAGGCCGGGATCCTGCAGCATGGTCTGCATCAGGTAAGTGCACCCAAGCACTCCCATAATGAGCCTGGCGCCTATGGCGCCAGGACTGATGTCTTTTATGAGCCTGGCGCCATAGGCGCCAGGACACTGTCCAAAGGGCCCCTATATGGGGTTGCTGGGTCCTTCCTTGGGGACTGGATGTCCGCTTTCGGGGACGCAGGGCTTGCACCGGCTCCCCGGGAGCAGGCATCATGACACTATCTTGGTTTCAAGATTGTTCGAGATCCATATATAGTGGAGAATACTGTGTGTTAAATCACGATGCCATGTTGGCTTGGCGGGAACGTCTCCTTTTGTTGCTCCATTTAACATGGATAGGTCGCGCAAGCCCATGGCGGTCAGCCATCTTTGCCCTCTTTCATCGATCGCATCGATCGGCAACCGCTGATACCTCCTCAAGTAATGATCAAACTGGAACCAAGTGCAGTTTAGGTCGCCACAACAAAGAACTGACAAGTTGTTATAAACTAGCATTGCATCGTCAATTAGCTTTAAGATTGCAGTTATAATGGCGTCTGTACTGATCTTTGCTGGGTTCCAGTAAGTATTTATGATCAATAAGTGCTTCTTTGCTCCAAGAGTGTTTTCCATTGTGTGCATGATGGTACCTTGCACGTATGGATTAGGATTTGTTGACACAGGAACTGACCAAGTTTGTGTGATTCTCACCATTGTTATGAGGCCTGAGCTTGGACGACCTTTGGCGTTTTTAACTGCGGCATTTAATAAGGTGGTGAAACCATCACAAATGGGCGGGTTGCAAAGCCATGTTTCCTGCAGCCATATAATAAACACGCTTTACAAAGATGTTTTGAAGTCGTTAAATAAGTGTTTATAACCGCGTGTATTCCAGGATATGAATAATAGTGGATGTTCGCTGTAGGTTAGTCATGGCTAATGCTGGTTCCTAGTCTGGTTTTGGATAGATTTTTTAGCTGAAGCATATTTTTTCGAAGATTGATCAAGTCGTGGAATCATGGTAGCACACATGGACTGCCATAATGCAGCCAAATCAACAGGTTTCATTTGGGACTTGCTTCCTACATTTGATCTGTCGGATTGAGTTAATTCCTCCTGATCTGGTTCATGCAGGATTTCAAAACCAAAGAACAGTAGCTCCTCACTAGCATTTAAGAGTGTGCTGCGTACGCTTGCTGAATTGATATGTAAGAGCACCTGATCCGAAGATTTTTCTGTGGCATATTCGACAATCCGTATGTCATCTGAATTGAGTTTTCGCAGCAATGGCACACATTTGAACAATTTCATGATGTTTGCTCGATTAAGATTTACTTCGGCGTCATCACTTTGGATGTTTTGTAGGCGTAGTTTACGACATCCACATGAATTTTTGATGGAATTGTTCTCGTGTACTCTTGTTTTGAAGTGAACCCGTTGTTTCCGTTGATTTTGTGTGAATTTCGGGTTTAACTGCGGTTCACTTGCAGGGTCTTGAAAGGTCCTTGCTGAGCCTACATTACTGATTTGCTGACGCTCAGCCACTGGTTTTATTGCTTTTGCGGGCCCGTAGTTTGGGTTTTGAGTAAAATCCTGTGCTGATACCACTGGATTGCAGTTTGGGATTCTTGCAGCATCTTGGTCGTCCTGGATCGAATATGTGGATAGGTTGCATAAGTTTGTTGAAGTGGATGCACTTGTGGTACAGCTTGAATCAGAATCAGATATTATTCTTCTTCGTTTTACGGACAGTTTGAATTTGTCTTGAGTCAAGGGAGCAGAGATGATCTTGTTTAATTCCGGTTGTGGTTTGATCTTTTTGTGGCCATCATCTCGTTTGAATAGGCTTAGTTTCGGGGGAGTGGATAGATTCCTTATGAATGCCTTGGTCTTCGAAATGCCAGCCAATTTAGAGTTCTTTGTTGTTTTTCCGCTTGATTTTTTTCCGACTGTTTTGATTGCATCCTTAAGCGGAGTGATTGAGGTTATTTTGGCTGTTCCAGTAAAAATGCCAAAAGAAGAGCATTGTAATCCGGTCGGAGCTGTTTGTGATGGCAAGTCGACCTGTGGAGGTTCTGTAATGAGGACATTTGATCTTTCATCATAGGTTTGACTTCTAAATGCACCAGTGCATTTTGCCATTTCAGTGTTGGAATCCGGGTCCAGCAGAGTGTGCGTTAGGCTTACGCCTTCAGCCATGATGGGGTCATTGGTGTTATGTCGACGGTCCACAACATCGATACGTGATCCACTATCAGAGACCATTGCCACAAAAGTCTGTTTTGATGTAATTCGGGCAGATTGCGTGTTAGAAATTGTTGTGTCAATTTGCCTAGTACGAGGATCAACACAATCATGGGTCTCAGAATGTTGGCACTTGTTCGTTGTCCTGAGAGTTTCAATCAGGTTATCGACTAGTTTCTCCTGTTGGCAGCTATTTCGCATGGCTAAATCGTGTTGCCTGTGTTGCCACGCTGCAGTATGTTCGGCCTCTGCCTGAATTTTGTCTTGTAAGTGCATGTTGGACCTTTAAAATTGATCCATTTTCTCGGTCAAGTTCAGTAGCATTGTGCCTTGGTCCTGGATCCATTCACTTAGGGCTTCATATAATTTTACAAAAGGTATCATCGCCAGAGAGGAAGCTGCTAGAAAGTTATTATGGATTTGCATCGCCGCGGCTGAGGAAATACTGGCCTTTGCTGGTATTTGGCCGTTGTTATCAGCACCACTTGTCGAAAGGCACGAAGAGTCCTTGTTTTGAACATGTGTTTCTATTGTAAGGTCGATTTTCCTTGCCGACTCGAGACCTTTGGTATTTTTGCTTTTTCTCATAGGTGCCATCGGGGTGCTTGTATTTGGCTTGGCAAGCTCGAAGTTTAAAGGCGGCAAGCTACCTTTGAAAGGGTTCGTTGACGCCATGTTCGTATTTTTGGCATTTACTAGTTCCAAGCATGGTGATGCAAGTGAACCAAATTGCATCGGAGCTGCATGTTGCTGCAGAGAGTTTTGCTGACCATCCTGAGCAGAGGGAGTCATCGGTCTGTGGATGGGGTCACGGGCTTGAGAGCTTCCATTCACATGAATGGGGGAATTAACCGAAGACAAGGGTACAGAGCTTATAGCTGGCTGCGTACCTCCACCGTTGTTGTTTTCGTGAGACATGTCAACATGTTTACCAAAGATTGTTGTATCGTCTGAGGACAGTACTAGCGGATTGGAGATTTGACTTGCTGCTTTGTCAGAACAAGTTCTGCTAGCCGTCGCGTGATAGCGTATGGCCTTTCCACCATAAGGTGCCAGCCCTTCATGGGTAGCGTGAAATTGAGTCCGATGCAATTTCTTTGTGGAGACATTTGAGGAGTCACGCAAAGGATCTAGTGGAGTTCCCATCCGACCGATTGACACCTTTGAGTTGCTGTTGAGGGCAATCTGGCTGCCCATGTGCTTTGCGATTTCGAGCTCCGCTAACAGACAATCCTTTTGACCACCAGCTGGAAGATGGTCCTGCACATGGGGCACGGGAGACACATTCCCATTTTGCTCGGTGCCGTTAAGGCATGTCTGCCTTGTAGCTTTTATTAGTTCAAGGTCGTTTGTAGCAGAGCCAACATATGATGCCGCCATCAGGTCGGCATCCGTAATCTCGAATTGAGAATAAAACTTCTCCGAGATTACAGGACTGGAGGTCTTCTCCTGTGACTCGCACATTGATTGTGAGATTGGTTCTAAATTGTTTAGTGATAACAAAGCAATTTTCGGGGGTGCTGTCGTGGGTCGTACAACAGCATGAACCGGCTCGGACACAGTCAAGGAGCCAGATTCAACGCTGCAGTTTGTGTCAATTGGAGAAGCATTGTTAAGTACGGTACCCACGGGGTCCACTGAATCAACAGGGCCGTGACAGTCAATAGAAGTAGGCGAGACACTTGTGGTCATGGCCTCAATCGGACCAATAAGAGGATTACAGACAGCTTCGTCGCCCATCAAAACGGGCACATTAGGCTCATTTGACATTTCCGCCATGACTGGCAGCTCACTGGCAGAGTCAGATATCGGCAAGGTAACAGTATGTTTGCTTACCTTGCCGTCAGGCGTTGTAGCCTTGTTCAGGGCGGTCCATGGATTCAGCATGCGGCGCTGCTGCAAGGTTTTGTGGCGGGTCTGGGGCCCTGATTTCTTGTTCGTAGAGTCAGCCATGGGTCAGACTGGGGCGCGCCCACAATCAGATCACGATCAGAATGAATAAGCAACACAAACGCAGGGCTCCAGCAGCAGAACACGTCGTGCAGCTCCTCTGTAGAAATATCACAATGCGAATGGGGCAGACTGTGAACTGGAGATGTAATTCAAATGTCCTTTGAGCCAACCAGAACCAAACAGCGGCTCAACAGCGCAGTAGGCAACACAAAGCACAGCCCTTAACTCCGCGCTGGGCTTCACGCCTCAAGGGTGCTGAGCCGTGCCTTTTGTTTCCGGGTCCGGGTCCCGAAAGCAGGGGGGCGTGGCTTGGCCTCCGAGTTTCAAGAAGTCTTTAAAGGCAAAGGCACCTTTTACCTTGGAGCAACAGACAGCAGACAGATGGGAATATAAACAGCCGTTTTGTTTAGGATAATCTTTAGGATAATCTTCTCGAAAATAGCTGTAACCAGAGCCACAGCGGCTCAACAGCGCAGTAGGCAACACAAAGCACAGCCCTTAACTCCGCGCTGGGCTTATACCTCTCCACTTAAAAAATTTGCCAGCTACCACTGTACAGTTTGTGTAAAAAAAGTGAACTCGAAGCCCACTGTTCTGAGGCACATGCGTGCCTGCGTCTTGGATTTCAAAGGACACACAGCATCAGGAAAAGTGCACTGGCCATCCTGGGATGGCATGAACAGAGAAAGATGAAAATGAAGTAGAATGCAGCAGAAGTTACGTGTTTGCAAATGGAACCTGGGAAGACAAAGTGGGCCAAAACAAAGACGTGTTCTTGTAAGGTGGGGATTGTGTCCAAAAAGTATAACCGCACCCTGGAGCAGTACCTCCAAAGCACAGTCCAGGCAGTGCCTGCAACTGTCAGACAAGCTCACAAGGACTTGTTACACAACCTAGAGATAGGGGGCAGAACAGGGGCACCAATCATTTGAGGCGGGCGAGGCCTTTGGGGCTGGTTCCTGAAGCCCACGCATGTAACGTAAGTTACATTGATTTCCTTTGCGTCCCACCGCGGATGCAGAGAAAGGTAACACATGAGTGTTACCTTTCTTTGATGAATAGGGCATGCCTCTACCTGCATCAGAGTAGTAGGCCCAGGGCGGGCCCGGTGGCCAACCGTGGGCAGCCCTGAACCAACTCCCGCAACACCATGGTGCCAGCAGTGTTACTATTTTACCAAACACTGGGAGCGGCCGGGCTGGGAGGGGCCGGGGCTGCCTCAGCCCAGCCCACTCCCAGTGAATTGTAAGTAACATGAGTCCCGGGCCAGTCGGGCCGTGCGCATTTGCAAGTTGCAAATTGCTTCTTCCTCCAGGCTCCAAGCGCACTCTGTGCATTAAGGTTCTGGGCTGGGGGCTGGAGCTGGGGTTAGGTGATGGACTGGGCGGGCAGATCCTGAGGTTGGGTGACGTGTGAGCTGCTGAGTCTGGGTTACCTCAAGTGAAGGAGGAAAAAATCATTCCGACATACCGTCTCCTTCAAACATGTCCACTTTCAGTCGCACGACTGGATTAGAGGTAGGTAAGAAGCAAGCTTTATTTAAGCCTTAAGATACTGGCTTCAGTGTGCATTTGTGTTTACTCGCTTACCCTTGTTCATTCTATGGTGGAAGCTGTGTTTTGTGCCACTTTTACCAATTTGCTCAAAACTGAGGGAGTGACTCAGCTCTTATGGCGAGGCCAAAACATTATCGTCGATCTTCTGCACTATGGACGAGCTGCAAACATGCTTCTAGTCAAGTATAATGCAAGCTGCTTGCACTCTCAAAGGTGGAAATGATCTGCTGTTCCCTCATGCTCTACCGTCAGCTCCACTGTTGCTTTCAGTGTCCGTCTCACTACCCTCACCTTTCAATGCCACTCCACTTATTCATGTTGTATTTGTATTGCACAGCACTCTTTCGTCCTCTGCTTTTTCTGTGCCTCGACATACTCTGGCGAGATATAGTACTGGTTCATTTTAAGCATTGCCAGCTGTTAGCCATGGGCCTCAGAAGGTTGTATTGTCTGGTCAGATGCAAAAACACAGCAGTACTATAAATACACTAGACGCTCTAGGCTTTCATTGGCCAATAGGTTAAATTCCACTGGGCACACACAGCTTACTCGGCAAAAACTGAAGGGGCCTGATTCAGAGAATGTTTTCCAATGGGATTGCGCCATTATAAAAGGCTACTGGGAATCAGGCACACAATGTCTCATCATCTACCATCTGTTCTGCGTTGGTCCCACTGTTGCCTGTTTGGGCCCCAGATTCATGGGGGATGATACAAGCCAATAAATTCTTCAGCCCACTGGCCTTTCTCCATTGTAACAGCAGTGTTCACAAAGCTTGTGTGTCATGTACATGGCAAGGCTAGGATCCTGTGTAATGTTCTTGATAGCTACATAGGAGAGCACAGTTCAGATGAAGGTTCATGTCATTGGGTTGAAGTACATGTCATTGGTGCTTGGTCGTTCAAACTCGCTTCCAAGTAGCCACCAAGATTTACATTTTCTCCCCACTTCTTCCAGAAGAAAGGTTGAGAGCAGCAATCACACCAGCTACACTGTTCCTGGCCTGCTTGGCAGGTCATTCTTGCACTGGGTTGGACTGAATTCATTCCAGTAGGTTCAGCTGTGGTAGCACCTTGTTGAGTGGTGACATGCTGGGTGACCGCCGCAAAGGGATGTAGCAAAGATCAGACATTGGTAGGCAGCTAACACTGGGTTTTTGTGAGTTATGCTCCTTGCTATTCCCAGTTGTAACTGTGACTAGTCATTCACAGCGTTGCTCTTCTCGCTTAGGCTCGCCCTACATATTATGGATGGAAAACCAGCATTTTAGCCCCACGCCTTTAGCTGGTCCATGGCAAGCTGTGGCTCACCTGCACTTTGCGCAACCCATTCCCAGCAGTGCGTGAGTGACCGAAACGAGAGCTGGCCGTCTGTGCCACACTGATCTTAGCATTTAGTGGATGGCGATGGCTGATGAAATGAGTGACAACAAGATGGAGGAATTGGGCATAGCAAGGATTATGCAAGGTGATAGCACTCCTCGGTGTAGCAATGACACTTGGACCCATTGTCAGCTGACACAAATTCCAATTCCATTCCAACCCTTGTGGAATAAGCCATTGGACCACCAGGCCTTCAACCTTCTGCCAGGGCCATCAATCGCCTGCAGGAACACAATCGCCTCCTTTAGGATGGCGCGTCCTCTGCTGCAGCCATATGGAGTCTTGTGGAGTGGTAAGAGTCAAGGTGAACTGGATATGTATATGGCCATGGGCATTAGCATGGCCATGGGCAGCCAATGGATGGGCAAATAACCAAACAACACCTACAAGCTTTGTGTCCCTCCTCATTTACCATTCTACCTATCTGTACTCTAATACAATAGTTTGGGCTTAAAGTGAAAGCGGCACCTAATAGCCAACCCTCTCCCACCCCCCAAAACTAAAAGAAAACCAGTGAGCAATGTATTAATCCATTGTCTGCTAAATGGGGGTAGATGGATTCGGGCAGGGCAGGCAATTGGGTCTTTAATACAGGCCTGAAGGCCCAGGGGTTTTAAAACTTTGAAAGCAGAACCATTCATGGCATTCAGCCTCTATGTCCGTTCAGTTCTTGAACCCTAAGGCGATACTTACTGCTTACTCCTGCATGCCCTAACTAACACGTTACCACTTATCAGAGCCACATGCAGCCCCTACTGTGCATATTTAGTACATGCACACAAACAGCAGTCCACATGCTGCAGTGTTTGATATGTGCACTATTTGTAGCACTCTCTCTCTTGCAGCTTTTGAACACCTACTAGGACACATCCTGGCAGTGGCACAACGAAATCGCAGGAGACAACAAGGGACACTCTGGGAGACAACTAACCTAAGCTAAGTGCTGCACTACCTCATGTGTGTTTATTATGCTGCTGTGCCCTTGTATACTGCAATAGTGATATTGTATGTGTGTGTAGAGTCAGAAGCAGGGACGTATGTTTGTATGAGTGCTGTGTAACAGCTCGCTGGAAGCGTGCGCAGTGGTCAAAACCTTACCCTAACATCCCCAACCTATCCATAACCTCTCCCTAAACCCCATTCCGGTTTCCCTACTTCCCCCCTTCCTATCCAACCATTGTCACCCTAACCCTCCTTCCCTGCTGGGCCTGCGGAGCCCTGTATAAGCATCGACTTGCAGCAGGTCCCAAAACCGGAGTGGGGGTGGGTGGTTCATGCCACTCCTGCGCCCTGGAGCTGTGGACCCTGTCGCAGAACTGTATGCAAAGTTATTTTATTTTATGAGTTGCGTTGTAATGTAATATTAAAGCATAAATGCAACCTGGAAGGTACTTTCCGGTGTCATCATTTGGCTGTTCTGCTTATTAAATGCAACTCTATTTTCATTACTGGTGGCAACAAGTAGACATGTCTTGAGTCTGGTTCTGCAAAATAAGTATTTAGATAAGTGATGAAAAAAAGAACAAAAGGAATGTTATCACTTTCTCAAGCAGACACATGAACCCTCCATAAGTAGCAGTTTCTGTAAAGTCGTGAATTGACGTGATTAACGGATGAGGGTTTGAGTGCCACTTCTTTTGAGGCGAGCAGTGGGCCACTTTCTTTTGGGTGTCCGGGCCTATTTCTTGACCCAGTCCGACCCTGGGGAAGAACCATAAAAAAGTTGAAGCCACAGAATGGTCCGACTACAGAAGGCAAATTCCATAAACTGTGTCTATGCGTACGTGAACCCCTCCAGTATAAACAGAGAAATAAGTATTGACCGTAATCCATCCCCACAGCATATCGAAGTTAGTGCTCTTGCTTAACACTGATTCTGTTTTTACAGAACTTGAAGTGTGTAAATCCGACCACCAGACTAGGTTTCATGAGGAATGCAAGTCATTAACAGCTTTCATCACAGTGTTTGGAGTATACAGGTACCCTTGGATGCCATTTGACCCTTTCACAGCCACTTTGGTGTTTCAGAGGATGATGGATTCAGTGTTGCATAATGTTAGAAAGGTTTTGTATTTACAGAATAATATCCTGATATATGGTGACGATGAACAATACCACAATGAAGTGCTGAAGACAGTATTTATTTATTTATTTATTAGGTATTTATAAAGCTATACAGCAAATAGTGTTTCAAAGCGCCACAAGACAAAAAAGTATGGGGGGGGGGCAGGGAAGAAAACAACAATAACGGTCCTACTAGGGCGTGTGTCATTCGGATAATGCAAGTGCAGTAACAAGAAGCGCAGGTGGGATGGGAGTGGGGGGGTTGTGCCAGAAGGGGCAAAAGTGATACCGCTAGGGTGGGAGGGAAGTGCAGGGCAGGGTGGCGGCATACAGGTGCAGGGGGGAGGAGGAGGGGAAGAGGAGGGCACCTGGGGCTAGGCAAGTGCTAAGGGGGGCCAGGTGGGCAAGTGCCAGGGGATGCAGGGAGTGAGGACCACATGCTAAGTATGAGGTCTAGGGTGGACCAGTATTACACATGTTGCAGATGGTTGGTGTTCACCTTCAGAAGGAATAGTGCAAACTAATGTCATGGAGAACCTGGGTCGTACCTTCGCTAGAGAAGGAATTAGGATGAAGTTGGACCTCCTCAAAACAATAACCAATGTTCCTTCTCTTAACTGAGAACCTTTCAGAACTTTCGGGAGTACTATGAAAAATGTGTTCTGTAATTATCTGAGAAAACTGAGCCCATGCATTGATTGGTGATGAAAGGTGCTGAGTTAAGGGGGGAATAAAGACAAGGAAGTTCACTTGGTGATGAAATGTCATACCTTGTGACCCCCATTTCCAGGTCCAGCTGAAGATGGGCCAGGGCTAGTGGGGGCCCGTTTCAACAAGATGTTTGGGGGCCCCTCTTGTCTTACAGCTAGGAAAAAACAGTCTGAGGTGCCCATCGGTTGTTTCAATTATAATGAAGTCAAAAGAATGTAGCAAGGTGGTTTATAGTTACAGATTATCACGGGACAGGCAGCCAGCAGAGGACTGAAACACTAAATGTCAGCTGAAAAGCTATTAATCTCTCTTTGGCAGCAGGATGGTAATGTCGTGGAAACATGATTAAAAAGGCAAAGAGGTGATAAGAAGGTTCATGAAGGCTACAATAGGGAGGTGAGGAACTCAGGGTGCCTGCAAAGGAAGCCTGTAACTTGGGTGCTGTGCAAGTTTACTGTCATGAATTAAAGTAGTATGTTGTGTGCCATAAGACTATAAAACGGCCAACACAGGGCAGCTGCAGAGGGCCCTCTAGAGTCCTGGGGCCCTGTTAAGAAAAAATATCTCCTTTCCTCTTTGATTACACTCAGTTCATTCATCTGTAACCTTTGCCTCCTGGATGACATAGATGTGTGTGACATCACACATCCAGGCTCAGTGCTCTTAGAACATCCACCCCTGGTTACTGTCTCCATGTAAACTTGTTATTGTTATGGTTCAGGGTTGAGAATGTGAAGGAGGTTGAGAAGCTCCATCTAGAGGGTGATGCCAGAAGCCACCTGAGGCTGGTGGTTGTCTTGAAGATGATACTGAATAAACTTCCTTTGGCAACGTCTACCAGGTGTGGTTCCTTTCACTATCAGATGATGTCTGCCACCACAAATAACAGGCCCAGACCAACATAAAAAATGTAAAGGCCCTGGCGCTGTCCTTCTTCCGGTAAGATATCTCAGTGGGTTGAGCACTCGCTGCTGTGATCTATGTTTGATCTGCAGGTTGCAGGTTTGAATACCCGCAAGGCCAACTCAGCCAGTCATCCTTCTGAGGTTGATAAATGAGCAGCAACTTCGGTTGGAATGATTAATGTATGTTCATATGTTCTATGTACAGCGCGTAGGCGTAAGGGCTATATAAAGGACACATCATTATCATTATCTTCATTTCTCGCATCATGACCCCCAAATTAGTCACATACATCAATGGTTGATGCCACTGCATATGAAGTAGAGTCACGCTGAACCAAAAGAAGAAAGTGAGTGAAATATAGTTGCATTTGTGTCCAATGCGCCGTCAGGATCAAAAGGGATCTACTATATTCTGAGATCAAACAAGAAATGTTGGAAAGTGCCTGGCAATGGCTCATTTGAGAATTTACATATGGAATCTCCTTGTTCTTCTGCTCATGTTCCACAAGGATTACCAGTGATAGGAACATTCACTGAATACTTTTTCTATTTTCATCTTTACCTTTTCCATCCCAAAAATTGGATCTGAACTGGCTTGTGTCTCTTTCTCTGTTTTTGTGTGTATAACCCTGTTTCCTTCCCTTACCTCATACCTGAACCACTATTCTGACTATAGACTTTGCCTCAGCATTATAGCGTGGGGTGTGGCAACTGAGAGGTAGTCATGAGCTGTTCTCACGTATGACAGTATCACGGCTTGATTGCGCTTGGCATTGTGAAGCATGGCACAGACTTCCTTACAAGCCATTCATTGGGCTTCATTACGAGTGTGCCGGCCCACACTACAAGTATGCGGTGCCAGTGCTTCCGTGCTCCCCATTCCCATTGAGTCCTATGGGACTCAAATGGGAATGGGGATTTACATTTTCCGGTCGCTGACTTCATGGACAGGTTTTACCGGTCCGTTTACCGCTGGACTTGTAATGAGGCCCATTGTCTTAATCCAGCAAGAATGAGAAAAAGTCAGTCAAAGCTAATGCCACTCCTTCCTAAACAACCTAAGACTGGCAATTACCCTACCCAGCCAGTGACAAGTGTAACTATTGCAAAGCATTCGGAAGTCTGAACATCTGAACCAAACTGCTCAACAGACTGCCCTATCTCTTCCTGAGCCTTTCACCACATCTCTTACTTCGTTCTGTCAACAATACAACAGCAAAAGGGCCAGCAACATCATTGTACTTTTATTGACATGTCACCCACGGACATAGTTACAACATGGCCCACAAATTGCCAGAAGAGCAGCGTTTTATTGCAGTATATTTTCAATTTACTGCTTGTCCTTTTCTTATATAAAGCCTTTTTTGTTTCCTCAGGTCTGGCTAATCCACAACACTGTGATTCATTTTGAGCTGTTAGCAGTCACCCCACTCTGACTGCTAAATTATCTGATGGCCAAACTTGTATGTATACTTGATATTTGCAAAAGCTTTATTGTTAGGGTGACTTTTGTTCGGAAAAAAAAAAGAAAACGTGTGCCAAACCCTGTGTGCTTCATGTATTTAGTGATTCAGTCATACAACGCTCACAGACATATGTGACAGATATAAAGCTCTTTGGTCATTCTTATCTTCCCAAAATGCTCTTTAATATGCAAAACAGCCCAAACCTCATTGGTTTTATTGGTGCCACTTCACATTATCTTTGAAGTTATTTCAAATTAATACACACATACACTGTGTACTGCCAGCAATGTATAATGATTTTTGCCTTGATTCTGAAGCCCCTACAGAGACCTACTCTCGATTCAGCCCTTGAATCCCATCGTTGGTCCCCCGAAGCTGATGAGGCATTTATCAAACTAAAACAAGAACTGTCAAAACTCCTGGCTTGGGTCTCCTCAAATAAATCAGAATCCATTTACCCTTTATTGTGATGAACATGGCGGAATTGCCTTAGGCACTTGTCTCAATTGCACGATGCTTTAGGACATCCAGTGACTGTGGCCGTACTGCATGCTGTTACCACTTTGCTTCTGACGGGAAGATACAGCCAATTTCAAATTTTGATCTAACAAAATATGAAAAAGTGCTACTTTTTGCTGCTAATTTCTCACTACCCTGTTCTGAACCCTGCTTCTCTACACCCAACTTCGTGTGATGGTCAGACCCACGTCTGCCTCATGGTTATTGAACATCTCTTGACCCCCAGAATTGAATTAAAACATGTGCCACGGCAAACATCAGGATTGAGGGGGTCTTCGCCTGAGACGTTCACATTAACAAATCACATCAGTGTGTGTGTGGTTTGTACACAGTATGAAGTGTTGGGAACCATTGATTGCCAAATATACAATCAGCCCAAGTTGCTGAGCAGAATGCTTTGACATGTTTTTGTATTATAGCAAAGTAAAGTCTGCTACAATCTAAACGGATTCCCGCCATGCCCATGGGGTGACACTTGACTTTGGCATACTTTGGAAACAACAGGGTTTTTAACCTAAGTTGGCACTCACACATGCAATGGTTCTTATGTAGATGCTTTATTCAGCAGCGTCTTTGTTACCTTCTACCCTTGCAATAGTCACATGCAAAGCATGTAAATAATATGATTCTGATTTTCCTTGAGGAAATTCCCTAATTGATTAATCAGCTGGATCCACGGTGCTCAGAGGCCCGTTGGCTCCTGATTATGTCCTCAGTTGTATTGCAGAGGACCAGTCGCTGATCGAGACCCTCTCTCATCTGGCTATATTACAGGATGTAGCTCCTGAAGAAGAGAAGGTGTACTGGTCTCACAACAATTGTAAATTGGGCAGCAATACTTTATGGGGCAGTCCAGATGGATGCCTGGTAAGACCAAGATCACATTTACCTACTTTCCTAGAATCACTTTGTGATCCACACTGGTAAGACAGGAAAGATTGGTCTTATTACTCGTGATTGGTCTGCACCTTATTTCCCTTACAGTAGCTCACCGGTATTGCAGTACTTGCCCCATCTGTTTAGCTCATAATGAATGTTGACCAGGAAGTGAAAACCTTGCTTTACGCCCATCATTCCGCGAAAGGTCGTTCCTGAATGTGCAAGTTGATTTGATTCCACTCCCAGAATGTCTGTTTTATGAATATTATCTGGTTATCATAGATGTGTTTTCAGGGCAGGTGGAAGTCTACCCCTGAAGAAAGGCTGGCACTATCAATGTTGCCAAGACATTTGTGACCAAGATCATTCCTTAGATTGGTCTCCCTGTTACAATAGATGGTGACAGAGGGCCACATTTTACAGGCCAGATTAACGTAGATATCTGCAGAGCTCTGAATATCACTGAGCATTCACAGTGTGCATATCATCCCAGTCTACCGGCATTGGGGATTGCAGCAATGAAGATATAAAGAATAAAATGTTGAAAATGTACCAGGAGACTGCCATTAAGTGACACAAAGAATGATCACTCGTTCTGCTCCACATCTGCAATAATGTGAACATAATGCATGGGCTTTCAGCCCATGAGATACGCACTGGACACCCCATGCATATGGCCACTACTCCTCCTCAATCATGTTGTGGAATGAATCTCCATTTTAAAAACAATGCTATTTTAAACGACTGTAAATCACTTGTAAATACTCTTAGACTTATGTATCCCGAGATAAAAGAAGCCCACCCGTTGCTGATGGACCCTGCCATTTTCTCAAACTGGGTTACTTAATCTACGTCCGAGTCCACGAGAGGAAGTCATCACTTCAACCATGCTGGAGAGGCCCATGGCATGCCCTCCTCAATGCTCAGACAACCGTCAAGCGCTAGAGGCATTCACTGTTGTTCCATGCTTCTTCCTACAGAAAGGTCCAGCCTCTAGTACACACTCCAGAACTGACTACAGCACCTCCAGAGACCACTATGCTGATTTCCCTCTTAGAGAGGATGGTTCACCTGAACCATCCTCAACCAAAACTGCTTTGTTGCATCGATTGCCATGCCTCCATCGACTGTTCTGAATTGTGATCATCCCCCAATGCAGACTTCATCTTCCACCTCAGTCGATACTCCTGTCTCAACACCAGTGATCAGAAGGGCTGCTAGGGAAGTTGAACACCTGCACGTCCTTGCTGCTCAAGGTAGCCATGCTGCTTCCTCACAAAGGTACGTCTGCCGTTGGTGACGACACTGAAGTTTGTCTGCATTTCTTGAAAAACCTTCATTGCACCAGAAAGCAGAAACACCCCACCCGTTAACGCTTAATGTGTTGTGTAAGTGAGAAGAAGAAGAAGCACTCCTCTGCTCCAACATCAGTATAACAGGGCAAGAATCTGCAACCTTTGTCACTACAAATGTTTTGGACTACAACTCCCATGATGCTTCTCCATTGACTTCACTGAGTAAGTAATGGGTGTTGTAGTACAAGACATCTGGAGAACCAAAGGTTGCATAGACCTGTCATAGGGGGTATTCTTCTCACCGTTGGCAATTTCTCTCACCATCGTTTGCACACCCTGATGACAAAATTATGGATAGCAATATTGTTCTTCTAGTCTGTGGGAATGTACACTGCTTATCAACTTTTTGAAATCTTATAAAGACTATGTTGTTTCCTGAAATGCACATGCACGCTGTGCTTACAGAAACTGAGACTGGGCAGAACTTTAATGTCCAGCATGGCTTTTCTTCAGCTCAGTTTGTTTTCAGTACTGACTGAAAGTCCCTCAACAGTTCCTGACATCCTCTGAAGAACTCTGTTTACGTCTTTGGATAGAAAATAAGAACAGCTATCTGCACACTACCTGGGAGTATGTTTGTATCCAGAACACATCTGAATACTTCTGCTGGGTCTGTGCATACCGACCCCAGGAGATATGTGCAGTGATTTCAGACTTGCCATCAGAACCTATGGTGCTGAAGCTAGTACAGGCCAGCGTTCCTTGATTGGGTTTACTGATCTGCCAAACTTTCCCGCACTTGCCAGACTCCTGCAAAAGGCCTTCTCTGTTTTGAAAATAATGGCACATTGTTCATGGGTGTCAGGGAATGCAGATAGACTCTGTCTACTGAAAAGAATGTCACTATTAATGATGCACCTTAGTTCTTTTAGAAAGATTTCTTTCACCCTACCAGGTTTTGCCAGCCATCATGGTACATATTTTTTTTTCCAGACCTTCCACTTACAGTTCACTTCCAATGAATTAGCCGGGCAGCTGTTACATAGGATATTTATCACTTGCTACTAGACACTTTACTTAATTACCTTCACCTCCCCAAAACATAAGAAAATCAGGACGAGAGAAGTTTGCTTAAGGTAGGGGCTGTCTAATACCCAGAGTATAAAACTGATTTGTGATCAAACCCTTAATCTTTTCACTGTTGCTGGAAATAATAGCAAATGGCACTTCAGATACACTATCCTTAATGAATCAAGAGCAGTTAGCCTTGTGCACCATGGAATTGCAGAATTGCATGGCTATAGATACGATGTTAGCCTATAAGGGAGGAGTATGTGACTTGGCTGTTTCAAAATGTTGCACATTTAGACAAGACCATCCAAGTAACATAATTGAAACTATCGCCAATATTCGAAGCTCTGCCGCTCTTTTACACAGAGACGAATCATTTTACTGGTTGGTTTCTTTGGGTGTGGCTTAATCGATCACTGGGAAATTAAAATAATCCATGGTGTTTTGCTTGTATTCGCAATCCTGCTTTGGATATATTGTTTGTTTGTTCTGGCAAAATATGCTTCAGTTGTACGTCTACAAATACCACCAATATGCTGAAAGTCAAAGAAAGGCTGATGTTTATGAAATGCCCTGAAGTTGTTTTTGAGAGTGATAGTGACTGGTGTCTAAAACTGTCAATCTGGAATGTTCAAAGATTGTGTGAAGCTGCTTGAAGAAGAACCTCGAAGGAGGGCTCTATTAGGGAAAACATTGAATTTAAACTCATATTGCAAAGCTATTGTGAATAAGGCGATTTGTTAATTTAGGACACACAAAAGTGACCAGAAAAGGGAACCATCTAGGCTGGTGCGCATGTTATTTGGCAAATGCAAGTTAAGAGAAACAAGTATTTTTTACTTGTTTGTACATTTATATTTTTCCTATGCCAGCACAATTCTAATTATGGGGTAGTTCCTCCATATGAAGATATGGCATCCTTCCACTCTCTTATCTCTCTTATATTAAAATGTATGCAAACGTGGGTATATATTTGTGGGACGGGTGTCACTCTTTGCTGTACAGTGGTCTCTTTTCCAGTGTTTTGGTTTGTCTCCCACAGCTATGTGAAATAAATATGTTTAAAGAATTAACCTTACCCCAAATTGATCCCTGCATTTGATTTACCCGACAGAAGCATGTACACACATATAATGCACTCCTGAACAAACTCATGGATAAATCCAGCCCCTTAAAGAATACCAAACAAATGCAGAAAACTTTACATAAGAGATGGTACACTCTAAATCTCTTTCTTGGCTACTGTGATGAATCTGGATAATTCATCTCTTCTCCCTATAGGGGAGCCACTGCCTTTGAGGCTAGGGAGGTATGGGCAAGTGGGACTTCACTCGGAGTGTACCATATTAGGCCAACTATTCGGTATTTGGCCAACAACATTTACTATTCGGTACATCCCTACTACAAATACCATGTGAACGTGGGAGTGATAGGAGCGGGAGTGTTAGGAAAGATTTCCATTTCATGTTTAAACACCTTAGTCTGACTTCACCAGAGGAGCACAGCCTTCTGCTGCACTCCCCTGGGCTTTTCACTCACTTTGTTATGGGGAAACTGACATGCCCTTAAAAACAGTCAGTACCGGTAGACTTTGTTTCCCTTAGTCCTTGTCACTGTTGCCACTTTTCTGCAACATGTTGCAAGTGTACAATGTACCTTCCAGTATAGTGCACTTGGGTCTTCCTGTCATTTCTAAAGGCCCTAGATACTCTCAAGGCATTTATTAGAAGTGCAGGTGTGCCTTGGACAGGGCTGGTGGCAGCTTATCTTTTGATATATTTTTAACCCTTTCCTGCCAGGTAAACCACGGTTACCGCGTTTGGCACAAATAGGTGGTGTAAGGATGGAAAGGTCTTTTCAGACTCCCCTGACATTCCTAAGTGAAATGGATCTCGTGTTTACCCAAATGGAGGGAGACGTCCCCCTATTTGTCTATCGATTCAGCTGTTTAGCCACACCGAGACCTTCTTTGCTTCCCTCCTGGCCCCCAAGCAGCGGCCAATGGCAAATGGCTCCAGGTATGAATTAGTGCTGCCCTTCATAAACTGAAAGTGATCATGGAAACTGAGGCTGAGATCACCAACGACTCATGGATTGATTCTTTATTCTCGTGGGTACCTCCTTGGTTGACCCTTGGTGTGAAGATTCTGATGCCTATTTTTGTCTTTTTTACTTATCCTTTGTTGTTCCTGCCAACTAATCCTACGTTGTTGTTCTGCCAAGGTACCAACAGCTGGTGCCATAAAGACTGTAACCATGTCCAAGGCTAGGGCCACCACTACTTCATCCCATACGGGTACTCAAACTGAAGCTGTTTCATTTCTTCCACCAAATTGACATGCTTGTGTGGAGCCGCGGGTAGATTGCAGAAATGGTGGGGGGACGAGTTGTATTGATTCAGCGGAAGAGTATACCCATATTGAGACCAGGTGAGAGATGGTTGTAGGGATGTTTCCCAAGAAGATGATTATGATTTGTTAATGGGGGAATGTTGGGGTTGTCAGGGAGGGTCCCATCATTACAAGGGATTCATGTTGGGGTGGCAGCAAACTGGGCGCAATGTGGCAAACCCATATATGTATCAAGTGAAGTTAATTATGGATGGGATATGTTACTTTTAGTGTTCCAGTTGTTTAGAATGTATACATAGTAGATCTTCACGCACGTAGAAAGATACCATATTAAAACTGCAAATGCAACATGAACACATTCCACACAACATTATAAATACTTATATACTTTTTGCAACAATTAAAACACTCTCAGATACTCTATTACAATCCGCCCCCAAATATGATTGGACAACAACCTCTTCAAAGAAATCCCATCTTTTCCCAATTCTTCTCTTTTTATTGGCCAGTATTTTCTTGATTGTCATCTTCAGATCATATTCAGAACACACCTCTTCTTAGGATTCGTTCGTAGTAGGCCATGTTGTCAGTACATGGTTAAACATTGTTATTGAAAACAGAATTCATTGCTAGCAATAACTGGCCTAAGGCCTTTAACTTTAAGTGTGATTGCACATGGTCCACTTACATATTTTACCAAGTAGAGGAAGGCCTGAATATACAGCATCTCCTTTTAACTACTGATTGCAATCTTAATCCCCCAGACGTTTAGTGTGGAGTAGTGACTTTGCACTGCCAACAAACACATCCCACCGGGCCTAATTCACTGAGTGGTGCAAAGTTTATTTTTGTGTTCAGACTCTAACCTGGGATATAGGCCGGTAGTAGAGAAACTCCCAGAACCCCCCTTGTTTGTCCATCCGTTTAGCTGCAGAATGCCTTTCTAGCCTCATAAAGTTCATCATGTCGAGAATTGAGCTCATCGTTGTTGTTTTATCCGCATTCTCACCCCTTGCTACGTCAAAGAGCCGAGCCTGCCATTGGGCGGTTAACTCTGCCTCTTTGTCTAGTCGAGATTGCATTTTTGTTGTAATGGGTTTCAAATGAACCTTATAGTGGATCATAGCCAAGAGGGTTGCTTGGTCCTTCATAGTCTCACTAAGGGTTTCATACAACTTCAGAAATGGTGATAATGAGATATTCAGGGCCACCATGACATTATTTTGGAGAACCATCATGGTTACTGGCCTGATCATGAGATCTATATATGGAGTATGTAGAGGCGCACTCTGAGTTCAATTGTTACTTATAAACATATAATAAATTCCTGATATTGTTATAAGTACTTTCTAGGTGCTCCCCGTTAGTAGAGTGCTACCTCTACTGTAACAAATGTGACAAATACCTAGTACAGCAAAACACCATGCTGTACAAACCGGGGCACTGCTTGAGGCAAAATCAAATCTTGCAAAATATTCTATTCTTCTGTTAGAATTACTGACATATATTTGATTATTAAATGAATTTAGATTCCTTCAAATTCGACATACTCAAATGCATGAATATATTTATTTTCCAGTGTTTTACCAAAAACATTATTCCATAAACTCAAAATTATGCATCTTAAATAAAAATGACATATTTTCTTATGTGTGTTTTTAAAAAAACAATACATTTTTCTTTCACATTTTTTTCACATATTATTCTCATATGTTGACAAATATAATTTGTTCACGTGATCCAATAAACTTGATAGGTTTCAGATCTTATTTCCTATCTATCAAACTACGCGTTTTGGGTAAATAGTTCCCTTCTTCAAGTTTATAAGAGTATTGGATTTCTTTCTGTAAGATATAAATTGATATATTTCAATTATTTTTCTATTAGTTCCCAAAATTAAGAATTACACTAGTTTATCGCTCAGTACAAATAGACTAACCTTTAGAATTCGTTTCTCCCTTTCCAGAAAGGCTTGCTGCCCAAATAGGGTAAATTTAAGTAACTGTAATAAACAGAAATAAAAATATATATCACTTGAGTGTGATGTTTATTATAACAGAGTGGTGATGTGCAGAGGGACCTGTCACTGTAATTAGCGCTGGGTCCCCCTGCATACCACCTATTTTAAATGAGGGTTCTGAAACATACATAACGGGAAGAATTTAGGGTTTAAACTCACCCCTGTATTCAAAGTTAAATTAATGATCAGCCTCCGCTGTCTCCTATGCGGTTGCAGCAATGTCAAGGAACCTGTAACAACAGGTATCAATATTATAGATATGTGCTAACACGTTTTGAATAAAGTAGCATGGGTATTTTATGGTGGTAGACCACCTACTGTGATTCGCCTACCTGGAAAAGATTACTTGATGTTCCCATGTAATCCGGATAAGGAGATTTAGCGGTTTTTCAATTGGCCCGTAATATTTCGTGCCTTAGTTGGCGGCGCACCTCGAGGATATACAATTGTAAACATACAATTACTATTACTAGCGCGAAATCACTGTGAGAAGCAGTTCTCATATCTGTGACGACTAGAGAAATTCTTACCCGTAACAAGCAGTTGTGTATACTCCTAGAGTGCTCAATGCGCCGTTCTGAAGTGAAGCTCATGGACGGCGAGCAGCGGTACGTGTCGCATAGGCAACCGCGGCTGTTCCCCGTTACTGAAATAAAATCTAGACCAACACGGCCAGTTGATGACGCCATGTTGGAAGGATGATTCAACATTATGTTGTGTGAGTAGAGCATTAATGGCTCCATGTTGGAAGAACTAAATTGTAGTTCAAACGGAGCAGAATTAATTGTTTTTGTATTTATTCACTTGCCAGAGCGCCTAGTTATTGATTAAAAAGCACGTAGTTGTATAAAGACCTTCTCAGATCGTATAAAATATTGGGACGTTGGCCTGTTTCGCGCTGCACCTCATGAGATAAATTAGGATATTTTAATCTTATTTTTAAAGGTTGATAATCCTCATGAAACTTAAACTTATGACATTCAAGCTAATATCCCTTATTTAACTGGCTATTTCAAATAATTCTCCATGCGAAATACAACACAGTGTGTAGTTTCATTATGTGACATTTCAGTATAACCGATACACTCAATTCTTTTTAACATACATGATTCTTCATGGTGCATGGTAGAACCCTATGACCTTACTCTACTTTCAGTATTAATGCTTTTGTAATTTCATGTTGCTACATACTTACAAAGACTTCCACATATCAGAGACTAATCATATTTCATTGGTCAGAACATCAGTGTCCATTTCACATTCAAGAAAAAAAATGTGTCTATAAATAACAATTTAGATCCCAATCTAAGTTCATCCCTCTGGGACTCATTGTATCGAGCATCTCGATCCAGAATATTTCTCTTTGTTGTAAGAGTTTACAGATGTTACCACCTCTTTTCGGTAATTTAACATGTTCAAGAATGACAAACTGGATTTGTGCAATCGAATGTTGTGCTGCATCAAAATGTTGTGCTACTGGTGATTTGGCTGAATGGTTACGGATATTGGATTTATGTTCGCCCCAACGGGTTTTTGCTTTCCTCGTGGTTAATCCAATGTAGTACAGTCCGCAGGGAAATTTCATGCCATAAATGACATTCTTCGTATCACACGTTGAAGTGTGTTTTAACAAGATACGTTGACCCGTATGGGGATGATTAATTGTTTTGCCCTTCATCACATTATTGCACGAACTGCAATTATTACATGGTATAGTGCCCCTGTGTATTTCTTTTGTGGCACAAGGTCTCTGCCTGAAGTCGGACTTGATCAAATGATCCTTCAGTGATCTGCTTTTGTTGTAGGCAAATAACGGGGGTGATGGAAACAGTTTGCCTAATGTGGCATCTTGTGATAACGCTTCCCAATTCTTTTTGATTATTTTCTTTATTGGGCCACTTTGTTGTGAATACGTGGTCACATATATCAGATCAGTCTTTGTGTTTTTTACTTTCGTAGTCAGAGATTCTTGCCTAGTGGTGTTCTTGACTGTTATTGCATGTTGATTCAATATTTCGTCATTGTATCCTCTTTGGATACATTTTTGTTTCAATTCTCTTGATTTAATTTCATACTCATCTTCCTCTGAAATGATGCGCCTGTATCTCAAGAATTGACTCAGTGGGATACTGGATATTGTGTTCCTTGGGTGAAAACTAGTTGCCAAATGTAAACTATTCCTATCCGTTTCTTTGGTAAAAATCATTGTTTCCAATTTATTGTGTTTCAAATATATCTGGACATCCAGGAACTCCATGGTGGTCCGGCTGTATTTGTGTGTGAATTTAATGCGTGGAGCTAAATTGTTCATGAAGGCACAGAACTCTAAAAGCTCTTCTTCCCCTCCTCTCCAAATTCCGAACAAATCATCAATGAATCTTGTGAAGAATTTCAATTTATCTTTCCATCTTGGGTTGTTGATTACTTGTGTTTCTTCCAAGTAGGACATGTAGATATTTGCGTAACTTGGGGCCATTGCAGCACCCATTGATGTTCCAGATATTTGGACAAAAAATCTGTCTTCAAATGAAAATAAATTGTTGTTCAATAAAATCGTCAGTAGTTTTAAGATAAAGAGTGGATCACTTTTTACTGGTTCTGCTGTGTTCAGTAACACCCATTCGACAGCTTCTAATCCAGCCTGATGTGTTATGTTGGTGTATAGGCTTGTTACGTCCATTGTAAATAGTATGTCAGTACTTGTATCAAAGGTCACTTCTCCAAGTTTCTTCAGGAATTGATTGGTGTCTTTTATAAAGGTTGTACAATTTTGGGCAAGTGGTTGGATAATCTTATCAATATATTGAGCGATTGGTTCCAATAGGCTGTTATTAGCCGCAATTATGGGTCGTCCAGGGGGTTCCATCAGATTCTTGTGAATTTTTGGTAGAATATAAATGACAGGTGTCAGTGGATATTCATTTGTGAGGAAACTTTTAGTTTTGTGAGTAATGTATTCTTCCTCTTCTGCTTCTTCCAATGTCTTTTTTATGATTTCACGTACTTGTTCTGTTGGATCTTGAAAAATTTCCAAGTATGTTTCTTGATCATTTAGTTGTTTCTCTACCTCAGCTTTGTATTTGCTAGTGTCCATTATTACTAGGGCTCCTCCCTTATCGGCTGGTTTGAAGATAATCTCCGGATTCTCCCATAGGCAATCCAATGCTTGTTTCTCCCTTGAGGTTAGGTTTCCTCTCGCTCTATTTTTGAATCTAATCTTTTTCATATCTTTTAACACCTGCCTCTGAAAGGTGTCAAGTACTGTGTTCTGTATTGGCGGTGTAAATGTACTTTCCCGAGGGGATTACGAATTGATCTAGAGCCCACCCTATGTAAACAGAACCCAGAATTCGTTAAAAGATGGAGACTCATCTTGAATAAATGTTCTTTAGATTTGATTATATTAACAATTGAAGAGCTATCTAAATCACTTACGTCCATTGAAGTAGATCTGGAAAGTACAAAGAAGTCCCTAGCAACCTATATGACCAAAGAAGAACTCACAACCTTACTAACAGAAATAGACACAAAATTGGAAAATTATCAAAGAGAAATTGAGTCCAAGAAAATAAGGAAATTTAGACGTGACACTTTGGACTATAAATTAGACATAGTGTACTCGTGGAAGGAATACTATCAACAAAAAGATCAACAAAGGGGAGCCATACCGTTTCCCAATAAAAAGAGATCACCATCAGAGACTAGACCTTCATCTTCGGAGGCATCCAGTACTGAAATTGAAACCCCAGAAGTCACTAGCGAAATTGATCAAGGGGAAAGTGAAACGAGAGAGAGTCAGCAGGTTCCAACCGCGTCCAAGAGCCAACCGGAGAAATCTAAAACAGTATATTCTTTTTTAGACCGAATCCGACACGACGAAGCAAAAAGAAAAAATCCTCCAAGGAAAGTGATCCACCCTCCAAAGAAAACTTAGTGGTAAATATCTCTAAATATAAACTTTCTAAATTTGAGATACAGACATTACAAAAAGGAATATCATTTGTCCCACATTACAGTAGTACGCTACTTAAAGAAAAGATAGCATTCTTCAAATTGACCAGAAAAATTAGGTTGAAATTATTCTTTGACACGGTTGAAATCACAGAGAAGCAACAACCTTCTGGATTCCTAGAACTGAAACCCAAAAGTACATTTACACCGCCAATACAGAACACAGTGCTTGACACCTTTCAGAGGCAGGTGTTAAAAGATATGAAAAAGATTAGATTCAAAAATAGAGCGAGAGGAAACCTAACCTCAAGGGAGAAACAAGCATTGGATTGCCTATGGGAGAATCCGGAGATTATCTTCAAACCAGCCGATAAGGGAGGAGCCCTAGTAATAATGGACACTAGCAAATACAAAGCTGAGGTAGAGAAACAACTAAATGATCAAGAAACATACTTGGAAATTTTTCAAGATCCAACAGAACAAGTACGTGAAATCATAAAAAAGACATTGGAAGAAGCAGAAGAGGAAGAATACATTACTCACAAAACTAAAAGTTTCCTCACAAATGAATATCCACTGACACCTGTCATTTATATTCTACCAAAAATTCACAAGAATCTGATGGAACCCCCTGGACGACCCATAATTGCGGCTAATAACAGCCTATTGGAACCAATCGCTCAATATATTGATAAGATTATCCAACCACTTGCCCAAAATTGTACAACCTTTATAAAAGACACCAATCAATTCCTGAAGAAACTTGGAGAAGTGACCTTTGATACAAGTACTGACATACTATTTACAATGGACGTAACAAGCCTATACACCAACATAACACATCAGGCTGGATTAGAAGCTGTCGAATGGGTGTTACTGAACACAGCAGAACCAGTGAAAAGTGATCCACTCTTTATCTTAAAACTACTGACGATGGTATTGAACAACAATTTTTTTTCATTTGAAGACAGATTTTTTGTCCAAATATCTGGAACATCAATGGGTGCTGCAATGGCCCCAAGTTACGCAAATATCTACATGTCCTACTTGGAAGAAACACAAGTACTCAACAACCCAAGATGGAAAGATACATTGAAATTCTTCACAAGATTCATTGATGATTTGTTCGGAATTTGGAGAGGAGGGGAAGAAGAGCTTTTAGAGTTCTTTGCCTTCGTGAACAATTTAGCTCCATGCATTAAATTCACACACAAATACAGCCGGACCACCATGGAGCTCCTGGATGTCCAGATATATTTGAAACACAATAAATTGGAAACAACGATTTTTACCAAAGAAACGGATAGGACTAGTTTACTTTTGGCGACTAGTTTTCACCCAAGCAACACAATATCCAGTATCCCACTGAGTCAATTCTTCAGATACAGGCGCATCATTTCAGAGGAAGATGAGTATGAAATTAAATCAAGAGAATTGAAACAAAAATGTATCCAAAGAGGATACAATGACAGAATATTGAATCAACATGCAATGACAGTCAAGAACACCACTAGGCAAGAATCCAATAAAGAAAATAATCAAAAAGTATTGGGAAGCGTTATCACAAGATGCCACATTAGGCAAACTGTTTCCATCACCCCCGTTATTTGCCTACAACAAAAGCAGATCACTGAAGGATCATTTGATCAAGTCTGACTTCAGGCAGAGACCTTGTGCCACAAAGTAAATACACAGGGGCACTATACCATGTAATAATTGCAGTTTGTGCAATAATGTGATGAAGGGCAAAACAATTAATCATCCTCATATGGGTCAACGTATCTTGATAAAACACACTTCAACGTGTGATACGAAGAATGTCATTTATGGCATAAAATGTACCTGCGGACTGTACTACATTGGATTAACCACCAGGAAAGCAAAAACCCGTTGGGGCGAACATAAATCCAATATCCGCAACCATTCAGCCAAATCACCAGTAGCACAACATTTTGATGCAGCACAACATTCGATTGCACAAATCCAGTTTGTCATTCTTGAACGTGTTAAATTAACGAAAAGAGGTGGTAACATCTGTAAACTCTTACAACAAAGAGAAATATTCTGGATCGAGATGCTCGATACAATGATTCCCAGAGGGATGAACTTAGATTGGGCTCTAAATTGTTATTTATAGACACATTTTTTTTCTTGAATGTGAAATGGACACTGATGTTCTGACCAATGAAATATGATTAGTCTCTGATATGTGGAAGTCTTTGTAAGTATGTAGCAACATGAAATTACAAAAGCATTAATACTGAAAGTAGAGTAAAGTCATAGGGTTCTACCTTGCACCATGAAGAATCATGTATGTTAAAAAGAATTGAGTGTATCGGTTAAACTGAAATGTCCCATAATGAAAGTACACACTGTGTTGTATTTCGCATGGAGAATTATTTGAAATAGCCATTTAAACAAGGGATATTAGCTTGAATGTCATAAGTTTAAGTTTCATGAGGAATATCAACCTTTAAAAATAAGATTAAAATAACCTAATTTATCTTATGAGGTGCAGCGCAAAACAGGCCAACGTCCCAATATTTTATACGATCTAAGAAGGTCTTTATACAACTACGTGCTTTTTAATCAATAACCAGGTGCTCTGGCAAGTGAATAGATACAAATACAATTCATTCTGCTCCGTTTGAACTACAATTTAGTTCTTCCAACATGGAGCCATTAATGCTCTACTCACACAACATATTGTTGCATCATCCTTCCAACATGGCGTCATCAACTGGCCGTGTTGGTCCAGATTTTATTTCAGGAACGAGGAACAGCCGCGGTTGCCTATGCGACACGTACCGCTGCTCGCCGTCCATGAGCTTCACTGCAGAACGGTGCATTGAGCACTCTATAAGTATACACAACTGCTCGTTACAGGTAAGAATTTCTCTAGTCGTCACAGATATGAGAACTGCTTCTCACAGTGATTTCGCGCTAGTAATAGTAATTGTATGTTTACAGTTGTAGATCCTCGAGGTCCGCCGCTAACTAAGGCACGACATATTACGGGCCAATTGAAAAACCGCTAAATCTCCTTAACCGGATTATATGGGAACATCAAGTAATCCTTACCAGGTAGGCGAATCACAGTAGGTGGTCTATCACCATAAAATACCCATGTTACTTTATTCAAAACGTGTTAGCACATATCTATAATATTGATACCTGTTGTTACAGGTTCCTTGACATTGCTGCAACCGCATAGGAGACAGCGGAGGCTGATCATTAATTTAACTTTGAATACAGGGGTGAGTTTAAACCCTAAATTCTTCCCGTTATGTATGTTTCAGAACCCTCATTTAAAATAGGTGGTATGCAGGGGGACCCAGCGCTAATTACAGCGACAGGTCCCTCTGCACATCACCACTCTGTTATAATAAACATCTCACTCAAGTGATATATATTTTTATTTCTGTTTTTTACAGTTACTTAAATTTACCCTATTTGGGCAGCAAGCCTTTCTGGAAAGGGAGAAACGAATTCTAAAGGTTAGTCTATTCGTACTGAGCGATAAACTAGTGTAATTCTTAATTTTGGGAACTAATAGAAAAATAATTCAAATATATCAATTTATGTCTACAGAAAGAAATCCAATACTCTTATAAACCTGAAGAAGGGAACTATTTACCCGAAACGCGTAGTTTGATAGATAGGAAACAAGATCTGAAACCTATCAAGTTTATTGGATCACGTGAACAAATTACATTTGTCAACATATGAGAATAACGTGAAAAAAATGTGAAAGAAAAATGTATTGTTTTTTGTAAAAACACTCATAAGAAAATATGTCATTTTTATTTAAGATGCATAATTTTGAGTTTATGGAAAAATGTTTTTGGTAAAACACTGGAAAATAAATATATTCATGCATTTGAGTATGTCGAATTTGAAGGAATCTAAATTAATTTAATAATCAAATATATGTCAGTAATTCTAACAGAAGAATAGAATATTTTGCAAGATTTGATTTTGCCTCAAGCAGTGCCCCGGTTTGTACAGCATGGTGTTTTGCTGTACCACGTATTTGTCACATCTGATCATGAGATCTGCCTTCTCGTTCTTTGATCTCTTGTCCTTTGATCTCTGCTGGAACACTGAATCATTGATCTCTACCCCAGCAGGGCTACTGTCAGGGATACTAGAGCCACTGGCACTAAGTCTCTGAAAGGAAGACTGATCCGTTGCCTGGATCCCCTCCAAACATGAATCCGGGACCCGAGGGCCTAGATATTTTGCCTCTGGTCGTGTGTGGAGACTCGTTTTCAGGGACATTTGGTGCTCTGATTCCTGGGGAGTATTTATAGATGCAAGATTTAGTTTCCCATCCACCTACAGAACGCTCTGCGTACTTAATGTAGAAATTGAGTCCCGTTTTTTTAGGATCCCATTTTGTAGAAGAGTCCCAAAAACATTGTTTCTTCTTTGTTTGGAGATCCTTAATGATTGGATTTCTGCAATATTCAGAGACAGTCTGGCCGTCCGTGCTAGGAGGTACTTCAAAGCACTCAACTCAACACTATGCGAACAGGCCATGTCAGGAGCTCTTTTGTGAGGGGGGAGAACAGCCACAGTAGATATCGACGCAGGCGATGTAGGCAGCGGCGTTAACATTTTGAGATTATTACAAGCCGGGCCCATCAACTGTGTCGGGCCTCCACCTGCCCCCTGCGAAAATTCCAAAAAGTCTCAGCAATCACAGAACAGGCAATATGCATTACAGGAGTACCTGCAAGAGGAAAGGTGGTAGTTGGCGACCCTGCAGGCAAGGGTTCTCTGTACACAATTGTGATGAGATCAGGGGATGGGGAACCCAACAGTTCTCCAGCTCCTGTGGAAAATTAAGACTTGACCCCCGCAAATCACGAGAGTCATGGGATTTAGACCGTCTAAGGTCTACTGTCGTCACATTCTCGTTAGTTTCCAAATCTAGGAGACCATACCTTGAAGCTAGACTACTCGCAGGCACGCTCACCTCCTCCTGCATTGTCAAAGCTGGTTCCACTTTCTGTTCAATTTCAGACATATACAGGGGATCCAAGGTGTTTGAAACACGGTCACAATCATCTGATGGCACAGAGGGGACATTAGAACACATTCTGAGTTGGTGTCTCGTTCTCGGTTCGCTGAAAGACATCCGACCAAATCCCCCCTCGATCCTCCTCGGTCTTCCGAGTTAACTCCAAGTAACTCCGCGCCGGCGCTTCGCGCCCAGCAGGGGTTTTATAGGAGTTAAAGGGACAGCGTTCTCAATGGAAAAGCAGTTCAAAGTAGCAATTTTCTCTCGCCAGTACCGCCAGATAAATCAATGCCAACTTTCGCGCCCGGCGGGGGTTTTAGGAGTTAAAGGGACAGCGTTCTCAATGGAAAAGCAGTTCACAGTAGCAATTTTCTCTCGCCAGTACCACCAGATAACTCCACGCCCACTCTTGCGCCGGTGCTTCGCGCCCAGCAGGGGTGTTATAGTAGTTAAAGGGACAGCATTCTCAATGGAAAAGCAGTTCACAGTAGCAATTTTCTCTCGCCAGTACCGCCAGATAACTCCATGCCAACTCTCGCCCTCAAAAAACATGTGCTGTGTTATCACATGCCCAATGCATTTTTTAACTTCCCTCCCTTCCTCAAATTACTGCTTTCAAGTTCTTGCCAGTTTACAGTTGAGAATTAGGCCTTTTTAGCACGGTGCAAAGAGTACTTTTTCAGTGCAAAGTGACTTTGCACCGCTTTTGGAATTAGGCCCTGTGCAACGGGTTTGTTGGCAGTGCAAAGTCACTTTACTCCGTGCTAAACGTTCCATGAATTAGGCCCTTGGAATTGTTAGACTTGTCTCGAGTACCAAGGTCCTCGACCAAGGTGCCCCTTTGGGTGGAGTAGCTTCGGTATATAATTTATGTAATTTAAACTACGATTATAGGTTCTTGCGCTATATAGCCACGTCTACGTCGATCAGAATGTGCATATGTAGGTAGGAACAAGGCTTGTGTTCTTTTCCTTTGCGTCCAGGCTCATCTAAAGTGGGGTATTAGTGTGCCAATTTCTGAATGATTGAATACAATGTAAACTTGATTTTAAGATGTGGAATTGACCCGCAGAGCCGTGCTTTGCAGTGGACCGGAGCACATGCGCTGTCTGTTTAGCCTACAGTGTGGGGACAGGCGTAGCGTCTCTGCGTCGTGCAGCAGTAGCCCTGGTGTGGGGCAGCCAGGTCCAGCAGGCTTGAAAGGTTACTGTTCCATAGCGCCCCGGTGAGGGCGCGCCCGTTTACTGCACGCCATCCGCTCGCTTCTGTTGCCTGTTATCTCTCTTCTGAAGCTTGCGTTCTCCCTCCTCTCTCTTCTGGCACCGGCCCTCTATTCTGATGTACATTCTGGGGGTACACTCAGTGCTCTGCCCCCTCCTCTCACTACTGACTCGTGTGCTTCTCCCCGTGTCCACCCCCTGCTTTCCTGGCGCATGCCCCCCGTGCGAATGTACATACTGATATGATATGGTATTTATAACGCGCCTATACACAAGTGTTACTGCCCCTTCCCTCTCCCCTCACTCAGTGTCTACTACTCTCTCTCCTAGCACCCTTTTAACACTCATCCCAGATACTACTCCTTTGTTCCTTCCGCGCCTACTGGTCTCTCGCTCTCTCCCAAATCCCCTTCTCTCTCTCGCGGTGCCTGTTGTCTCTCTCTCTTCCGAAGGCCGCTGCATCATCCCTCCCCCCTTTCCAACAGGGCTCATTATGACCCTCTTCTCCCCTCTTTCCAGCCAGGGCTGCTTTGCATATGAACCTGTCACTGACCCTCTCTTTCCACCTAAGAGAAGCTCGGGCCGAGGACGGCGCCCTTCGCGACCAATGGACGGGCGACCCTGTGACGTCGCACTCTGCTATTGGCTGCTTCCATGGAAGGTTGGCGCTGCGGATCCCCACGTGGGCGCTGAATGTCCATTGTGATGTCACATGGGGGAACCAGCTGCCCCCGCTGGGATGTCAGTCGGGACCACAGAGAGCTGGCGACAGCAGCTGGATGTGAGTACTACCGGTGTGATTATCTGGGGCCGGCCCCGCGTGATAGGGACAGCCGCTGGATATATCCCTCTCTGTGTGGGACTCCTTGCGCAGTGAGTGCCCAAGTTGTGAGTACCTGGGTCCTTAGTCCTGGAGAGGTTGCCTGAGGGGAAGCGGCGGGGGCAGCCTCCGTAGCTGAGTGCGTTCTTGTGCATTATTCTTACCTGTAAGTGCCTTCCCTCCGAATATTTGAGTACCTGGGCCCTCTGGGTATTTCTCTACCGTTGATATCGGTTCCACTATGGTATAGTAATTATATGCGGTCTGTAAATGTATCTACTCCGTGTTCCTCTTCTCTAACTTAAGTGCTTTTGTCAAGTGAGTACCGGCGCCCTGTCTGTGGGTGGGGTAGACTGAGGCGAGGTGCCCCAGTCTGTATTTGACCGTGCCAGTGTATACTTTTGGTATGGAAGTAGTTCTGCTCTGTTTTTAAGTACACATACGTCCTATAGTGAGTACCGTGGCTATCTGTGAGTGCCTCTGTGAACATTTCTGCTGCGCCAGTTTGCACCTGTTCGCTTCTCTGTTTGGACCTGTGTATTGTAGGTTCCCGCCCTATGAACACATATGGTTTCGTGATTACTATTGTCTGTACGTGACTACCTGCCTAGGCGAATGCTTGGGGTTCTGAGTACTTCCTGCCTGTGAGTACCTGCTCCGTGTAAATAGCTCTCCTTTGCCCGAGTCCCGCTGCTGCTGTAAAGCACCTGTTGACGCTCTTCTGCCGCTTCAGAGCGCTTCGGGCCGGAGATACACGGCGAGAGGTTGAGGCCGAGAGCTGTGACGGTGGGTACACGTCTGCGGCGGTGCTGAGGCGAGGACGGGGTTACATCCGATCCACCAGGAAGGAAAGTCCTGGGGTGGAGTGACGTGATGGCCGAGGCTGGTGTGGGGGCGTTTGGCTCGGTAGTGGTGGGTCTAGGGGGGGGGGGGGAGCCTCAAGCCTACGGCCACCTATGTGGACACGTATACTTTCTATACGATGTCAGTGACTTTGCTCTGCCTGCGATTGCATCTGCTCTGTGAGTAGCCCAGCCCCCACACACCCGGTTTACCCCGTGTCCCTGTGAGTACCTGTGCAGTGTAACTGCGCTTTGCGTGTAGCTCTAGGCGCGGTGCCTGCCTCTGCTCCTTTATTGCCTCTTCTCGCGCCGAGCCCATCTGCACCTTCTGGGAGTAGCTTTCTCCGTGAGTAACACTTCCCCTTGAGTACCTAAATGCCTCTTCTCCTCCGACTTCCATATCTCTACTCGGTTTGTGACCGTGGGGTTCTCTGCCGCGTGAGTATCCCTGCGCTGGTTGTAAGTTCGCCTGTGAGCACCTCTGGTCCTCTTGAGTACCGCTTCTCTGCTCTGACTGCAGGTAGGACTCTTTCTCTGACTGTCTCTGCTTTACCCGCATCTCTGGTGAGTACCTCTGAGCAGTCTCGCAGTTCTACCCGAGAGCATATCTGCTCTCTGACTGCGGGCACATCTGCTCAATCAGCAGCTCTGCTCTGAGTATCCATCCCTTTGTGAGTACCTCTGTTCCCCTTGAGTACCGCTTCTCTGCTCTGACTGCAGGTAGGACTCTTTCTCTGACTGTCTCTGCTTTACCCGCATCTCTGGTGAGTACCTCTGAGCAGTCTCGCAGTTCTACCCGAGAGCATATCTGCTCTCTGACTGCGGGCACATCTGCTCAATCAGCACCTCTGCTCTGACTATCCATCCCTTTGTGAGTACCTCTAGTCCCCTTGAGTACCTCTTCTCTGCTCTGACTGCAGGTAGGACTCTTTCTCTGACTGTCTCTGCTTTAGCCGCATCTCCGCGCTGAGGCTACTCTGGTGAGTACCTCTGAACAGTCTGCTCTCTGAGTGCGGGTACATCTGCTCGGCCAGCAGCTCTGCTCTGAGTAGCCACCCCTTTGTGAGTACCTCTGTCTGTTAGCACCTCTGCGAGCGCTTTGCCTATTACCTCTGGCCTGTCCGAGCCCATTTGCTTCGGCTGCGAGTCCTCGCTCTGTCTGACCCTCGGGCCCGGCTGAAGACGTGCGGGGGCCCATTTCAACTCCATGGCTGCCCCCACCTCCCCCTTTGCTTGGAGCCAAAGCAGTCGGGGGCACACGTGCGATAATGGAGAGAAGGATAAGGTTAATGGCCGCCAGTCGTCACGAGACGGCGAGCCAGCAGGCAGGCGCAGCGCCGAACCCCACCAGCTATGAATAGGGCAATGAACCCAACGTTGTCAGCAAGTACCTGATGAGGAGGAACCAGCGTTGAAGGGCAAAGAGGTCCAACCAACGCAGCTTGTAAGGTGAGCGCCGCAAAGCCACACCGTAAGCACCAGAACGTGAAATATATAAAGAAATACACTGCCATGTTATTAGAGTCGCTGGGGACCCCTAAGGCTTGTGGGCCCTAATTGTAAAAGGCTGAAAGGCCCTGCCGCCGTCCCTGGGTCTCAGTCTCGTCTTTGTGAGTCCATCTTTTGCATGAGAACCTTTGCCCCGGGAGCATCTCTGCTCTGTCTTCGTGAGCAACACTGACCTCCCTGCTATGAGCACCTGCTCTGCTCTGAAGGGGGCACTGCTCTGTCTGACGTTCCTCGGGGCGTGAGCAGTGGGCACATCTGCACCGCGGGTATCTCGGCTCTGCTTGTGAGGCCCTGCCAGAGGCCGACTGTGAGTACATCTGCTCTATATGCGAGCGCCCCTGCTCCGTGAGTACATTTGCTTTGGCTGCGAGTCCTCGCTCTGTCTGACCATGGCGCTCTGCATGCCTCTGTGAGCAGCTCTACCCCGTGAGTACGGCGAGGACCCGGGCTCTGACTGAGTGAGTCGGTCTTATTCGTGAAAACCTTTGCTCCACGGGCGTCTCTGCTCTGTCTTCGTTATCGTGAGTAACAGTGCCCTGTCTTTGAGTACCTCCTCTGCGCTGTACGGGCCACTACTTTGTCTGACGTGTTTCTGAATGTGAGCGCGGGTCATCTCGGCTCTGCGGGTACATCTGCTTGTGAGTCCCTGTCTGAGTTTGTCTGCCCTGTCTGTGAGTACACTCGATCTACATGCGAGGGCCCCTGCTCAGTCAATACATTCCCTCTGTCTATAAGGAGGCCTTTTAAGTCATGAATTGGGGCGTAGAGTTGGTGGCCCTCTCATCAGTGGGTTTTTGGGGGAGGGTAAAAAGTTGAAATAATGACCCCTTTCGGCCACTTCCTAGCCCTGTTTTGTTTTGATGTCCTGCACGAATAGCTCCACCAAGGCACCTCAATCCCGAGCTGTGACATCACCTCCAATGTCAGAACTGGGGCCAGCAGTTTTGCTAGTGACCCCCAGCCCTCATGTGCGTGTTGACAGTCCCCGCCAGAGGCGTTGCTGGGGGGAAGGGGGGGTGAGGGGGCTATAGCCCCAGGTCTTTTTGGTTATAGCCCTGGATAAAAGCTTAGGGACTACAACCAAAAAGGCTATAGCCAGCCCTGAGTCCAGACAGTCCTGACATTAGCGTAGCCCCAGATCTTTTCCAGACCTAGCAACACCCCTGGTCCCCACCCCTACACTGCGATGCCAATGCACCCCAACCCTGGCCTCAGGACACCCTGTTACTTCACCACCAGGGATCCACGCCTAGCTGTGCGCAACACACCTCTATTTCCATAAACAGCACCACAAAGTAATCTACTGTTCGCACAAAGGTAGCTCTGTCAGTGCACCTCCTTCAGGTCCTCAGACTGCCGGTGTTATTCCAGCACCAGGGGTGCTTGGCCACTTCTGAATCCTGATCGTCAGAACCATCTGCTAGTCCAGTACTTTGGTATGAACCCCACGTGACTCTGCCGGTGCGCCTCAATCTGGACCTGCATCCTCAACTATTCTTTCACTGACGCCCCTGAGCTATCCTCCCGAGACTAGCACTGGGCCACTTAGTATTGCTAACACGCACGAAGCCTCGCCTGCACACCCCCTGTCATTCTATCTCTGGACTCCCGTGCACAGCTCCGACAGTGTACCTCAGCCCTGATCTTCAGTACCCCTGTGATTCCAGGCTTGGGAACCGCACACCCTGCTCCACCACCACGACCTACGTCAACACTGGCGGTTTCAGTCTGGTCCACAGGCTGCTGACCCCGGTGCTGTTTTTAAAACCCCCTGCTCTTCCATTCCTGGTGGATGCACCCATCCACCCTATATTCTGGCCTGCAGTGCCTATGGAATGTGTCCATCGTTATCCTGATAGAAGATCTACATTGAGTCATTTGCAAATATATTGGAGTTCATGGCGGCTCCTTAGCAACAGTTGAATTCATCAACAGGTTGATCCTAAAATGTTGCAGTCAAACAAAGCCGTCCCACGGCGATTCCACATCCGATGTTAAAGGCACCCGCTCATATGACTGCCACTCAGCAAAAAGACTGTATTTTTTAGAAGAAAGGGATTACTACCTTTTGCGCCAACCAGTTAGTTAAAGGTGCCTTGGGTAAAGGCACACATGACTCTTCCAGGAGACATCAGGTTACAGACTGGCGCACGGCGGCCGAATGAACACAAATACCAGAAAAGCTTTGTCTGAAGATTTAAGACAAGATCAAATGAATGAAAACTTAATCATGAGTAACCCTAAAGCATAAGAAAACCTCACTCAAGGAAAACAGAGAGAAATAGAAGCTACGCGAGGAATAGAATTCTTTTAGAAAAAAGCACATTTTGAAGTGATACATTAAAAATCTATTGATAATTGAAAGAGTAGTGATTGCCTTTACTCAAGGCACCTTCAACTAACTGGTTGGCGCAAATGGTAACAATCCCTTTGTTCTAAAAACAGAATTCATCAACAGCGTCTCTTCTGTAACCACTGATGCAATGTAATCAATGTAGCGCACACGTCATGTATTTTGTGGCAGTTACTGCCACACTGGTCTCCCGTTGCCGGATATGGCTAAGGATTGTGGGACCTGCACAGCTCATCGCTGCATCGCCTCTGAGCAATTAGAAGAGTGCACTCCCATTCCTTCTTGAAATCCCGGACAGATGGGTACATCTGTTCAGACGCCCATGCCCTCCAGCTGTGCAGTCCCACACCAGGGTCTGGAACTGCACGGTGCTGTGCTGTGGTGGAACAGTCTGAGGGGAGTTTCAGTGAGCAATTTGTAAGGGGCATCCTTTGAATTGGTTGCGCTTGCAGGCCTGGACTGGGCGCACTGAGATACACAGAGGGTCTTACTTTAAAAGCCCGTTTTTTGGATGACATATCGTCAAAATGGTAGAGGACTATCCTTACCAATGGCGGCCTTAGCAGCGGCAGTGTCGTGGGCGGTTTAAGAAAAATGTGGCGCCCCTTCCGCTCGCGCCCCTGGTCAATGCTGGAGGCAATTTCTTTTTTAACTCCCCGGTCCGGCACCTGAGCAGGGAGTTAATCCCTGGAATACGGCGCTCATGGGACACTCTTTCTGGGCTCTGAAGAAGTCAGTCTGATCTGCGCCCCCAGATGATGGGAACTCATCCATCTTGGGCCGACCCTTCAAATCGGCACCCACCCTGTCATGCCAACTCTGTGATGGTCTGCCCAAGCTGGATGAGTTCCCATCAGCTGGGGGCCCAGATCCGACTGACTTCTTCACAGCCCAGAAAGAGTGTACCATGAGTGCTCTAGTCCAGTGATTAACCCCCTGCTCAGGTGTCGGAGCAGGGAGGTAATCATCCCAATAGGGTGCTGATGCTTTTGCATCAGCACCCTATTGTTATTATATATGCTGCGTGCGCATTTAATAACAATAGGGTGCCTGCCACGCCTTCTCCCACTATGCCAGATCGGGGGAGCCCTTGAACGACTCTCCCGAGCTGGTGTGGCAGGGGGCTATTGGCATCCTGGGGGGCCAATGGTGCCATAGGCAGTCGTCCGGCCCGCCCTGCCCTAAGGCTAGCCCTGCTTCCTACTATGTTATGTTATGTTACTTGACATTTTTATAGCACCTTATGTATCATTGGTATGATCTCAAAGCACTCTATGATTTATTGCAGGAAGTAGGGGCTACAGTGGCTGTAGGGATGGGTGGGAGGTGGGTATCCCGTGCTTTAAATGGGGTGAAAAATCAAGGGGCAGATGGGGGCTGGAACGAAGGGGGTGGCCTAAATTATGTCTGTGGCCTGAAGTGACCCCAACATGGGACAATAAAAAAGAACAGTTGTTGTGTTACTTTTTTTTAATTGCCCTGCGCTGGGCCCTGCTGGTGACAAGCCAGTGTCGCATTGCACTGTGCTGTTTCTGTGGTGCTCAATGTATTTAGTTTCATTCAAACGACTGTGTCAAGCAGTCTATTGCATGAAACCTTTGGATTCCAGCACCTGCAAAATAGCATAGTGTGATGCAACACTGGCTTGTCATCAGCAATCCCCAGGACGGCACAACAAAAACACATTGTATTTTTTGTATTGTCCCGTGCTGCGGCTTCAAACCCAACCCCTTCCGCTGACAAACCAGTGTTGCAGTGCACTGTGCTATTTCATAGGTGCACCATTTCTTTTGTTTTATACAGTAAACTGCTTTACACATGAAGCCCGTTATGTTGATAAATTGTGGTCATTCTTATGTTCCCAAAATGCACTTTGTTTTAATGCAAAGCTTCCATCATCCTGTATTCAGGGCACGCACATAATAATAATTTAGCATTTATATAGCGCTACGAACCCTCAGTCATCTGAGCGCTGCTTATTATTACCCATGGTGTGTGGTGTTCATTTATCGACCTCGGAAAGATGAAAGGTTGAGATGAAAGATTGAGTTTGGCCCTGCTGGGAATCGAACCTGCGTCAGCAGGCTCTGCACAGATGCCAAAGTGAGCACTCTACTTGCTGTGCTATTGGACCGGCATATCATGCGATACTTGGCTCTGTTTCCCAGTCCTACCCACACCACTGACAATTCCGAACCCCTCCTCCAGTCCCCGTATTTGTTCATTGGAGAGGGGCCTATAACACTCATTCTCCAAGCCACACCCTCACTTCAGCACCAACATCCCTCACGCCTAGGCATGAAACAGGGCTTTAAGTGGGGCCGGTCAAGCAGCGAACAAAGCTTGCTTTCACTGCTTGTAAATGTACCTTGTTCATGCTTTCCGACTCCTAACTGCCCCCAAATACGTTTCTTTAATGCCCCTTGTTACTGCTTTCAGACCCCCAACAGCCCACCAATATGTAGAGGGGCCATTAAGAGCCTGAAAGCAAATGAAGGGGGTGGGGGGCTACCAGTGCCTTAAGTGGCACTGCTAAATGAGCCGGGGCTCATCAAGGGGGTGTGGCCTAACAGCACGGTCACCTGCTGGCCCATTAGGCGACGCCCTCTTGACGAGTCCCAGCTCAATGGGCTATTAGCACCCTTGCCAGGCAGCCTTTTGTAGAGATCAGCACCCTCTGCTCACGTGGGAGAAGGTGCTGATCTCTGCATTTATTTTCTATAGGATTGCCTGGCAAGGGACAACGCCTCGCCTATTCAGCCTTAATGGTGGCCCTGCCCCTCGAGGGGCAGCGCCATTAGGGCTGAAAGGGTGAGCCTGCTGGAAGCTAAGGCCTTTTCCCCAAAGACTGAAACTCCCGCGAATATCCGGAAGCTTCAGGATTTAGAAAACAAGGCCTCTGCTTCCAGCGGCCGCACGTTTCTCTCCATAATGGTGGCACAGGCCAACGGGCATCTCTTGCTTGAAGGGATGCCTCTCAGGTGCAGCGTCACCATTATGGATGAAAGGCATTTTTTCTGAAGCCGGAATCTCTCGCACACGAGCGAGAGCTTCCGGCTTTAGAAAAAATCCTTGCCATGTGGTGGCCAGGGCTGCCAGGGGAGACTAGTGAGCCCCGGCAGGGCCCCGCCTCAAAACGAGATTTCGGAGCCTGCAGGGACTCAGCCCCGGCTGGCCCATGTCCACTTAAAGCCCTGGGGGCTACCCTGCGAGTTACGGCCCAGCAGAAACAGACAAGAGAGGGAAAAACATTGAAAACAAAGGAGTTCGTGCCGAAATCCATTTTCGCACTGCTTAAGTAGATGGATTTGGACACTAACTCCTTGGTTTTCAATATTCCAAAATAGCATATAACGTACAGGTGAGCATTAACATGTTTAAGAAATATTGCTCGCGTTTTACACCTTGCACAGCACGCTTCCGGCCACGCCCATCTTTGTTGCCACACCCCCTTGTTACAGCCCCTCCCCCTCGATTTCTTGACCCAATTAAAGTAGTGCATGAAACAATGTGCCCAGCGATGCAGCCAGTATTAGAGCACCACTTCGCAACCCTGAGCCTTGCAATGGACTGCACTGGCACGTCCTGCCAGGCCTTAGACCTTTATGTGGGTACAACATTAATAATAATGTTATGTTCTAAATTGCACTTCCTACTTGAAGTGCTGAGTGAGACTTGTAATTATGTGCTGTGTTGGACTTCAGGAAGACTGCAGAGGTCCACACAGAGGAGCCAGGTGCTGCGCCTAGTGTCCGTAAGGGAAGATTTATTAATTGTGTTTTGATTTAAAATAAACCTTTCACAAACTCACATATCTTTACAAAAAGGAAATACAGAGAAACATGTATTGACTAGGCAAGAGATCCTTAGACAACATTATCAAGACTCCATGATGGTTTTAGTTGGCCTTCCTTTTGCCTCATCTTGGGCAGAAGATGGTTTCCAATGGCGATGCCAGCAGTCCTGAACATGCTGCATCCACTTCTCTTTTCTTCTCTAATCCAGTGGTCTTCAAACTTTGGCAGGCCAGGCCCTCCACAAAAGCCAAATGGACAGTATGTATTGCAGGCCGCCACCGCACCCTACTCCCAGTATAGTCCCTGGGCTCCCCCACCTGCTTCCGTCACAGTCGCTGGGCTACCCCATCCCACTCTTACCCAGTCCCTGGGCTCTTCCCACCCCATCACACACCCTGGGCTCTCGCACCACTATCCAATGGTTTCCACCCCACCGCTCCCACAATAGTCCCTGGGCTCCCCCATCCCGTTCCCAACACAGTCGCTGGGCTACCTCATCCCACTCTTACCCAGTCCCTGGGCTCTCCCTACCCCATCACACACCCTGGGCTCTCCCACCACTATCCAATGGTTTCCACCCCACCGCTCCCACCATAGTCCCTGGGCTCCCCCATCCCGTTCCCAACACAGTCTGAGGGCAAGTGGCAGCTGGTGAATATTTTAAGTGGAGGTGCATAACTATTTCCCCCAAAAATGCCATAGTGACCTACGCAGTGAGGGAGCCTGAACAAATGAACAGGTGTTCGGGGGTTCCCCCCCCCATGAATTTTTTTTAAATAATGGGTTAAAATGTTGCATTGTAGAGCATACTTAAAAAAAATGGCTAAATCGCCAAACAGTTTGCAATTGGTGCTGGGGGACCAGGGGGCAGGCATGACATTTTTTACTGGACATCTACGATAGATGTCCAGTAAAAAGATACCATCCCTGTCCCCTGGGCCCCACTGGGTCTAACACAATCAACATGATTATGTGTGTATGTAAGGCACTAGGGTGCCAAGGGGGAAAGCAGGGTATTTTTCACTGGACATCTATAATCAGGGTCGGACTGGAACAAGAAATAGGCCCGGACACCCAAAAAAAAGTGGCCCTCCCTCGCCTCAAAAAAGTGGCCCAGCCTTCAAGGTCACCTCAAAAAGTGGCCCACCCCTTGCATCAAGAAAAGTGGCCCTCAAACCATCATCAATGCAAGCAGACGTCCAAGGCCAAATGATAATATGTTATTGTATAGCACCTACTCTTAAGCTCTTTTTTATAGAACAAATATGCATACAATATCACCCAACCTGTGTTGGTACTCATTTATCAATCTCAGAGGATGAAAGTCTGAGATGGCCTTGCAGGGATTCGAACCTGCAACCTGCAGATCACACACACATCGCAGTAGCAAGCGCTCAACCCACTGAGCTATCAAATCAGCAATAGTAAACTGAGCAATTGTTATGTAGTGGATACCATTAAACTGGTAACTGAGATTTAACAGCAGATTAGTTAAGTTCATCTGCAAGTCTGTGCAAATTTGGCCGCATTTCAAGACTGCGTGCATCTACTTTTCGGGCTTCAGATTAGAGGTTGGCAAAATAGGGAAAGCAGCACACTCACAGGACATTCCATACTCTGAGCACTCGTTACCTCATACATGCAAACAAACATCCTGAACAGCATGCTATGCAGATAGGAAAGATAGACACATTACAACAAGGCATTCATTGCGGCACAATGAAGACTAGTCAATGGCCACTTGATGTGCATGGTCAAATATTTCTACACTGAGCACAAGCTTTTAGGCACAAGGATTTCCACATTTCCAAGAGGCAGGCAGCATTTGAAGAAGGTGCATCCGTTGAACCTTTTTTTTTTTATTCAAAGAATGGAGCTTTGGTTATCAGGGTGTGGAGCTAAGAGATACAAAGTGAGACAGGTGGGGGGGACATTAATGATAATGATGTGTTATTTATATAGCGCCTTAATCCAAAGCGCTTTACATACTTACATACAATATCACCCAACCAAAACTGGTACTCATTTATCGACCTCGGAAGGATGAAAGGCTGTGTTGGCCTTGCCAGATTCAAACTTGCGACCTGCAGATCACGCTCAGATTGCAGCAGTGAGCGCTCAACCCGCTGAGCTATTTTACCGCCCATAACAGCATTTACGGCCGGTGACTCTTACCTCCTCAGCTCAGCCAGGGGTGTCTCTCCATCTCCGCTGACGCTGTGGGGTTGTGACTGTGTGGGCAGGGAGGATCGGGGGGGTCGCCCGTGCCCGAGTGCCTGTGTGCCCTCCTGGGCTGGCCTCTGCTGCACTGCTGGAGACGAGTCGAGGGACTCTTGCTGTGGTGTGGAGACAGGGGCCTCGACCTCGCCCATGGCACTGGTAAGGTCCTCATTTGTGCGCAGCTTCCTGCAGGCTACAGCTCCAATCCTGACCTGGGCTGGGAGTGAGGGGTGGTGGCGGCACGGAGTCTCGCCGCATTTTCATTGGCCATGGCCAATATTAGTTGCTTTCAAATTTGCAAAGTAGCGTGCAACGAAATGTGTTGCTTGCTTCCTGCAAAGTTGAAAGCAATTTATCGTGCCTCTGTGCCTCTGGCCAAGCCCAGCCCTGCAGGCGGCCTCCAGGCTCCTCCATCAGACTGCCTGCTGCTGCCCCAGGTCCTTCAAGGACGAGCAGTTGCAGGAATCTGTTACTTTTTTACAAAACACTGGTAGCGGGCCGGGCTGAGGCCAGCCCGACCCACTAACAGTGTTTTGTAAAAAAGTAACACTTCCTTCACAATCACCTAGCAGCAGCGCCATGGTGTCAGTCTCGCGCCGACTTGCTGCCCGCAGGCCCTGATCATGCAGAGCAGATCAGCACCGCAGGCAGCCCTGAGCCAGCGCGAGACCAGCCCAGGCATGGGCTTGAAACCGGCCCCTCGCCAGCCTCTAAGGATTTCGTATCGGCCACGGGCCGATCGGCCGACGGGCCAATCCGACACTGTCTATAATAGATATCCAGTAAAAACAATACCATCCCTGTCCCCTGGGCTCCACAGCGCCACAGAAGGAGAGCTGATTTTGGCAGGTGGATTGTGCAAAAAAGGCATTTAGGCATTTTTAAAATGTCGTTGTTGTACAACGATCCTTCCCCCCCTCTATCCACCACTTGCCAAAATCAGCTCAACGGACCAAAACAAACTAACAAACACACACACACATTCATACAGCAATCACTCTATCATTCACACAGGCATCAATCACCATACACTCACTCATAACACAAGTATACATGCATCCACACACATGTTTAAATAAAAAAGAAAATGAACATAAACGTACCTTTTGCATTGGCCTGCGTGTGGGTGCTAAAACGTCCTGCTCCAGGCTGCTCTTTCCTTATGTGCGAGGAGGCGCAGGAGCTCCCCCACGCACATGCAAACATGCAGTGCCCCAGCCAGCATTTCCAATGAGCTATGCAATGCTGGCGAAGCAAAACGCCCCAGCACTTGCATGGCTCAGTGAGCATGTGCGTCTGGGTAACTAAACTGAACTGTCAAAGGGAAATAGTGTTTCCCTTTGACAGATCAGTCAGCCCAGGAGCACACCCTCAGCTGGAAAAAGCAGCTCAGGGAGTGCTCATTGTTTCACTGGGCTGGCTCCTTAGCTCCTCCATAATAGGTGAGGCGGCCACTGGGTGGACGCTCCCTCTTCCATTATGGATGAGCCGCCAGGCTCGGACTGACCTATAGGGCAATAGGGCAATGCATGTACCAAAAATGCAAAATGCTAGTGTGGGCCAGTCAAAATGGGCCACCTTTTTGACCAATGTGGGCCAGTTTGATGAGTTACTTCACTATGCATTTAGTAATTTTGACCATTGTTGCTGAATAAATATTCTTTAAAAATCACAATGTTCTTACATTTTAACACAAAGCACCCCCTTGGGTACTATTCAAACAGTCTGTGACTAAAGGAATGAATATCCATTTACAACTGCGGGCCACTTTTTCATTGGTGACAGACAGTTACATGCTTCATCCCGACCATGTGAGCCCCCTCTACCTATTTCTTCCAATCTAAAAAAAAAAAAGTTTTTTATTTAAATGTTTTTTTTTTACATTTCATGCTGGGTTCTCACGGCCCCCCAGACATGCGGCCGCGGGCACGGCCCTGTGCGCGGCTGCACCCCACAGTTTGAATACCACTGCTCTAATCAGTCTTGGGGAGCCTTCTTGCGGTGGTGCAAGGGTAAGACCTTCAGATGTAGTTGAGAGCTCAGAAAATCGGATGGAATGAGGCATTGCATGGTGACCATGTTCTTCAGTGAACATAGCTGAGTTTGTGCCCCGTGGTACTAACACTTTTGATGTTTGCTTTACTCTTGATGCACAGTTACTGCTAAGGTTCAGCAAACATGATAAGCGTCATTAGCTGGCTAGACTGTCCTACATATAAGCCTAGCCAGGTAATAACATGTCATTAATGTGGCATGGCATTTTTTACTTGGCATCAAGGGAAAAGCAAACGATACTTTTACTAGTGGCTAAATAGGCCTAAATTAGAATTGCCAGTGTGCAATTACTTTCTTAATGTGTTATGACATTTTGTACATGGCATCAAGGGTGAAGCAAATGTGATAAGTGTTATTACATGGATAGCATCATCGTAGTGTTGGTATGGGGGAGCCATTCAGAGATTCTAGTGGGACGGTGTTCAGTTCCCAGTATCTGCAAACAAGTTATTTTAAACTTTGCTGCTTTCACATCCTGGGCATGAAAGGAGCTCTTCCTCAGTTGGATGATAGGCTGATTCCATATCCCAGATCAGGAATTAAGCAGGCCACGTGATCCACAGAAAGGCCCAAATGAACACATCTTCTTTTAAGGACTCTTTAGGAGGCAAAAGCCCATTCCGTATTTCTTGTGCTGGGAGAAGGGGGTTCAGCTATGTCTAGAGCTGAAGTGGTAGCTTCTTCCATCTACGGCAGGAGGTCCGAAGGCTTCCATGAGAAGATGTCAGATTTGCTGGGCAGGGATGGGCTGCGTAAGAACCATTTATAGTAAACCCACTGCTACTCATTGTCTTCCTTGGAGCTGAAGACAATCTACAAATCAAAGCTGTTGGGCGAGGAGAAGACCACTGATAGAGCCAACAAGTGGGCTGTGGTAGCAGAGCAATGACTGATTCTGTAGGCTTTTGGGTTTGTTGTCTGGTGTGATGCCTTATCCAGGGCTGGTGGAGGGTTGAGGGTGGTGCAGGAACAGCAGTGCATTTTAGATCTGTTGGGTTAGAAGAATCCTGCTGTGACCTTCTATGTTCGCATGGAGGTTTTCTAGAGTGTGGCATTAGTCTGCGGGGCGGGGGGCTGTGTAAAGCAAAGGTGTAGCTCTGTGCCATCAGCATACAAATGTAAGAGGACATCCTAACTGCCAATGATACTGAGGGTCTGATTCAGAGGTCTGTGTAAAAATAGAAATGTGTTGTTCTAAACCGGAAAAACACATTTCCTAACTGCACCATATTCTGACAGTGGAAGAATGTGTTGCAGGGGCATGAACGCTTGGCTTTTGCCTGTGCCTAATTTACAGCTTGACAACAGCCGTAGCAACCATCAGAAATGCAGGGCAGCCACATGGAGGGGATTCTCCTTGCAGGAGGACTGGTAACACGTCAATAAAATGAGCTAAAATACAACACCTCTGAGGTGCCGTTAAACTCCACTGCACACCTTTCCCCTTTATAAACATAGTATTTCTTAGACTGCTGCAGCACTTTAGTTTAATGAAAGTTTAAGAAACCGTTCTTAAATTAGAAAAGTGGCAGTCTTTAAAGAAATGCTCGCAATGCCACTGGAGCACGTTCCCCCCCATAACGTGTGATTTTAGCAGCTTTTGCTGCTGGAAAGCACGACATCTCCCCTCCAACTCTTCCACCCACTTCAGAATGGTGGTGCTGGAAACTGGAGGGGAGAATGTCGTATTTCCACGCGACCTTTATCACAAGCTCAGAATGATGTTAAAGAACATTCATAGAAAGGGCGATCCTTGTTGGATTTTTCAGCCTGATGGGAGTCAACGAGGAAGGGCCCCACTTTGAATTCAGAGGCTTGGGCAAGGCCCACCCAAAATCTGTAAATGCCCACTGTGCAGCGCTGTGTGGGCATTTACAGATGGTAATGTCACTGCGGGGGGCCCAACTACATTAGCTTCAGGCTCTACTTGTTAGACAATCCTGGCTACGCCTCTGGACCGTGAATTGCTCTCATCAGTGAGACCAGAAGGAGGCTAATCAGAAAAGGGAGGAGCCAGCTACGTAACGCAGTTTACTTCAGAGAACGGCAGAGCGGGGGGGGGTGGGGGGGGCTTCTCTAGAATTCCCAATACGATTGACGTAGGGGCTGATGGTAGTTTTTTTTATATGGGTGTGAAGGTGGGGGAGCGACCAGCGTTTGTTCAAAGGGACTGGGACAAAGCTTCCTTTGAGGCTTGCAATGTGAAATGTGTGATGGCGAAGGCTAAAGGATTTACATACTCTTTTTATTTCAATATTTGTACCGGAAATTCAAGTGTAAAACATTGGGCCTCATTACAAATCGCCCGGTATGGAAACAACGGTGGCGGTAAACCCGCCGCCACCGTTCTTTCCATGCCGGGCGATCACAACTCCTGCAGGCGGGAGGTGATGTTCCCGCCAGGTCTGACCTGGTGGGTTTAACACCGCCCGCCTGCAGGCGGACGAGGAAACACCGGCAGCATTATGAGATGCTGCCAATGTTTCCATGATCCCCATTCCCATAGGACTCAATGGGAATGAGGATTAATACCATTCGCCTCCGTGATTCCCGGGAAACCGGGGTTGTAATGCCCCGGTAATTCCGGGAATCACAGAGGCGGAATGGTAATACGAGTCCGGCGGTAACCAGGCGGTTTTACCGCTGCAGTTACCGCCGGACTCGTAATGAGGCCCATCTTTCAGATCAATAGGAAAACCAACACACCCTATAAAACGCCAGCACAAATAGAAGCTTACATGTCATAACGCCAACACAAGAGTAACAATCAAAACCTCTACTTAATCTGTGTAAACTCTCCTCCAACATCCGCCAACAGCTGCCGTCCTTCATAACGGGCTGTAGTGCGCTTCACAAATATAATAAAAAAAATCTTTTTGTTTGTATCGTTACTTTATTCGATAAAGACAGCGCTCCAACAGCGCAGTTCATTCACCCCTTTAGGTTTTACCTTGATACAATTTATTGGTATTACGGGTGGCGTTTGCTTACCTAAAAGAAGTGACGTGACTCTGATTCTCAATAAAAAATTATATTATTTTTACTGCTTTCTTCCCCGTTTCTCTTCTGTCACTTGGTCCTCAGGGAATGAAGAGATTTCGAAAAACAAAGGACGAGGAAGCGCTGCTCATTATTACCCACAGTGCGTGGTGCTCATATATCAACCTCAGAAGGATGAAAGGCTGAGTTTGGCCCTGCCGGGATTCGAACTTGTGTTGGCAGGATCTGCACAGATGTCAAAGCGCGCACTCTACTTACTGGGCTATCAGACCGGTTTAGGAATAATGACTTCTTGCAGTACATTGGGCCGAGCTAAGTTTCTGAGGCAATAACATACCTTTATCACAACAGATTTGTATTAATTAATTAAAAACATTGCATTTATTCAAATTAAAAAAACATTTACAAAAAAAATGCCACCATTGTTTCAGTTCTCCACATTTGAAATACACCTACAAATGGATTGCAGCATCACACTCAACATCTGGGTGTGATTACCTTTCCCAATTATCCACACCTGTGCAAAACTAGAAAAAGCACTCAAGCTCTCACATGTCTGTCCCACAGTCAAGTGACAAAATTCATACAGAAATCAAAATGTACAAGTTTTGTTTATTCTATCATCTCTAGGACTGATCAAATCATAAGAGCACAACTCAAATGTTGCAATTTTGCCCAACATAACATGTTTCTGTTCACAAGCAATTTAATGCAGAACATTCATCGGGGGCCAACAAAAACTCATTATTTGACTGTGGTCTAAAGATAATTCACTCCAATTTCCAGCATATGTAGTCCTTGTGAAAACTGCTCTTTCGTATAATTGAAATACCCAATCTTCACGGGCCAATTTATTAGTTTCTTCCTAGCGCGAACGTCAAATGGCCACGTAGGCAAACGTCCCATATCCATAACTGTGTTGGATGGTTCTCAATCTTTCAGGATAAACGCTGCCCAAACTTGTCACCACTATTGAGGTGTGGTTGCTTACTGAGTACGGCAAACCGTTAAGGTTCCTCCAGCAGCAGTAGTCCCGCCTGAGGTTGGAACTCCATCGGAGAGAAAACAATCAATGCGCGGCTGCTGGATTAGAAAACCCTAGGGCATTTTTCACAGAAGCATTTTATAATGGCAAAGCCCCATTGGAAAACGTTCTGTGAATTAGGCTCTAAGTGTGCCTATTCTTTTTGTGGATATAGGTATTGAAGGGATTTCTACATCTACTGTGGTCCCCCTCATCTCTTTCCTTTGATTATCCAAGTCTCTGGCCATGACCGTGACCACGTTTATTAGCTCTTTCCTCAGTGGGCTTCTTGGTTCTTTGAATCTTTAGACCTTGATGTAGGTTTTGGAATCTCTCTTCTGAACTTGCATTTAAAATGGTTTATTCTGTCTCTTAGGAAATGGGTGGTTTTTAGAACACCTCGACAAAATTGCATCGAAAAAATATGCATCGACTGCATGTTTTTTTCAAGGTAAAGGGTTTAGTGTTATTTATAATGGGTTTTAAAGGGTAAAAAACAGGGGGTGGGGGGACCCCCCATTTTGTTTTAAAAAAAGGAAAAAACATGCATTCAATGGTCATTATTTCGATGCATTTTATTTAGATGGAATGGTCATTCGATGGTAACAAATTGATGGAATGACCATAAACCCTTTTCTATCAATGCGCTAACAATACTTGTTTCCTCGTTTAATCTTTTTTAGACTGTGACTTTGTCTTTGGACCTGATTTCCCAACATGCAATTCAGATCACTTCTCACTTTTCTCTGGATTGGTCATTGGATTTTGGTACACCTTCCTCAATAACCTACAACTATTTCTCAGTCTCTTTTATGGTCGTTTACTTCTTTAGAACCACCCTGCCCGGTAGAAAACCTCATGTCCTTTTCCTTTTTCCGTCCCCCTTAGATTATTAGTGGAGCTTCAAGTACTTTGATGCACACACAATTCAACATACTGCTTGGCCTCTCTTCTCTAGTAGCTGCTTCTTTCGGTAACATTCCATGGATTCTGTAGGATTCCGCTCCTCATTGGATTCAACTTACAATGGCCTTTACTCATTCAGTCTTTCTCACACTGTGACTGCATCCTGGAAACACAGTTTGCAGCATTCAATTCAAATTATTAGGTTCTCGTATTGTTCTTTTTAGGTTGTGACAGATTCTTTGAGGAACTTTGCCCAGCACACAAACTCAAAGACGCTTTCTACGCTTTTATATTCTCGCCCGGCCTTTGAGACACCTACCCCAATGCATACATCAAATAATCCCCTTTCTCATTCACACTTTCGTGGGTTTGTTCGTTATCTTTAAAGAACGTGTTAGTAGAAAATGCTTTTTTACTCTTTCTTGGTCCTCAGAGGTGGGATGACGGAGTCGAGGTGGGGCCCAGGCCCTGACCCCCCTGAGTGTGACATGCCTTGTGTTGCACAAATATTGGTACCACTGTCCTTTCCACCGTGACTACTGTTTTTTGGGATGTGGTCTTTTTTTGTACCTTTCAGAACGCTGGCATCAAGAAACCACAGAGCTAACAGCAGACCATACCAAACGGGAAGAGGATGACAGCTGCATGACTCACTCCAGCGACGACCACAAATACATCTGCAAAGAGGCATCTTTCACCGGACAGAGTGAGGGGCCTCCTTGGCAAGCCCTGGCAGACCCACGCTGGGCAACCAGGGAGAACACAAGCACATGGAAAGGGGCGAGGGGCCAAATGCAGACTTTGAAACTTTGCACCATGAAATCCCAGACCCAGGGAAAAGCTCAGGGGAAGATTGGTCAAATAGAACAGGTGGCTGTAGGGTCCAGTGGCAAGGGGCAGAGGTCAATTCCAGGATGGCCAGGGGTATACATTCCCCACACTTAGATGCAAGAATGTGGGAGGTTCTGGTGAGGTGGAAAGGAGAGGAGGTGAACTAAGGGACAAAGCGACAAGAGCGGATGGTAGAGCAGACTTCTGAGGCGTTTGTGGGAGTGTTGGATGAAAGTACAGGTGAGCTATTGAGAGTGACAGAGGCTGGTGCCAACCCTGTGAGACTGACTGTAGCGATTGCTGTCTGTGTGAGAGGAGAAGGGAGTGGTAGATCAGAGTTTGAGAGTAGGCGAGGGGTCAATGTAGATAGAGAAAGGTCAGGGTGAGAGAGAGTGTGAGAGCAGGAGAGAAGAGGGTGGTAGGAGAGAGGAAGTAGGTGTAGTTGCGAGCAGAAGGGAGGAGGTTGTAGCAGGAAGGAGGTGGCAGTAGAAGAAGAGAAATGAGGAAGTAGTGTGCAAAGATCTGAAGAAGGAGAGGGAGAATGAGATAGGAAGGAGTAGCGAGAGGAGAAGAGGATGTCTAGGGAGAGAGGCGAGATAGCTCAGAGGGAAAGCTAGAGGCCCCTGGGAAGAGAGAAGGAGGCGGTAGAGAGACGGAAGGAACGAGAAGAAACAGAACAGTGATACCTGAGGCAACACATTGAAGACTTGAGTCTTGGCACACGAAAGATGTCTGTTTCAGAAGGCGTGAACAGCGGTCTGTTTATAATGATTGTCTGTTCTACTATGGCAGTTCTATGATGGTTATGCCTTCCTCCTGTCAACAGCTGCTGCCTTGTATTTGCGCAACTCGGGAAGGGGAGGAGGTGCCTAGCAACACTTCTGCTTCCTTTCCTTGTGTGATGCTCGATCCTTGCCAGCAACCCCTCACTCTTCTTGCTGCCGTGAAGTGCTCAATGGTTTTCTGCCATTGGACGTTTCCCCTTTTGGAGCTTTGCTCCTTGAATCACCCAGTCTACTATAGAGCACTGGTGTGAGCAAGCGCGGCGGCCCCAGGTGTGAGTTGTCCTAACCTTCAGAGATCAAGGGAAAAGAAGCAATCGGATCATGCCTGGACTGGGCACCCTCTTATATGTATTCCCCTAAATGCTTCTCCCCCACTGAAATCCTCCTCTCCTCTACCATTCCCCGATCTGTTCTGTGGCTGCAGCCAAGGCAACCACTGAGAACCCAGATCCTCGTGGAATCATTTGAGCTCTGGGGAGCTCTCCGGGGTGTCACCAGTCCCAGGGGATCTGAGACCCGAAAAAACGGTGTAGTTCCCCCCAAGGAATTATAAATGGACAGCATAATCTGGGATTTGCAATACACCCTTGTAAACCATAAAGGTCACCTTTTTGGGCTTCCACCTGAACACTCTCAGGCTGCTGCACTTTGAAAAGATGTAACATTTGCCATAAGCATCTATCAAATCAATATATAGTGGTGAAAAGCCTCAATGAAGCCCCTCCTCACGATGTTTGTACCTAATTTGAGTTCAATTCATCCATCTTCTCTCTCCCCCTTTACTTTTTTCAGTTTGTCCGGGACAGATAATGTTCCTAATTATAGAGCATTCATCTGTCTTTGCCTATGGAATGGAGAATGGAATTATGATAATAAATAACTGGACAGACTCAAAGAATATGGCAAAGCTCAAATAAAGTAGGGAAATCTGGCAAGCATAACAAGTTACAGCTCACACACTCTCAGTTACTTTTCGCTTACACAAAGACTTTATACTTCGATGTACGTCAGCTATGACGTCATACTAAAAGGCAAACAGTAAAACCTATCGAGGGCAGGGATTGGTTAGTGGAACATCTATACTTATAGTATGTATAATTGTTAATAACATGAGTGGGTACCCTTCATCTAGTAGGCACACCTCGAAATATGTATAAACTGATTATTAAAATAATAGCGGATTGGCTTCCGCAACATTGTATAGCATGTCGCTACCTAGCCACTCATGATTGGTTGGTATACTCTCGCAGCCTTGAACATTCGGCTCGCTAGCAGCACATGAACAGAATGAAACCCAGGGGCAGAGAACAATCCGACCACTGCCCACATTTGGCCAATAGCCTACCATCTCTCATCATCTAGACCATGAGCCAAGGCTTCTCCTTTGTAGATGACCTTGTTGGCTGTTTTCTTCTCTAGGATTCAGGGTACAGCACTATCTTTGTCTGAGGCTTAATGAATAGACCTTGTTTTCGACTTCTCAGTCACGTGTCATTAGAGTATGAATTTGTTCATTTCAACCTGTTATTTACTGCTATTTGATTTAATTGTGCTGGGTGTTATTACTGCTATTGTGCCAAGTATTGGACAATCAAGAGTGCAGAAAGCAGTAGAGACTTGGTTGTTCCCTGTTACTTGTGCTTTCTGCACTCTTGATTGTCCAATACTTGGCACTGCAGATGTTTTCACGTCTCCTTAATCTAAGAGAAAAGTGCACTTTGTTTATAGCTTATGCTGGTTTACTCCCTTTGTACTTTCCAATTATGTCTTGCTGTGTCCTCCTTAGTCTTAGTGAAATAGAAATTCTTTATTCCTCGCAGGAAGCTATTTTCTGCAGCGTTTCTGACCTGTGACCCTGTCTGGTCTTTGAGGTAGTTTCTACATGATCCGACATCCATCTTTCCATTGTGGCCGCTTTACTTATGTTATAGTTTCTACTGCAATAAACTTCTAGGTACCTCATCTACCTTGCGTTTCTGTATATGTACATTTGTTGAGCTTCATCTCACTTGTCTTCTCGGCATAGATGATTTCTTCATCTCTTTATACTTGATTACTTCGTTACTTGAATTACACCTTCATTCTTTAAGTATTCTTATATCATTTCTGGGCGTCATCGTGTCTTCCCTTTATGATGTCACTTTACTCTCATCTGTTCGCACTTGCAGCTCTTCTATGTCTAATGTTGTATGCCGACATGCTTCTACCACTTCAGTGTGAGGGTACATTCGATACAGTTGTCTGAGTGCATAACATCTCTCGTACATTCAGTCTGGTATTGGGACAATCCTGGTGCCATGCACAGCCTCTTCCTGTTTTGCTTCCAGTATGACGTAGGTGAGGGGGCGGCTCTAGAGATGGCGTCACCTGCTCCTCTACAGTGTACTCTCACAGTGCACCCCACTATATCCTCTGGCCTGCGCAGGATTGTTCCTTCACCAATATATATACGGTTGCTTTCCATGCAGGATTCTGTATTTTCCGGCACTTGCAGTAGACCGGCATGTTTATCTTTGCGGTTCACTTATTCATTCAGCTTTGAGTATTTGGGCCCATAGATGTGTTCATGCTGGTGATTAGTTCATGGGGTAGCAACACTTTGGATTACATGCCACTGAATGCACGAGTGATGTAGTCTCTTTTAATATGGCTGACAGATTTTTGGCAGCGTTGACATAATGATTTTGGATGTAGTCCATTGTTTTTTTGTGTTTGTACCCGTAACTACAGGTCGGACATGGTTAGTCAGATTCAGTTAAGGCTTAAATACAGCACAGGCACGTAAGGAATTATACACTGGTTTTTAGCGAAATCAGGAAGAGAGACCCAGTTATTACCGTAAGTAGATACTTTTCTAATGTGGACCATAGTTCTCAGGCTATTCCCCTCCGTTGGTTTTTAGTTGGTAACTTTGGTTATGTGATGTTGCTTTCACACATCCTATGGAAAAAGTTTCAGTATGTTATTTGACATGTATGTTGTTTTTAACTTTTGTAACTAAAACTATTGAATATGAATATATTGCAATAAACGTTGTATTAGTTTGCTTTTTAACCACTTCTCATTGTTTAGGTTATGAGTTGTTTCTCGGCCGAGTGTGTTCTGGGTTTGTCCCCTGCGTTTGTACTTAGGACAATGCATGCTGGTACACACACATTGATTGGTGTACTCAGGAATATTATTTATTAATTGCGTACGCAGGTTCTTTTCCATAAGCTTTTGTGTTTTATAGATTGTTTGTGAACATCTACAGTTGTGCCAAGTGACGAAACTGCCCTTCTGCAGGTAGGTGGCTTAAACAGGGTGCCCTTGCAAGTCCCGACCAGGGAGCCCAGAGAACCAAGACCAGAAAACATTCTGGGCCTCATTCCGAGTCATGGTGCTGTTAGCGCCATGACTGACTCCAATAACGGTACCGAGTCCGCCCTGGTTCAATGGGGACTTACCGGTCTAGTCCGACTTTTGCGGGATCGGTAAGAACCCATTGAAAATACCATTCCCCATTCCCATTTGAGCCCCATAGGGCTCAATGGGAAGGGGGAAGGCGCTAATATCGGTACCGCAAATTGCGGTACTGTTATTAGCTCTAAAGTCCCTTAACGGGTCCCGTCCATAACGCCTGGTAAAACCAGGCGTTAAGGAAGGGACCCGCTAAGGGTACTCGGAATAGGGCGCAAAGGGATTACCGGCACCGGTGTCCTTACCGGTCCCCGGTATCCCTTTGCGCCCAACTCGTAATGAGGCCCTCTGTGTAGTAAATACCATGGGTATAGAAGGGATAAAAGCTCCCTATGTGCAGATCCTGTCTCTGAGCCTTGACTTTAAATGTAATGCAAGGCCGAGAACCAGACCCAATCAGTGCGCTACATACTAGGAGATGTCAAGTCAGGGTGTCACTAGGAACCTAATCATTGGGTCACTTCCCTGGCATCTCTTAATAAAAAGTGAAAAAGTGAACATTGGGTTCCTACAGCGCTCTTCTCAAGGTGTTAAGATTGATGTTGTCAAACAGTGAGTCAAGAGCCAGATAAGTTATGTCAATTACTGAATTGATTTCTTGACTCTTATTTATTGGTTATGCTGCACAGGGGAAGGGGGTGCAATCCCTTTCCCAGAACGGCTCTAGGCAGGACAAAGCTCCAATTCAATGAAATGATCTCTCGATGTGATGGTAGATCAGTGGTTTACTGTTCGGCGGGTGGTCGCTGGTAGCGGTATCAGTCCTTGGGCTGTGGGATAGGGCAAGGTAAGCCCCACGAAACTAAGTCAAGCCCCCTCTGCGGTATAGGTTATTCGGAGCATAGGTTGGCGTAGGTGTAATGTGAGGCGACCATCTTACTGCTGGATATCTGGTATTAAACAGCACTTGGTAATTGGCAGGCAGGCCACGGTAGTTGGGCCCCCAGCTTCAGCTCAGATGCTCCTCAAGGGTCTCTCCCCCACACCGCAGAGCCCTCCTTTCATAGATGGGCAAGTCACTGGGGAGGGTTGCACTCTTGGTTCCAGATCCCTAGCTCCACAGAGTGGAGGTCAGAGGAAGGGGCCCCTGGAACCCTGTGGTACTGCCACTGACCAACTTTGGGTCAATGGCTGTTGGATGTGCTCTGCGAGGGGGCACCAATGTAGCACAGTGCGTGGCAGTAATCAAGGTGCTGTGTAGCGATGAGCTAGTGGTCCCCGGTTCATAGATGTAAGAGGATGAGAGGGATTGAATCGCGTCTCGGTGTGTCCTCGTCCCAGTGGCACCGCCTGCAGTCTCGCTGGTTCAGATCTGGGTGGAGGAGTCCCTCACCATATGGGAGCCGTCAGCTGGGAGGCATCGCCATGTTGAGAAGGCCTTGTAACGGTGCCGGCATCCGAGCCCCCGCGGAACACCACAGAGCACACTTAGCAGCAGAGGGGGTTAGGGGCATCACGGGCATGCCCGGCTCTGAGTCCCACCAAGGATCCAAATGTGGAGCGAGCCGCATAGTAACGAGAGCCCCCCACCTCAGCTCCGGAGCGCGCACATTTTCTGTCCCTCACCGCGGCTCCGGAGTGGAATGCTCGTTTCTACCTCGCCGAGCAGCGTTTGGAGTCGGTTGAAAGGCCGCAGGCAGCAGGAGTTATTGGGGAACCTGCCCTGGATTATGGGCACAAAAGTATGACTTGGAGAAGGTACAATCTGTCCTGGCCAGCCGCCGGTATCAGAGCTCTACACGGACAGGGCCATCATGTTCGTTGCGCAACAGCACCCCTTAACATGTGAACTTTTTAAAAACGTATACACAGAATAGATAATGGGTGCACTGTTGCATTCTTTCAACAAAGTCACAATTACATTGTGTACGTAGGAACAGTCATCTGCATTACAACACATTGTATGAGAGACATTCACACATTGCTAATACAGCATGAGTGAAGGGCTGATGACATGGCTGAGTTTAGTTTTGTGACTCACAGTATACCAAAAGCACTGGTTAACTGTGAAAGTAGAAAAGGAACACACTTTGCTAGGTACCCTCTCCACCTCATCCCTTCCTTCTTTCCCTGCTGGTATTTACCAAGGGCATCTATACACTGTTATAGGCAACAATGATCAATTCTTATGTTCCGTTTTGACCTTTACCTCCACGTCCCTCTTTTTCTCATCCCATACAGGAACTCCGCCTCCCATACAGGAACTATTTTTTTTTTCTTCTGGAGGTATAAACCTTGTACCTACTAACAATCCCCAGTTCTTTTTCTCCTGTCTCTGACAGGGACTGGTTCTTCCAGGAGCGACGCTGCAGAGTCTTCCGGATGGCGTCTCCGGCAGGGTGGCGACATGCTCCTGCTAAGATGGGTCTCCCTGGCTTCCTGCAGGGCTTGGGGTCAGGTTGAGTGCAGATCCCTGCCCTGAATCCCCTGCAGGGCTTGGGTGTGGGCGTTGGTTGGCTTAAGGTCTTGCGGTCTCTGTGAGCTGTCACGGGAGGTGGGCTGAGCCTCCCCGCTCTTCCGCCGTGTGGTGGCCTGTTTCGTGTGGGTTGGAGCGCCCATAGAGGATCCCAATAACTCAACAGGCAGGTAGAGCATGTGTTTACCAGCCACAAGGTGCTGCGTTCAAGCCACCCATCAGGTAAGAGAAATTGAAAAGTATGGCAGAGTGAGGCACAGGTAAACTTTTAAAAGAAAAAGGTTGCTGCCTGGTTGGGGGCGGGGCCTCCACCAGCTTCCTTGTGAGATTGATGCTGGCGGGCTTGGGTTCCCCGCTTCCTTCCTTGGAGGCCTGCTGCAGGGCTATCCGGGCATCTCCAGCATGCCTCCGATGATTGCCGGTTGCCATTGTTGCTGGTCTGGCTCGTGGTATGCGTGGTACCAGTGATTTGGTGGCTGGGGTGGTCCATCTGTCATTTGCTGTGTGTTCAGCCCGGTACTCCTCTGTGGAGCTGTCGGCTCGCTTGTCCTGTTTGGGGGGACACAGCATGCACTCCTGCTGGGGTAATGTGGTTTGTAACCCGTGCAGCTCTGCTGCCCATTCGCCCGGTGATTGTCGGTGCTTCTTTGGTCTGCTGTTCAGTGCCGGGGCCCGGATGTGTGTTTTTGTTTGCCTGTGGCGGGTCTGAGCTGGGGGCTCCCCTCCCGCTATGATCGCCACACGTGGCAGCTCTGGTTGGTGTCCTTAACGAAAATCCTTATTGGCGTCGGCAGGCGTCCTTCTGCTGCAGGCTGTAGTCTGTGCAGCCCGCGCCAGTCACTTATATGGGGCTTGGCCCGTCCCTTTCTTTTGTTGCCCTTTTGCGGGCTTTCCCGGCGCTTTTGGCACGCTTGGACCTATCTCTCCCCTAACCCAGGGAGGAGGAGGACCCTGCCCCGGTTATTGGGGTGCCTCCTCCATTTTGTTCTGTCTTTTCTGTCATCACCTTCAGTGTCTGCGGTTGGTACGGTGGCTCCCTCCGGTTCTGTCGTGGGGAGGGTTCCCAATGGCTCCACTAGTGGAGCATGTGTCCACCAGCCGTAAGGTCACCTGTTTGACTCACCCCCCCAGGCATATCACAGCACAATGGTGGATTGTGGCTCCTGGCTCCGGCCGCCCATCCGGCAGGGGAAAGTGCATTGGCAGCGGGAGGTACATGTCTATGTTTTACCTCTGTATATTGTCAGCGGCGCTGAGGATGGTGCGTTGCTGGCTCGACGGATGCCTGTCGTTCTCCCTTGCTGTTTTTCATGGCCCATTGGGGAGGAAGATCCTCTAGCTGGGTGGCTGGGGCTTGAGCTTACCAGTGGCAGGGTTGCAGGTTCCAGTCTGCACAATCGCCTACAAGTACACTGGTGCCTACAGAGCACTGTCCGCTGGGGGGTGATAGTTGCAGGTTCCAGTCTGCATTTTGGCTTGCACTTAGGCAAGTAACATCAAAGCACGGTGCACCTGTTTCTTTTGTCCGTTGGTGCTTTGCCGCATTCTGGTGCTGTCCTTAAGGTGCTGTTTTAGCTATTGTGTTCGGCGGCAGGCTCTTCGTGCATGGCTTGGCCTGTCCGGCATTCCTCTGGACTTTGTTTTTTCTCTGGCCTGGCCCGGCGTTGGGGGTTCTGGCTTGTGGCTGTCCTGTTGCTGGCATCCCACCCTCCTTCTCTGCGGTGCCGGTTCTTGCAGGTTCTTTGTACTGTCCCCGGTCACATACGGGTTTGGCCTTCTTGGTGCCGGCTTTGTAACCTTCCTTTAGGTGCTGGCAGTGGCTGCTTATCTTGTCCTACTGCCAGGGTTTTCAGGTTCATGATTCTCAATGTGCCTTCCCTTGTTGCTGTTCCTCAGGCACGTGCACCCTGTTGTTGGTTGTTTGTTTCTGCGTCCCGGTGTCTCTGCTGGTGTCTGCCTCTCCGTATGTTCAGGTTGCCCTGCTTGCCTCTGCGTCCTGCTATGATCGGACTTGGGCGGTGGGATTCTGTCCGGGTGTCAGGGTTGTGCCCTGGTGGGCCACCCTGCCTCTTGTGCACTGGCTGTTGCTGCCGCTGGGGTGCCCGGTTCCCCTTGCCCTCCCCGTTGGGGTGCCTACAGAGTGCGGCTGCATGCCAGAGGGGGGGGGGAAATTGCTTACTTGGTTGAGCCTGTGTCTCCCTGCAGCAGGGTGCTTGGTTCTGGCCTTCTCTTGGACATATGTCAGTGTGGTGGATGTGTGTGGTGGCAGTCAGTATTACCTTGGTGGCCCGGCCCTCTGGCTGGTCTGTTGTGTTTCTGGTCCTGTTCTGTTCCCTTGCTTTTGACTGGGTGCAGTGCTTTGCTATACTGGATGGTTCTCACTGCTTGGACCTCTGGCTTGCGCGATGGCTGTTGCCTCCCAGTTATCCTGATCTTCCTGCTGGGGTTGTTCCTCCTGGGCCTTCGGTGTGGAGGTCCCTGTGTGCGTCTGGTGTTGGGGTCCTTCTCTTGGGTTTCACGGTTTGCGGCTTCTCCGGTTGGCTATGTGCCTTCGGCCTTGGGTTCTCCCTTTGGGTTGCGTATGCCCCTGGGGGTGTCTCCTGTGTGTCTGGTTTTCCTGGTGGCTCTTCTCTGCCTGCTGGATGTTCGGCTTTCCCCCTGTCTGGTTGTCTGGCTAGTCATTGGGGTCTGACAGGGGTCCTAGCGCTCCTATGCCTCTTGGCTCTTGTTCTAGCGCTCTAGAAATAAAATAAATAAATCTCCGTCTGGTCTGCCGGGCTCTGTGCGTCGGGACTCTTTAGTCCCGTTGGTGTGCTTTCCAACTGTCTCCCTTCCTGGGTCTGGTTGTCCTGAGGGTTCGGTTTGCTCCTGGGTTGGGAGGCCTTCTTGCTTTTGGAGGGGGTCCTGCGTCTCCTTCCTGGGCTCTTCGCGGTCTCTGGCAGTTGTGGATCTGACTCACCTGTTTCCTCTGCTGGGGTTTGTGGCCTTCTGTGTTTCTGGTCCCAGGGGCCTCCTCGCTTTGCAGCCTCTGGTCTCCTGCCTCCTGGGCACTGGTTCCCAGCTTCTCAGGGATCTGTTACTGCTGTCCCGGACTCTCAGTGTCTCTGCTGTGGTAGTTGCTGGTCTGTCGTCTCCAGGAGGGGGTATCCGTGGTTCTGCCCATGGTCCTCTCTTGCTGCTGTGGCAAGGGTGGGGTCCCACTCTGGGTGCACCTTCGGCACGAGGATGTGGGTTTTGTTGCTTGTCCGACTGGATGGGTTGTGTGCCGTTGGCAGGGCTTCCTTCCTCGGCAGGGTGTTTCCCGTTTCCCTGGAGCTGGTATTGTCGATGGCAGTATTCACACAGCTTTGATGCTGGTTTGGTGCTCTGCGGTTGGATTTGTATGCATCTCCTTCCTCGGTCTAGGTCCCCGGGTTTGATCCCAGTTTCGGTCGGTGGGGACGTGGGGAGGGGACGTCTTGATTGTTGAGCGGCTTCGGGGTCTCCTGTTGCGTTCCCGCCTCTCATGCTCATCTTTAGGATGGTGCGTTATTTGCCTTGTGCCCCTTTTTCTCCGCTGGTGTGGGGCTGCCGCCACCCCCTCCTGTAGGTGGTGGTGTTCTGGCGGCTTTTGCATGGCGTTGCAGGTTTTGCTTGAGGGTAGTACACTAATTTGGTGGCTCTGCGGGTTGGGCGCTTCTTGTGGTGCACTATGTTTATTCGGCAGGTCGCTGGTTCGGGTCCTGCCTGGCCAGCTCTGCTTTTCCTCCTTCTGGGGTCAGTGTCTGCGTGCCTGCTTCGGTTGGGTCATTTGGTGATGTATGTACATGGCCCTCTGTACTGCGCTGTGGATTGTGGTGCTTTGTATGATGCTGGGTGTTCTTCTTCCTTCTTAGGGGTGCTGGGGCTCCCCGTGCGGATCTGGGGCTGGTGTACCGGTTACTTTTGGGCCTGGCTTCTTTTCTGCACCCCCTGGGTTCGGTCCCTGGTCTTGCGGTTCTTCCGTCTGGACCTTGGTGTTCTTTGCCCATTTGTAGTTCAGTGCGTTGCGCTCCTGGTGGCATTTCGAGTTGCCTTCTTCTCTTCACGCCTGATGGGGTTGGTCGGGCTCTTCTTGGTCTGCCTTGTGGCCCCAGTTGTTGCCTCTGGTGGCGTTTCATTTGTCATGGGAGGTGGTCCAGCCTTTTCTGTTCCCACTGCCCCGATGGGAGTGGCTTGTCACTGTCTGCCTGTCCGGTGGTCCGTCCTGGCGTGTCTTGCTGGGCTGGTTGCCTTTGGCTGTGGGCCAGTCTGCTGTAGTCCTTTGGGGCAGCTGGGACATGGTGGCCGGTGGCTGTGTTTTTGTTGGTAGCTAGTTTGGTTGGTTCTCTCCGGGTCATGTTTGGCTTCTGGGTTTTCGGTCCCAGTAGGGGTGCAGGGTCGTGCCGCTCGGGGGGTGCTTCCTGGGCTGTAGCCTTGGGTCTTCCTTTGCATGTATTTGGCGGGTCCGCTTCATGGTCGGTCCCTGTTACTTTTCTTACGCCCTTCAGGCTGGCTGTGGGTGTGCCTTGGGTTGGGTCCTTTGGTGTTGGGGTTCTGTCTGTGACCCTGCTGTTGTGCGCTGTGGATCGGGTGTTCCATGGCTCGGTGCATTGGAGTATTTCTACTATGGTTGCCTTCTTTTTGTTGGGCCTCTCCACTGGTTTCTGGCTTGGGTATGCCTCATAGGTGAGCACTGGGACGAGGAAGAGGGACGAGGAGGTAATGCTCAGATTATTTACCGGTAATCATCATTACTCCTAGTTGTGCTCTTGCTCATCCCTGTAGGGGACCTTTCCTAATATGCTATTTTTCAAATCCAGACAGAATTTGCCTTTTTAATGTCCCCAATTAGCAAATCTGTCTTGTTTATTTTGTCTATTGCTCACCACAATGGGTATCAATGGTTTGTTTAGCTCGGTAGCAGCATGGGTTTTTCGCATGAGACGACGGCCCGTCAGCGTGCAATAATTGCAGGTTAATAATCCATCTCGATGGCAGCTCGATTAGCCATCTGCTAGCCGGGCAGACTGAGTCCCCATTTATCTAGAAGGCAGCAGGTTCACCTGACCCGACTGAGACCAGAGCGATATGTTTGTCTTGATGACATGGAGCTGTGCAAAGGACATTGGGCCATATCGGACAGGTGTGTTATCATTTCTTATTCCCGTAAACTCTTTTTTGGGAAACCTATGGCTGAACGAGTCAACGGCAGAAGGCAGCAACCCCTTCCAAGGAGGTAAACTGACTCCATTTGGCACGCTTCTTTGCTGGTTAGTGTGTGACGCAGCACGTCCAACACCAGTGTGTTTGTTTTCCATTGGCGCTGGAAATTGAAAGGAAGAGAAGATCACATCCAGTGAGTCTTGGGCCTAAAATGGAATCTCTTCATTTCCCATTTGGGCCTATTTTGTGGCTCCCTGTTCTGCTGTATTCCCAGCTGTACATAAAGCAGGGCCGACATGAACCGCTTGGCTCACGTCCCCCCTTGTGACTGTCTTTTTTTAATATAATGGTTTTGTAGCTTTTATCTAGAAGGCAGCAGGTTCACCTGACCCGACTGAGACCAGAGCGATATGTTTGTCTTGATGACATGGAGCTGTGCAAAGGACATTGGGCCATATCGGGCAGGTGTGTTATCATTTCTTATTCCCGTAAACTCTTTTTTGGGAAACCTATGCCTGAACGAGTCAACGGATGGGGTGGTGTTCAAACAAAGTTAGGATGCATGCTGAGCAGTTGAAAAGCAGAGCTTCAGGGTATATGGGTATGGACCACTTGGATTCTTCATTTGGTAATGGTTTAATGCGCTCAGTATTTCTAAAGCATCATTTTTTGTATCCCATTCCATTTTACTGTATGTAAAGCAAACGTGTAATATATCGGGAAAGCCGCACAGGAGCAGCACATGTAGAGTCGGTCTCTCAGGCTGATGGTGTGCAATTTGGGCCTTCTCTTTTGCAGGCATTGCACGCAGAGTAACATAATTCTTGTCGGGAGTCTGAGCTTGCAGGGACAGTTGTCTGTAGTGAATTGCCAATTGGTATGGGGTAAGTTAAAAAAGTGGCAATGCCCGACCAATATATTGGAACCCATCAAACTGCTCTATTCAAATACAAAGATTCGAGTAAGACTAACTGAAGAAGGTGTTCAAACTGCCTATATTGAGACCTGGAATGGTCTGAAGCAGGGTTGCACGTTGGCTGCAACCCTCTTTAATTTCTACACTGCTGACATTGAAAATGAGATGATCTCAACCATTCTAAATCCTCCAATACTTAATTCTACAGCTGTCTCAGTGATGATGTACGCAGATGATATTGTCTTACTTGACAAAACTCTGCAGGGGCTACCAGTCAGTCTTGATTTGATGGGAGCATTTATGGATCGGAACAAACTTAGTCAATATAGGCAAAACAAAAATTATGTCAGTGACATAATCACATCGGAGAAACACGAAGATCCCGAGCCTACATATAAATGAAACACCATTGACGGTAGTTACATCATTTAAATACCTGGGTATTTTGATCAATCAATCCCCAGATGAAAAAGAATGGGCAGACCATCTGTTGATAAAAATCCAATCACTTGCATGACAAGTGAAAAATCCAATCACTTGCATGAGATTACTGCATCAACCAAACCCTCACTGAGGCTGCTACCCCTGGACTATTGGACTGCCATGACCCTCCTACCATTTTCTGTTTGGGTTAGTTCCCTCCTTCTTGATTTACCTGTACTTCCTTCGCAGAGAGTACTCTCAACTCTCCCTGTTGTGTACTCATTTGAAGCTTTATCTATACTCACCTCTACCAGCTGATTACCACTCTAAATTCCTTAACTACTGGTCTCCCATTTAGCTGACCTGAGTGTATTTTTGCATTTAGCTGAAAGTGAAACTTCAGTGCATTTTTTGCACCTAACTTTGGCCATTGATTGTAACCTGCTATCCCAATGACTGTTCAATACTGCTTTACCTGCTTACTCTACCCTCTGCCTCCACTCTTTTCCACTCATGGCGCTCTCTGTCTCCCATCTATTCCAACTGCTTCTCTATCAACTATCCTTCTCTTCTCACTAAGTCTGGAAAAAAGAAATTTAAAAAGGATATCTTGGCCTCCAACCCTGGTCTCCCTATTGCTGATACCTATACCAGCGCCTCTTCCAAACAGACCCTCACTGACATCCTCTTTGTTGTCCCTTTGCCGGATCTATGGAACCCCCATATGATCTCTGTGCTTTGTTCTATCTTCTCCTCTCCCATTAATGGTGGCACTCGCTGAGATGTCTTCATGGCTTCTTTCGACCCCTCCAGAGTCTTCCTTAATGTCTACCTAAATGGCACTATCATGGTCCAAGGTCCTCAGGCCAATCTCCTCCTCTTTGATAGGCTCTTCCCTTGCCTCATTAACTTCCTCTCATCTCCAGCTGTCTCCTCCTCTCACTCCTGGGCTACCTTGCCCACTTTTTCCTCCTCCTCTGCGACTCTACAGGCTACCTCCACAGCTCTGCAGGGCAAACCTCTGCTTTGTACCCCTCCCCGGAAGGTCTTTAAGGCTGGCAACCTTCTTCATATTGCCACTCTCAACTCTCGCTCTGCTGTCAAAAACTCCTCTGAAATCTGCCACCTCCTTGAAGAATTGGACCTTGATGTCCTCGGTCTTACGGAGACATGGTTCACGGCCAGCTCTGTCACAAGCTTTGACACTCTACTCCTTGAGGGCTACAAGATCCTCTCCGCACCCAGATCCACTCGACCTGGAGGAGGTTTAGCCCTGATCTTTCCTGAGTGGATTCCCACCACTATCATCCCAATTCAGATTTACTCCTCTTTTGAATGCCTTGTCTGCAGGCACTCAATCTCTCCCAGTCACTCCCTTACTGTTGCTACTCTCTACCGGCCCCCAGGCAAATCACCTCTTTTCTCTCTGAGTGGGCTGATCTCTCCTCCTCCCTTCTGGCCTCAGCCACTCAACTCCTCCTCTTTGGTGACCTCAACATTACCTCAATTCTCCATGTCCCTCATCTCTGCTCTTTCACAACCTCTGCGATTCCCTCTCCCTCTCCATCCTCCCCTCTAGCCCAACACACTCTGCAGGACACACACTTGATGTCTTGATCTCCCCTGGCCTCCCCTCTCTATCCCTCTGACCACTCCTCTCTCCTGGAGTGACCACAGCCTTCTCTCCTCCAATCTCGCACTCTCTTCCCCCCAAGCCAATCCCACCCCAACACTGCCACTTACTTTCTCGGACATCCGACCTATGAAGCGTGTGTCAGCTGAGGCTTTCGCTGCCATCTTCTCTCCCCCGACACAACCCTGTCCCTTCTCTACTATTCTATCTCTGATACACTTGATGCTCTTGCCCCTGTCATGAGGATCCGCTTGAAGCCCAAAACCAAGTGCAATTCCTGGTATGACTCCGACCTAGCTACACTTAAACGGAGGAGTAGGCCGACTGAGAGGAAATGGAGGGCTTCTTGTTCATCCTCTGACAAACTGGCCTGTCGCCTGCTCCAAAGGCAATACCGACTCTCTGTCCACAGTAAGAAGAGAGCCCACATTCAAGCCCATGTCTCTGTGGCATCTAACAACTCGGCTGAACTCTTTAAAATCTGCAAGGAGCTTGCCAACCCTGCGGCAGTCTCCACCCCTGCTCTTGCCTCCCGGGCTCTCTGCAATACCCTGGCCTCCCACTTTATTTCAAAAACCCAGGACATTCTGTCCACCCTCTCCTCCCCAGCGCCCCCCATTCCCTCTCAGTCTGTGCTTGAGACCCCCCTTTAATCACCCCTACCGTCCTTCTCTTTCTTTCCTATTTTCTCCCCTGACGAGGTCGCTAGACAAGTCCGATCTATGAAAGCCTCATCAAAACAGGTTCATCCCTGTTCCTCTAAAACCATCAAGGACCACATTGACACCCTCGCTCCAGCCCTTGCCGATTTTTGCAACCACTCCTTTGCCTCAGAATCTTTCCCCTCCTCCCTGAAGCACTTCCTTGTGCATCCTCTTCTCAAGAAACCCACAGCTGATCCTTCCTGTCTGGCTAACTATCGCCCAATTTCCATTACCCCCTTTCTGGGCAAACCCCTGGAAAAGCTGGCCATCTCTCAGCTTAACCTTCATTCAGACTCTGTTGGCTGTCTCCATGACCACCAGTCTGGCTTCAGAGCGGCCAGAAGCACAGAAACCGCTCTCCTGAATATCCGTGAAGATCTGCTCTCCAACCTGGACTCCAACATTCCCTCTGTCCTCATCCTTCTTGATCTCTCTTCTGTCTTCGACATGGTCAACCACACCATCCTGCTCAACCGTCTCCGTGATAACCTGGGCATCACTGATCAGGCTCTGGCCGGGCTGACCTCTTTCCTCTCTGACCGACCCTCCCAGGTCCAACTGGGGTCCTTCCTATCATCTATCTTCCTCTCTATCTGTGGGGTTCCCCAGGGGTCTAAACTGTCACCCTGGCTCTTCAACCAATACCTGGCAACTCCCACCCACTGCATTGCCATTTTCTGCTCAAATTTCCAGTGTTACACTGATGACACTCAACTCATTTTCCGGCTGCCCTCGCCCACCTCCTCTCCCTCTCTCATCTCTGACTGCCTTACTGCCATCCAAGATTGATGTGCTGCCAATGATCTTTGTTTGAATGCCAGCAAGACGGAGATCCTCCTCATCGGCACACCATCTCCATTCATCTCCCTCAACCTCTGGCCGGCCTCTCTTGGCCCTCTACTCCTACCTGCGAGGCTAAGAACCTTGGGGTCATCTTTGACTCCACACTTTCCTTCTCCGCCCATATCTCTGAGGTCTCTAAAAAGTCAAACTTCCTACTGCACCTCCTCAGAGGCACTCTGCCTTTCTTCTCCTTCCCTCAGAAGCTCACTGTCTCCGAAGCTCTGTTTCTCTCTAGTTTGGACTATTGTAACAGCCTCTTTCTAAATCTACCTGCCTCTACTCTCCGCCCTCTGCAACTTATCCAGAACAGGACTGCTAGACTTGTCCTCGGCCTCAAGCCCTGGGATCGTATCTCTCCAGCCCTGAAATCTCTCCATTGGCTCCCAATGGATGCAAGGATTAAATTAAAAACCCTCTGTATTGTCCACAAGGGTTTCTGGGGCCTGGGTCCAAAATACCTTCAGCTATCCCTCCGCAAATACCTCCCCTCTCGAGCACTTCGCTCCTCTACCTCTAACTCCCTTCGGCTCAATCGCTTTTCAAAGAAACAAACTGGGGGTAGATCTCTATCTTCAGCTGGGGCCGCCCTCTAGAACGGCCTCCCTGCGAATCTAAAACTTGAGCAAAACCATCTCCGGTTCCGGAAGAACCTCAAGACCTTCCTCTTTGCTTCTGCCTTCGCTCCCCCTCTCCCCTGCTGATCTGCTCTCTCTTGGCACTTTGCACCTGGCCACCCCCTGTCCCCTGGGCCCAGGTACCTTCTCACCCTCACTGGGGACTGTATCTGTACCCTTACAGCTCCCCCCAGTTATCAGACTTACCCAGTCTGCTGCCTTAAACACAGCACTTGCCGGCTGCACTACCACTGTTTATTGCCCCCATTTTCTATTTATTTTTTATTTAATATTATTTATCTGCTCTCCTCTGCTCTGCAGTTTCCACTCTCCCCCTTCCATGCCTTTCTCCCTTTTCCTATTCCCATGCACTTGCGCGTTCTCAATGTCACTGGGCCTACTAAAATCGTTGTTGTTGTTGTGTTGTGTTCTCCCCTGTTCCCCTCCCTTGCATAGTCGCGCTCTGAAACACTTGTGTACGAGTGCGATACAAATAAAATATCATATATCATATCAAGGCATACTGCTTCATGGAAAATTTGGGAAATTTTCTTTCATCCCAATACTGACTTTTTACAGCAATAAAGTGCTTCCGTGTATAACTTATGGAAGCAAAGCTTTGCTCAATTTAACACCTATGATATGGCCAAAAGTTGAAGTAATCTTTTGGAGAAAAATCATGAAGCTACCGACTTCTTTCCCTATCGTCAGAATACGCTTTGAGATCGCCACACAATCGTTGGCTTCGATTGTTCTCTGGGAAAAAAATGATTTGTTCCGCAAAGTGATCAGCGAAGAATCAATACCAGCTATAGAAGTTCTGAGGTAAAAAACGAATGCAATATGCATTAAAGCTCTGTCTGAATGGAAGGCAGAAATTAATGCGATAATTGAAAGAGAAGACATACCATTAGAAATGTTAACAAACCGTCCACAAGAAGCAAAGCGAAAACTGATGCGGAATGATTGGCTAAGTACGATGAACGAAAAATCAAAATATCGTGAGAATTTAACATGAAATCTTGATATCAGAGCATTGAACCAACCATCTAACTATCTGAAGACTTTTCTGGATACAAACATCAGGAATCTCTTCCTAACTACGATTGAACATCTTACCCACAAGATCTAGATTAGTAAGAACAAAACAACGAGATGCCTCACAGCAGTTTTGCAGGTTTTGTAAAAACACGGAAACTATTGAGACGATATACCACATAATTATGGAGTGTCCTGAACTACAAACAGAGCGAGCTTTATGTAGAACCTATTTCAAAATTGAAGCCACAACGATGGAGGCGGAAACAAGATGGACCCAGATTTTGCTATGCCACTATAAGAACTTGATTTATACTATTATCCAATTTTGGATTAAAATTGTGAGAAGTGAAGAGAATCGAACAAAGAAAAACACTAATTGATTTGTAATAACTTTGTATGCAAAAAAGGTAACTACTTAAGATGAGATCAAATGAAAAGTTTATTTTGTAAACTATAACACTTTCAACAATAAAAATTTAAAAAAAATAAAAGAAAAATCTTAATTTCCCATTTGGGCTTATTTTGTGGCTCCCTGTTCTGCTGTATTCCCAGCTGTACATAAAGCAGGGCCGACATTAACCGCTTGGCGCGTACGCTGTATGTAAAGCAAACGTGTAACATATCGGGAAAGCAGCGCAGGGGCAGCACATTTAGAGTGGATCTCTCACGGTGATGGTGTGCAATTGGGCCTTCTCTTTTGCCGGCATTGCACACAAATTAACAAACTTCTTGGACGAGAGTCTGAACTTGCAGGGACAGTTGTCTGTAGTTCTGTGAAACGTTTTGATGTTTTTATTTTCAACTCTGACTGTATGCTAGGGTCGAACTGGGTCATACAATTGTCTCAGGCACCAATGAAAAAGTGGCCCACAGTTCTTTTTTGACACTCTTTGAATAGTAGCCAAGAGGGAGTTTTTTCTAAAATTTGATGCAAATTGTGCTTTTTAAAGAATATTTATTCAGGAACACTGGTCAAAACTATCATACTGCATAGTCATCAAACTGGCCCACATTGACCAAAAAAGTGTCCCACTTTGACCCAAAAAATGGTCCCACACCAGAATTTTGCGTTTTTGGTTCGGCCATGGGCCTATCACCCTATAGGACAGTCCGAGCCTGCAGTATGGTCATATCACAAGAGCCTCAAAGGCTAGCATTCTACCGCTTGAAAGCGCTCCCTTTTTATCAGTAATATGAATCCGCAGAGTTCTCTGCTGTTTACATTCTAATCATTAGTGGAGATAATATGACCCAACACACGTTTCATGCAAATTTTTACATCGATCTTTTGAGCTGAAAACCTATACAATGCAATAATCAATTAGCGTGTTCTTACTGTGAGATTGGGGCTCATTACAAGGTTGGCGGTAAGGGGTTAACGGCAATGGTAAGGGTGCTGTTGCCGTTAACCCCTTACCGCCGCATTACAAGGTCCCTTAGCGGGAGCTGCTAAGGGTCCAGGGAGCTAATAACGGGCCTGCTATTAGCGGGCCCGTTATTAGCTCCATCCCCATTCCCATTGAGCCCTATGGGGGTTCGAATGGGAATGGGGAATGGTTCCCAGAATGGGGATTTACTGGGTCCTCTAAGGTTGGAATGACCCGGTAAGTCCCTATTCCGAGAACCCGTTCGAAGGGGGTGCGACAGACACTTAGAGAGGCAGTCGCGGGTCGTGAAATGGCGAGGCTACCAAATTTCCACTTATTTTTGTGAGAGTCTTATCTAGTGTTAAAATGAAGGAGATCTAGTGGTCTTCTAAATGTTCAGCTGATACCAAGGGATGACCTTTAAAAAAATGGAATCTCTTGTTTCCATGCAATTTACAGAACTGGGTGATAGGATTACCTGCCTCCAAGATTCAGGTCCTGCCGTGGGTTTTTCTAGACCCGTTCATCTGTGCTAAGGAGTCCCCTCTAGTAAACCTTCCACCTTGCAGCGCACTTTGTCTGCCTCCATCTTGGAGTTCCACCAGACCTGTTCCATCAGTGGCTGAGGCAATTTAGCAGTGTGGCTGTGACCTAAAGAGCTCTCTACAGCACGCATGTCATGACAGTTTAAATGTGTGGGCCTTGACAATGAGGTCTATGTTAAAGCAATGCGTGCTGTTTGTGTGGCTGGGCCCGACCCTACAGTTTAAATTGATGATGTGCTGTCACGTACACGTTTAATGATCTGTCCCTTAAAACATCTGTTTACAGTTTCTGCTTGATAGGCAGACCGTGACACGCCAGTTCGTTTGGGGGGTTTTCTTTTTATTGGTTAAGTTTGTTATTTATGGGTTTCTTGATCCTTCCTGTAATATTGTGTTCTTTGAATACTTCTATGCAAAATGCAGATTGCTCAATATAAAGATTGTTTTAATGTTTCTGCTCGATGGTTACCTTGGTGGTGCCAAATGTTAACCCTTTCTGCCACTTGCGTCGCCGTGAATTGCACGCCAGTGTATCTGATTGAGGGTTCCTTCCCCACTGGTGTTGTTGGCAAAATGAAGATGCTCAGAGTTCAAGAGGTCCTTTACTCGTAAGTGTTCTATTACTAAATGTGATGTCCTCTGCCTAGTGGGTAATACCAAAGAATGATTGAAAAGTGTATGAGTGCCCCGACCCATATATGATACAGAAAACTCACGGTTTAAGGCTTAGGACCCTTAAGATAATGTATTAATACAAGTTTCTCTTTCTGGCTTTCCAGCCCTATTGCCCTAATCCGAGGCCCTTCGGCTGTAACACAGGGTGACATCTCTGCTCCATGTCAGGCACACAGCTCATGCGCCTATTCTGGTCCGCTTAAGTCAGTAGTGGGGGCAAGGTCGAACTGTGGCATAACATTGTCCCAGGCACCAATGAAAAAATGGGCCACAGTTGCACATGGCAATTCATTTCTTTTGTGACAGACTGTTTGAATAGTACCCAATGGGGAGTTTATTGATAAAAGGTGATGAAAATTGTGCAATTTAAACAATATTTATTCAGCAACAATGGTCAAAACTACTAGCCACATGGTGAAGTAACTCATCAAACTGACCCACATTGGCCAAAAAAGTGTCCCACTTCGACCCCAGAAAACTGGCCCACAGCAGCATTTTGCGTTTTTAGTTCGGGTATTGCCCTATTGACCTCTATGCCAGCCCGAGCCTGAGTGGGGGCTGCTAACGCCTGCCTTTATAATCCCAATGGTGACCTAAACAAAAGGGTGGCATTCAGGGATTGATATAAACTCAATGCTAATCAGGTCAAAACTCCCAACAAAGAAAAAGAAAAGGCAGTAACAAGTATGAATGAACTTGGCCCTTTGGCACCCACAATGAAAAAGTGATGTGTTCTGACAAGTGGCACACAAGCAGCACCTGCCGCAAAGAGGTCCTCTGCCACAGTGCTGCCGCATGTGAAGACTGCGTATGCCATATTAATGTGTCTTTCCATCTAACGGCAAATAATATTTAAATCACAAGAAAAATGCCTGTATTGTAAATTTAAACACTATTTCTACTCGCCTAACAATCAACCAGTTGGGACTGAGAACGTTGATGTTGCTCCCAAAATATCCCTTTACTTCGAATTATCCAGAAAATGGAGCAAAGCACTCTACCCTTCAATTGTGATCTGGCGCCCTGGCTGCATTAATTGGGTGAGGCCAGCATTGGGCTTGCGTATGTGCAGCACACTTCCGTAACGTGCCACCATGTTGTGTATCTTGGCTGGAAAATACAGACACCCCATCCATCTTCCTGTGGAAATAGGCCGTAACCCCACACACTAAAAACAGCACGGACATGTTGACTGCTCATCTCTCAGTGAAACCCCCAGCACCTAGGACACCAAGTATACGAATACATGTCACAATTAACTGGCACGTGTTTTAAAAGCGTTAACACAATTGCACAATTTGGCTTCAGTATCTGTAAACGCATAGGAATCGTGAAGCAGTGAGAAACATGTCCGGCATTGTTTTGCACTGAACACATAGCTTTCTGTCTGATCCACGGTATGTACAGGTTTTCACGCATAGCAAATGCTGGGCTGCCCAGCTCATGGCCCCATAAAAACCCACAGAAAGGCTTAGCTCTATCACTGACCAAGCGCCAGTGCTCCATAACGGCCAGCATGCAAGACAAACCCACTGCAACCTGTAAGCCTCTATCACCAATAGCACCAATCCAGAAGCTCCACCCCCCTAGAATGTCCATCGCAAACACCACTCTCCTTCATCTTCACCGCAGTAAGCAGCTTCAGGTGCAATTTCCTAAGCATGTGTACAATCTCCCTTCATCTTCATAGCTCCTTAACTTCGCTGACTACCACCTTGACCGTTTCCTCATAGTCGAGACTTGCAATTTCCTGGTTCCCGATACACTCACAGGTTCAAATAACATTACACCACGTCCTGTGATGTCACCTGGGGTGGGGATGGGGGTGGTGGTCAAATGACATCACTTCCTGTGTCATCCGGGAGGTCAAAGGTTGTGTGGTGTCACTTCCGCTACCCATGGCATTTTGGTGAGGGGAAGAAGCGTACATCATTTCATCTAAGAGTTTGTGTCCTTCTTCTAATCCACCACACTATACAAATCTCCCCTCCAGTGTCAGGTAGTTGGAGGCTTTATTTCTTTAAAAGCACTTCTTCTCCCCTCTAGGGTTTGCTCTGATTTACTGCCACCATTGTAGTTCGAAAAAGCTTGAAGTGTTAGAATCCTCAAACTGATTTGTGAAGGAGTGGGATCTGCGCTCACCTGGGTCCCCAGCTGCCCTGAAAGAGTAAGCACCTCAAACGCGAATGAGATTGCATTTGAACGCAGCTTCGCTCGTATCTTTTTCCAATGCTTTACTCTCTCTCAGGCTCTCAGCCCTGCAGGCCAAGCAGACTCGCGCTCCTCTCCGGCCGGACGAAGGTGCTCATGCGCATTGTGACTGGGACTGCTTTGATGTGCTCACACAGCACTTAGTCTTCTGTAACTAGTGCTCGGGAGGGCCCTCTCCCATGTAGCAACCCCCCACGCTCCATGACGGACTCCGGTGGGCCCCTGAGGGTGAGTTCAACTATTTACAACCACACCCCCTACGCTCCATGACAGACTCAGGTGGGCCCGTCAGGGTGAGTTCAACTATTTACAACCACACCCCCCACGCTCCATGACAGACTCAGGTGGGCCCGTGAGGGTGAATTCAACTATTTACAACCACACCCCCTACGCTCCATGACGGACTCCGGTGGACCCGTGAGGGTGAGTTCAACTATTTACAACCACACCCCCCACGCTCCATGACAGACTCAGGTGGGCCCGTGAGGGTGAGTTCAACTATTTACAACCACACCCCCTACGCTCCATGACAGACTCAGGTGGGCCCGTGAGGGTGAGTTCAACTATTTACAACCACACCCCCTACGCTCCATGACAGACTCAGGAGGGCCCCTGAGGTTACAACCACAGCCCTACGCTCCATGACAGACTCAGGAGGGCCCCTGAGGGTGAGTTCAACTATTTACCACTACTGCAAATGGACTTGCTCCAAGTAGTCTATGACAAGGAGCGTGAGTGCTGCCTTCACCAACAAGATACAGTTCACAAACTCCTTAAACAAAACAGATCACACCGTAACTCAGATGCGTGTCCCACGAAAGCTAGGAAGGTCTAGGGTGGTTTCTGAGGACCACAATGGTCCAAGAGAGAATACAGTAGTTGGCTGAGGCTCGAGCGAGCAACATTATACTAGAGGTCAGAAAGGAGACATTAGGAAGCAGTCAGGGAGGAAAGGCAGCTTTTGGAAGCAACATAGGAATGAATAGGAAACAGTGAGCAGCAGTGCTCCACCTCTCCATCAAACCCTTCCAGGGCCAACAAGATATCCTGGCGGGCTGAGGAAAAGACTTAGAAGACACAGATCTGGCCGACCTCCCAAGCACTCTATGGCTGAGAGCAGTTGAACCGAGGCCACACACTAGTCACAGGACAAGTCGAGTGTCGTGGGAGAATTCCACCCTCCGTGTGGATTCAGGAGGAAGACTTGAGATGGCCTCTCTGAAAGACTTCATCTAAGATACTTTGGTTTAGAACAATGGGGTCACTTTTGCTGCCACAGATTTTGGATTTCCATTGAAAAGTTGGGAAATTGAATATTTGTACTGAGGATGCCCTCTGGCATAAAGAGGGAAAGGACTGTGCCTCACTATAGGGACGAACTTGTAAAGTAATAGTTATCCCTTTACTTTGGTTGTCAGTCCTTAATTCTACTGGCATAGGCGGCGAATCCACAGTCCACACGGTGGGTCCTCTCCACAGCTCCTGCTATGTGACCACACGCAACGTGCTTACTTTAGGTGTGAAATATGGCTAAGATGTTGTTTATTTTGCCATTGGTCCTGGTTTTCATAGGACCTAGCTGCTGTACTGTATCCATCTCAATGTCTGGCTCAGGCCGCTAACCATCTCAGAAACTCGACCCCGCTCTTTTTTCATTCCTTCTCCTTCTTCTGCTACTTCTTTAGTTCGAATGTTCTCTCATGTAGAACATTTATCTGCACCCTCATATTGCCAAAGCAATGTTGCCCTTGTGGACAACAATCAATTTTCCTGCCATACCTATCGCTTAGCTATAATTCTCCCCATTTCTTCTCCCAAAGAAGCAACATCCTTTTGTGAATCTGTAATATTTCTTGATCAGCCCTCCCTGATTGAGTGAAAATCTCTCCCTTAAACTTTGTACGCCCCAAACCCCCTGCCACTGCCGCCTATGATTGCCCTTCATGCTGCATGAAGCCACCGGGCCCTTCACGCCCTTCTCTAGCACTTCGCATCCCACTAGCTGCCGTGCCCTGCAGGCTTGGGGCTGGGGAACAGCCTCTTAAGCGGGTGCAGATGAGCCGCATCAGTGGCTGGAATGTGTTGCTTTTAGGAGCTGTTATGGGTGAGTGATGGTGTGAGTGTGGGAGTTGTTGGGGATGGGTCGTGTCAGTGGCTGAGGTTGAGTGCTACGCTTGCAGGTGTGTGATCTGTAGTTGCTCGTCGGTGTGTGTTGTTGTGGCTGCAGGGGAGGAATCCTATGGGTTGCCGGGGCAATATTATTGTTTGCGGCTTAAGTGAATATTGCTCTGTGGGACAGTAGAGTGAACCGCTGAGGATGGGTGGGGTTCTGGGTGGAGATGTAAGTGATCCTGGGGAGTGCTGCTGTGAAAGGCTGTGTGCCTGTGTCTTATAGGAGGCCGTATGTTATTGCTGTTATGAGTGCTTCTCGTGAGTGGTGCTTTCTGTGACTCGCGTAAGTGAGGATAGGAGTGGCTATCAATATGGCCTTGTTAGTGACTGGAACACACCGATACATTGCGGAGTGCGGAGTTGCATGAATGGCTAATTGTGGATGATGAGTTGGGTAGACGTTTGAGCGGTGGAGGAGTGGGTGACTTCTTAGCACTATGTGAGAGGCCATGGACCCTTGATGTTTCATGCGTCTGGGTTGAGTTGTGAGTGACTGCAAGTGGGTTGTTGTAGGTGAATGGCTGCGGTGAATGCTTAAAGTTAGTGGTATTATGGAAATCGTAGAATGTTGTAAATTGTGTTAGCAGTTGTGATGTGCTTTTCTAAAATGTCAGCAAATGGATAAAAAGAACAGCACTGTTGAGATGTCATTAATCCCTTCTGTCCTTTAGGGAGGAATGGTAGTCATGCCTCTTGTGGGGGGAATGATAGATATATCTAAATCACCCATTGTTCCGCATTGATATGATATGATAGGTTATTTATAACGCGCTTAATACCCAGAGGTTTCTAAGCGCAGACCCGGGGATCGAACCTGTGCTACTCCATGTCTCCTCCCGAGACATTAGCAAAGAAGGAGAATGCATTGTACACTGTTGGTGCTATGAATAAGACAAATATGCCCTCATTATCAATGTTTTATTCCCTGTTCATATTCATTGAATATTGTATTGATCTCTTAATAACTTACTGAAATCCGTTGAGCGAATAGAACTTTTCTTATCCCTTTGTATGTGCAATGGAGGTAAAGTAATTGGGAACATGGAGACCTTTGGAGGACTACACCATTCCCCAGTAGAGCAGTCATGTGTTTGATGTCCTACACAGACCCTTTGCGGAGCCGTCCTCCGCGTGATGTCTTCTACTGCCCGCCCAATGTTCTTTGCCCCCGTGTCACCCTTCTATCGATTGTACTAAAGGACTGTTTGTTTTACTTGGGGATCCTGAAGTCAACAAACTTGTGAAGCTTGTGAACGTTGACACATAAGGAACTTTGCCCGATGTTGCCTGCGTTCCTCATTTCCGGAGCTCACCCAGGAGGATGTCCCTGAACAGCGCCCACTGAGTTCTGAACAGTTATGACCCCGGCAAGACAGATTCTCAGCTGCATTCTCTACTCTGGGTTGGTATTTGCCCATACTGGTTTTCACTGTTGGCAGGGACAAACACAACTGGAAGAATGTAGCTGTCCAAGGCCAACCTGCCAAACATTGATCGTGTGTGGCATTCCTTACTTCGGTTCATTCATAGCCAGGTACTGTACAAGGCCAACCTGCCAAACATTGATCGTGTGTGGCATTCCTTACTTCGGTTCATTCATAGCCAGGTATATTTTGTTCATGTTCAAATCCTTTCTCCATGCTTTTTCTATATTAATATGCATTGAACCATCAAGCAGCAGAATGAAGCTATCTGTCTCATGTAGCCTTTCTTTGGTTCTCATTGGGGCTTTTTATATGACGATGATCAACCGGCTGCTAATGGATAACACAGAAACGATATATTCTGGGCATGTCTGTTTATATAGGATATTAGCATGGAATCTTCCTTTGAAATTTCCTAGCTGCACCACCAGTCTACCGCTGTCACACAGCCTGCCATTCTGGGCATGATTAGTCTGATGGTGTTATCGTAATAAGGACTTAGGCTCTTGGTATCCAGTACTGCACCTGCAGTAAGCCGCTTCATGCTGGAGCCTTGTGTTCCTTTTCCTCCCCCATTGATCATGTGCATTCCATAAACTGAACCACATTCTGCTACAGAATCACAGAATTCCAACTATTGCTATACGAATCATTACCACAGTTCTCGGATACGGTAGCCAATCAGGGATTGCAGAACGTAAGGCTTTATACACAGGTGAAAGTCAGCGTCTTGCACTGCTCAGCAGACACTAGCACAGAAGTACGCTGAGCTGTGTGCCAGTACCCCGGCCTGTCCCAACTTTCCACAAGACCATTTTGCACTTATCTTTCATTGGCTGACCTCCACGACACATTTTACCTTGCTTCAATGGCATGTGCTTCATTCATTTTTGGTCTTCAACACACTTCCTGTCAACAGCCACTATGGAGATTTAAAAGGGGCTCTCTTGTTAATTCTAGGTAGTGTGACGAATCCCAGGATGCCGTCACTGCTTCTGTAGGGAGAGCCCCTCCTCATGAGGCCAGGGAGGTGAGGCTGCTACCCGATTGTCCCCTTGGGGGTGGTACTCAGTGGGTGGATCTCATGGGAAGAGAAACCACTTTGGGACCAGTGACAAACACAGTGTTCACATAATACTCCCACCTCTCCTTCACCCCACTCTCTTCACCACTACCTTCCTATTCCATATACAACTGTAGTAGGCAAGAAGTAGAAAGGAATGAGACGAGGAAGAATAGGGATGAACATCATGATCCAAAACAAGAAAGGACTGAGACGAGGAAGAGGCACAGATACGCAGGGATTGCTCCAAAGGACTTACCTGAACGGTCTAGCTTTCAACTGCAGATCTTGATGGGAACAGACATAAAAATTGACAAGGGACTTACCTTAATGTCAGACGCTCTGGAACAGCAAGAGGGACCTAGGCTCACCTAGACTCACAGATGGAGGCAGTAGGAGCAGACCCAGGCGCAGAGACGCTGAAGGGGTGGTCTCCAATGGATCTGCTGAGAAAACTGAAGGACTGGCAGCGGGAAACGCCAGCCGTGCAGCACAGCAGTAACATGCGTTCTGTAGAGAAGGGAGACACCGAAGTGGGTCTGAAGCCACAGAGATGCTATGGCAAGCCAAGCACAGCCCCAGAGCGCAGGCGAGGCAGAGAAGGACACCGGGAAGCCCCCGACCGACTTGAGGACATCAGTCAAGACCATAAATGTATTTGGGTGGCTGAGCCTATGGTTGGGGGTTCCCAGAGGGTGTGAGAAAACCTGAGAAGCATAGTTGATGAACCTTTACTGAGACACAGTAATAAGGGGAAAAGGGTCTAGGACCCTTACAAGAAAAGGACATACCAAGTAACAGGAAGGTCTAATCTTCATTGTGGCAGTACCTGGAGGGAAGGTGACCCAGGGCTGTCACATAAGAGAAACAATAGAGCGAACTACGAGAGTGATACATATGAGGGCAGTACTTGGCAGGGGAGTAACCTAAGTCTGCATGTGAAATCAAGAAATCCTAAAGAGAACTGCTAGAGTGATATATGTGAAGACAGTTCTCGGCAGGGGAGTAAACCATGTCTGTACGTGAAATCGAGAAACCATAAGGAGAACTATGAGAATAATACAAGTCTGTGTTTGGGACTAAGAGACATGATAGAGAAGGAAATCAGGTCTGCCAACCAGGGTCGAGAACACACCAGAGCTTAGATACGCTTCCAAACTCCTCTTCTTCGTTGCAGTGTCTGGTAAGAAGAACCCAGGTCTGCCAACCAGGGCCAGGGACCCACCACAGCTTGGAGAAGCATCCAAGCCACTTTTCTTTGTCACAGTGCCTGGTAGGAGGAAACTAGGTCTCCCAACCAGGGCAGGGGACCCACCACAGCTCAGAGGAGCCTCCAAGCTATTTTACTTCATTGCAGTACCTGGTATCAGGAAACTAGGTCTTCCAACCAGGGTCAGGGACCCACAACAGCTTGGAGGAGTCTCCAAGCCACTCTTCTTCATCACAGTGCTTGGTAGGAGGAATCCAGGTCTACCAACCAGGGACCTACCTACTACAGTTTAAAGATGCGTCCAAACTCCTCTTCTTTGTCACAGTGCCTGGTGGGAAAAGAACCAGGTCTGTCAATTAGGGTCGGATCCTAAAGACAGAGAAAAAGCCTACAAACGGCCAAATGAGGAACAGAGACATTTACCCACCACTTTCTTGACTGTCCATCAAGTGTAAGGAGGACCGGGGATGGGAGATATCCCCCAGCAGTTGATGAACTGTACCAGAAGCCTGAATCAGGCTGGGTAAGGGATACAGCCCCCACCCCAACACTCAAGGAACTGATAAAGCCAGAGCTGTCTTTTTGTCCAGGGGAAGGAAGTCATTCCTCTGGGCTAAGAGAACTACTTTTTATTTAATTCAAACTTAGAGTGTGAGGGACAGAGCTAGGATTCAGATATTGGACATTGGGACTTTTGCTTTTGACATCCTGATGTTAGTAATTTTGGTTGAGGCTGGGAAACACCTCTTAGAGTTAGGGGAAGATATGGTTTTCTTTTCATTTTCTCACTTGAATAAACATTTATGCCAACCACCATGACCCCTCCATGTCAGAGTCTTACTTCTGCACCCCTACAGTAGTGAGAGCTTTAATCCTCAACCAGAGCTCATCGAGCTACACATTCGTGCAGCTCTGGTACCTGTTAGCTGTTCCACGATGCGCAGCGAGTGCATCACGGTGAAAGCTCTGCTATAGTGACTGCCATTTTGTAGAAACAAGTGGAACTGATTAAGCTGGGGCAGGGGTGTTGCTAGGTCTGGAAATGATCAGGGGCTAAGCTAATGTCGGGACTGGCGGGATTCGGGGCTAGCTATAGCCTTTTGGTTGTAGCCCCTGAGCTTCTATCCGGGGCTACAACCAAAAGACCTGGGGCTATAGCCCCCTCAGCCCCCTCCAGCAACGCCCCTGAGCTGGGGAGAGAGCTGCCGAATGAGGCTTTTAAGAGCTTTTCCCTATTTCCATGCTGTTTGGTACATTTATTTTAAAAAATGTGTTTTTTACAATTTTGTACTGCATTACATTTCTGGTAAATTGCTGATTGTTATTTGTAGTGATTAGATGTTGCTGCCACCGCTACTGCGGTTCAAGCATATGGTAAGGATATTTAGAACTAGCACTAAGATGTGGGAGTGGCTTTATTGGGCTTTTTGCAGTATTTTCAGCGGCCTCATCCACGAGTAGTAGACTTGCCAGTCTTATTGTTACTTGTGTACGTCAGCTCTGTGACAATGTTTCATTCTGTTTGCGTGTGTGTGCATCTTACACTGAAGCATTTAACAATACATTATAGTGACTCACTCAGTGCATTCCATTATGCGGGAATAATATTGCCGTATTCTTTCCACTTTGAGCTGTGGCATGTATTACAATGATACATTATGTAGACTGAATCGCTGCATTTTCTTATAGAAGAACAGTTTTGCTTACAGAGGGTTCTTGCAAGATAGTACCATTCTTTGTTGTACAACATCTGGCATTTAGTCCAGATGCAGCGTCAAAATATGATTTATCCCCCCACCGCCCCACCAAGTCACTGGAGTTTCACATTGAATCGTAGGTGCTTGAACTTCAAACTATAGGGTGCGAACAATTACTATTATTATGGGGGGGCGAGGGGGGCTCAGCCATCTTTATTCTTTAATAGGGTTGGATTTGGAGTTTTTCCCGTTTGGGTGTTTGTCTACTTTTAAATGTAAAGGCAGTGAGGCACTTGCTAAATAGGGGTGAGCTTAGACCTCCTTATAACAAAGCCTGTTGCTGCAAAGAAGAAGATACTAGATACCTGTGATGGGACTAGATGCAGACTGCCCCATAGCTGTGATGGGACTATATGCAGACTGCACCGATACCTGTGATGGGACTAGATGCAGACTGCACCGATACCTGTGATGGGACTAGATGCAGACTGCACCATACCTGTGATGGGACTAGATGCAGACTGCAGCATACCTGTGATGGGACTAGATGCAGACTGCACCGATACCTGTGATGGGACTAGATGCAGACTGCACCGATACCTGTGATGGAACTAGATGCAGACTGCACCGATACCTGTGATGGGACTAGATACCTGTGATGGGACTAGATGCAGACTGCACCAATACCTGTGATGGGACTAGATGCAGACTGCACCGACACCTGTGATGGGACTAGATGCAGACTGCACCATACCTGTGAGGGGACTAGATGCAGACTGCACCATACCTGTGATGGGACTAGATGCAGACTGCACCGATACCTGTGATGGGACTAGATGCAGACTGCACCGATACCTGTGATGGGACTAGATGCAGACTGCAACATACCTGTGATGGGACTAGATACAGACTGCACCGATACCTGTGATGGGACTAGATGCAGACTGCACCGACACCTGTGATGGGACTAGATGCAGACTGCACCATACCTGTGATGGGACTAGATGCAGCCTGCACCATACGTGTGATGGGACTAGATGCAGACTGCACCGATACCTGTGATGGGACTAGATGCAGACTGCACCATACCTGTGATGGGACTAGATGCAGACTGCACCGATACCTGTGATGGGACTAGATACAGACTGCACTGATACCTGTGATGGGACTAGATGCAGACTGCACCATACCTGTGATGGGACTAGATGCAGACTGCACCGATACCTGTGATGGGACTAGATGCAGACTGCACTGATACCTGTGATGGGACTAGATGCAGACTGCGCCATACCTGTGATGGGACTAGATGCAGTCTGCGCCATACCTGTGATGGGACTAGATGCAGACTGCACCGATACCTGTGATGGGACTAGATGCAGACTGCACCATACCTGTGATGGGACTAGATGCAGACTGCACCGATACCTGTGATGGGACTAGATGCAGACTGCACCGATACCTGTGATGGGACTAGATGCAGACTGCACCATACCTGTGATGGGACTAGATGCATACTGCACCGATACCTGTGATGGGACTAGATGCAGACTGCACCATACCTGTGATGGGACTAGATGCAGACTGCGCCATACCTGTGATGGGACTAGATGCAGACTGCACCGATACCTGTGATGGGACTAGATACAGACTGCACTGATACCTGTGATGGGACTAGATGCAGACTGCACCATACCTGTGATGGGACTAGATCCAGACTGCACCGATACCTGTGATGGGACTAGATGCAGACTGCACTGATACCTGTGATGGGACTAGATGCAGACTGCACCATACCCGTGATGGGACTAGATGCAGACTGCGCCATACCTGTGATGGGATTAGATGCAGACTGCACCGATACCTGTGATGGGACTAGATGCAGACTGCACCATACCTGTGATGGGACTAGATGCAGACTGCACCGATACCTGTGATGGGACTAGATGCAGACTGCACCGATACCTGTGATGGGACTAGATGCAGACTGCACCATACCTGTGATAGGACTAGATGCAGACTGCACCGATACCTGTGATGGGACTAGATGCAGACCGCACCATACCTGTGATGGGACTAGATGCAGACTGCGCCATACCTGTGATGGGACTAGATGCAGACTGCACCGATACCTGTGATGGGACTAGATGCAGACTGCACCGATACCTGTGATGGGACTAGACTGGACCATACCTGTGATGGGACTAGATGCAGACTGCACCATACCTGTGATGGGACTAGATGCAGACTGCACCGATACCTGTGATGGGACTAGATGCAGACTGCACCATACCTGTGATGGGACTAGATGCAGACTGCGCCATACCTGTGATGGGACTAGATGCAGACTGCACCGATACCTGTGATGGGACTAGATACAGACTGCACTGATACCTGTGATGGGACTAGATGCAGACTGCACCATACCTGTGATTGTACTAGATGCAGACTGCACCGATACCTGTGATGGGACTACATGCAGACTGCACTACCTGTGATGGGACTAGATGCAGACTGCACCATACCTGTGATGGGACTAGATGCAGACTGCGCCATACCTGTGATGGGACTAGATGCAGACTCCACCGATACCTGTGATGGGACTAGATGCAGACTGCACCATACCTGTGATGGGACTAGATGCAGACTGCACCGATACCTGTGATGGGACTAGATGCAGACTGCACCGATACCTGTGATGGGACTAGATGCAGACTGCACCAATACCTGTGATGGGACTAGATGAAGACTGGACCATACCTGTGATGGGACTAGATGCAGACTGCACCATACCTGTGATGGGACTAGATGCAGACTGCACCATACCTGTGATGGGACTAGATGCAGACTGCACCGATACCTGTGATGGGACTAGATGCAGACTGCGCCATACCTGTGATGGGACTAGATGCAGACTGCACCGATACCTGTGATGGGACTAGATGCAGACTGCACCGATACCTGTGATGGGACTAGATGCAGACTGCACCGATACCTGTGATGGGACTAGATGAAGACTGCACCATACCTGTGATGGGACTAGATGCAGACTGCACCATACCTGTGATGGGACTAGATGCAGACTGCACCATACCTGTGATAGGACTAGATGCAGACTGCGCCATACCTGTGATGGGACTAGATGCAGACTGCACCGATACCTGTGATGGGACTAGATGCAGACTGCACCGATACCTGTGATGGGACTAGATGCAGACTGCACCGATACCTGTGATGGGACTAGATGCACACTGCACCGACACCTGTGATGGGACTAGATGCAGACTGCACCATACCTGTGATGGGACTAGATGCAGCCTGCACCATACCTGTGATAGGACTAGATGCAGACTGCACCATACCTGTGATAGGACTAGATGCAGACTGCACCGATACCTGTGATGGGAGAGGTTCTTTTAACATGCATGAACACTTGACCCTTGAGGACACACGCAGAGGCACTCTTCCACTTTACATTTCACGTTGTGCGGGTGGCCCTATTGTGAGGACGTGTTTAAGCATGAGGTTGAACCATATCCGTACGCGTGAAGTCCATTTTATTAGGGGCATGTGTCAGAATAAGTTGTGTAGGTTTTGTCACCATGGTGTAGAGTCCCCAAAGCAGCATCTTTTTATCCAGTGTAGTTCTCTGCAGGAAAGAGTCCTGTTTTTTACCAAATGGGTGCATGCTGTGGCTGTTCTGGACACCTTTTCTTTTTGGCTTAGAATCTTGAGTGGGTATTTTACACCTTTATTAATTGCGTCAATATCCCTTTTAACTTCTTTAAAAGTTGATGGATAATTCATTTTGAATGGAAATGTTATAGAACTTGTATTTCCCCTTCCAAAATTAATTATATTATGGAAAGAATGCAATTTCTATGTGTATATTTTCTTTAATGCTGTCGAATTTTCCGTCTCTAATCTTTGAGAATGTAATGAACTCATAGTGTATCGTTTTATGTAGATTGGTTTCAAACAATCAGTACGAAAAAAAAAATTAAGACATAGGGCACAAACAAAGCAAGATATGAATTTATAACCGGTTGGCACATCTCCATTCTCTAATTGTTTATTTTCACACATGGAACAAAATCGATGAACGGAAAGAAACAAAACATTTCCTTCAAAAAGGTCGGTACTTTAATTGCATCATACAAAAGCAATACGAGTGCATGAATGTGGCTTTAAAGGACACCACCACTTCCCATAATTCAGCAATGTTTCAAGTAAATACAAAATGACTTTTCATTTTGTAATTATGAAACTGCAGACTGTAAGGTTGAAATGCAAGTGAACAATAAATAAATAAATGGAAAATGATCTGCAAAACTGCAGTGTATCGCAATCTCACGCAGCAAAACGACACCAAAATACAAGCAACCTATTGTAGTAATAGCTGAGTTAGACCTGAGAATAGTGCTTACCAGGTTTCACCTTCGATTTTCGCAACAAAAAGTGTCATTTGGCACTGATCAAAAGATAAGGATGACAGATTTTACAATAAGATGGTGTCAGAGAGGGGGGATGTTCTCAGCTGTAGCAAGTGGTGCCTTTTGATAATGGCCAGATGGAGTATTCAGAGCTCAGCTTTTGGAAACTGGGGCACTTGTTGTGGTGCTGGCTTTTGATCCAGGGCAAACACTTAAGGCACTTCGCTCTTGTATTCCAAGGGGAGGAAAGGAACACATCAATACTGATAGATACATACTAATGTATCCTTGTGATCTTTGGCAAGGAGTATATTATGAGCTGTGGTGTTCTGTGAGTAGGACAGAAAAGCATCCTGTGCTGGGAGGAGAGAGGATTCCTCACAGTGCAGGATGCTGGTGATCGTGGTGATTGCATTGTGAGGTTCTTATTTCCATGGGGAAGAAAGAGAATGAATCCGGTCATAGAGTTGAAGGGATTCAATGCAGAGCAGCCTCATGATCTTTGGCGAACACTATATTCGGATCTCTTCTGCTCCACCCATGGGGATGAACACAGTCAGCACATCAGTAGGAATCTGGGAATGAGGGATTCATGATGGTACAGCCTTTTGATCTTAGGCAGACTCTACAACCAAAGCTCCTGTATTTCAAACAAGGAAAGGAACGGAATCAATGCGCACTGAGAAGTCACTGTATAATTTGAAAGCTGCCTTCTGATCTTTGGCAAATAATATAATATATATATATATATATATATATATTCCAATATAAAACATAATGTACAACACAGGGCACACACTTTTCTTCCTGTGTGAAACTTGCTACCAGTCCCTGCACAAGGGTGACCAGAGTTTGAAAATAGAAAACCGGGGCATGCCACAAACATAAAAGTAGGACTAGTCCTCAAGCCCATTCAAATCCTCCCGACCTCCACATCCCCTGGGACCCACATTAAAATAAGCACAATTTCCAGCACTTCTCCGATATATAAACTGCAGATTTGGCTGTGACAGTAAGCATGTTAAATACAAAGGCTTTTGCTTTGATTGTTACTATTATTAAAGGCTTTGCTATGTGCATTTCCTAACCAATTGCATGGTTCAAGCAGTAAATGCATGTACCTGTAAACGGAAAGGTTGGGGGTTCTAGCCTACCCTGGGGTGGCAGACATCTGATTAAGGTGATATGGTTGTGCTAGGGAACTCTTGAACTATTTATTATGTATCACTGTCACGCTGAATTGTTGCATCTCAACAGTGATCACTCTCCCTATCCTAAAACCGGGACAGGGTTTTTAAATTAAAAAAAAAAAATCAGGATTAGGAGAAAGCATATTTTGAACTTGCAGATAGCTATGTGCTAGTGGTAAATGCTGCACTTGTGGATCATGTCGCTAGCTATTATTTCTGTTAATTATAGGCCTCAAGTACACTTTTGTAACCTACATTAGTACCCGTGAGGGACAATCAGATTGTAACAATCTGATTGGCCCTCGCTGGGTCGTTACCAGCCCGACAAAGCTTTACCTGCTGTCATTCCACTTCCCTCGATGTCCGTTTCCTTTCTCTTACTGAATGCCATGGAAAGGGAGAAGGGACTATGTGTATGCGGCCATGTTCTTCGTTTCCTTTTTTCTTCATTTGTGAATGGCCGCCATGGAAATATAGTGAGATACACTTATTAACTGAATGAATTTATGAACACATTACATAATTAAGCAATAAGCCCCTGGCCGCGGGGCATTACTGCTTCAGGTAATACCCCAGGGCCTGCGTTGTACCTACGGGCCCCAGGGCATTACCTGAAGCGGTAATGCCCTCCAAACCCCAGCTCGGGAATTATTGCTTAATTATGTAATGCGTTCATAAGTTTCTGTGAAAATTATACATTCTATTAATAAGATAATATCAACTAAATCAATTTTTTTCAATAATAAAAAAAAAGAAAATGAATAAGATATGATACAAATGTTAATGTTACACATAAAGCAATTAAGTTAATAAGTGTATCTGAAATTTCCTAAGTTTTTAGTTAAAAAAAAGAAAAGGTTTCCAGGGCAAAAAAAACTAATTGCATAGCCCAGCCCACCATAGATGGCACCATTTGTGTAATTGTTTCCATTCTGTTTTACAAAGCTGCAGGGGCTTTGGCATTGGAGAGAGTTTGTGGGTGGGATGGGGCATCAATTTTGGCAAAGCAGATTATAATATTTTGAATGTGAGCAGAACAAATTGTCATATATTGTACTATTTTTCAGTTAGGGTGAAAATGTGTTCGAACCACCCGGTCCATGCACTCAACCCTCTCAACGCAACCCTTTGCCAACCATTCCATGAGAAAGTGTTGAGGGATGTGCATGAAGAAAACAACCAAAGCAACAGGGATTCACGGGTATTGTGACGACCCTTCAGATAGCATCACTTCACAGGGCGCCCACTGTGGTTTTCTAATCAGTGTTTGTTACGTGTTACACGATGCTTGACCAGAGAGGATGGGCGGTTTTCAGTCCTAGGCCCACGCCTCTTGAACAACCTCCCAATACAGCTTTGTTCTTTGAATTCCCTCATGGCTCTAGAAAAAAGTTAAAAACCCACCTTTCGATCAAATTGGCTAGATGTTTCCAGTACACCCGACTGTGTCACCATAGGAATTTCGTTTCCTTACGCGCCTTACAAATACAAGTAATAAAATCAGACATATGGGCCCCCAATGGTTAATGGCAAGGATTGGGTGCCAGCCAGTTGCCCTCGGCTCCAGGGCCAGGACTGGCTCTGGATTGTCTTGTGGCAGCCCTTGCCCTCATCCTCTTGACAAGGCCAGACTGCTGGCCACGTGACATAAGCACCTATTTATGTCCGTGGAAGTTTTGCAATGATTTTAGGCTTTTGCAGTTTTTGTATTTGTGTTTATATAGCCTGAACGTAGATAGAGAGCAATAGAGCATGCTACAAATACTTTGGGGGTTTACCAAGTCCTGAAAATAAATGGGGGGGGGCTCTGACATATGCAATGGGAAGTGACGTCACAGAAAGTGAACATACCCTAAAGTCAAATAGTCACATTTCATTCAATTTGTCTTTCCCAGTTGAAGAAAGTGCACAAGACAAATAAGCATTTGCAAAGAGAACATATGTTCTTGTAACATTGCTGCTAAGTATAAAAGGTGCACACCTTTTATACCTAAGAATCTGTAACAAAAAATATCCTGTATGGTAGAATGTCAATAGAAGACATTTTACAAGCTCCTTATGAGACATTCCTGTGGTCTTGCAGCTAGGAGTCTGGCCTCACAGCTGCGTGACGTCAACAATCCTGTCTGTGGCACAGAGTGCATTAAGTTATGTTTTTTTAATTGCTGAAAACACAAGGGGGGCTACGCCCGCTCTCTGAAAAAAGTGGGCAGACTCTGTGGCATATACCTTAGAGTAGCATGCCCTAAGCAGTGGTTTAAGGGGGCGGGAGCAGTTGAGAGCGGTGCTCCTCTACTTAATTTGTTTTAGGTTTCCCTGTTCCTATACTTTTATTTTAAAAAGAAATCGTTCTGCAAAGGTTTCGTTTTCAAAGAAAAGGGTAGTGCAAGAAGAAGTAGGAAATTGCACTTCAGTGCTCTGCACTGAACATTCCCTTAAACAGGGGGTGTGTTTGTTTGGGGGGTTTGGATTGCACGTGGGAGGGGGCGTGGCGATGGGGCTTGTGGGGAGCGGGAGCAGGCCAGCAGGGAGCATAGTTCCACTACTTCTTTGCGTACACTTCGACCACTGGCCCTTAGTGACCTCTGTAGGATGCAGGGGCACCTTAATAGACGAGCCCCCTTTTCAGACAAATCCACAGCATACTCTCCCCGGGCAGCAGTCCCACCATCGAATGGCTTGTGCCTGAATGGCTCCTGTTGGCCACAGTATATAGCATGTGCCGCAGTGTAACAGGTGGTCTACGGGTGAATAATAGGTGAGGCAACAAAGCGTGGGTGTCTGTCCTGCACAGCAAATCACTTACTGGCCAGTTAGAGAATGCTATTGCATTAGCCACAGTAATAGACTTAGTAACATTAGGTCGGTAAATGAAGAAAGCGCCTGTTATGGGCAGACCCAGATCAGTGAGTCAGTGTAAAAGAGCCTGTTGGAGCACCCACGTACTCCAATCCTTCATCGCACTGGGTGGAGGCGAATTATGGGATCCTAGCATGTGGGCTGGGAAAGGCATGTACACCCGGCACCTGGGCTGGTTGAGGATGTGCTTGGGCTCATGGGGGGCCCATTTCGAAATAAAGGGGGCCTCTTGCCTACGCATGGGAACACCAGTCTGACGCACCTGTGGGGTTCATAGATTATAATGGAGAGATAAAGGAATGAAGGCAGGGGATTAATAGCTGCAGTTTACCACAGACAATGCAGCGAGCTGAAGCACTATTTGTGCACTCAAACGATATTAAGCTCTCTTTGCAAGCATATTGCTAGTTGAAAGTGGAGAAAAGGGGTATCTCAGGTAGGGGGGAATTGGGCCCTGCAAATCTTGTTCATAGACACAGGGCCAAACCCCCAAAAGGTTCTCTGCCTCTGACTGCCAGGAATCTCCTCAATACTGAGTCTCAGACACAGCAGCCAGTAAAGGCAGAGAGCTTCCTCAACTTGGGGTGTGTGGGCAGTCTGTGGTGCTGGTTGCATTTTATTGTTTGCTGCACACATAGATCTGGACATTTCTATGTGTGCATCTGGGCCACAACTTGCAACAAGTTCACAGACTCAAAGTCTTCCTTAGTTCAACAGCCCGAACTCAAACAATAAAACCGTCCAAAGCTGTATATATGTCTCATGCTTTGCACACATGTTACTGTCAGGGTGACTATTCTGACATCGGACATGAGCACCAACACCAAGTGTGCATTGCATGCTCAGAAGGAATGAATGTTTGAATTACCAGCACAGGCATGTTTGATAAATTGGGGGCCATTCTTTTGTTCCCAAGATGCACTTTGTTTTTTATGCAAAGCAACCAGCATCCTATATTCAGGGCGTGCACATCATTCAACACTTAGCTCCGCACCCCTGTCCCACCCACACAACGGACAATCCAGCCAGGGAACGGCCCACCCCCCTCCTTAAACCTCAGCCCTGTGCGTGCAAAGTGGATGGGGGGGGAGTTCCCCCAGTAAATTGGGTCCATTTCCAGCACTGATAACAGGGATAAGAATGCTGCTGGATACGTTCAATGCCCGAAACCGGTGACGGTCTGAGGACAGCAGCGGAGGCAGCCTGTTTTGCATGCAGGTTTAACGTACAAATTAAAGAAATATTTTGCTTTGTTATAAGGCTGCCAGCATGGGGGCAGGTGCTAGGGACCCCTCCTGATGCTCAACCTTCTTGTCAACTGAAACAGCAGAAAGGCGCTGGTGCGGCACTGGTGTAGTTTCCATTCCTCTCGCTTAAGAACAGCAATGGAGGCCGCCATGACACATATGTCAACTGCCATTTGCCTATTGATTTCTACCGACAGCCTGCTTTATCGCAGATCAGAAAAGCATGCGCATTCTGCAAAAATCAAGCCGGTCGGTGGTGTGTCAGAATACTGTTCCCACCAGTTTGCGTCCGCTCCTTCTAGAATGATGGTCTAAGTGGCCATTCTGAATAGGACATCAGTTTCCATGGGATACTTTGGTCCAAGTTCATGATTGATGAATGCATCATTGAAGCCCAGAAACCAGTCTGTGTGGCATGTAACCTAGTGGGTTTTAACTGCAGGTCACTTACAGCAGGAACACCTAGTGGCCAGTTAGAGGATGACATGTACATGAGGGCTGCCTAGACTCCTACCAGAGGAGAATGTTGGCCGAGGTCCTGAAAGGGACCATCTGTCTGCCTCTGGTAATGAAGGGGTTATATCTAGTGTCTGCTTCTGCCTACCTTAGAGGTAGGGGCCAAGGGACTAATGAGGCTATCAATTGTGTGTTAATGTCAAAAGTTATTAGTGCAGTAAGTTGGAATGTGGTGGTTTACCTCAATTGAGGACTTGGTCTGACAATGTGATACTCCCACAAAAAGTGTTCTCCATGCATAATGTCGAGGGACTGAATGGAATAGGAGGGAGAACGCAACTCCTAAGACAAGGCACGGGGAGATATACCCATTGATCGGTTTCTACAAAAACTGTGGAGAAGGGTTACCATATTTCACCAATTAGTATATGTCCGGCTGTGAAGAAGGCCATGGGCCGAAACACGTGTCGATAACGGACACTACTCACATTACCGAATAAACTCAGTCTCAACTGGCGCAAATTGTGTTGTGGCATCAGTATCTATAATGATGGGTAACCTCTGCCTAATAAGTCTCTGTTCTATTTGCAGGAGTCCTGGGGCCACTAAGCCATGTCCCTCACTGCAGCAGACCTCAAGGTGGAGTGCGTGGAGGAGGAGGAGGATCTGGACGGGGCGAGCTTCACTTACCACTTCAGCGTCCAGAGTAAGGACAACCCTTACAGGGACCCATCTCATCCCTTCCCTGACAGAAACATTATCTCCCAGCTCCTGAGGAAGGGCATTGTAAGGACCAGGCACGCTGACACTTCGGAGCCAGGGGATCCGGGGGACTCCGGCCTGACAGGCCCCGTGCCAGAGGCTCTGGCTCATGGGAGCCCGATGGGAAGCACGTTCAAACGCCGCTTGGATTCTGAAGGCTTCTATGAGGACTTCATGAAGGCTAAGAGGGCCAGGGTGGAGAATATTGTGTGTAACATCAGCAGTTCCTGCAGCTCTGGATTCCGGAATGGTGGCTCATCTGAAGGGGAGGAGCCAGTGGGGAGCAGCTATGAAGCGCACCACCGGGAAGCCCAGACCCAGAATACTGCACGGGGCCAGGAACGCAGTGAGCTGAAGCACCAAATGGAGAAGATGAGGGAGCAACTATTCCAGCTGCAGGAGAAGCTCTACAGGATGTACGCAGGGGTGTCTGGGGAGGACCCTGGGGCCAGGGTGCCCAAAGAGGGTGGTGGACAAAAGGGGTCTGGAGCCTGCACTACCAAGTCAACAAATGTGGTAAAAGAGTTCCATCACTGTCGGTATGACGCAGCCTCAAAAGAGAACGTCAAGGCATACCAGTCCACCGTCAAAGGACGTGGCTTTTGCATGCTAGACTTGGAGTCCAAGAGCCTGGCAGAGGCCCTGAAAGAGGAGCTAAGCACCGCAGTCACACAGGTTGTGGATGCCGTGGTCCAGGCTTTTTCGAGGCCGGGGACCGAAGCCGTGCTGCCACCCGTTCAAGTCACGAGTTCCCACCTCCTGATGGAGCACAGGAGCAGCAGTGAGGAGGCAGCCTCCCACCTGCCGCAGCGATACTTCGAGGCTCTCTCTAGTGGAACACCCTCAGAAGGGGATGTGGTCAGTTTCGAGGAGGACCAGACTGAGGCGCTGCCCCTGGTGGTCCGCAAGGATGCCAACATCCTGTCCGAGCCCAGTTCATCCAATTCACAACACGTGTCATCTCGGGATTTGGATAAGGGGGGCCTAGTCAGTGCGCCATTCCCTCACGTACCTCAGTACTCCGTGCCAAAGATTCCTCATGCCGTGCCTCTGAACCAGCTGCACTTTAAGGACAGGGCACCCATTGAAGCCTTTTGGGATGGTGTCAGCCTGCGGACAAAGCTGAGTGCCCGCCATATGATGCAACAGCAATGCCCTCTGTTCCAGCTCTCTGGAACCGCCGAAGCTGCTTCTTGCGCACATATTCCAAAACTGGAAAGCCGAGACCCCCGTGGCGGCGTGGACACATCGCTGTACAGACCATCCTCAATATCCTTTAATGGCACGTTGCCAGTGTTCTTTTTTTCGTTTCTGATTGTTGTATGCATACATTTGTACTTGCGCACACCTCTTTGAATTAATATGTATCTCCCAGGTTTTATACTCCGTCAATACCGATGCAAAGGGTGGCTGGTGAAGGAGACAATAATTGCACTTATCAACTTTCAAGGCCACGTGCTGCTGGCATAGTAACTAAAAGCAGCGTTTTGCTTCTTCATGTACATTTATTGACTGCTTGGGAGGCCATCTTGGGAGTACATACGCTATGCCAGGCAGGCTCTTTCCTCATAGTAGTGCCAGTATGTGGGCTTTGTGCTTCTGGCCAACATGCATAAAAAGCAACACTCGAACGTTCCACAGAAAAGGCAGAGTCAGGTTATTTAGAAAGTAAATAACATATTTATCCTATAATACAATTCTCTTAGGGTGTTTGTGCATTTGAAACTGCGCCGGTGCGCAGCCATCCTAATCCTGAAACCGGGCTAACATTATGTGCAGAGCTGGCACCATCCTAACCCTTAGCCTGACCAAATCAGTATAGAAACAGTTCAATAGGATGGTGAGGGGTGTGGGCACACCGCCTAGTGTCCATTTTGTACTTAGCGATCAAGCATCCACCTCTTTTATCACAGACAGATTTGTCAAATATAAAGGTTTGTGGACATTTTGATGTTTTAATGTTGCCACCATGCTCTCTGTTTGCTGAGGCTGGAACCTTCAGTAGTGTATTTGGCCTCGCCCGCTTCCTCATAAGGGTATTTGGGAAAAGACTGCAGTAGTAGCCTATCAGTCTGTTGGTTTTGGGGTGATAGCCAATCAGAAAATCATGTATGTGTTAATTATGTGCTTTGCTCAGTAAGACATGTGATGCCTTCCCGTTATGACTCAAATGCACGTACTGTACGTGACCATGGAAACGTTGGCAGCATGTACACGAAAGCATACATTGTACTTGAGGTCACTGTGTGGTGCTAACAGAAGAAGTCCTTGGCAATTAGTATGGAAATCAATGGCGTATAACAAACACCAAGACTACCAGTTCCTAGCTACCCGGAAGGTTGCCATACAAGTCGATTATTAGTCTGGAGCACAACTTCTGTTGCCATAGTGACATATTTCAGAATAAATGGGTAGCCTGCCCGTGGCCATTCCCATAATGGGCCATGTGGAATGATTACGTGCCAAACTGTTCCTAGAAAACCATACAAATGGTAGCGATAGGACAGTAAAATCTACAATGAGGATACACCTGACATAATGACACTCCTCGATGAAAACACATGGACTGCGGTCTCCAAGGGCGTTCCAACCACAAAGCGCATGGAGGCCATACAAATGGGGAAAGAGCACTATATACATGTCGAATACAATACAGTACAAAAGGGTTCCAGTGTCCTTAGGAGTAATAGGGAAACCCCACGAGAGTCCGGTGCAGCCGACCAGCTACGTGTGTTGGGAGTTAGGGGCTGTTTGTCGGATTCCGAACCTCGATATTGGGATTTGGGATCTTGGGGCCATTTTAGCTTTGGGATTTCAAACGAACACCTTGGGGGGCCACAGAAGTCTTGTATGGCTGGTGGCTTTACTAATCCAGAGGGGAGGGACAAGGAAATCCCAGAAATTGGCATGTCAAGAGGATGCAGCCCTACAACACATATACCGAGTACTGGCCACAGGGACAGGGCTCTTTTCAGGAAGCAAAGAGGGGGATGGGGGGTTTGCCCAACTAGCTTCAGCCACACACAGAGGCTAGACTGTCCACAGGAACACACGGGCCCTCAATACGAGTTCGGCGGTAACCATGCCGCTATTGGCGGCATGGCTGCCGCCGAAATCGTGTCAGGGTCCGGGTCCTCGGAATGAGGACTTACCGGGCCATTCCGAGTTCGGAAGGCCCGGTAATTCCTCCCTCCAAGGACCCGGACACCCGGACGAGGTCCTTCCCCATTCCCATTTCAGCCCCCAAAGGGCTGAATGGGAATGGGAGAGGGAACAAACAACAGGCCATTACGAGATGGCCCGTTGTTTGCTCCCTCTTCCCCCCTCGGGACCCGGTAAGCACGCCGGGTTTTCCCAGGCGTGCTTACCGGGTCCCGCTAGGGGAACTCGTAATGCAGCGGTACGGAGTGAATGGCGCCGGCATCTTTTACGGCGCCGTTCACTCCGTACAGCCAGGGTCGTAATGAGGCCCACGTTCATTTCTTTAAGGGCTTCTTGCGCATGGACAGAGGGGGAGTGGCCAAAAAGGTGTATCATGTTCCCTCCACGTTGGACCTAGAAAGCCTTTTGTATGAGATTTGATATATCTTGGACTGGAAGGAGTAGGTAGGAAGGGATGAGGCAGACATGGTTGGCCTGTTGTCTGCTAGGTTACTCCTCAAAGGAAATCCTTCATTACATTCCCACAACATGGGACTTTCTGGGCCAGTGACTTGATCATTTATTTCCTGACCTTCAGCTCACTCACAAAGGTCTCAGAATTTCACCTTCCTCTGAACGCTTTGAAAATCCACAAACACAGCTCAAGTGGTTTCTATAAGAAACATATGTACACATATTTCAACCTAGTACATCATCACCTGCTTTTCATACATCAGGAACTATAATGCATCCATATCCGCGAACTATTTATAAGTTCCAATTCCACTGCCATTATCATTGGTCCTTACGCTATGTTATAGCTTTCTTCGTACTTTTATTAAATACAGCCATTAGCCTCAAGTTAAGGACCTGTACTAAAAAGATCCAGTTAGCACACAGAGAACACAGACTTCATCTTAAGGAGCGACATGCTCTGTACACTCACAACTTTTTCTCCAAATACTTCCCATCTTGAATGTACGTTGTCCAGGACCCTACAGTAGATGTTGTGTACTGCTACAACGTGTTTTCAGACTCTAACAACGGGAAAGGATGTTTGTGGAGGACCAAATTCTCACAATACATGAACACCGTGGGTCAATTTACATAAAAACTGGTCTGGAAGAGTTTGACCCAACTTTAAATGCTTATTTGGTTTGGTGTAATCCATCCTGCAGAAAATGTTAAATCTGAATAAGAAAACATAGTGACATATTGATGGCTGGGTTTGCAGAAAGTTCTGAACACAATATTCAAATTGAACATCTGTAGCTGTAATTGGTTATTTATAAGACGCTTAACAGCCAGAGGTTTCTAAATGCAGACCTGGGGATCGAACCTGTGTTGCTCCACTTTGTCTTGCTTCTGAGCCAAGCACATTGCCCTTGAGCTATCCTCCCGGGCTGGCTCAAAGGCTAAGATGGGCCTCCACTGTACGGCGCATTTGCTAACTCGGTATTCGCGAGCCAAAGCTACTGACCACAACCATTTGAAATGAAACATGTGGCTGTAAAGTGGCCCCTTGTGCTTGTAATGCGGACAGTGTGGACAGTATTGAAAAAATTGCTAGTGTCCAGAGAGGTGCAGATCTTACATTCAGCTCGAGAGTTCCGTGGTAGATCAGAATCAGGAGGCGGACAGGCAGGTATGATTTTCAAAAGGTTTTATTTCCTCCTGTGATTCAAAAATGGCCGTCGATGTAGGCCAAATGCCTCTCTCTACTCGCCACCGAGCCACTTACGCAACTCCTCAACTGGACTCTGCAGCGGTGGGCATCTCCTTCTGGTTCCTGCTGGCTTGGTGCAGGAGTTTGTGGGTACTCACAGGGGTCAAGTCCAAAAATAAAAGTGGGGGGACTCATCAATGAACGCAATGTGATGTGACGTCACCAGAAATTAGCATAGCAAGGTGATATATGCACATTTCGTTAAATTGACTTTGCATAAACACCCAGATTGCAGAGGTTGAATGTAATTTGCCTTTCATAAAATCAATCCACACACTCAAAACTAAGAGAGGATATTTTCTTCTAATAGTGTTTTTGAAAACGTTAAAATGTGTGCATGTTTTAAATTCCAAGAACCAATACAAATGTTTTTCCTGGAACATACAGTACCGAATTTCCATCAGGTTATATAGTACAGTGGTGAAGTGTCCAGCCGGCAATCCTGACGACTGCAGTTTGGTCGTCTTTAATTGATAAATTCAAGGAAGAGTCTAGGGGGGACTGAGTCCACCCTCTGAATGTGTACCCTCGACTGTTCCTCTTCCAGGCTCTGCCTTGGTCTGCTGAGATATAATCCATTCTCGAACTGGCTGCCACACTCCACGTCTGCAGTTTCTCACCTACCGGGCCGTGTTGTAGTGTAAACCTGTGTGTCCGATGTCACATCTGGCGTTCTGTCTCTCTGAGCGTCTCTCCTCTCAATGTTAGGTGCAACGTAATTAAAGTCCGTGCTCTACATGGATACTCTTTCCTGATTGGTTCCTCACTTGGCGTGACTTCAGGAAGCTGTTGTTTTCGTCGTTCTGCTGTTTTCCGTACATAGGTTGAAATTAAGTTGGGGTCAGAAACCGAGCCAGCCATCATTGAGTCCTCACAGATCTTAGTTCCTGCATACCCCATAAAGGTATTAGTCTCTGGGGAAAAGGGACGGTGACTTAAATCTCTCTCTGAGGTTGCCCAGTCCTTAAGGGGACTCACCTCCAGGTGGATCCCCCTTACTCTGTCGCCAAGGGGTATCAAGTAGAGGGGGTATCTCCTCCTTGGGGAGAGGTGACAAACTCCCTGGACTCTTCACAGCACCTATAAGGTTTTCGACTGCCATTCAATTTTTAAAAAAATATATTGGACCATACTCTGGGCATAGTGGAAATTGGGGCGATCAGATTTTTTTAAACTAAAAACGTGGTTCTGTAATGAATCGCACTGCTTATTTTTCCTTAATTTCTTTTAGCAACATATTTTCACGCAATAATGCTGTACACTTTTCCCACAAATGTCTTTTCCAGTCCCACTCTGATGGTTATGATTCCCACTATAGCATCTGTTTCATGTCCCCACGGTCAGTAGACCACACCCATCACATTTTCTCAATTCTAAAGCTGGGGGTCTGCAGCAAGCTGCTAGCTCTTCTTTCCTCGATCATCCGCCCCTTTTCATGCCAAGCAGAGAGACCCCCACAACCCCTTTCTTGCCCTTGCCCTACTTGCCCTCTCCTTGTTTCCCCACAGCCCCCTTCCACTGCTGCTACACCTGACTGCTCCACACACTGGTCACCTGGTCACCCTCTGAACTCGGGCTCAGGCTCCTGCATGTTCAGTTGCGCTTGCACCGCCTACGGGCTCCCCAGCACTTAAGGGTCTGTATCTGCAACCCTACAGTGCCTTCTCTCTGCACTTATGAGCCACCCGCTGGCTGCACTCGTGAGTTAACTGCACTTCCCCCTTCCCTCTGGCACTTCTCCCCCTCCCTCTTCCCTGCACTTGCGCAATCTGTTTGACGCAAGGTCTAGTAAGATCGTTATTTTGTCCTCCCTGGTTTCCCACTCCTTGGCTTGTCTCGCCTAGGAACACTTGTGTACAGGCGCCTTATAAATGCCACATCATATCTTATCCCGCCCTTCCTCCTCACCTATGCTCCATGCTGATTCGGCATACCACTGTGATCCCACTTGATGCCACTGCCACGAAATATTTTTGTTGGGGTTATTCCATGTTTTCGTTGAAACATAAGTGTCGATATTCACCAATTGTGGCACTTTGTTTGTTTGTTTTTTTGCACTGAAACGGGACAAAGTAGTGATAGGCAGCCACTGACATAACTTCAACTTTGGAGTGGGACTGTAACCTGACCCTTGCAGGGAAATACATTTCCCATCCTGCCTAACGGTGGAAAGGAGAAAGAGGCCAACAGACCCTTTGGAGGATTGCTCCATCCCCGCACACCCTAACTGGCAACTCAGCGAAGAGAAGCCACTACGCAAAACAATTGAGGAGACTGACCCGCATATCAGTGCACATTCAAGTCGCAATAGCCTTCACAGAGATAATACACTCACCTGTACTGGGGCCGCAGAACGGCTCCTAGACTAAACCAGCAATGCTGGGTGCAAAGGAGCCCCCCCACCCCAACAGACTTGGACATAGATTGTAACATCAGCGGTCCGTCATTGACAAACTCAGATGGACCTGCAAGCGAGAAAGGGGCAGGGCTTAGACCCCCTATCATCAAAGTTGTGTGACCAGTTCAAACATCAACTAAACTACCCAGTTGTAGGCCATGTAGCGACAAATATTGTAAATCGTACAAATCTGCAAGGACATTTATTAGCACCCTTGGTGGGTGCATCAAACAATCACATTGCTCAAAACGCAGGCTGAATCTAACGATCCAAGCAGTGGAGGCACCCACCCCCCAACTTCCCTCCCCACTCTCCCCCACTCTTCCCGTTTCCGTTCCTCACCTCCCCCCACTCCTGTAGCTGGGCAGCAGAGTGGCACCACAGACTTTACCCGCCTCCACCGATGGCCGCCATGAAAATAGAAGAGGGGCTCTGCATTAAAGCCCTGACTTCCAATTCCATGGCGGCCATCTTAGATGAGGAATGGATGCCTTTGTATGAAGTAACGGTCTGTGCGCTTGCCACAACCAGTTGTTGCTGTTGGCACCCCGAAGGTTGGCCTCAGGGTGCTAATAGCAATAAGTACCCATTCGGGGGGGCTTCACTGGCTGGTAACAGCGCCGGGCCCGGTGTTAAGCCCCTTGCTTCGCTCAGACCTATAACTTGGGCACCAGACCATTAGCATCCAGTGAAGCCCCCCGAATGGGTGCTTATTGCCACAATGTTGTGGACCCAGAAACATAGCCTGGATGGATGATGCCATCAGACCAACAATTCTGGCCAGGTTCATGAGTGGTATACAGCCTTCCGCTAAACCTGTGCATATGTCTTTCTTTATAGAACAAATGTTGTTGGTTGGAAGTTTTAGGCATTCTGTCCCTATGTCCACCGTAAAACACAAACATTCTAACTGTTGAGTTGGAAGCAGTTCCTGCTTGCCTCATTCAATGAGTAACTGTACGCCTTCCACCAAATTGATTGTCCGTAATCATTTGGTTCGATGGAGTCCACTCCTCCTGGAATATGAAAATCATGTGGTCCAGACAATGAATCATGTGAACAACTCTCTACATGACCAGGACTCTTTATTCCCGTGCCTGACCTCACCAGGGACACTGAAGTTACCTCCAGTGCAGAGAGTCTGGATGGGAATAATAAGATAAACATCGTTCAAGTCTCCAGTGCTCCATCCAGTCAGCTTCCTGAGGGCCATTTAGAAGGTCACTACCATTCATCTTAAAATGGTGAGAAACTATCCACTGATTGACCCCTCTCGAATATATGAGAGTCACATTTTCTCCCTCCTGTGCACCAGAAAGATATTGCTCGAGAAGCCCCTCCGATGGTGTGTTGACTGCACTGTCACTCCCTCCTGTGCGAGATCCATTAAGTTCCTGCCCATCAGTGTCTTTTCTTGCGGATAAAACCCCATTGATGCTGGCGGTTTCACATGCAACCAGGTGAACCCAAGAACTCGGACTTTAAAATCCACCCACACGCGCATATCTCTCTCCAGGCAATGCTTCACTCCACAGTCAAAAAGTATAATTACCCGAGACCGGATAGAACAAGAATAAATGTAACACTGCAGCAAGGGAAGCAGTATAGATGCACTAGGCAGAATGGATTAAAATTTGACATACCTGCTAAAAGAGCAGTCAGGAAAGAGAAAGGTCCAAGGACAGGGAGTGACATTAAAGACTGGTGAAAGACTAGGCATTGGACGATTTCAGCTAGATGTTTGAACTTTTGAAAGGCAAGAACTACTGTTTCCCCCTGTTTTCTCTGGAATCCAGTTATTAGTGTCTCTAGCAGTATTTAAGCGTACTTTGAAGACCTTGCTGTTTGCTTAATGCATGACTGTTGCTTTCTGTGTTTTGACTTCTGGACATATGGCTAACAGTAATAATGAATCAGGGATTCATATTTTTGCTTGTATTTTGTGAGCGCTCAGATGACTCTGGGCTAGCTTGTCGTGGTTCTAAATAAATGAATACAATATTTTTTGTTTTGGCTATTAGGTAGTGCTATAGCTCCACCTATAAGCTGAAACTATTGCATTTGAGTACAGCTATGGAGAAATGGCACATGAGGAGGGATACACAGCTTGTAGGTTTTGTTTGCTTATTTACCCTATGTGATGAATCATGATGAGAATACGTCACTTCTCCCCAAGGGGGAGCCTTTCCCTGTGAGGCTAGGGAGGTGAGCCCGCTCCGCAATACCCTTACTGGGGGAAGAGGCAACTTCCCCTTTGAGGTCAAGGACTTCCGTTCTGATGAGGAACTCCCTAAGAAACACACCATCAACATGCCTCTAAAAACATTTGGTGAAGAAAGGTATGAAGATCATACCAAAATCTGTTATAGACACTAAGACACTCTATTTATTTCTGTAAGGGAAAAACAACATGATACTGAGACAAAGGAAAATATCTGTGGAGGAATACGGATCATGAAGCAAACAGAGAGAAAGGACTGTGACATTATGCTGGGGAAGGCTGAGGAAAGCGTCATAAAGGAAGTAGGTAGAGACTGGTAGAAAAGTGGGAAAACCCGCCATCCTGTGCGAAGGGGAAATACAGCTGAGCTCTCCGACACATGGTGTTGGAGAAGAGAAAGAATGACAGAAGCCGAAGGGAAGGCGAGGTGTCGAAGCCCAGAACAAGAGCTAAGTGGTGTTGGGACCGAAGTTGCACAGATGTGGACCAGGATATCTGTGATCAACACCGATACCACTTTGTTGAATGAAAGGAGATCAAACAAACCTGTGAATCACAATCCGCCAAGACTGTGTGTGAAACCGCAAGCACTACGTGAGGCCAACCGGACCACTGCAGAAAAAAGTCCCAACCAGTCGAAAGTCCCAGTGATGTCCTTGAGCATAGGAGGAAACAGGGAAAACGGGAGACCCAGGAGGGGGACTGAACAGAATCATTACTGACATGCTTATTCATACTCGTCCCAGTAAAGACAAGATGTTCGCATTGAGTGACGAGAAAGAGGATCATTAATGGCACGCTCATACTCGTCCCAGTCCAGATCAGTTATTGAGATTGGATGAAGAGAAGGAGAATCATTGCTGACACGATCATACTCGTCCCAGTCCAGATCAGATATTAAAGGAAGAGAAAGAGAAACATTACTGAAATGCACATATTCACCCCGGTCAAGACACTAATGTAGAATGATCATCCTTACTGGAAGGTTTATAATCCAAGGGAGCAAGGAGACAACCTTGAGATATTACAGAATAAGAAATACTGTTAGAGGGACAACTTGAGAGAACAGATTGAAATAGAAAGCAAGGGCCAAGGCAAAAGTGAAACCACGGACTATGAAATAAAGATTAAGAACTCAGGAATTCAAGGGATACGCTCTAACTGTTGGACAAAGTTATCCTTTGAAAGGAAAAAGGATAAATACAAGTCGAGTAAGAGAAGAGAAATACAAGAAGGAACAAAAGAGTAAAGAAAAGAGACACTTTGAAGAACCCAGTAGTAGAACTGTGTGACTTAATAAAAGCAGTTACCAAGAACTACTTAAAACTACTTTATTGAATGGAAGTTGGTGAAGAACCAGCTCACAGGAGAACACAGGAGAAGGGAGTCATTCTCCTGGCTTTTTTTTGTTATAATAGTGGTAGGGTTAGAGTAGGTTAGTCTGGACTGATCCTGATTTTGTACTTTCACTGACGACTGATGAGCACCTTAGTTTTGTTAGGTTGGGAATCCCTTAGTGTAGGGAGAGGTAGGCCTTGGTTTCTTCAGTTAAAATAAAGTATCAGTGAGATTGAAAGTTAGAGTCTGTGTCCTTCTGATCCGCCACCCCACCCACTGACGCCATGTTAATCCCTATGGCCATTCTCACCCACTTTCTGCCCCTCCGTGCCCAAAAGTCTTCTGAAAGTTATTAACTTATTTGGGGCTGTAAAGACGCTACTTGTATAATAAAAAAAATTCTACACCAGGTCTGCCATCAGCCACTCGATTTATAAGCACTAGGCATGTCCTTCACTGAAGTCCTGTTAAAAACGTGCATTGGCAAAGCAAACAGCTTTGGCTTGTGTATAAGTATTAGGCATTTGTCAGGCACTGCTATTAGATGTCCAGGCACTCGCGCCGTTTTGCAGCTGCTACCATCGATGGCAGTTGTTATCACTACAGCAGTGCCTGGCAAATGCCATTCCAATGCCTACACAAAAGCCAAAACGGTTGGCATTGCCAATGGTTGTTTAAGTTCATTTTCCTTGCTGCTGAAAGGGCTTAACGTAAAAGAACAACAAATATGCTCGCCTCCAGTCTTGCCATAGCATCTGGACATTCATTCTTCTTTACATACAGAGGCAGAGGGAATGTTCAAGGTTTTCACAAGTGAATTCTGTAACTCCCAAAACAGCTAATCCCATTAAACCCATTTGCACGGCTGAGCCAAGGTAAGCAACATGTTGTCTGCAAACAACATTATTTTTCTTGCCACCTTTGCCCAAAAAGGTTGCCGAAAATATCCACTTTCTCGTGAGTAGCGGCCAGCAGCGATGAAATATCAAGGGGGGTGGAGGGGTAATCTTGATTAATTCCTCTATAGTCGGGCTCGATATTACCACTGTTTACAAATCAATGCCTTGGAATGCTTGTAGCATGGAGCCAGGCATTACAGAAGGGTTCACCCAAATTCCATTTCTGGAAGATTCGAAAAGCTAAACCCAGTGTATCAGATACAAGCGTTATCATCCTGCAACGATGTTGGCTGATCCTAGTAAATACAACAAGTGTTGAGTCTGTACATGGAACAGAGCTGAGTATTATCCCACCCAGATTGCGATCCTCCTGCCATTTCAAGGTCTTATCTTCAGTCTCGTGCTTCTGACAACCCAGAATGTGATGGCTTTCTTGTGTCCTGATATATTCCATTCATCCCCATGTGCTGATATTCTCTGTGTCTGTCTAGCACTTAGACTGGGAGGATGTCCGATGATGCTAAGCAGTGGGGACAGTAGCCGGCCTAAGCAGATTAGTGCCTATCGGACCCCTCCGTAAAAAGGTTCGCTTCTTAAGGCCTCTGGGGACTTGCGGCATTGTGAGGGGATTAGAGGCAGGATCTCCGGAGTGGCTCAGGGCGAAGAGCGGCCTGCAGAAGAGTATCCACCGGGGCGAATGACGGGGCATCACATCTCAGGAAAGAGGTGGGAAAGGGCGAGATGTTCCAATTCCCTGGGAATGCAGAGGTACCGTAGAGATCCACCGTGGAGGGTGGGAGCCCCCTGTCAACCGCCCAAGAAAGTAGAGGTACAGAAGAGATCCACCATAGAGGATGGGGAGACCCCCCAGGCCCCATAAGAAAGTAGAGATACAGAAGAGATCCACGTGGAGGCTGGGGAGCCCCCCCCCCTGTCCCCCTCCCTCTAGCTCCCCAAGAAAGTAGTGGTGCAGAAGAGATAGGCAACATATGGAGGAGGGTGAATACATGGAAAGGAGGGGAGGAGAGGGAATAGAGGGAGAAGGATAAGGGAGGGATTCAGTAGTTAGAAGTACCCCAGAAGAGGAAGTGAGAAGTCAGGTGAGTAGAGCGGTGGGGGGATAGGGAAAAGGGCATGTAGAGAATGCATGAAAGATGATACGGGTGAATGGAGATACAATTGTGAGCAGGGGAAACGGGACTAATGGAATAACGTAGTGGTGGAGATATGACATCTGAGAAAAAGTGGCAAGGGGGTGGGCCATGAGAAGGGACTGCGAGCAGGAGGAGATCTGCTGTTTGCCAGGAAAGGCAAGAGATAAGAAATAGGGAACAGGAGACACCAGGAGTAAAGAAATGGGGCATTGAAGGGAACAGTGAATAACGGAAAAAAGAAGAAATGGAGAGAGGGAAGGGAGTGTTACGAAGGATGTGTCAGAAAAGGTCAGGGAGAGGGGCTACATGAGAGCAAGAACAACTAAAGGGCCGAACATGGGGCTCGAAGGAGGGTGAAACAGGACTGGATGCCGCGTAGCCACATTAGAGTTCATAGGGATGCCGCGTAGCCACATTAGAGTTCATAGGGATGCCGCGTAGCCACATTAAAGTTCATAGGCTGACAAAGAAGCTTTAACACTGAAAGGCTCTACAACTTAGGGTGGATTTCAAAAGGGCCGCAACCAGATGGCTATTTAAACTTCATGGACAAACTGTCGGGCAAAGTCCCAAAGAAGCGAGCTCATGAAGCTGGTGGCCACCTAAAGGGGCGACCGGTATTGCTTTACTGGAAGCAAGGCCCCGCTTATGGAGTTCCACGCCCTGATCCAGGCTTGCCGGTGGCACATTTCCTTCGATATTTTAGGTATCTGACAAAGAGTTTACCCTACTCCAGAGAAGTCACTGGCAGGTTTACTCACTGCACTGCTACGGTTACCCTGCCCAATGCCAGGCTGAAGGCTGTGCCACACCCCCTACCCTCTGCCCCTTACTAAACGTAAGAAAATATCTCCCCGCTATTTACGACACGCAATCCATATACCCCCTAATCAGAGATTCGTTCGTTTGTTCTAGCC